>NC_134354.1:479809181-480412931 GCF_048569485.1 Anomaloglossus baeobatrachus | reverse complement strand
ATAGTGTTTAGCGTGTGCTCCAGCATGTAAATGACTGGAATCGTCATGCTGATAATGGCATTGTCAGAGCTAAACATATTCGTCGCCATGTCGAAACTGTGCAGAAGGGTGCATAGGTCCTTGATCTG
Organism: Anomaloglossus baeobatrachus; assembly: GCF_048569485.1. NCBI lineage: Eukaryota > Metazoa > Chordata > Amphibia > Anura > Aromobatidae > Anomaloglossus > Anomaloglossus baeobatrachus. The sequence continues at coordinate 480,412,803 of NC_134354.1, read as the reverse complement.
AGACCACTCCATAAGGGTGATCTGCCCCACCTCTGCATCTCGTTGGCCCAGGCTATACATCATGACGTATTGCACCAGGGCTCGGCGGTGCTGCCACAGTCGCTGTAACATGTGGAGAGTTGAATTCCAGCGTGTCGCCACATCGCATTTCAGGCGATGAACCGGTAGGCCGAAAGACTTCTGGAGCGATGCAAGTCGCTCTGCTGCGGCGCTTGAACGGCGGAAGTGAGCAGACAGTTTTCGTGCCCTGTTCAGAAGGCCATCTAGGACGGGATAGTGTGTTAAAAATTGCTGGACGACAAGGTTCAACACGTGAGCCATACAAGGTACGTGTGTCACCTTGCCCAGGCGAAGGGCCGCACCCAGGTTTGCAGCATTGTCGCACACGGCCTTACCAGGCTGCAGGTTGAGTGGAGACAACCATTTATTAAACTCGGACCGCAGAGCTGACCACAACTCCTCAGCTGTGTGACTCTTATTCCCAAGACATGTCAAGCTAAAGACCGCCTGATGCCGTTGCGCTCTGCTGCCAGCATAGTAATGAGGGGTGCGTGATTCCTTCTGCGCAGTGAGAACGCTGGTGGCCTGACCAGGCAGGCTTGGGGCGGAGGTGGAGGACCCAGATGAGGTGGAGGATGCAGAAGCAGTGGCGGAACTTGGACAGACAGAGGATTGACACACAAGTCGTGGGGACGGCAAGACTTGTGCAGCAGACCCTTCACCATCTATCACCATAGTTACCCAGTGCCCAGTCAGCGACATGTAACGTCCCTGTCCATGCTTACTGGTCCAAGTATCGGTGGTGAAATGCACCCGTTCACACACAGAGTTTCTCAAGGAAGCGGTGATGTTGTGTGCGACATGCTGGTGTAGCGCGGGCACACCTTTCTTAGAGAAGTAGTGGCGACTAGGCATCTGGTACTGGGGCACAGCGACAGACATAAGGTCTCTAAAATCCTGTGTGTCCACTAGGCGGAAAGGCAGCATTTCGGTAGCCAACAGCTTACAGAGGGATAGAGTCAACCTCTTAGCTTTGTCATGGGTCGCAGGAAGTGGCCTTTTATTTGACCACATCTGAGGGACAGAGATCTGGCTGCTGTGTGTAGACGGTGTTGAGTAGGGTGTCCCTGGAAAAATGCAGGTTTGTGAGGAAAGTGCAGGCGGAGACATGATGTTGCCTTCATCCAACGTTGGTGCTATCGATGTCTGAGAGAGCTGTACACACTCACTTGTTTCCCCTTCCAAACCAACTGACGACCTACCAAGCAAACTGCCTGTTGCGGTTACAGTGGTGGAAGTTGTGCGTGGAAAAACAGGTGTGACAGCTGTCCCCACAGTCCTAGAAGATGAAGAGCGCGCGGATGCACTGGAAGGGGCAGGCGGTGGATAGTTCGCTCCGCTAGGCCGCATTGCAGCACGGTGAGCTTCCCACCGGGACCTATGATATTTATTCATGTGACGATTCATGGAAGAAGTTATCAAACTGCTGAGGTTTTGACCTCTACTAAGAGAATCATGACAAAGTTTACAGATCACATAATTTGGGCGATCTTTTTCTATGTCAAAAAAGGACCAGGCTAGGCAAGGCTTAGAGGCCATGCGACCTGTTGATCCACCACGAATAATGCTCATAGGCAGAGTGGTGGCTGAGGATGCAGTTGTAGACGTGCTACCAGTGCTCCGACTCTGTCCAGGAAGGCGCAAGGTAACTTCGTCGTCGGTTGCATCCTCCTCCACCGCCTCTGTTGACCTCCTCGAGTGTCTGACTGTGGGTTGACAGTAGGTGGGATCTAGAACTTCATCATCAATTGTTGTGTTTGCACTCCCCTCCCCCTCAGACCGAGCCTCTTCTTGCCCTGACCGAATATTTAAGTTGTCATCCCAATCGGGTATCTGCGTCTCATCTTCATCAGTATGTTCCTCATTGTCTATAACCACAGGTGTTACAGTTTGTGACAAAGGGTCAACATTATGCTCAGAAACTTGGTCCTCACGGCCTGAATCAGAGTCACAAAGGTTCTGGGCATCACTGCAGACCATTTCCTGTTCTGTACTCACTGTAGCTTGGGAGCAGACCTCTGATTCCCAGGCTATAGTGTGACTTAACAGCTCTGCAGACTCAGCCATCTCAGTTCCACCATACTGTGCAGGGCTGATGGAGACTTCAGAGCTGGGAGAAAGCAAGTTTGATTGGGATGACAACTCAGAGGACTGGTGTTTTTTGGATGCGGTACTTGAAGTGGCTGAGAGGGCACTTGTTGGACCACTTGAGATCCATTCAAGCATTTTCCTTTTTTGCCCATCATCTACCTTTGTTCCTGTTGTTCGTGTCCGTAAAAAAGGGAGCACATCGGATTGTCCACGGTAAGTAGTAGACATCTTACTTTTGCTGGTAGATGGTCTATCTTCAGCAGATGATAATGGAGCTTTGCCACCTTCCCCACGGACAAAACCTTTTTTGCCTTTTCCACCACGCCTCTTCCCCTTTCCACCAGCATCTGTCATTTTGCCACTCATGTTGATTGCGACAAGATTGTGGACTGAAAATGTGGTAGTAAAAATTGAGAGGTGGTGTAGATTGCAGTGGTGGTCTAGCTTTATTAACAGCAGAATAATAAAGAATAAATATCCCTGACAATGCAACTACGGCCCTTAAACTGGCAGCAAAAATTGCTAGTATAATGGCTTAGTTATAATGAGTTGGAGTGTGCAATGCAGGCAGATGCGCTCTGCAAATGTCTTTGCACTAGTGGGACTATAGCAAAGTCCAATAGCCACGTATAGGATGCCACTAGGTACACTGAGTGTTTGCTAGTATAATGGCTTAGTTATGAGTTGGAGTGTGCAATGCAGGCAGACGCGCTCTGCAAATGTCTTTGCACTAGTGGGACTATAGCAAAGTCCAATAGCCACGTATAGGATGCCACTAGGTACACTGAGTGTTTGCTAGTATAATGGCTTAGTTATGAGTTGGAGTGTGCAATGCAGGCAGACGCGCTCTGCAAATGTCTTTGCACTAGTGGGACTATAGCAAAGTCCAATAGCCACAGATAGGATGCCACTAGGTACACTGAGTGTTTGCTAGTATAATGGCTTAGTTATAATGAGTTGGAGTGTGCAATGCAGGCAGATGCGCTCTGCAAATGTCTTTGCACTAGTGGGACTATAGCAAAGTCCAATAGCCACGTATAGGATGCCACTAGGTACACTGAGTGTTTGCTAGTATAATGGCTTAGTTATAATGAGTTGGAGTGTGCAATGCAGGCAGACGCGCTCTGCAAATGTCTTTGCACTAGTGGGACTATAGCAAAGTCCAATAGCCACGTATAGGATGCCACTAGGTACACTGAGTGTTTGCTAGTATAATGGCTTAGTTATAATGAGTTGGAGTGTGCAATGCAGGCAGACGCGCTCTGCAAATGTCTTTGCACTAGTGTGACTATAGCAAAGTCCAATAGCCACGTATAGGATGCCACTAGGTACACTGAGTGTTTGCTAGTATAATGGCTTAGTTATAATGAGTTGGAGTGTGCAATGCAGGCAGACGCGCTCTGCAAATGTCTTTGCACTAGTGTGACTATAGCAAAGTCCAATAGCCACGTATAGGATGCCACTAGGTACACTGAGTGTTTGCTAGTATAATGGCTTAGTTATCATGAGTTGGAGTGTGCAATGCAGGTAGAGGTGCTGCAAATGTCTTTGCACTAGTGTGACTATAGCAAAGTCCAATAGCCACGTATAGGATGCCACTAGGTACACTGAGTGTTTGCTAGTATAATGGCTTAGTTATAATGAGTTGGAGTGTGCAATGCAGGCAGACGCGCTCTGCAAATGTCTTTGCACTAGTGGGACTATAGCAAAGTCCAATAGCCACGTATAGGATGCCACTAGGTACACTGAGTGTTTGCTAGTATAATGGCTTAGTTATCATGAGTTGGAGTGTGCAGAGGACAGGAGGGTACAGTGCCAGGATTTTGGGGCTCTGGGTAGAGGAATGGAAGCCTGCCTTTCTATCCCTCCTAATAGGGAAATGCAGGGAGGAAATCCCTGACCTTGGCTACACAGACGCTGGCGCTGTTTTCAGGACCTGTCACCTTAACTCTGACCCTGCCGGTTTGAGCCCTTAAAAGGACTGCTAGAAAGTGCTCTCCCTAAGCTGTCCAGCGCTGTGTATGGAGCGCATACAGCTGTATCAGCGATAGGACTCAAGACGGAGCTGCGACAGTGATGTCTGACACCAAAGACGCAGAACAGATAATGGCGTCCTGGAGGAAAATGTCCGTTTTTATAATGCAGGGACATGTGACATGGACATCCTATCACACATGCCGTTGCTTCTCTGGCTAAAAGTCCACTTAGCTGTGTGTGTGTCTGGGATTGGCTGACATGCTGGCCCGCCCCACAAGACGCGCGCGCTTAGGAAAGGAAGACAAAAAAAAAAAAAAAAAATGGCCATTATACAAACAGCAGTGATCTGAAGGCGCTGTTCCCGCAAAGTATACACTGAAATGTCATAATAGTGTGATTCACAGAGTGACTTACACTATTACAGCAGAAACCAAGCTAGGATTTAGCTGGTTTCTTGCTGCTAGAACCGTTCTCGAACGTTTCTAGAACTATCGAGCTTTTGCAAAAAAGCTCGAGTTCTAGTTCGATCTAGAACATGCCCCAAAATCACTCGAGCCTAGAACTGGATAACCACGAACCACGAACCGCGCTCAACTCTAGTGGTGAATCCAATATTTTGGTACAGATTTAGCAGAACAGAGATGAAGTTTCTGACTTGAAGACAGATGAAACACTTTTGAAGCACTGAAACAGTAGACAACATTCATAATCATAGTGGTAGGGGTCGTGGAGTTACAGAAAACAGGCATAAAGGTCAGGGCAGGCTGCAGAAAAGGAAACACAATCAGGAAATAAGCCCTAGATATAGTCATTAGGTACACCTTTACACATAAGAGGATGTTTTCTATAATTATTGATGATGAAGTAAAGAATATTTGTTGGCAGGACAATGGCTAAGGACAGGGTCTTTCCTCTTCCTTACAAGGGCCCAATAAGAGGCTATAAGTCAGTATGCACACGTTAGGTGCAAGACCTGAGGTCTCAGCAGAGGGTCATTGGTAAGGATCAGGAGGTGATGCCTTGAGTCTAGTTTTTGAGCATGGAGGAGGCAACTGCAAACAATCAAACATTGTGACAATACTTTACCTACAGAGGTATGTTTAAACTTTTGTTTTATTCCCTTTTTCATTCTGTACTTAATAAAGGATCCTAAAGGTGCATTCTCAATTTGTTTCTTGAGAAGTTCAATGCATTTTCCTTAGTTTCCATACTTTTCTAACTTCTTGGCTTGGGGCAGGGTGAGCTCTCCTATTTGAGTGACAGTTTTGGGGAACAGTTGAACTGTAGTAATAGTGGAACTATATAGATCAGCACGAGTCCTGCGATATCACATTCAGCTATCAGTGGATTGTTCTGAAATGTACAGTACATTGCTATAAGTATATTTACACATAAACACACAGGCCATTTGAACAAGCACATAGCTCCAAACGCCAAGAGTCATAGCACACTTGCAGTCATGTGTCCCATCCTCTTCGGAAAATCATGGCAATGCATTGTGTGGATTCGCAAGTCTTCAGACTTTAATTCCAAGCCTTTACATCCCCTTAAAAGGAATTTAAGAACTTGAAAATACCCCTTTAATTCTTTACCATTGAAGTATGTTTTCAGCTTACAGGCCAACTTTTTCCAATTATGTCTAATGTCCCTTTATGTGGTAATAACTGAAATATTTCAACATATCCTAGTGATTCTAAGACTGTTTTGCATTTATTTATAAAAAAAATTGAAAATTTGATGAAAATTTTGAAACATTCACAAATTTTGAACATAAAAATGTTATGCCCTTAAAACAGATAATCATACCACTTGAAATAATTAATAAATAACATTTTCCACATATCTACTTAACTGTAACTTAATTTTTTAAATTTACTTTTTGTTAGAAATGTAGAAGGGTTAAAAAGTTTAGTAGCATTTTTTTATTTTCCCAACAAAATTTACAAAACCTATTTTATTAGGAACTGTTTCACATTTAAAGATAATGATTGGGCGCATAGTGACCACTATTTTTATGTTGGAGCACAATTTTATCTGGAATAGATTGCAGACACCATATTGCATTTTCTGAGCCCCAGATGTACCAAAACAGTAGAAACACACACAATTGACCCAATTTTTAAAACTACACCCTTCAAGGAATTCAACAACTGGTGTGGTGAGCATAGTGAATCTACAGGTGGTTTACATGATGTTATGAAATTGGAACGGGAAAATTAACAATTTAATTTTTTGCATAAAATCTTTACTGAAGCAATAATTTTTTTATTTCCACAAGAGAAATATAAATATAAATAATTGGAACACACAATTTCTTTCATTTTTTTCTGAGTACATTGATACCCCAAATGTGGTTAGAAACTACCGTTTAGTCACACAGCACGGCTTGGAAGAGAGAGAGCACCATTTGAATTCTTCAGAGCAATTTTGACTCAAATAGATTGTGGATGCCATGTTGCATTTGAAGAGCCCCTGACAAGCCAAAACTGCAGAAACTCCGCACAAGTGACCCCATTTTTAAAACTGAGCATCCAGGTCCCATAGGTGCTTCAAATAACGTTATAACATTGGAATGTGAAAATGAAAAATGACATTTTTTGAACAAAAATATTGATTTAGCCCCAAATGTTTCATTTTCCCAAGAGTACAAAGAGAGAATGGACAACACAATTGGTTGTGTAATTTCTTCTAAGTATGCTAGTACCCTATATGTGGTCAGAAACTACTGTTTGGGCAGGGCACAAGGCAAGGCGCGAAAGAGAAGGAGCGATAACTAAATTTTAGAGCACAATGTTAGCTGACACAGATTTTGGATCACATGTCCCATTTGAAGAGCCCCTGACATTCCAAAACAGCATAAAGCCTCCACAAGTTTTTTTCCATTATTTTTTTTAAGGTGTTCACTGAAGGGGTTAACTAGTGTGGCAGTGTTATAGATTGGGTTGTTCTGGATGCGGCGATACAAAATCTGTGTATTTTTTTTGTTTGTAGATAAATATACATATTTATTGGTATAATATTTTTTCTTTTTTTGTTCTTTATTTTGTGATTTTTACAATTTTCTAAAACATTTATTCACTTTTTTATTAAGTGCCTTTATGGGATTTAACATTTATTTGTCTGATAACTGGTCTAATAAAAAACCAAGGAGAAAAATTGTAGGAAAAATACCCTGACTATAAATAAATAAATTGCAAGTGCTTAATAACAGGGTACTTAGTATATACATTTTTGCAAAAAGGTAAGAAGCTGTCTCACCTCGTCACGGTGTACCCCTCTGAGACAGTCCCTAACCTACTAATGTTAAAAACATATTCTGTACCTGACTTGTGTCATGTCAAAACTTCAATATGAATGGTAAAGTGGTCAGCTGGGTCCCAGATTAAATACACAGCAAAAGTGAGAAGCAAGTAGTTGTTCAGCCTCAGTATCAGGAGGGCGCGCCCCCATTTTATCTTGCTTTATTGCATTTGGGGGTGCAGCCCTCCTGATACTGAGGCTGAACAACTACTTGCTGGGGTACACCGTGATGAGGTGAGACAGCTTCTTACCTTTTTGCAAAAATGAATATACTAAGTACCCTGTTATTAAGCACTTGCAATTTATTTATTTATAGTCAGGGTATTTTTTCTACAATTTTTCTCCTTGGTTTTTTTCTAGTCTTGAGGCTGCAATTCACATGCTTGTAATGTTGCATGTTTATTGAACATTTGTTACAGCTCAGTTTTTTGGTGTTTTTTTTCTGGTCTAATATATTGCAACTCACATATACTAAACTTGTCAGTGTTACATTTACAAAACCACATCTTAGACCATGTTTCTGGCATGGTCTACCAGGCCACCATAGCTGACAGACCAAGAGGTCATTATTTGACCTGGTTCTGTCATGGTAACCATTGGGCTCCCGTGATCACATGACTGGAGTGCCAATCACATAAGAGTGTGAGCTCACTAAAAACTGCACCTCTCAAAGTACTCAGAATCACATCCAAGAAGTTTGTTAGCCCTTTTAGGTGCTTCACAGGAACTAAAGCAATGTGGAATGAATAAATAATTTCTTTTTTCCCCACAAAAATGTTACATTAGGCCTAAATTATGCATTTTCACAAAGGTAATAAGAGGGAATGCACCATACGATTTGTTGTGCAATTTCTCCAGAGTACGCTGATACCTCATATGTGGTAGTAATCAACTGTTTTGGCACACGGCAGGGCTCGGAAAGGATGGAGCACCATTTAAAATTTAAGACAATGTGCCCACGGGAGAAAGTAACTGCGGACTTCTCAGCAAGTATTTCCGCAGGTTCACGCAGCAACCCCCCAGAATCCGCAGCTATCTATGGATGCTGTATTTCTGCGGAATTGTTGCGATAAACCTGCGGACACAGTGCATATTTCATGCGGAATTCCTGTGGTTTTCCCGCCCTGTATCTCCATAGCGGAAAGGCAGGATATCTGCAGATAATTCCGCATGAATAATTGACATTCAGTTATGTGCGGCTGCAAGAAATCCGCAGCATTTTCAGCAGCCGCAAAAAACACAGCATTGATACAGCACTCCCCAAATCCCATAGGATAACATGGGGAGTGTCTGTACTTGCGTAAACCCACGGATTTATCTGGAAAATCCGTGGGTTTTCCACAGCAAAATCTGCAGTTACTTTCTACCGTTGGCACATAGCCATAGAGCGCAAAATTGTGTGGAACAGATACATTAGGGGCTTTCCAAATGCTGCCTAAACTGTAGAGCTCCCCAACAAGCAACATTATTTTGTAAACTAGACCACTCTAGGAATTTATCTATATGGTTGGTGAGCACCTTGATCCCCCAGGTGCTTCACAGAATTTTATAACTTTGAGCCGTGAACATAAAGAAATACATTTTTACAATAAAATTGTTACTTTGATCAAAACTCTTTTATTTTCACTAGGATAACAGTAAAAAATGCACCATACAAATTGATGTGCATTTTTCCTGAGTATGCTGATTAGAGATGAGCGAACCGGTCCCGGTTCGGCTCGAGGCCGGTTCGCCGAACGGGGGTCCCGTTCGAGTTCGGTTCGTCGAACGTTCGACGAACCGAACTCGAACGTATAGGCTATAATGGGAGGCAATCACAAACACATAAAAATGCATTATAAATGTACACAAACAGTTAATAAACATTGCCATAACACTTACCGGTCCTCGCGATCCCTTCTGCACTCTGTCTCCTGCCGCTATTCCATCCGATGATCGCTGAATCCTCCCGGTGACCTGCACTGCCAGCAGAGAAGCAGGACCTATCGTGACGTCAAAATAGCCATGTGACCAGTCACGTGGCTATTATCTCATTGGCTACAGACTGGTCACATGACTATGACACGTCATGTAGGACCTGCGAGTGCATCTCTCCGGTACACGGTGCACATATGTGTATCGCCGTGTACCGGCGACATGCTCTAGCACACGGTCGACTCCCCGTTCCGTTAGGGACCGGCTGACACAGCCGGTCATTAACGGAGATCACCGTTGCCATAGCAACGCAGTTAGCGGTGACGTCACCGCTAACCGCGGCTCCGGGAGCACCGTTGCTATGGTAACGCGTCTGTCAGCGTTACCGCTAGCAGCCAGCAGTGATCACTCACGGAGTGAAGGCTGCACGCTGCTTCCCGATTGTAGTGAGCATTGTAGTTAGGATGGAGGTTCCCCAGCCCCAAGTGATGCCCCTCACTACAATCGTCACTACTACTACACTAGAAAGAAAGAAGACAGAAGAGCAGGATCGTGGAGGGCTGACAGGGGTAATAAAGATGGAGTCTCTAATGTGTCTGTGTATTTATTTCTATTAAAGTATTTTTTCTCTGTGTGGTGTCTTTTTTTAACCCTTTATTGGAGATTCTTAATGGCCGGGTCAAACGTGCCTGACATTAAGAATCTCTGGCTTAATACTGGCTGGTAAAACAAAGCCAGTATTAACTCATGATTACCCAACAAGCCACCCGGCTCCAGGGCTGTTGGAAGAGTTGGATACAGCGCCAGATGATGGCGCTTCTATGAGAGCGCCATTTTCTGGGACGGCTGCGGACTGAAATCCGCAGCAGAGGCGCCCACAAACCTCGGGCTAACCTGTGCTGCGGATTCCAATCCCCAGCTGCCTAGTTGTACCCGGCTGGACACAAAAATAGGGCGAAGCCCACGTCATTTGTTTTTTAATTATTTCATGAAATAAGTGAAATAATTAAAAAAAACGGGCTTCCCTATATTTTTGGTTCCCAGCCGGGTACAAATAGGCAACTGGGGGTTGGAGGCAGCCCGTGGCTGCCAGCTGTACCTGGCTAGCATACAAAAATATGGCGAAGCCCACGTCATTTTTTTGGTGGGCAAAAAACTTCTGCATACAGTCCTGGATGGAGTATGCTGAGCCTTGTAGTTCTGCAGCTGCTGTCTGCTCTTCTCCATACAGACAGACAGCAGCTGCAGAACTACAAGGCTCAGCATACTCCATCCAGGACTGTATGCAGAAGTTTTTTGCCCCCTGAAAAAATTATGTGGCTTCGCCATATTTTTGTATGCTAGCCAGGTACAGCAGGCAGGTACGGCTGCCCCCAACCCCCAGTTGCCTATTTGTACCCGGCTGGGAACCAAAAATAAAGGGAAGCCCTTTTTTTATTATTTCATGAATTTCATGAAATAATTAGAAAACAAATGACGTAGGCTTTGCCCCATTTTTGTGTCCAGCCAGGTACAACTAGGCAGCTGGGATTGGAATCCGCACCACCGGTTGGCCTGAGCTTTCTGGGCCCCACTGCTGCGAATTGCAGTCTGCAGCCACCTCAGAAAATGGCATTTTCATAGAAGCGCCATCTTCTGGCGCTGTATCCAACTCTTCCAGCACCTGCCTGCTATACCTGGCTAGCATACAAAAATATGGCGAAGCTCACGTCCTTTTTTTGTAGCTTTTTGGCAAAAAAAAAAAAAAAAATGCTTCCCTGGATTTTCCATTGCCAGTGAAGGTAACACCAAGCAGTGGGGGTTAGCAGCCAGTAGCTGCTTGGATTACCCTTAGCTAGCAATACAAAAAATGCAGTGGGAGCTAACATATATTTTTTTTAATTATTTATTTAAATAACTAAAAATAAAATGGGCTTCCCTGTATTTTGATTGCTGGACATCACAGTGCTGTAAAAATAAATCTTTAAAAAAATTACGTAGCGCTCCGCGGTATTTTTGATTCTCAGCGCAGATAAAGCAGACAGCTATGGGTTGCCACCCCCATCTGCCTGCCGTTACCTTGGTTGGCAATCAAAATACAGGGAAGCCCATTAATTTTTTCTATTTAAAAAATAGTTAAAAAAAAAAAATTACGTTGGGTCCCCCCATTTTTGATAGCCAGCTAGGGTAAAGCAGACGGCTGTAGCCTGAAAACCACAGCTGGCAGCTTTACCGTGGTTGGGGATCCAATGTGGAGGTCCCCTCAGGCTCTTTTTTATAATTATTTTATAAATATTAATAATTACACAATAAAAGTAGGGGACCCCCCAAATTGGATCACCAGCCAAGGTAAAGCGGACAGCTGTGGTCTGGTATTCTCAGGGTGGGAAGGTCCATAGTTATTGGGCCTTCACAGCCTAAAAATAGCAGGCCGCAGGCACCCCAGACGTGGCGCATCCACTAGATGCGCCAATCCTGGCGCTTCACCCCAGCTCATCCCGTGCCCTGGTGCAGTGGCAAACGGGGTAATAAATCGGGTTGATACTAGCTGTAAAGTCATCTGAGATCAAGCCCAGCAGTTTGTGATGTCATGGCGTCTATTAGATACCCAACATCATAAACTGTCAGTACTAACAAAAACAAAAAATCGACAAAAGAAATTTATTTGAAAAAACAGTCCCCAAAACATTTCCTCTTTCACCAATTTATTGTAAGAAAAAAAATAAAGGGGTCCCACGACGACTCTGGACCGTCTAGAATATGGGGGGGAGACACTCAGGGAACGTATCCCCCATTTTCTAGGAGTGCGGACCCTTCATGTGAGGAGTGTGGGTGCAATGAATCTGCACTCACTCTCCCCGGGTCCACAGCAGCAGAGTCCATGTCGTAATGGTTGCTACCAAAGCTGCAATGCCCTGCTCATGAGGTAAGGGCATGCCTAATCAGGAGAACTACTGTAGAGGAAGCTCTGCTCACTGGTATATAGGTGCTCAGAGGTAATAATAGATAAAATTAGTGAGTAACCTCGGCACTCTATATCTCCCAGACTAAGTCAGTAAGTCACAATGGATAGTAATGCAAAATCACTCTTTATTGGTCCGTATTAAGAAAATTTTTTTTTCATAAGCATATATGTTTTTGTCCAAAACAAGTTACAAATGACGTTTCGGCCTGAGCCTTCGTCAGATTGGACTTATCTGCATGTAATCATGAAAAATGACAATCAGTATCACATAAGAGTGAGAGAACAATAACATAAACTCGAACAATGTAGAGGTACAATTGGGATGCAGCAAAAAAATTGCAACACAGCAAGAAATGAAGCACATGATACAAATGCCATAATACAGTACAAGGACAATATAGTAATGACAAATATGGGGTCAGAGTAGACTTAGACAGCTCTGGTACGAAAGAGATGTCAATCATAAAGTAACATGTGCAGTAGGTGTAGAGCTACACTATGCATGGCAGAGCTAATGGGTAGACCGACCATAGAAAAAGTAGAGAAAAAGTGGAGAAAAAGTGGAGAATAAGTGGAACATAAGAGGAGAAAAAGTGGAGAAAAAGTGGAGAAAAAGTGGAGAAAAAGTGGAGAAAAAGTGGAGATTAAGAGGAGAAAAAGTGGAGAAAAAAGTGGAGAAAAAGTGGAGAAAAAGTGGAGCATAAGTGGAGAAAAAGTGGAGAAAAAGTGGAGAAAAAGTGGAGCATAAGAGGAGAAAAAGTGGAGAAAAAAGTGGAGAAAAAGTGGAGAATAAGAGGAGAAAAAGTGGAGAATAAGTGGAGAAAAAAATGGAGAAAAAGTGGAGAAAAAGTGGAGAGAAAGTGGAGAAAAAAATGGAGAAAAAGTGGAACACCCTTTGGTACCTTTCATGTGGCACTAAGGGGTGCTTAGCTTTGTATTTAGCCAAAAAAATGAAAAAAAATGACATAGGGTTCCCCCTAGTTTTGTAGCCAGCTAGGGTAAAGCAGATGGCTGCAGCCTGCAGACCACAGCTGGCAACCTCACCTTGGCTGGTAATCCAAAACTGAGGGCACCCCACGCTGTTATTTTAAATTAAATAAATAATTAAAAAAAAAACACGTAGGGGTCCCCCAAAATTGGATCACCAGCCAAGGTAAAGCAGACAGCTGGGGCCTGATATTCTCAGACTAGGGAGGTCCATGGTTATTGGAATCTCCCCAGCCTAAAAATAGCAGGCCGCAGCCGCCCCAGAAGTGGCGCATCCATTAGATGCGCCAATCCTGGTGCTTCGCCCCAGCTCATCCCGCGCCCTGGTGCGGTGGCAAACGGGGTAATATTTGGGGTTAATACCAGATGTGTAATGTCACCTGGCATCAAGCCCTGGGGTTGGTGAGGTCAGGCGTCTATCAGATACCCGACATCACCAACCCAGTCAGTAATAAAAAAAAAATAGACGACAAACACATTTTTATTTGAAAAAACACTCCCCAAAACATTCCCTCTTTAACCAATTTATTAGATTGAAAAACAAATCCAGGTCTGGTGTAATCCAAGGGGTTGCCATGACGATGCACACTGTCCCAGTCAATGAAGAGCAGGATGTTCCCCATTGGCTGGGAGAGCAGTGCAGTGACCTGAGCTAACATCAATGGGTCAGCCCAGGTCACTGCAGGGGGGTGACAAGTGCTGCTGTCAGTGAGGTACATTACCTGCGCTGATCTCCAGCACACTGACAGCCCCTGTCACTGAGGTCAATGACCGGCGCCTTCACATCAAGTATCGCGAGAGGTCCGTGACGTCACCGCCAGTGTCAGTCTCGGGTCGGAAGCGATAGGTGATGTGACAAGCGGCGGCCATGGAGGACAGTGACAGCGCTGAGGTCGGGATGGCGGGACTTCATCACCGCAGGTAAGCCGAGCGAGCGAGCGAGCGAGCGGGCGGGCGGGGGGGTGGATGTGTGTGTGTGTGTGTGTTTGTGTATGTGTATGTATGTGTACATGCCGCGGGCAGGAGGGGGTGGAGCGAGCTGAGCGGGAAAGTGTGGGCTTCCTGCACGTAACTAAGATAAACATCGGGTTACTAACCAAAGCGCTTTGCTTGGATACCCGATGTTTATCTTGGTTACCAGCTTGTGGCAGGCTGCCAGCGATGGCTCCTGCTCACTGTAGCTGTAAAAAGCCCTGCTTTTTGCTGCTAGAACCGTTCTCGAACGTATCTAGAACTATCGAGCTTTTAGCAAAAAGCTCGAGTTCTAGTTCGATCTCGAACAGCCCAAAAATCACTCGAGCCTAGAACTGGAGAACCACGAACCACGCTCAACTCTAATGCTGATACCTCACACATGGTGGAAATCTATTGTTTGGGTGCACAGTAGGGCTCGGAAGAGAAAGAGCGCCATTTGACTTTTTGAACTCTAAATTAACTGCAGTGGTTAGACGCCATGCCGCGTATGGATAGCCCCTTGTGTGCCTAAACAGTACAGCTCCTCCACAAATGACTCCATTTTGGAAATTAGACCCCTCAAAAAATTTATCTAGATGTGTGGAGAGCACCTTGAACCCATGCGTGCTTCTCAGAATTTTATAACATTGAGCCTTGAAAATGAAAAAATAAATTTTTCACCACAAAACTCTCTTTAACCCCAAAGCTTTCATTTTCACACGCTTAACAGGAGACTTTGGAATATACAATTTGTTGTGCAATTTCTCCTGTGTATGACAATACCCCATATGTGGTCAAAAACCACTTTTGAGGAAGAGCACAACGTGAAGAAGGGAAGGAGTGCCATATTTCAGTTCAGATTTAGTTGAAATGGTTTGCGGATGCCATGTCACATTGGCAAAGCCCCTGTGGTGCCTAAACAGTGGAGGACTCCCACAAGTGACCCTATTTTGGAAATTAGATCCCTCAAGGAATTTATCTAGATGTTTGGTGAGCACATGGAACTTCCAGGAGCTTCACAGAGTTTTACAACTTTGAGCTGTGAAAAGGGAAAAAAATACTCTTTAGTACGCCAATAACAATAATAATAATAGTATTCATTTATATAGCACTATTAATTCCACAGCGCTTTACATACATTGGCAACACTGTCCCCATTAGGGCTCACAATCTAGAGTCCCTATCTGTACATCTTTGGAGTGTAGGAGGAAACCGGAGTACCTGGAGGAAACCCACGCAAACACAGGGAGAACATACAAACTCCTTGCAGATGGTGTCCTTGGTGGGATTTGAACAAAGGACCCCAGCGCTGCAAGACTGCAGTGCTAACCACTGAGCCCTGTGCCGCCCATACCCCATATGTGTTCAAAACCAACTTTTGAGACAAAGTATAAAAGGGAAGAAGGGAAGTGTCACGTTTTTCTCTCTGCTTTTAGAGTTTAGTGACAGGTTTTGGGTCTGAGTCTCACATTTCCCTGTGAGACTCTGCTATTTCAATGTGTTTTCCTTTCCTTTGGCAGTTGTAGGGTTAATGACAGTATTCCTTGCCAGCAAGCAAGCCAATTATCAGCTTGGGTGTTTCTGCTTTGGGACCAATCCCAGTCCCTTTACATACCCTCCGGTTGTTCTCTTTCCCATTTGGATGCTGAGCCAGGAGGTGGAAGGAGCTGCTGACTCCCTCTGTTGAAGTTGCTGTAATAGCTGCAGCCTTGGTACTGACTGCAGTAGTTTGCTGTAGTGCTTTCCCCTTGTGTGTCTTCCTTCCCTGGTGTGTTGTTTCAGTACAACAGTATGGCTAGCACCCATCACCTGCCCACTCCCTAGCCAGAGACTATTGTAGGGTCTTTTCAGGGCTTCATGTGACTGCAACAGATGAGGAACCTATATAGGGACTGGCTAGGAGTGCAGGGTACACAAGAGAAATAGAAATAATTGGAACACACAATTTCTTTCATTTTTTTCATTGATACCCCAAATGTGGTTAGAAACTACCATTTAGTCACACAGCATGGCTTGGAAGAGAGCAGCAGGTAAGTGGAGGAGGTGTCCATCTTTCCTCTAACTAGCGCTAGGGCCCTGTTATAGTGTCCCCGGTGTACCCCTTGTTTGTCGTGGTGTAACACCTGTTGTGTGTTTTGGCTCACGCCGGACTTTCCCCTAGTCCATGTTGTGACAGGAAGGAGCGCCATAATTGAGTTCAGATTTAGTTGGAGTGTTCTGCGGGTGTCATGTCACATTAGCAAAGTCCCTGAGGTGTCATAACAGCAGACGTCCCCCACAAGTTACACCATTTTACAAACTGCACCCCTCAATGAATTCATCCAGGGGTGAGTGAGCACAATAACACCACAGGTGTGTCACAAAATTTTATACTAATTTGCGGTGAAAAAAAAATAATTACATTTTTACCGCTAAAATGTTGCTTTAATCCCAGATTTGTGGAGCCCCATTTGATTTTTGGAGTACAGATTTTCTTAGAATAGTTTGGAGATTCCATTTGCAGAGCCCCTAAGTGCCAGAACAGAAGAACTCCCCTCAAGTGATCACATTTTGGAAACTACACCCCTCTGTGAATTCATCTATGGGTGTAGTGACAATATAGGGGTACTTTGCACGCTTCAACATCGCTAGCCGATTGTAGCGATGCCGAGCGCAATAGTCCCCGCCCCGACGCAGATGTGATCTCTTGTGATAGCTGCCGTAGCGAACATTATCGGCAGCTTCACACGCACTTACCTGCCCTGCGACGTCGCTCTGGCCGGCGACCCGCCTCCTTCCTAAGGGGGCGGGTCGTGCAACGTCACAGCGACGTCACATGGCAGGCGGCTAATAGAAGTGGAGGGGCGGAGATGAGCGGGACGTAAACATCCCGCCCACCTCCATTCTTCCTCATTGCAGGCGGGACGCAGGTAGATGTTCCTCACTCCTGCCGCTTCATACACAGCGACGTGTGCTGCCGCAGGAACGAGGAACAACATTGTACCTGTCGCTGCAGCGAAATTATGAAAATGACCGACACTACACAGATCACCGATTTACGACGCTTTTGCGATCGTTTATCGGTGCATCTAGGCTTTACACGTTGCGACGTCGTTACTGGCGCCGGATGTGCGTCACTTTCGATTTGACCCCGACGACATCGCAGTAGCGATGTCGCAACGTGCAAAAGTACCCCTTAGTTTCTGGAAAACACCCATGGTGTCAAACACAGTGGATGTTGCATAATTAAAAATTGCAAATAAGTCCTTGTATTTCCCAGTACATTTTAGTGCCCGTACATTGTGCCCAGCACATATTTCTGGAAATCTGCAACCTGAAGTGGCCTCTCCTCACTACAACAATGACAATTGGTGATCGCGGCAGGCACAGCATCAATGCCCCTGTAATTGCCAGGAAGTACGTTCTTTGGTCAAGAATGACCTCCCTTCCAAGATATATTTGTACGTGCTTGGGCGTGAATAGATTAAAAAAAAACCAAAAACCTCTTTCTGCAATTTATTAACCCCCAAACACCCCTACAGGTCAAACGTAATCCACAGACACGACAATCCCGCCTCTGCTACATCTGAGGTCGCAGTGCGCGATCAGATTAGAAAACGTGACCAAGCACTGCGACGTCCGAGACAAACTTATGGAGCCACAGCTGTGAGCGGTGACGTCAGTGAGTTTACCTGGGGTCACAGCTGTTGTACCCCAGCTGTGATCTCAGGTGAACTCAATGAACTAAGTGAACTCTATGAACTCACAAGAAGTGAACTCAGTGGCAAATTACCATTGAGTATTTAGTTAATGAAAATTTGCATCTCCTGGCAGAAAAAAAACGTGATGTGGTTTTTATGCATTTTTATATTATAGGAGATATCGATTTGGTGCAAAAATTTGTATTTGCATCAAATCTGCATATCCTGGCAGAAAAAACGCACCAAAACTCACAACCCAGTTTTGACGTCTTTTTCTTCCGGGAGATGCAGATTTGGAGCAGAAATTTCTGCAACAAATTTGCATCACTGGTAAAAAAGCATATTAAAACTGCATTGAGTTTTTCATGCATTTTTCTACCAGGAGATGCAGATTTTCTACAACCAAATACTCAGTGGTAATCTGGCATTAAGTTCATTGAGTTCACTTCAAGTGAGTTCATAGAGTTCACCTGAGGTGAGTTCGCTGAGTTCATTGAGTTCACTTTATGTCACAGCTGGAGTACAGTGGGAATCGACAGCTGTAACCTCAGGTGAACTCACTGACATCATCACTCTCACAGCTGCGGTTCCATCAGTGTGTCTCGGACAGTGCAGTAATCGGTCACAATTTCTAAAGGGACCATACACAGCTACCTCATGATGTAGCAGAGCCAGGATCATTGGGGGACATCGTGTTTGGATTATGTCAGACCTAAAGGGGTATTTTGGGGGTTAATAAATTGGAGAAAGAAATTGCTGTATACATACAGTATATATATATATATATATACACATACATATACACATATATATATATATGATTTTTCTCTGTGTATTGTGTTTAGTTCTTTTTACTAACACGATTAGTAATGGGGGTCACATAGACTCCTCCCCATTACTAAACTTGTGCTTGATGATAGCTGTGATTTTTTGACAAGTCACAGCTGTCATTAACCCTTTATATTACCGATTGCCACCACTCCAGGACAATCAGGATTAGCTGGGTAAGCCCCACGATCTAATGGATGCGCAAATCTTGGGGCAGATTCAGGCTGCTTTTATTAGGCTGGGCAGGGTCCAATAACCATGGTCTTCCCCAGCCTGAGAATACCAGTCACCAGCTGTCTGCTTTTTCTTGGCTGGGTATTAACCCCTTCAGCCCCGGGGCACTTTCCGTTTTTGTTTTTTGCTCCCCTTCTTCCGAGAGCCGTAACTTTTTTATTTTTCCGTCAATCTTGCCATATGAGGGCTTGTTTTTTGCAGGACAATTTGTACTTTTAAATTAAACCATAAGTTTTACCATATGGTGTACTGGAAAACAGCAAAAAAATTCCAAATGAGGAAAAATTGCAAAAAAAATGTGATGGCACAATAGTTTTTGGGATGTTTTATTCACGGTGTTCACTATATGGTAAAACTGATGTGTGGGTATGATGTCTGAGGTTGGTGCGAGTTTGTAGACACCAAACATGTATAGATTTACTTGTATCTAAGGGGTTAAAAAAAATTCACAAATTAGTCCAATAAAAGTGGCGCACGTTTTGTGCCATTTTCCGAAACACGTAGCCTTCTTATTTTTTGGGATCTATGGCTCAGTGACAGCTTATTTTTTGCGCCTCGAGCTGACGTTTCTAATGGTACCACTTTTGCGCAGATGCTACGTTTTGATCGCCTATTATTGCATTTTGCGTAAAACTTGCGGCGACCAAAAAAACGTAATTTTGGCATTTGGTAAACGGTGCAGTGGCAAAAAAATTCCAATCAGATTAATTGATTTTATATTTTGATAAATCGGGCATTTCTGAACGCGGCGACACCAAATATGTGTATATTTATTTATTTTTTAACCCTTTAATTTTCAATGGGGAGAAAGTGGGGTGATTTGAACTTTTAGGTTTTTTGGGGGTTTTTTTTTTAACTTTTTTTTTATTTTACTAGTCCTCCTAGGGGGCTATAGCGATCAGCAATTCGATCGCTATTATCTATCTGCTGATCACATGATCACAGCTATACAGCTGTAAACAGCAGTTACAGTCACTTTCTTTTTCTCTCTGTTCCGTGCCGAGGGAAAACGAAAGTGAAACATCATAGCTGCAGGCGTCATCACATGACCCTGTGCTACGATGGCAACCACCGATAGTCACGTGATCACGCACGTGACTTCCGGTGGGGGCGGCGGTAAGTAAAAAACATGGCCGCGTGCGCATTTAGATCTTGCTGCCAGACTTTGGCAGCAAGATTTAAGGGGTTATGGCCGCGGGTGGAAGCGGTTCCACCCGCGGCTTGCAGGCACACATGTCAGCTGTTGAAAACAGGGGGCGGGGCTTAACGGGACACGCTCCATGACGGATATATCCGTCCATGGTCGTGAAGGGGTTAAAATTGGCAGTGACCGCACACTGTTTTTTAGAATTATTTATTTAAATTAATAAAAAAGTCCCCTGGGGTCCCTAAGAAGTCCATGTTCGAGGTCCATGCATGGACACTGGGTATCCAGTAAGGACCCCGAACATTACAGTTCGGACTCGCCCATCACTACTCATTACTTTTACCACATTGTTAACATCGGGGGGGGGGGGAAAGCATTCAAAAATCAATTCCTAAATTGCTGTTTTGTGTTCCTTCTGCCTCTCAAAAACCAGCATAGAAAAAGATAAAAAAATTACATGTGGCCGAAACATGGTGCAAATAAAATCTTCAACTCATTCCGTAAAAAACAAGCGCTCAAATGATTCTATTGGCAGAATAATTGAAAAATTAAAGCTCTCAGAATATGGCGATGTAAAACTTTATTACTGTGTACAGGTATTCTATTGTGTGATAGTAGGAAAATATAAAAACTTGATATAAATCTGCTATTGCTGTAATCGCACCGACCGGATGAATAAAGCTGTCTAATCACTTACAGTCAGGGCCAGAAATATTTGGACAGTGACACAAGTTTTGTTATTTTAGATGTTTACAAAAACATGTTCAGAAATACAATTATATATATAATATGGGCTGAAAGTGCACACTCCCAGCTGCAATATGAGAGTTTTCACATCCAAATCGGAGAAAGGGTTTAGGAATCATAGCTCTGTAATGCATAGCCTCCTCTTTTTCAAGGGACCAAAAGTAATTGGATAAGGGACTCTAAGGGCTGCAATTAACTCTGAAGGCGTCTCCCTCATTAACCTGTAATCAATGAAGTAGTTAAAAGGTCTGGGGTTGATTACAGGTGTGTGGTTTTGCATTTGGAAGCTGTTGCTGTGACCAGACAATATGCGGTCTAAGGAACTCTCAATTGAGGTGAAGCAGAACATCCTGAGGCTGAAAAAAAAGAAAAAATCCATCAGAGAGATAGCAGACATGCTTGGAGTAGCAAAATCAACAGTCGGGTACATTCTGAGAAAAAAGGAATTGACTGGTGAGCTTGGGAACTCAAAAAGGCCTGGGCGTCCACGGATGACAACAGTGGTGGATGATCGCCGCATACTTTCTTTGGTGAAGAAGAACCCGTTCACAACATCAACTGAAGTCCAGAACACTCTCAGTGAAGTAGGTGTATCTGTCTCTAAGTCAACAGTAAAGAGAAGACTCCATGAAAGTAAATACAAAGGGTTCACATCTAGATGCAAACCATTCATCAATTCCAAAAATAGACAGGCCAGAGTTAAATTTGCTGAAAAACACCTCATGAAGCCAGCTTAGTTCTGGAAAAGTATTCTATGGACAGATGAGACAAAGATCAACCTGTACCAGAATGATGGGAAGAAAAAAGTTTGGAGAAGAAAGGGAATGGCACATGATCCAAGGCACACCACATCCTCTGTAAAACATGGTGGAGGCAAAGTGATGGCATGGGCATGCATGGCTTTCAATGGCAATGGGTCACTTGTGTTTATTGATGACATAACAGCAGACAAGAGTAGCCGGATGAATTCTGAAGTGTACCGGGATATACTTTCGGCCCAGATTCAGCCAAATGCCGCAAAGTTGATCGGACGGCGCTTCATAGTACAGATGGACAATGACCCCAAGCATACAGCCAAAGCTACCCAGGAGTTCATGAGTGCAAAAAAGTGGAACATTCTGCAATGGCCAAGTCAATCACCAGATCTTAACCCAATTGAGCATGCATTTCACTTGCTCAAATCCAGACTTAAGACGGAAAGACCCACAAACAAGCAAGACCTGAAGGCTGCGGCTGTAAAGGCCTGGCAAAGCATTAAGAAGGCGGAAACCCAGCGTTTGGTGATGTCCATAGTTTCCAGACTTAAGGCAGTGATTGCCTCCAAAGGATTCGCAACAAAATGTTGAAAATAAAAATATTTTGTTTGGGTTTGGTTTATTTGTCCAATTACTTTTGACCTCCTAAAATGTGGAGTGTTTGTAAAGAAATGTGTACAATTCCTACAATTTCTATCAGATATTTTTGTTCAAACCTTCAAATTAAACGTTACAATCTGCACTTGAATTATGTTGTAGAGGTTTCATTTCAAATCCAATGTGGTGGCATGCAGAGCCCAACTCGCGAAAATTGTGTCACTGTCCAAATATTTCTGGACCTAACTGTATACTGCTAAATGAATGGCATAAAAAATAAAAACAGTTCTTGACCTGCTGTTGATTTGTTCATTCTGCCTCCCAAAGATTGAAGTAAGATCTAACACTCACGGCCAGTGTCGAGGCAGTGAGCGAGAGTAGTGGACCCAGTGGACCTGAGTTTACCCTTTAGTGGGACGAGCTTAGCTAAAAGCCTACCACAAAGCGGATGCCAGGTACCATTTCCATGGCAGTGACCTAGGTCTGTGGCAGCTGACCACCAGGACAGGAGACAGACTCAGGTATAGGCACAGCTGCAGGTAGCAGGTGCAGGCAGGATGGCTGAGGCAGACAGGCAGGCGGGTACGGACAGGTATGGTGAGCACGGCAGGGTCAGATAGGTATGAGAAGGCAGGTACAGGAGACTGAAACAGGGATAATGGGACCTGACAACTAGCTAGCAGACTGGTAGCCAAACTAAAGACGTTCTGCCACACCTCCCCTAATGGGAAGTTGCCTTAAATAGATAGTGTCTCTCAGCCATAAGCTCTTCACCAAGCCTGAAGGAGTTCTCTTCTCCAGAAACTTGCCTTCACTGATGGTGGTTGAAGACATAGCCAGTGGAAAGTATAAACTGGATAGCTCCTGCCTGAAGGGCTTCTTCCTCGGACCTGAAAGGAAGACAGCACTGGGCTTCAGGGTAGTCATCACTGGAGCTTCAGGAACCAAGCATCTTTTCTTTTCAATTCTACTTCCAATGAAGCACCTCTCTGGATTTCCAGTCCATGGCAGGCTTGAGGATTTACCTGGGATAACCTTGGCTCATAGAGCCAAGGTAAACCCAGGACCAGTGTACAAGACAAGTTTAGAAGCAGCAGGAAAGAGATCTTCTCTGTATGTGAAGCTCTCACTTGTGGTTACATCTGCTGGGAAATTAAGCGTATCAGTTCCATCCAGGGTGTTCCATCCACCGAAGTTACAGTCAGGGGACTCCAGAGGTGTTGGATGGGAATCTGATAATAATCCACAACTGCCTGTTGAATTAAGTTACAGCAGATCCAGCATCTAGGTGGGCCATCTCAGAGAACCGAATACCATTATGCAATACTTACACAGGCAGGGTCAACAAGGATTTGTTCTCACCAAGGGTCACTTCTCCGACTCACCCTAAGCAGTCCCGGCTGCATGGGACATGGTTACGTCACCACCGGAGTCCGCTCCATCAACTTCTACTCCGATCGCCAGGCGACGCCGTGTTCCTGCCGTGGATAGTGCTGGTGATGGGAGAGGAGTCAATGCCAGCTGTGCCAGTCTGCGCAGGCTCCGCTCATCCACTGGTCTGGGTTTCCTGGGGATCTGCAGTGCCACTGGCTGACTGTAGGTGGCGGGTGTCTCCCAGCTGAAGTACCATCATTCAGCTACAGCCTATGGGAAGACACCACACCCTTTTTAATGCCCCTCCTGTCTGTTGACCTCTGCCAGAGATAGTTCTGAAAATTCTGGCTCCTGTTCCGTCCTGTTCTATGATTTTGTGTGCTGATTACCACTTGTTTCCTTACTACCCTCCTGCCTGCTGTTTTTGTATGTTGCTGCCCGATCCGGTTTTGAGCTCTGCTTGTTTCTGATTACATCCTTGCCTGCAGATTCTGTCCCTGTTCCGCAATTCCTGGTTTGACCCTGCCTCACTACTACTCTCTCGGACTGCAACATGCCACAGTTAGTGATCACCTTGGGCCCTGTGTAATTCCAAATCCCTGTAAAGGGGTTAAAGGGTTTCAGGGTTCTTGGGGTCCTGCTTGGTGAGTGGCTTCCCTCTAGCCTGTTTATTACAGCCCGTCTGAGTCTATGGATCCAGGAAGGTGTTACAGACACTCATGGAATAAGTGTTCCGCACGTCTGCGGTAGAAACACAGTCCAATAGCTCGATGGCTTGATGGTGGTCTCGATGTTGTTCAGACATCTTATCATGGTCAACCTCTATAGGTTTGGGAGCAGGTGCTGCAACAGGAAGCTGAGACAACTGCGGCCTTTGGATGGATAGAGTCAGATGGATAAGACCCTTGTCACGTTTCAGATCCAAGGATCACTCCTGGAACCTGAGGTCAATCTGGGTAGTCAAGTAAATCAAGTCATTCAGAAAACCGGGTATATCACAGGCAGACAATTCAACCTTTTTTTCCCGGAAAAGTCTTCCCAAAAGTCCGGCACCACTGCTTGGTTATTCCAGCCTAGCTCTGAGGAGAGGGTGTGGAATTGCACTGCATATTGGCAGACAGTCTGTACGCCTTAACGCAACTGCAGACGGGATTATGCGGCTTCGGCGACCATGCCTGGTTCATCAGAAACTTTCCAGAAGACATCCAGAAAATCCAGGATGCCCGAGTTGACCGGATCTCTTTTCTCCCACAGGGGATCGATCCAAGGAAGAGCCTCCCTGCTGAGGTGCGACATGAGGCATGCCACTTTGGCCTGCTCCGAAGGGAACAGATGTGGCAAAAGTTCAAAGTGCAAGGAGCACTGATTGATGTCCCTCAGCATTGTGTGGAATCACCATC
This sequence comes from Anomaloglossus baeobatrachus, assembly GCF_048569485.1. NCBI lineage: Eukaryota > Metazoa > Chordata > Amphibia > Anura > Aromobatidae > Anomaloglossus > Anomaloglossus baeobatrachus. The sequence continues at coordinate 480,387,814 of NC_134354.1, read as the reverse complement.
AAAATGTTGAGGAGGAAACAAACAGGGCCACGATTCTGTTGATGCTGGAGCAACAGGCTGGATGGGTGCCGAAGAACCAGTCGAACCCAGATCATTCAGCGTTGATGGTCCATAGAAAGGACAGAGTCTGTTCCTGATGTTCCTGCATCTGCGACATCTCCTGGTACATTACTGGTAAAGAGAGGGTGTCGGAGTCAGCAGAGTCCATGACCTGCACAAACTGTAACACTCGCGGCTGGTGTAGAGGTAGTGAGCGGGATTAGTAGACCCACTGGACCGCAGGGCAGACCCGGGCTTATCCTTTAGTGGAAGGGGCTTAACTAAGCACCTACTATGAGGCGGATGCCAGGTGCTACTCCCAGGGCAGTGACCAGGACTGTGGCAGCTGACCCCCCAGGACAAAAGACGGACTCAGGTATATGCATGGGTGCAGGCAGGTACACGCAGGATGGCTGAGGCAGACAGGCAGGTGGGTACGGACAGGTATGGTGAGCATGACAAGGATAGATAGATATGGGAAGGCAGGTATAGGTGACTGACACAGGGATAACAAGACCTGACAACTAGCTAGCAGACTGGTAGCCAAACTAACTAAGGACATTGTGCAGGCACCTTCCCTAATAGAAGGGCGCCTTAAATAGATAGTGCCTCTCAGCCAGGGCAGTGGGGGAGGAAGCAACCGGCCAGGGTGGTGAGTAAGTCGGCATCCCTGCAGACACACCAGTGCTACATAAGGCTCATCTCACATTTATCCTGCACTTTATCCTGAGCACTTACACCATGTTATACATGTAAATCTATTAAATATGTGATTCAGACAACGGCCCCGACAGAATATTCACTATAATGAGGCTGATCTATTTGCCTTGGACTGTGTGTGACCTATGATCTAGCGATATCCATCTATTTAGCGCTCATAAAAGCACGGTTGGTGACAGTTTTGTGCACCTCTGAAAAGACAGACATGTTGAACAGAGGGCAGATGGAGTACAATCTGTGCTGCTTCATCATAGTGAATGGATCCCTCAAAGGTTTCATCTGAATCATGTCATTCAGAGATTTAGGCGGGCTTTGCACATTGCGACATCACAAACCGATGCTGCGATGTCGCACGCGATAGTCCCCACCCCCGTCGCCGTCGCAGGTGCGATATCTTGTGATAGCTGGCGTAGCGAAAATTATCGCTACGCCAGCTTCACATGCACTCACCTGCCCTGCGACCATCGCTCTGGCCGGCGACCCGCCTCCTTCCTAAGGGGGTGGGTCGTGCGGCGTCATAGCGACGTCACACGGCAGGCGGCCAATAGCGGCGGAGGGGCGGAGATGAGCAGGATGTAAACATCCCGCCCACCTCCTTCCTTCCGTATAGCCGCCGGCGGCAGGTAAGGTGATGTTCCTCGCTCCTGCGGCTTTACACTCAGCAATGTGTGCTGCCGCAGGAACGAGGAACAGCATCGTACCTGTCGCGGCAGCGTAATTATGAAAAAGTCGGAGCCTGCACCGATGATACGATAACGACGCTTTTGCACTCGTTAATCGTATCATCTAGGATTTACACACAACGATGTCGAAAGTGACGCCGGATGTGCGTCACTTTCGATTTGACCACACCGACATCACCCGTGCGATGTTGCAACGTGCAAAGCCGCCCTTAGATGTAAACCCCCAATGTTTGGGCTAAGTGTACAGCACAGGATGTGATACAAAATGTTATATGTAATGTTACTGATAAAAGCTTCAACTCACTAAACAAAAATAAAACTAATTCCCACTCCGTCATCTGTTAATGGAAATACAAGGGTTTTCCATGGTACTATTAACACAGGGGGCCTGGAAGAGTGCCATAGCTCCTATTTCTCCACCCATCACAAAAGAAATCTAGTTAATTGTGCACTACCAAATCCAACGTGCCCCACTACCTTCTGAGCCCCACAATTTGCCTAAAACACGGCTATGGTCAAAATGTTTCTAAGCATAGTAGAGAGGAGAAATCACTTAATTACAAAATGCGTGTCTCCAGAAGTACAAGCTGGTCACAATAAACAGGTACTACAAGGTAGGAACACTACAATGTATTGGGCACTGCAATGGCAGATTTGAAACTTTCATTCAGCAACATGCCCTGCTCGTTTCTGGAAATCACAAATGGATTTAAAATCGTCACTACACCCATGGATGAATTCCCAGAGAGGTGTAATTTCGAAAATGGAGTCATTTGAGGCGGGATTCTTCTTTTCTGTCACTGCAAACTATTCTAGGAAAATCTACACTCAAAAGGCAAATAGCGCTTCTTCCATATTGAGCCCTGCTGTGTGGCCATCAGTACCATAAAGCCACGTGTGGGGAATTGCCACATTCCACAGAAATTTGGTAACAAATTTTGGTGCCCTTTCTAATGAGGCAAAAGAAAAAGCAGCACTCACCGAAATAGTAACATGACATTGATGGTAGCTGGGGAGAAAGGTGTAACAGGTGCATAAAACAAACATTGGCTGTTTTGCTCTTGACTGTGCCTTCATGAGTCTGCACATCTCGGCTAAAACAACATTTTAGTGGTAAAAGTGTAATTATATTTTTTTTTACCAGTCAATGGTATACAATTTTATGAAGCACTTGTGATGTCAATATCCTAACTATACCACTGCAGAGTAAACCTCTGCTAGCCTGCTTGTTAGGCTCCTTTGATCACATGTTGTGAGGAAGCCAATCACATCTGCTCCTCTCACTTTTAAGCTGGATGAAATCTTCTACCTTTGCCAGCTATAAGTTATAATATGTTGGTTTATGTGTTAAGGTGTCCCAGATTTTTTTGGAAAGTGCTCCATTTTGTCTGGAGTGGCTGCGGAGTTCATCTATTCTTTTGTTATTTCCTCACTCTTGTTTTCCTCCTTATCCTTTATTGTCTTATACTTCTGTGTACGCCTCTTGTGTGACAGACTTTTGGTTTCCCCGTCTGTACTTTTGAGGGTTTAATCTCACTCCTATCCCTGTTCCCCCTGGGGGAAGGGGTGTCAGATCAGAGCTGCTTAGGAGCAGGGCCAGGAAGGAGACTCAGGCACGTGCAACTTTTTGAGCACTCTGAGGGGGCAGTTTTTAAAATGGTGTTACTTTTGGGTATTTAATGACATATAAGCCACTCAAAATCACTTAAAATATAATGTGTCCCTAAACAAAAAATGGTTTTGTAAATTATGTAAAAAAAAAAAAAAGAGAAATTGCTTGATTAACTTTTAACCCTTCTAACTTCCTAACAAAAAAAATGTTTAAAAAATGACACTGATGTAATGTAGACATGTGGTAAATGTTAGTTATTAACTATTTTGTGTGGTATAACTATCTTGTTTTATGGGCATAAAAATTCAAAAATGGGCAAAATGTTCACATTTTTTGCAAAATTTTTTGTATTTTCATAAATAAACGCAGATCATAATGTCCAAAATTGATCACTAACATGAAGTACAGTTAGGTCCAGAAATATTTGGACAGTGACACGAGTTTTGTTATTTTAGCTGTTTACAAAAACATGTTCAGAAATACAATTATATATATAATATGTGCTGAAAGTGCACACTCCCAGCTGCAATATGAGAATTTTCACATCCAAATCGGAGAAAGGGTTTAGGAATCATAGCCCTGTAATGCATAGCCACCTCTTTTTCAAGGGATCAAAAGTAATTGGACAAGGGACTCTAAGGGCTGCAATTAACTCTGAAGGCGTCTCCCTCGTTAACCTGTAATCAATGAAGTAGTTAAAAGGTCTGGGGTTGATTACAGGTGTGTGGTTTTGCATTTGGAAGCTGTTGCTGTGACCAGACAACATGCGGTCTAAGGAACTCTCAATTGAGGTGAAGCAGAAGCAGAACATCCTGAGGCTGAAAAAAAAGAAAAAATCCATCAGAGAGATAGCAGACATGCTTGGAGTAGCAAAATCAACAGTCGGGTACATTCTGAGAAAAAAGGAATTGACTGGTGAGCTTGGGAACTCAAAAAGGCCTGGGCGTCCACGGATGACAACAGTGGTGGATGATCGCCGCATACTTTCTTTGGTGAAGAAGAACCCGTTCACAACATCAACTGAAGTCCAGAACACTCTCAGTGAAGTAGGTGTATCTGTCTCTAAGTCAACAGTAAAGAGAAGACTCCATGAAAGTAAATACAAAGGGTTCACATCTAGATGCAAACCATTCATCAATTCCAAAAATAGACAGGCCAGAGTTAAATTTGCTGAAAAACACCTCATGAAGCCGGCTCAGTTCTGGAAAAATATTCTATGGACAGATGAGACAAAGATCAACCTGTACCAGAATGATGGGAAGAAAAAAGTTTGGAGAAGAAAGGGAACGGCACATGATCCAAGGCACACCACATCCTCTGTAAAACATGGTGGAGGCAACGTGATGGCATGGGCATGCATGGCTTTCAATGGCACTGGGTCACTTGTGTTTATTGATGACATAACAGCAAACAAGAGTAGCCGGATGAATTCTGAAGTGTACCGGGATATACTTTCAGCCCAGATTCAGCCAAATGCCGCAAAGTTGATCGGACGGCGCATCATAGTACAGATGGACAATGACCCCAAGCATACAGCCAAAGCTACCCAGGAGTTCATGAGTGCAAAAAAGTGGAACATTCTGCAATGGCCAAGTCAATCACCAGATCTTAACCCAATTGAGCATGCATTTCACTTGCTCAAATCCAGACTTAAGACGGAAAGACCCACAAACAAGCAAGACCTGAAGGCTGCGGCTGTAAAGGCCTGGCAAAGCATTAAGAAGGAGGAAACCCAGCGTTTGGTGATGTCCATGGGTTCCAGACTTAAGGCAGTGATTGCCTCCAAAGGATTCGCAACAAAATATTGAAAATAAAAATATTTTGTTTGGGTTTGGTTTATTTGTCCAATTACTTTTGACCTCCTAAAATGTGGAGTGTTTGTAAAGAAATGTGTACAATTCCTACAATTTCTATCAGATATTTTTGTTCAAACCTTCAAATTAAACATTACAATCTGCACTTGAATTATGTTGTAGAGGTTTCATTTCAAATCCAATGTGGTGGCATGCAGAGCCCAACTCGCGAAAATTGTGTCACTGTCCAAATATTTCTGGACCTAACTATGTGTCACGAAAAAACATCCTCAGAATCACTGAATATCTGGAAGCATTTCAGAGTTATTAGCACATAAATTGACACTGTTCAAAATTGTAAAAATTGGCCTCGTCAGGAAGGTTAAAACAGGCTCTGGTGCGTAAAGGTTAATATTGGGTCATGTAGAACATGGTTTTCTTCCAAGGACAAGTAAGTAACTGAATAAGAGATTCTCCCTGGTGAAATCCCACTGCCACAATGATTACAATCCTTTGACCAGAGATCAAATTATCTAACTGTAACAAAGTTAAATAGTTATGGAAAGAGGTCGGGCACTGCAGAGCAATTATGCTGGGCAGTAGAGCCGTACTCACAGTTCAGTGAAAAACAGCTGATCCTGGACTTCACATGCGCCTGTATTGGAGAAGCCTGGCAGAGTGGTGCTCAGCATACAATATAGTGTGGAATCCAATCATCCAGGGAAGAAAAGCGGCTACTCACTATGTTCGTGGCAAAAACTTTATTCTGCAATTGCAGACATTACAGAAGCAGTGAGGGGGAAAAATTTAAATTTAAATTTTGAATTGGTTAAGATATGAATTTGAATAAGATAAAACTATTCCTAGGATTAGATACAAAAAGGTCTAATTTTTAGTGATGAGCGAGCATGCTCGCCACAGCTTAATACTTGATCGAACATCGGCATGCTCAGACACACTCGATACTTGATCGAGTATCCCTAGTGTCCTAGCACCATGCTTGAATCCCCGCCCTGCATACTTCACGGCTGTTTTTTATTTTTAGCCACTAAACATGCGAGGATTACCTACCAATCAAGGAAATGCCGTAGCCTTGTGGGCTACTGGCATTACTGTGATTGGCCAGCTGCATCACGTCATATATAAGATCTGGTGACGCAAAACTCGGCTGATTCTACCCCGGAAACCCTGTCGGGAGAGGTGTTGGAGAAGGGATGATGTATTAGAGTGCTTGTTGCCTTACAGTGCATGCTGCTGCAATATAAAAAATATTTGGCATTGTCTATATAAAATACTACTGTTGGCTCCATATAATGTAGGGAGAGCTGCTGCAGAAAGGATAGTGTATAGGGTACTTTACACGCGGCGATATCGGTACCGATATAGCAAGCTAGCGTACCCACCCCTGTCGGTTGTGCGTCATGGGCAAATCGCTGCCCGTGGCGCACAACATCGCTAACACCCGTCACACGGACTTACCTTCTCTGCGACGTCGCTCTGGCCGGCGGTCCGCCTCATCTCTAATGGGACGGTTTATGCGGCTTCACAGCGACGTCACACGGCAGCCGTCCAATAGCAGAGGAGGGGCGGAGATGAGCGGCCGGAACATGCAGCCCACCTCCTTCCTTCCTCATTGCCGGTGGACGCAGGTAAGGAGATGTTCGTTGTTCCTGCGGTGTCACACATAGCGATGTGTGCTGCCGCAGGAACGGCGAACAACATCGTACCTGCAGCAGCAACGATGTTTGGAAAAGGAGCAACGTGTCAACGAGCAACGATTTTTCACGTTTTTGTACTCGTTGATCGTCGCTCTTTGGGGTCACATGCTACGATGTCGGTAACGGCGCCGGATGTGCGTCACTAACGACGTGACCCTGACGATATATCGTTAGCCATGTCGCAGCGTGTAAAGCACCCTTATGAGTATGATTATTGGCTTAGGCCCACTTCAAGCGTCCGTGCAAAAAAAAAAAATGTTTTGCAAGGTTTGTGTTGTTGGTACTTATGTCTGTCTGTGTGTCCTTGTGTGTGTGTGTTCCGTGTGATGTTCCTGTGCTATCCGTGTGACATACGGCTAGCACATGGACTGCACAAACTTGTATACTTACCTGTTTGCAGCACTGCTGACTTCAGCGCTCCTGTCACACTTGCTTCTGGGTCTGCAGTCAGTGCCTGAATATTCATAATATTCATGAGCATAATGAGCGGGCCCGGACGCATGTGTGACAGTAGCACTGAAGACAGCAGTGCCGGAGACAGATAAGTATAAAAATACATTTATTTCTCAGTGACATTTGTTTCCTCCCCTATATGTCACACTGATGTCACAATGATTACATCAGTGTGCAGTCCATGTGACATCTGTGCTATTGGTAGAAAATGGACTTGTCGCCGTGTGGAGCACACGGACACATGGTCAGTGTCAAAACAGGGATGTGTGCGAAAGCCATTGATTTTAATGGATCCACATGTGTCTGTGTATCCGGTACGTGTGAAACACGTACCGGGGACACGGATGTGTGAGAGAGGACTTACAGTGCTTCCTGCTGCAACATAAAAAAGTAGATTATATTTAGTGATGAGCGAGTACTAAAAAGCTCGGGTGCTCGAAGCTCGGGCCGAGCCTCCCAAGATACTCGTGTACTCGGCCCGAGCACCGAGCCCAATGTTATCCTATGGGAGACCCGAGTATTTTTGTGAAATGACCCCCCGGCAGCATGGAGAAACCCTAAAAATGTCACAAAAGTCTCAGAAGAGTGCTCAAATGACATGGCATCAGCATGGGGAAGACCCCTTGAAGCATTTATCACTCAAAAGTCACAGATGTGAACAATTTTGTCCGAGTTTTACGCCATTTTTACGGACTCACCAGAAAACCTTCCAAAATGACACCAAAATGAATTTTCATGGCGGAAATGTTAAGGGCACATACCCAATAGTGAGATAGAGCTGGTGTATGTTACTTTTTGAGATTAATACATGAAAGATTTTACATGAAAACCTTGTGTGGCACTCCGATGTCCAAAACGCACGTTTTGTGCTTTTTACTAGCGATGTCGGTCATTTTTTTTTTTTTATTCTATCTCCCTCAGTCCGTCGGTCTGTCTCTCTCTGTCTTGTCTGTCCCCCTCTCACAGTCTGTCGGTCAGTTCCCCCCCCTCTCTCTTACTTACCGTTCCCCGATCACTGCCGCGGCGCTGCACAGCTGTTCAAACTCCGGTGGCTTTTCCTCTTTTGAAAAAGCCGGCCGCTCATTAATCAATCTCCTATTCCCTGCTGTCCTGCTTTTCGGCGCCTATGATTGGTTGCAGTGAGACACGCTCCCACACTGAGTGACAGCTGTCTCACTGCAACCAATCACAGCAGCCGGTGTGTGTATACTGTGCAGTGAAATAAATAATTAAATAATTAAAAAAAACGGCATGCGGTCCCCCCAATTTTAATACCAGCCAGATAAAGCCATACGGCTGAAGGCTGGTATTCTCAGGATGGGGAGCTCCACGTTATGGGGAGCCCCCCACCCTAACAATATCAGTCAGCAGCCGCCCAGAATTGCCGCATACATTAGATGCGACAGTTCTGGGGCTGTACCCGGCTCTTCCCGATTTACCCTGGTGCGTTGGCAAATCGGGGTAATAAGGAGTTAATGGCAGCCCATAGCTGCCACTAAATCCTAGATTAATCATGTCAGGCGTCTCCCCGAGATTCCTTCCATGATTAATCTGTAAATTACAGTTAAAAAACACACACACCCGAAAAATCCTTTATTAGAAATAAAAAACACTAACAAAGTCCCTCATTACCAATTTATTAACCCCGACAAACCCTCCATGTCCGGCGTACTCCACAGTCCTCCAGCGTCGCGTCCAGCTCTGCTGCATGGAAGTGACAGGAGCTGCAGAAGACACCGCCGCTCCGGTCACCTCCACGCAGCTAATGAGATGAGTAGCGCGATCAGCTGCTGTCACTGAGGTTACCTGGATCCAGCGGTGGATGCAGCGGTGGCCGCGGGTAACCTCAGTGACAGCTCAGCTGATCGCGCTACTCACCGCCGCTCCAGTCAGCTCCATGCACCAACTGAGGTGAGTAGAGCGATCAGCTGCTGTCACTGAGGTTAATCGCGGCACCGCTGGATCCAGCGGTGGCCGGGAGTTACCTGACTGACAGCAGCTGATCGCGCTATTCCCTTCATTAGCTGCGTGGAGGTGACCGGCGGCTTTTACTATTTTGAAAAAGCCGGCCGCTCATTAAACAATCTCCTATTCCCTGCTTTCCCCGCCCACCGGTGCCTATGATTGGTTGCAGTGAGACACGCCCCCACGCTGAGTGACAGGTGTCACACTGCACCCAATCACAGCAGCCGGTGGGCGTGTCTATACTGTGCAGTAAAATAAATTAATAAATAATTAAAAAAAAACGGCGTGCGGTCCCCCCCATTTTAATGCCAGCCAGATAAAGCCATACGGCTGAAGGCTGGTATTCTCAGGATGGGGAGCTCCACGTTATGGGGAGCCCCCCAGCCTAACAATATCAGTCAGCAGCCGCCCAGAATTGCCGCATACATTATATGCGACAGTTCTGGGGCTGTACCCGGCTCTTCCCGATTTGCCCTGGTGCTTTGGCAAATCGGGGTAATAAGGAGTTAATGGCAGCCCATAGCTGCCACTAAATCCTAGATTAATCATGTCAGGCGTCTATGAGACACCCTCCATGATTAATCTGTAAGTTACAGTAAATAAACACACACACCCGAAAAATCCTTTATTAGAAATAAAAAACACACACACATTCCCTGGTTCACCACTTTAATCAGCCCCAAAAAGCCCTCCATGTCCGGCGTCATCCAGGATGTTCCAGCGTCGCATCCTGCGCTGCTGCATAGAGGTGACCGGAGCTGCAGAAGACACCGCCGCTCCGGTCACTTCCACGCAGCAAATGAGGTGAGTAGCGCGATCAGCTGAGCTGTCACTGAGGTTACCCGCCGTCACTGGATCCAGTGACAGCGGGTAACCTCAGTGACAGCTCAGCTGATCGCACGGCTGTCTTCATTAGCTGCGTGGAGGTGACCGGAGCGGCGGTGTCTTCTGCAGCTCCTGTCACTTCCATGCAGCAGAGCTGGACGCGACGCCGGAGTCCGTGGAGTACGCCGGACATGGAGGGTTTGTCGGGGTTAATAAATTGGTAATGAGGGACTTTGTTAGTGTTTTTTATTTCTAATAAAGGATTTTTCGGGTGTGTGTGTTTTTTAACTGTAATTTACAGATTAATCATGCAAGGAATCTCGGGGAGACGCCTGACATGATTAATCTAGGATTTAGTGGCAGCTATGGGCTGCCATTAACTCCTTATTACCCCGATTTGCCAACGCACCAGGGTAAATCGGGAAGAGCCGGGTACAGTCCCAGAACTGTCGCATATAATGTATGCGGCAATTCTGGGCAGCTGTTGGCTGATATTGTTAGGGTGGGGGGCTCCCCATAACGTGGAGCTCCCCATCCTGAGAATACCAGCCTTCAGCCGTATGGCTTTATCTGGCTGGTTTTAAAAATGGGGGGAACCGCACGCCGTTTTTTTTAATTATTTAATAAATAATTAAAATTAATAATTAAAATTAATAAATAATTAAAAAAAACGGCGTGCGGTTCCCCCCATTTTTAAAACCAGCCAGATAAAGCCATACGGCTGAAGGCTGGTATTCTCAGGATGGGGAGCTCCACGTTATGGGGAGCCCCCCACCCTAACAATATCAGCCAACAGCCGCCCAGAATTGCCGCATACATTATATGCGACAGTTCTGGGACTGTACCCGGCTCTTCCCGATTTGCCCTGGTGCGTTGGCAAATCGGGGTAATAAGGAGTTATTGGCAGCCCATAGCTGCCAATAAGTCCTAGATTAATCATGTCAGGCGTCTATGAGACACCCTCCATGATTAATCTGTAAGTTACAGTAAATAAACACACACACACCAGAAAAAATCCTTTATTAGAAATAAAAACACACACATATACCCTGGTTCACCACTTTAATCAGCCCGAAAAAGCCCTCCATGTCCGGCGTAATCCAGGATGATCCAGCGTCGCATCCAGCGCTGCTGCATGGAGGTGACCGGAGCCGCAGCACACACAGCCGCTCCGGTCACCTCCACACAGCAAATGAACACAGCCGCGCGATCAGCTGCTGTCACTGAGGTTACCCGCGGCCACCGGTGGATGCAGCGGTGACAGCGGGTAACCTCAGTGACAGCAGCTGATCGCGCGGCTGTGTTCATTTGCTGTGTGGAGGTGACCGGAGCGGCGGTGTCTGCTGCAGCTCCGGTCACCTCCATGCAGCAGCGCTGGATGCGACGCTGGATCATCCTGGATTACGCCGGACAAGGAGGGCTTTTTCGGGCTGATTAAAGTGGTGAACCAGGGAATGTGTGTGTGTTTTTTATTTCTAATAAAGGATTTTTTCTGGTGTGTGTGTTTATTTACTGTAACTTACAGATTAATCATGGAGGGTGTCTCATAGACGCATGACATGATTAATCTAGGACTTATTGGCAGCTATGGGCTTCCAATAACTCCTTATTACCCCGATTTGCCAACGCACTAGGGTAAATCGGGAAGAGCCGGGTACAGCCCCAGAATTGTCGCATATAATGTATGCGGCAATTCTGGCCAGCTGCTGACTGATATTGTTAGGGTGGGGGGCTCCCCATAACGTGGGGCTCCCCATCCTGAGAATACCAGCCTTCAGCTGTATGGCTTTATCTGGCTGGTATTAAAATTGGGGGGAACCGCACGCCGTTTTTTTAATTATTTATTTATTTATTTTACTGCACAGTATAGACACGCCCACCGGCTGCTGTGATTGGGTGCAGTGTGACACCTGTCACTCAGCGTGGGGGCGTGTCTCACTGCAACCAATCATAGGCGCCTGTGGGCGTGGAAAGCAGGGAATATGAGATGGCTGTGTACAGAGCACAGCGCGCCGGCCGGTATAAAGGCTCGGTCACGCTGTGCAGGCCGGCCAATCACTGCAATTCCACAACTAACAGGGCTGTGGCATTGCAGTGGTCTGCCAGCCAATCCCTGCATGAGGGCTGGCTCTCAAAAGAGCGCCAACATGCAGGGATGAAGACCACGAGTAAAGCACGAGTATTGCAAAATTACTCGGTACCCGCCGAGCAGCCCGAGTACAGTGATACTCGTGCGAGTACCGAGTAGTTACAAGCATGCTCGCTCATCACTAATTATATTCCCTAATAATACCACTGATAGCTGCATTTAGTGTTGGTAGAGCTTCTGGTGAAGGGATACTGTATTAGAATGATTATTGCCTTACAGTCGCTGTTGCTGCAACATAAAAAATATATTCTATTCTCTTAAAATACCGCTGATGGCTCTGTTGCTGCAACATAACAAATATATTCTATTCTCTAATAATACCGCTGATAGCTCCATTTAGTGTAGCTGTCAAGTTGGTGGGTGTGGATTTTTCCTTTTGTGTCTTGGGTATTCCCATGCATTCCTTCCCACCCAAACAAGGGCATATGGTTTAAGAATTCTTCTATTTCACTTCCTAATCCACCATATCCATAGGGTGATCATGCGGCCCTTATTCTTAATTTTTCAAAGATGTGTATGATGCCCTTCTTTATAATTTTTAGAGGCCTAACTTGAAAATTCTCTTACATATACATTATAACGTGTGTATACCCACCAAGGGTAAATGTTTTTTCAGCCCCTGAGTGCACAGGATTTACCAGTCTAGTACTCCCACTCCTTAATAATAGGAAAAAAAGGTTTTCTGAAGCCCTCCTCTATGTGTCTTCCAGGGTGTATTTGAGTCCTTCCTTCTACTTTTTGCCAGTCAGTCCTTGCACTTAGTTAGGTCCAGAAATATTTGGACAGTGGCACAATTTTCGCGAGTTGGACTCTGCATGCCACCACATTGGATTTGAAATGAAACCTCTACAACAGAATTCAAGTGCAGATTGTAACGTTTAATTTGAAGGTTTGAACAAAAATATCTGATAGAAATTGTAGGAATTGTACACATTTCTTTACAAACACTCCACATTTTAGGAGGTCAAAAGTAATTGGACAAATAAACCAAACAAAATATTTTTATTTTCAATATTTTGTTGCGAATCCTTTGGAGGCAATCACTGCCTTAAGTCTGGAACCCATGGACATCACCAAACGCTGGGTTTCCTCCTTCTTAATGCTTTGCCAGGCCTTTACAGCTGCAGCCTTCAGGTCTTGCTTGTTTGTGGGTCTTTCCGTCTAAGTCTGGATTTGAGCAAGTCAAATGCATGCTCAATTGGGTTAAGATCTGGTGATTGACTTGGCCATTGCAGAATGTTCCACTTTTTTGCACTCATGAACTCCTGGGTAGCTTTGGCTGTATGCTTGGGGTCATTGTCCATCTGTACTATGAAGCGCCGTCCAATCAACTTTGCGGCATTTGGCTGAATCTGGGCTGAAAGTATATCCCGGTACACTTCAGAATTCATCCGGCTACTCTTGTCTGCTGTTATGTCATCAATAAACACAAGTGACCCAGTGCCATTGAAAGCCATGCATGCCCATGCCATCACTTTGCCTCCACCATGTTTTACAGAGGATGTGGTGTGCCTTGGATCATGTGCCGTTCCCTTTCTTCTCCAAACTTTTTTCTTCCCATCATTCTGGTACAGGTTGATCTTTGTCTCATCTGTCCATAGAATACTTTTCCAGAACTGAGCTGGCTTCATGAGAGGTTTTTCAGCAAATTTAACTCTGGCCTGTCTATTTTTGGAATTGATGAATGGTTTGCATCTAGATGTGAACCCTTTGTATTTACTTTCATGGGGTCTTCTCTTTACTGTTGACTTAGAGACAGATACACCTACTTCACTGAGAGTGTTCTGGACTTCAGTTGATGTTGTGAACGGGTTCTTCTTCACCAAAGAAAGTATGCGGCGATCATCCACCACTGTTGTCATCCGTGGACGCCCAGGCCTTTTTGAGTTCCCAAGCTCACCAGTCAATTCCTTTTTTCTCAGAATGTACCCGACTGTTGATTTTGCTACTCCAAGCATGTCTGCTATCTCTCTGATGGATTTTTTCTTTTTTTTCAGCCTCAGGATGTTCTGCTTCACCTCAATTGAGAGTTCCTTAGACCGCATGTTGTCTGGTCACAGCAACAGCTTCCAAATGCAAAACCACACACCTGTAATCAACCCCAGACCTTTTAACTACTTCATTGATTACAGGTTAACGAGGGAGACGCCTTCAGAGTTAATTGCAGCCCTTAGAGTCCCTTGTCCAATTACTTTTGGTCCCTTGAAAAAGAGGAGGCTATGCATTACAGAGCTATGATTCCTAAACCCTTTCTCCGATTTGGATGTGAAAACTCTCATATTGCAGCTGGGAGTGTGCACTTTCAGCCCATATTATATACAGAATTGTATTTCTGAACATGTTTTTGTAAACAGCTAAAATAACAAAACTTGTGTCACTGTCCAAATATTTCTGGACCTAACTGTATAGTGCAAAGGCTTTCCCAGTCTTGGACTCCCACTCCTAAATAATCGTATAAAATGGTTTTCTGAGGCTTTCCTCTATGTGTCTTCCAGAGTATTTTGAAGTGCTTCCTTCTAATTTTTGGCAGCCCTTGCATATAGTGCATGGGCTTTATTACTGTAGGAGTCCCACTCTTAATAATGGGAATAAAAAAAGTTCTGAGGCCTTCCTCTACATAAGTTCCAGGGTGTATTGGACTAGCTCCTAATTTTTGGCAGCCCTTGCATGGGTTTTACTAGACTAGGAGTCCCACTCTTAATAATGTGAAAAAAAATTCTGAGGCTTTCCACTATGTGTCTTCCATTTTGTATTGCAATACCTCCTTTATATTGTTGCTAGGCCTTGCACTTAGTGCATCGGTTTTAGCACTGTAGGCATCCCACTCTTTTTAAAATTGACCAAAAATGTATTCTGAGGCTTTTCTTTACGTGTCTTCCAGGGTGTCTTGCAATCCCTCCTTTAAATTTGGGCCAAATTGACTGCTTGCCCCAGAAATATTTCTGTTTCGGCCTGTGGACACTGAGGCTTTCCGCAATCTCATGGCGGCAGCCCTTCCTTGGTACTCATTCTCCAGCCACCACTATTTCTTCAGGTGTGCTTCCCCCACATTACACAAGCATGTGACCCATAACATCACCCGAGCCTTGATCAACCCAGTTACTGGAAAGGTCCACTTAATCACTAACATATGGACTTGTGCTTGTAGCCTGGGATGCTACATTTCCCTGACGGCACACTCGGTGACGCTTGTGGTGGCCAGGACAGAGTCGAACCTGGAAACGACTCACATGCTACACACACCTATTGTGTGTCCTAATTCTATCAGGGTTTCCCCCATCTCCTACACTAATTGCTGAACCTGCTCCTCCCCCATGTAAACAGGTTGACCATGAGACCCTCACTCTTAACTTCTCATGGTTGTGTATGATGCCCTTCTACATCATTTTTACAGGCCTACCTCAAAAATTCTCATTATATATATATATATATATATATATATATATATATATATATATATATATATATATATATATATATATATATATATATATATATATATATATTCCCCCGGGGTAAATATTTATCAGCTCTTGCACTTAGTGCATGGACTTTTGCAGTGTAGGAGGCCAGCTCTGTTTAAAATTGGCCAAAAGTTATTTTATATTATATTATATAATATATTATATTCTCAGGCCCTTCTTAACGTGTCTTCTAGGGTGTATTGCATTCCCTCCTTTTAATTTGTGTTAGGCCTTGTACTTAGTGCATAGGCTTTATCACTGTAGGTGCACTGTGCAAAATCAGCCGGGGAGCTGAAACACAGTGTGTGCTGATGCAATACCTTACAGCACCAGCAGATGCCATGAGGTGTGTGGGGGGATGGTCAGACAGGCCGGGTCGAACACAGGAGAAGCAGTAACAGACCAGAGGAACACGCAGGAGAAAGGTCAGGGTCAAGCCGAGGTCACTACCAGAGGAAGTAACCGAGGAGTGGAGGTAGGAGGGGGAGAAGACAAGAATCGGGCAGGAAAGGAACAAAGGTATGTCAGGGGAGGCAGACGGAGATCAAGGGGACAGGAGCACAGGGGAGACGGATCACGATCAAACACTAAAGCGGGCTTTACACGCTACGTGACAGCTATGAACGAGCAGAAATACTCACTTTCTCATTCATCGTTGACACGTCGCTTATTTTCTAAAAATTGAACGTCCAGTTGTTCATTGTTCCCGAGGCAGCACACATCGCTCCGTGTGACACCTCGGGAACGATGAACTGCAGCTTACCTGCGTCCCGCCGCCAATGCGGAAGGAAGGAGGTGGGCGGGATGTTTACGCTTCTATTGGCCGGCCGCTGTGTGACATTGCTGTGATGCCGAACGTCCCTCCCCCTTCAGGAAGTGGATGTTTGCCGCCCACAGCGAGGTCGTTTGGAAGGTAAGTACGTGTGATGGGGGTTACAGTATTGTGCGATACGGGCAAGAAATTGCCCGTGCCGCACAAACGATGGGGGTGGGTGCGATCGCAAATGCGATCGCACGAAAAATTGTAACATGTAAAGCAGGCTTTACAGGGACCAGCAATCACAGCAGAGCAGAGTTTAGCTTATAACTGGTGTCGGTTCACCAGAGATGATCCTATTTAAAGGGTCCAGGCACCGGAATGAGGCCCAGGGAAAGGCTCCACCCCCTAGCCATGTGGCAGGGGAGACAAAACCATAACAGTGCATAGGATTTACCTCTCAATCTTTTTAAATTTGGCAAAAAATTTATTTTGAGGCCCTCCTCTACAAGTCTCCAAGGGTTTACTGCAATCCCTCCTTTAAATTTGTGCTAAGCCTTGCACTTAGTGCATAGGCTTTACTACTGTGGGAGTCCCACTCTTTTTAAAATTGACCAAACATTTGTTCTGAGGCCATCCTTCATGTGTCTTCCAGGGTGACTTGCAATCTCTCCTTTAAATTGTTGCTAGGCCTTACACTTGGTGCATAGGCATTAGCACTGTAGGAGTCCCACTCTTTTTAAAACTGACTAAAAATGTATTGTGAGTAGAGTTGAGCGCGGTTCGCGGTTCTCCAGTTCGCGGTTCGAGTGATTTTGGGGGCTGTTCTAGATCGAACTAGAACTCGAGCTTTTTGCTAAAGCTCAATAGTTCTAGTTACGTTCAAGAACGGTTCTAGCAGCAAAAA
Organism: Anomaloglossus baeobatrachus; assembly: GCF_048569485.1. NCBI lineage: Eukaryota > Metazoa > Chordata > Amphibia > Anura > Aromobatidae > Anomaloglossus > Anomaloglossus baeobatrachus. The sequence continues at coordinate 480,370,729 of NC_134354.1, read as the reverse complement.
GACAAGCTAATTACTAGCTGGCTTTCCGCTGTAATAGTGTAAGTCACTCTGTGACTCACACTATTATGAAATTTTAGCGTATAGTGTGCAGGAACAGCGCATTCAGATCACTGCTGTTTGGATAATGGCGATCGCCCTTTTTTTTTTTTGTCCTTGTCTTCCTTCCCTAAGCGCACGCGTGTAGTGGGGCGGGCCAGCATGTCAGCCAATCCCAGACACACACAGCTAAGTGGACTTTTAGCCAGAGAAGCAACGGCATGTGTGATAGGATGTCCATGTCACATGTCCCTGCATTATAAAAACGGACATTTTCCTCCAGCACGCCATTATCTGCCTTCTGCGTCTGGGTGTCAGTCACCGCTGGCGTAGCTCCTGTCTCCGATACTGCTGTGTACGCTCTACACACAGCGCTATACAGAATAGGGATAGAAGTTTCTATTAGTCCTTGTAAGGGCTAATACCAGCAGGGTCAGAGCCATAGGTGACAGTCAGTTCCATGAAAACAGATTTTCAAAGCTACACAAGATGACAGCGTCTGTGTAGCTAAGGTCAGGGATTTCCTCGCTGCATTTGCCTATTAGGAGGGATAGAAAGTGAGGCTTCCTTTCCTCTACCCAGACCCATAACCCTGCCACTGTACCCTCCTGCCCTTTGCACACTCAAGCTCATTGTTACTAAGCCAATATACTAGCAAACACTGAGTAAACTTAGTGGCATCCTAAAAGTGGCTGTTGGACTTCCATTAGTGTCCCACTAGTGCAAATCTATGTGCAGCACCTCTGCATTGCACACTCAAACACATTGTTACTAAGCTATTATACTAGCAAACACTGAGTAAACTTAGTGGCATCCTAAAAGTGGCTATTGGACTTCCATTAGTGTCCCACTGGTGCAAATGTGCAGCACCTCTGCATTGCACACTCAAACTCATTGTTACTAAGCCATTATACTAGCAAACACTGAGGAAACTTAGTGGCATACAAAAAGTGGCTGTTGTACTCCATTTGTGCCCCACTGGTGCCAAGCTATTTCCAGCACCTCTGCATGACACCCTCCTGCTCTGTTTTTAATAAGCTATAATAGCAAAAAATGCTGCCATTTAGTGGCATACAAAAAGTGGCTGTTGTACTCCATTTGTGCCCCACTGGTGCCAAGCTATTTCTAGCACCTCTGCATGACACCCTCATGCACATTTTGCAACGCTATTTTTATAGCAAACTCAGGGAATTCCTGACTGCATTTCATCATTAGGAGGGATAGAAAGTGAGGCTTTCTTTACTGTCCTGGTACACACAGAACACGGCCACTGTACCCACCTGCCAACTTTTGCCACGCTATTTAATTTGCCCAAAGAGCTGACACTTTCTGCCATCCTAAAATTGTCTGGAATACTAAAATATTGTTCCTTTGCTGCCAAGCAAGGTACAACACCTGTGCATTCTACACTCCTTTCCATTTCTGGAACGCAATAATTAACTGCAGGTAGTCCAGCCAATCTCTCATGAAGGTGCAGGCGTGGATATAATGTTTCCTTCATCCAATGGTGGTTCTCTCGATGTCTGACAGCTCAACAATACCATCTGTTTGCACTTAAAAAACAAGTGACGACCTGCCAATCACACTCCCGGTAACGGGGTGGAAGTTCAGTGTGAAAAAGCATGTGTGACTGCTGTCCCCACAGTCACAGAGGATGAAGAGCACGCAGATGCATGTGATGGGGCAGGCGGTGGTTGCACCGCCCCGCTAGGCCGCATTGTAGCACAGTGAAATTCCCTTTGCGACTTATGCTTCATTTTAAGTCTTGTATTTGGTGGGATCCACAGTATGCAGCAAAACCACGCAACATGAAAAGCACTGTTTGCAGTTGGGTTCATAAATGATTCTTTCACTTTCCCAAAACAAACAATAAGAACCATAAATTAAATTGAAATAATAGAACACTCTATTCAGTTGCCTACTGCTTGCTAAGCCCTCTAAAGAAGCAACCTAAGTGTGACCAGACTCTTCCTCCACGTGGAGTCCCTGAAGGTAATGCACCAACACAACACCTGTGGGGCTTCACACTGACTGAGAAAAGCCTCTTTGCACAGGTACTTGCACAACGTGCCGGGTCTAAGTCCTGTGTTGTGCCTAGACAGCATGCTGAAGCGGATAGTCTTTTTTTCAGAAACTGTATTTCATGCTACTGAGCATGCTCAGGCACTTACTGAATCAGAGGCTAGGTCGGGTAATGAACTCTTTGGCCCTGCCCCTGATGTGGGGAGCCCATATAGACCACAGGGAATCAAGTGTCCTGACAATTTGGCCAGGCTACTCCCAACAGGCTTGCACAGGGCCGCCCCTATGACTTGTCACCTCATTGTTGTTGGTCAGACGATGACTGTTGAGGTGTTTTGGTTGTGGCAGCCATGAGGTCATCATTCAAGTGGCAGTTCAAAATAGGACGCTAGTTATGCCACTCATGACGTGTCACTCTGCTTTTGTCTCCAGGAGGTGCATTGTGGTCCACCCTGGTTTGGGACGGACCCAGGTTATAAAAGGGGCTGGAGCCAAGAAGAAGGTGCCCAGTCTTCTATTATGCTCCGAAAGAGCATACCTCCATGTGTTGAACCCATTGCGGCTTTAGGCCAGAGGTAGGCAGGGATAGGTCATCGATGCAGGCTGCCACCACAGTTGGTAACGCAGAACGTTTAAGAACAGCTCCTGTCCTACCAGTCCTGCTAGTGCAGCCCAGTGGCATAAACAGGCCTGCTGCTGCTGATGCGCCTGCTGTCCACAGGTGTGTCCCCTACGCACACGGACTGCGTACTCAATGGCCCCTGTGTTGTTAACAGGGAGTTCCGGGACTGGGTGGTCATGTGGACCCTGTCACGCTAACAGGGCTCCAAGTCTCCAGATCCGAGTTACGTCTAACTCGGTTCAGGCTACTATTTGTTTGAGAGTCAACCTGCTCTGTATCCTCCACCTAACCTTCCAGTTGCCAACCTCTCCTTTTCCATCTATGAGCATGGTGGACACCGAATGGCGATTGGGATATCTACCTTTCTCTTTCTTTTCTTCTTAATATTTTTGATATAGCGGTAACATAGTATATACCACCTTATCCAAATCTGCCAGTCCCACCATACCAGATGTTGTTTCTTCAGCAAATGTTAATGTTGCTTAACCACCAAACCCGTGGACACAAACTTTTTTACCCTTTCCAACACACCTGTTCCCCTTTCCACCAGCATCTGTCCTTTTTCAACTCAGTTTGTATATGACCAAAAATGAAACTGTGCAGAGACACCGTACTCAACGCCGTCTCAGCACAGCAGCCAGCCCTCGGTCCCTCAGATGTGGACAAGACCATTTCCTCCTATCGATGAAAAAGCGTTGAGATTCACTCTGTGCACCACTGGTGTTTAGTATAAAAGCAGATGTAAGATTGCGTACCACCTTCTGCTGATACTCCTGCATACGTACGTCCCTTTCTATGGCAGGAGTTATTTCGCAAAATTTTGTGTTGTACCGGGGATCTAACAGTGTGGCAACCCAGTAGTTAGCATGACTTGTAATTCGTACAATCCGAGGGTCATGTTGTAGGTAGTGCAGCAAGAAGGCGCTCATGTGTCTTGAGCATCCAGGAGGACAAAGTCCTTGGTGTGTTGGTGGCGGAGAGGCGAGAATCGTGCCTCCTTCCTCTGCCCTCTCCCCACAACCTCGTGCAACCGAAATGTGAGCAAGCTCTCACTAATCTACTGAGTCTTCCATGCCCATCGCCAGTTCGTCCTCCATTTCTTCCTGGGCTCCTGCACCTTCCTCAACGGTTTTGCTGATACTATGCTCCCTTGATAATCCCTCTCCCCCACCGTACCATGACTGCCGCCAAGGTGCCGCTGACCGTCTGGACCTTGTAGATCTTGTTATCCCTTCCGCATATGACTCCTCCAGTACTTCTTCCCTTCCTCTTGGACCAACACCTGACTCCGAATAATACTTAGTGTGTTCCATCATGTAGATGACCAAAATTGTCACGCTGAGAATGTCATCGCCAGTGTTAAACATCTGCGTCGACATTTGTAAACTGTGTAGAACGGTGCATATGTCCTTGATCTGACACCACTCCAGCAGCGTGATCTGCACCACCTCTGGATCAAGGTAGCCCAGGGTATACGTCATAATAACATATTTCAGCTGGGCTCTGCGGTGCTGCCACAGACACTGCAACATGTGCAGATTAAAATTCCTGCATGTCGGAACATCGCATTTCTGAAGTTTAACCGCCAGACCTTAAGACTTCAGGAGTGATGAAAGTTGTTGAGCTACTGGGTGCGAACGATGGAAGTGAGCACATAGTGAGCGTGCCCGCTGTACAAGGCCATGTAGGCCGGGATGTTGTTTTAAAAATTGCTGGAGAATCAGATTAAACACGTGAGCCATACAAGTCACGTGTGTCACATGGGCCTGACGAAGGCACGCTGCCATGTTTGCATTATTGCCGCACACGGCTGTTAAGTCACCACCGTAGTCCGCTACGTCAATTTGTACTCCTGTCGCAAGGTGACAACGTGTTCCTTTCGTGCATAGTGCTGATGATGGGAGAGGAGTCGACGCCAGCGGCGCAGGTGGACACAGGTTATGCTTATCCACTGGGATGCGTTACCTTGACAGATGCAGAACCACAGGCTGAATGCAGGTGGTGGGTATCTCACAGATGAAGTACCATCGTTCAGCTACAACCAATGGGAAGACACAACACCCTTTTTTAGGCCCCTCCTGTCTGAAGACCACTGCCAGACATAGCTATGAACCTCTGGTTACTGTTATCCCCAGTTTAGTTTTATGAGTTTGTGTGCTTGTTACCGGACTACTTTTCCTGCTTGCTGTTTAGGTACCTCGTTGGCCGATTTGCATTTCACCTCTGCTTGTTTTCTGATTAAGTCCTGTCCCTCTCATTCTGTTCCTCTTCCTCAATTAATGTTTTGACCCTGCATGACTACTATTCTCTGGAACTGCAGCCTTCCACAGGTATTGATCAACTTGGGCCCTGTGTCATTCAACATCACTGTATAGGGATTAAAGGGTTTCAGGGTTCTGGGGGTCCAGCTTGGTGAGTGGGTTCCCTCTAGCCTATCCTTTACAGCCTGTCTGAGTGTGTCAATCCAGGCAGGCGTTACACCGTGCCCTCGACAGAAGGACATGTAGGCCGGGATAGTGTTTTAAAAATTGCTGGAGATTCGGATTCAACACGTGAGCCATACAAGGCACGTGTGTCACATTGCCCTGAAGAAGGGCCGCAGACTGTTTAGCATCATTGTCGCACCCGGCATTCCCTGGCTGCTGGTTGAGTGGAGACAACCATTGATGAAACTCGGTCTCACTCTACAGAGCTAACCGTCCACAATTCCTCAGCGGTGTCTCACATTTCCCCTACATTTCAAAGTAAACATTTGACCGCCTGATGGCCTTGAGCTCTGCTGCCAGCATAGTAAGGAGGTGTGTGGGATTCCTTGGGCGCAGTTACAAGGAAGGGTGGCCTGACCACACAGGGTTTGGGCTGAGGTGCAGGAACAACACAAGGTTGATGAGGCAGAAGCAGTGGAGGAACTTGTACATACAGAGGAAGGATTTAAACACACAACTCGTGGGGATGGAAAGACTTGTACAGCAGACACTTCTCCATCTATCACCATAGTTACCCAGTGCCCAGTCAGTGACATGTAACGCCCCTGTCCATGCTTACTGTTCCAAGTATTTGTGGTGAAATGCACCCTGTCACACACAGAGTTTCTCAAGGAAGCGGTGATGTTGTGTGCGACCTGCTGTGTTAGCGCGGGCACCCCTTTCTTGGAGAAGGAGTGGCAAATGGCCATCGGCTCTTGGGGCACTGCAATGGGCATAAGGTCTCGAAAATCCTCGGTGACAAAAGGGTGTAAAGGCAGCCTTTCTGTAGCTAACAAGTTTGAGATGCCGAAACTAAACCTCTTAGGTATGTCATGCACTTCGAAAATCATGTAAAAAACAGCGAGGGGACTCCAACCACAGTCTCCCTCATTGCCACTAATTGGGCCACACACACCCCACTTGACTGGCATCAGTTGATCCCCCTTTTCAAAATGAAAAAGATGCTTTGCATGAAGCACTCTCAAAAATATGCGTGCCTTTCGCCTCCCCTGGATGACCCAGGGGAAGAAAAGTCCTCTGAGAGCAATGACTTGTTCATCTTGGTTCTTTTAGAAACACAGTGAGGGGACTCCAACCACAGTCTCCCTCGTTGCCACTAATTGGGCCACACACACCCCACTTGACTGGCATCAGTTGATGCCCCTTTTCAAAATGAAACAGATGCTTTGCATGAAGCACTCTCAAAAATACGCGTGCCTTTCGCCTCCCCTGGCTGACCCAGGGGAAGAAAAGTCCTCTGAGAGCCATGTCCACATTGTCAGTGGACAGACACGTGTGCTTATCTGCCAGCAGACCCCCAGCAGCACTGAAGACAGGTTCCGAGAGAACGCTGGCTGCAGGATATGACAAGATCCCCAAGGCGTACGTGGCAAGCTCAGGCAATTTATCCAGATTGGAAGCCTAAAATGAGCAGGGCTCAAGTTGCACAGTAATGGCATCGATGTTTCCTTGCATATATTCATATCTGTGTCTCCTCCTCTTTTTCCTTGTCCAGCTCTTTTGTTTTCGCATGAGTATATGTCCTTGTCACTTTCCAATGTGTTTGTGTTGTGTTGTGAGTTGTTTGTCACCTTTTGGACACCTTTGAGGGTGTTTTCTAGGTGTTTTTATGTGTTTGTGATTGCCTCCCATTGTTTCCTCTGTGGTTCGAGTGGTTCGCCAAACCAAACTCGAACGAGACTTCCATTCGGCGAACCAAACTCGAGCCGAACCGCGGCCGGTTCGCTCATCTCTAATTGTGAGGCACTCCTCTTTATGTCTTCCAGAGTGTATTTCAATCCCTCCTTTAAGTTTTGCTAAGCCCTACAATACGTGCATAGGCTTTAACACTGTATGAGTCCCACTGATCTAAAAACTGGCCAAATATTTATTCTGAGGCCCTCCTCAATGTGTCTTTCAGGGTGTATTGCAATCTCACCTTCAAATAAATATGGTGAAATAAGGTGAGAAATGTCCCGGCTATTAAGACTATGTTCCCATGTTGCATTTTTTCTGCATTTTCTTACAGTGTTTTTTCATGTGTTTTATGCAACTTAAAGCTAACTTATACAGTACCAACAAAAGCTAGGAGATTCCATAAATCTAATGCACATGATTGTTGTATTTTTTTTACTGAATTGGAAAACTGCTGTGTTTTTGAAAGAAGCAGCATTTCAATTCTTTCAGAATTTTTGCAACACTTTAAATATTGAAAGCATTGAGAAAACGCAAAAACGCTATGTGTGAACATAGCCAAAGGAATAGAGAAGGCAGGGGATTTTTTCACTTTTTTTAATTTGCCTTATATACAGTACATGTCATTATTGTACAGGAAAGAATGTTTCCTTTTTCTGTAAAAATCCATTTTACCCTTGGTTTTGTATGTTTTTTTGTTACTCCTAAAAAGTTGCAAAATACTCTGACATCATTGTTCCCAGCAGCGACCTGGGAGTCAAATATGCCTCCAGGTGTCTTCCCCATGCTATCCCCATTCTACTTGAGTGCTGTTTCTATCCATTTCAGTGATTTTCCTGCCACTCCCCAGACCTTTTGGGAGGGTTTGACGAAAAAATGCTGGACTTTCAATATAATCAAAAGAGGAAAAAATCCAGCATCGCATATGAGGATTATAGGAAACGCATAGGATAGTCCCTGCACTCACCTCTTTGTGTCCCTGTGTTTCTCCATGTGTTTTTCATGTTTTTACTGGATTTAATAAATTTTCACAGTTTTATTCAACTAAACTCCTTATATGCGATGCTGTATTTTTTCCTCTTTTGATTGTGCCTCTCCGCCCAGGCCAGGGCCTTCCGTGCATCGGTGGTGGATCCTGCAGTGAAGAGGGGTGAGGTAAATCTACCTTATCTTGACTTTCATTATACTCATTACTCGAATCGAGCCCGTCCAAGCGCCCAACCATCTCGATTTGAGTACCAAGCACCTGAGCATTTTACTGTTCGCTCATAACTAATTTTCCAATACTCCTGATCAACATGAACATTAATATGAACACAAAACATTATATGCTCATAAAAAGAATGTGATAATTAAGAAGTCAAAAAAGCAAACCATTAACCCCTTCACGACCCATGACGGATCTATCCGTCATGGATCGTGAGGGGTTAATCCCCGTCCCCTGTCGTGGGCAAGTCGCAGCGATCCGCACACATATCAGCTGTTTCTAACAGCTGACATGTGTGCCTGCAAGTTACAAGTGAAATCGCTTCCACCTGCAACCTTTAACCCTTACATCTCGCTGCCAAAGTCTGGCAGCGAGATGTATATGCGCGCGGCCATTACTTTCACTTACCGCCGCCCCCACTCGAAGTCACGTGCGTGATCACATGACTTTCGGTGGTTGCCATGGTAGCACAGGGTCATGTGATGACGCCTGAAGGTAACATGAGTCACTTTCGGTTTCACTCGTCCCGGAGCCGAGTGAAGCAGAAAGTGAGCATATCTGCTGTTTACAGCTGTGTAGCTGTGATCAGCAGATAGGGCAGAGCGATCGGATTGTTGATCCATATAGCGCCCTAGGGGGACTAGTAAAATAAAAAAAAAAAAAGTTTTAAAAAATAAAAAACCTAAAAGTTCAAATCACCAACCTTTCACCCCACTGAAAATTAAAGGGTTAAAAAAGTAAAAAATATACACATATTTGGTATCGCTGCGTTCAGAAATGCCCGCTCTATTAAAATATAAAATCAATTAATCTGATTGGTAAATGGCGCAGCGGCAAAAAAATTCCAAACGCCATAATTACGCTTTTTGGTCGCCGCAAGTTTTACACAAAATGCAATAACAGGCGATCAAAACATTGCATCTGCGCAAAAATGAAACCGTTAAAAACGTCAGCTTGGAATGCAAAAAATAAGCTGTCACTGAGCCGTAGATCACAAAAATGAGAACGCTACAGGTTTCGGAAAATGGCACAAAACGTACGTTACTTTTATTGGACAAGTTTGTGATTTTTTTTTTTAACCCTTAGATACAGGTAAACCTATACATCTTTGGTGTCTACAAACTCGCACCGACCTCAGGCATCACAACAACACATCAGTTTTACCATATAGTGAACATGGTGAATAAAATATCCCAAAATCTATTGTGCAATCACACTTTTTTTGCAGTTTTTCCACACTTGGAATTTGTTTGCTGTTTTCCAGTACACTATATGGTAAAACTTATGGTTTCATTTAAAAGTACAACTTGTCCCGCAAAAAAGAAGCTCTCATATGGCAAGATTGACGGAAAAATAAAAACATTACGGCGCTCGGAAGAAGGGGAGCTGTAACGCCTGTCTGGATCCACAGACTCAGATGGGCTGTAAAGGGGAGGCTAGAGGGAAGCCACTCACCAAGTAGGACCCCCAGAACCCTGAAACCCTTTAATTTAACCCCTATACAGGGATTTGGAATTACACAGGGAACTGGAGATCACTACCTGTGGAAGGCTGCAGTCCGATGAGAGTAGGAGTCAGGCAGGGTCAAACCAGGAATTGCGGAACAGGGACAGAATCGGCAGGCAGTGACGTAGTCAGTAAACGTAGTAGAGGTCAGATCCGGGTCGGGCAGCAAGGTACAAAAACAGTAGGCAGAAGGGTAGTCAAAACATGCAGAAGTCAACACAGGAATCACAAACAGAATAGGACGTAACAGGAGCCAGGAAAATCAGAACTATATCTGGCAGTAATCATGTGACAGGAGGGCAAATAATAAGGGTGTGGTGTCTTCCCATTGGCTGTAGCTGAACGCTGGCAACTTCAGCTGGAAGACACATGCCACCCACAGTCAGCCAGCGGTACTGCAGATCCCAAGCTAACCCAGCCCAGTGGATGATCGGAGCCTGCGCCCACTGGTGCCGCTGGCATCGACTTCTCTCCCATCACCATCCACGGCAGGAACACGGCGTCGCCTGGCGATCGGAGCAAAAGTCGCTGCAGCAGACTCTGGCGGTGATGTAACAGTACCCCCCCTCCACGAGGGGCCTCCGGACCCTCAAAACCCGGCTTCCCAGGAAATTGGAGGTGAAACCGTCGGACCAGACCCCTAGCATGAACATCGCTCGCAGGGACCCATGACCTCTCCTCGGGGCCGTAACCCCTCAAATGCACCAAATACTGTACCGCCCCTCTGACAATACGGGAATCAAGTATTCTCTGTACCTCATACTCCAAGTTACCTTCCACCAGAACAGGAGGAGGAGAGTCACTGACTGGGTGAATGGGGACACGATATAACTTGAGGAGGGACTTATGGAACACATTCGATATCTTGAAGTATGGGGGGAGTTGCAGGCGGAAAGCTGTAGGATTAATTACCTCAATTATCTCGTAAGGTCCAATAAATCTCGGACCCAGCTTAGCAGAAGGGACCTTGAGTTTAATATTCTGTGTGGATAACCATACCTTGTCCCCAACTCCAAGGCTAGGGCCCTTGGAACATCTCCTATTAGCAGAGGAGGCTTGACCAACCTTTGCCTTCTTCAGGTTCTCTTTCACCTCAGACCAGATAGCCTCAGGAGTATCCACCACAGCGGAAGAAAAAGAACCAAAACGTGGATGCAACCCTAAATTGCAGAAAAAGGGGGTAGTCTTGATGGATTCCTGATACTGATTATTGATAGCGAACTCAGCTAGCGGCAGATATTCCACCCAGTCAGATTGACGGTCAGACACATAACACCGGAGATATTGTTCAAGGGTTTGATTGAAACGTTCGGTCTGACCATTGGTCTCTGGGTGGTAGGCAGATGAAAAAGATAGCTCTATATGGATCTTTTTACAAAACGCCCTCCAGAATTTTGAGACGAACTGTGTTCCTCGGTCAGAAACAATATTTTCCGTAACCCCGTGTAACCGCACAATATGCCTAATAAACAACTTGCTAAGAGTTTCAGAATTGGGTAATCCGGACAGAGGAACAAAATGACACTGTTTGCTGAATCTATCCACTACTACCCAGATACAAGTCTTCCCTTCTGAGGGTGGAAGGTCAGTGATGAAGTCCATGGAGAGATGTGTCCAAGGGCTTACTGGAGTAGGTAGGGACTGGAGAATTCCGGCAGGGCGGGTACGGGGTGTCTTGGCTAGAGCACAAGTTTCACAAGCCAGTACATATTCCTTACAATCTTTCGCCACGGTTGGCCACCAAAAATTCCTGGTTACTAATCGGAGGGTATTTCCGATACCAGGGTGACCTGCCAGCACAGAATTGTGGGATTCCTGGAGTACCTGTAGGCGCAGTGAGGGGGCGACAAACAATTTATGGACAGGGGTGGTTTCAGGAGCTTGGTTTTGGGTATTATGGACCTCTTCTATCAAATCTAAGGAAACCGATGACATAATAATGCCTTTAGCTAGAATATGCACTGGTTCAGAGTCTTCGGACTGAGAGGGACAGAAGCTACGGGAAAGAGCATCCGCTCTGGTGTTCTTGGTACCGGGCCGGAATGTTACCACAAAATCAAATCTGGAGAAGAACAATGCCCACCTAGCTTGCCTAGGATTGAGTCTCTTAGCAGATTCCAGATAAGTGAGGTTCTTATGGTCTGTGATGACTGTGACCTTATGTTTGGCGCCTTCGAGGAAGTGGCGCCATTCCTCAAAGGCCCATTTAATAGCCAACAGCTCACGATTACCAATGTCATAATTTCTCTCTGTGGGAGAAAACTTGCGGGAAAAGAAGGCACAAGGACGAAGCTGAGTGAGAGACGGAGTACCTTGTGATAGCACCGCTCCCACTCCAACCTCGGATGCATCGACTTCCACAATAAACAGACGCATAAGGTCAGGCTGAACCAGAATCGGGTCTGAGGAGAAACATCCTTTTAATTTTGAGAAGGCATGGATCGCCTCTGGCTTCCAATTAACCACATCAGCCCCTTTTTAGTCAAATCGGTGAGGGGTTTGGCAATTTTGGAAAAATCTCGAATGAATTTGCAATAATAATTAGCGAATCCAAGGAAACGCTGCAAGGCTTTCAGAGACTTGAGTTGCACCCACTCCTTAAATCGGTTGAAGCTTAGAGGGATCCATGCGGAAGCCTTCTGCAGACACTATATAACCCAGGAAATTAACCTCTGCCTCAAAAAAAACAAAAAAAAAACCAAAACACATTTCTCATATTTAGCAAATAGGGAATTCTCCCTGAGTCTCTGGAGTACAGTGCATACATGTTGGACATGTGACGTAGCATCAGGAGAATAAATCAGGATATCATCCAGATAGACCACCACATATTGACCACAAATATCTCTGAAAATGTCATTAACAAAGTTCTGGAACCCAGCCGGCGCATTACTTAATCCAAAAGGCATTACTAGGTACTCATAATGTCCCTCTGGAGTATTAAATGCAGTTTTCCACTCATCCCCTTCTCTGATACAGATAAGGTTATATGCTCCCTTGAGATCAAGCTTGGTGAACCACCGGGCTCCTATGAGCTGGTTAAACAGATCGGGGATGAGTGGCAGAGGGTACTGATTCTTTACAGTAATAGCATTCAGTTCATGGTAGTCAATACAAGGTCTGAGGCCACCATCTTTCTTATCAACAAAAAAAGAATCCAGCGCCGACTGGTGACCTGGATGGTCTGATGAACCCTCTCTGCAGACTGTCTGCTATATAATCTTTCATGGCCTGATGCTCCGGACCAGAAAGATTATACATTTTACCCTTGGGGAGTCTGGAATTGGGGACCAAATCTATGGGGCAGTCATAATCTCTGTGCGGAGGTAATTTTTCAGATTCAAATACAGAAAACACATCAGCAAATTCCCTGAATGCATAAGGTATGAAGATAGGTTCAGCTCTAGTCAAGTTCACAGATAAATACATGCACGTCTCCTGACACTCAGGGCTCCAGCGCACAATCTCAACCCTGATGCCAGTCTATGACCGGGTTATGTTTACGCAGCCAAGGCATGCCCAATACCACTGCTGACATCAGATTCTCAAGAACAAAAAATAACACAGATTCTACATGCAGAGCACCAACAAGCATGGAGATCTCTGGAGTTACAAAAGTAACCACACCCTGGGTGAGAGGTGTACTATCGATAGCAGATATTCTAATAGGTGCATTTAACCTGAGCAAAGTCAAACCCAGCTCTTTTGCTACAATAGTGTCTATAAAATTAGCAGCAGAGCCACAATCAAGAAAGGCCTGCAGCCGTACAGATTGTCCCTGGTGAGACAATGAGACAGGTAACATTAACCTCATAGGGTCTGCAGGAAGTACCTGGGCACCTGAGCGGGTATCATGTGGTCTGCTCAGGTGGTGCTGCTGCCTTGGAAGCGATTGCCTCTCTGATCCAGGCACTCCACCACGTGATCTGCTCCCTTGCAGTCGACAGGACTCTGTACATGCTGAGATAGGTACTGCAGCGGGGGCTTGGACCTCAGCAGACCTGAGGTCCTGCACTTGCTGTGTCAGTCCATGTACAAGCCCAGAAAGGTTGTGCACCTGATATAGCACAGCATGGAGAGAATCCATTTTTTTTTTCTCTCCTGGTTAGAGGGCCAGATATAATGAAATGCCTGCCTGGATCCACAGACTCAGATGGGCTATAAAGGGGAGGCTAGAGGGAAGCCACTCACCAAGTAGGACCCCCAGAACCCTGAAACCCTTTAACCCCTATACAGGGATTTGGAATTACACAGGGAACTGGAGATCACTACCTGTGGAAGGCTGCAGTCCGATGAGAGTAGTAGTCAGGCAGCGTCAAACCAGGAATTGCGGAACAGGGACAGAATCGGCAGGCAGTGACGTAGTCAGCAAACGTAGTAGAGGTCAGATCCGGGTCGGGCAGCAAGGTACAAAAACAGTAGGCAGAAGGGTAGCCAAAACACGCCGAAGTCAACACAGGCATCACCAACAGAATAGGCCATAACAGGAGCCAGGAAAATCAGAACTATATCTGGCAGTAATCATGTGACAGGAGGGGAAATAAGAAGGGTGTGGTGTCTTCCCATTGGCTGTAGCTGAATGCTGGCAACTTCAGCTGGAAGACACATGCCACCCACAGTCAGCCAGCGGTACTGCAGATCCCAAGCTAACCCAGCCCAGTGGATGACTGGAGCCTGCGCCCACTGGTGCCGCTGGCATCGACTTCTCTCCCATCACCAGCACCATCCACGGCAGGAACACGGCGACGCCTGGCGATCGGAGCAGACTCCGGCGGTGACGTAACAGGAGCACAAAAAACCCCAGGAAAAACAGAAAGCGCCCGGGCGCTGAAGGGGTTAAAGGACTATTAGTAGAATTATATTTTTGAACAGCCTTCTACACTACCTTACTCAAGATACTACTTTTGCCACATTACAAAAAAGAAATTGTAATCAGTGGCAGAAGTAAACAAAAAGTTTGGATTTCAGCACAAATTTTAAACCATTCCATTCTATTAAATGAGAATATAGTTAGGGTATGATGTTATTGTTAGAAGCTTAACCATTAGCAGGTCGTTCAGATTGACATGTCACTTTAGTTAGCACACCGCCTGTCCCCTCTCACTCACTTTTGGTACAGGACTTCTGTCTTTAGCTGTAACCCACAACATGACAACAAGAACAGGTGCACTGCTTAGGTTGGTGCCGTTGCCCCAACCTCCATAACCGTCCACCAACCCCACCTTTCTTGCCTTTCGAAGCGACCACATGCTCAGTCTAAATGGAGCAACCATTCAAAAAATGACTTGCTGAGGTGTCAGTGGATCAAGTGGAGTTGCTCGCTACCAACAGGTGCTCCTTGCCTGCCCTGCATAAAAGTGATGGGAGCCCGGGGGATGGTGCTGCTGATGAGGACAGAGTCACAGGCTACAAGCATATACTGCACGACCATGAAGTGTGTGAATGGTGGTATTGGGCAACCTGTAGACTGTAGTAGTGGTTTACTGTCTGATGCTGAAGATCTAGAGAGTGCAAGTGATAGTTCAGAAAAATCTCTTGGAGGAGATGATGGTGGTTATAGTAGCCCATCTGGGGACAATAGGGGCAAAAGGAAAAGGAAGAGTAAATTGTCTGGAGTCAGCAAGCAAAGACAAGCTGCAAATGCCCGGGAAAGAGACAGAACACACAGTGTGAATACAGCTTTCACTGCTCTCAGGACACTTATCCCCACAGAGCCTGCAGACCGCAAGCTGTCCAAAATAGAAACTCTGAGACTGGCTTCTAGTTACATTTCTCATCTAGCCAATATCCTGCTACTGGGAGAGGACTGCATGGATGGACAGCCATGTCTACAGTACAGAGCTTCAGTGACAAGTACTGCCCCCAAACCAATCTGCACTTTTTGCCTCAGCAATCAAAGAAAAATTGTAAGTAATAGTCTAATAGCCTCTTACGAAAACCAGTCAGTATAAATAGTCAACTGTATAATTTTGATGTATCTTTTAGACATAGTTTATAGCATTATATCTAATGTAATAAGAGTACAAATGATTAAAAAACACTGTATATATGTGTATAATGTATGTATGTGGTCACAGACCCAAATGCTATCATTTTTGTAGTGTGTGTGTATAAAATGTCTAACTGTTCAGATCTATGACAGCTGAGTACATGTAATCTATAATTATTTATTATACTACAATAGTTTATTTATTATAATACAATAGTTACCACAATGCTCCCAGCATAATATATTCTTTATTTCCTTATGAGATACTGTTGGTGAAAAATTGTTGGCTTAGAGAACAGCGAATCAAGAATAATTTTCCAAGGATGCCTTTATATTTTGCAGGATTCTGCCTTTTTGTTGTTTTTTTTTTTGTTAAACAGTAAAATAAAAAAATACATATATAATGTACGTTTAATTTTTTCCTGATACATAAAGTGAAAGCTATTATGTTCTGCTACGACAAAATGGTGCATGTCTATATAGAAAGTTTAAGAGCATAACCAAAGAAGCTAACCTAACATATTCACATAGCTAGAAATTATAGCATTTCATTCCATTATTTATAGATCATTATCCGCTGTGTGTATTTGTAGTGATGTCCGTAGTCTGAAAACTGTGACCTTATGTAACGTCTTCTAATCTAGTCTCTGTGTTTTCTTCACAGCACAGAGAAGGCGAGAAGCACTTGTCTATTTAAGGTGTATGTGGACATTACTCAGATGAGCAGCTTGCACAATACTTGCACTGAATATAGACCTGTTCTAAATATACCCACTTGATACTCTTATGTTTACATGGAATTTTTCTAAAGCAGCTTACGTATTTTTTATTTTTGTAAACAAAAAGGAGAAACCCTCATGAAATGCACTTTATTTTGCACCAAATCAACTTTATCTAAGATCATTTTCAGCTGAAATCTAATTCAGAATGGAAAGTTGCACCTGGTGTTGCTATTTTTGCGCGAGAAATGTTAAACCTCACCACGTTACTGGTGGTGGTTAAACCAACGACACATGATGTAATATGATCCTGGACACGCAATGCTTTCATCAGGGTGTGTTGTCATAACACATTTTCACCTGTGCTTCTAGCCCTAATAATCAAGACCTATTAGTATGCGCAGAAGGTAAATCTTGCTGCCCCTTTAAGAGTACATCATGAAAGGAGTAAAAACTGGGACATTAAATGCATTATAAAATGTTATATCCTTTTGTTATAGATGAAAATATTATAGCTGTAAAAAAGATTATTCCTGAAAAAATGTAAAATATTTCTTTGCAATACAATCTGTATATGATGGTTAGTAATCAAATATATAGTATAATAACATTGTGCCTAGAATACTAAATGATACAGATAATTAACATAATGTAATATATCACTTTCATTTAAAAACAAACAAAAAACACTCTATGCATAGTAAGCAGTGGCTATAACGATTCCCCTCGAACTGACTGACAGCTGGTTCTAATGATAACCGGCTGTCAGTCAGTGCAGGGATGTGGTTTGGTTTAAGCTGCTGCTTTCCATACAGAGTGTTGATTGAACCTCCGTTGGCACTGCCCCTGTAGCTGAAACCAGAACGCTGCCGGAGGGAATAATGTTATTTTCCTCCTGGCAGCAGAGTTTAGTGTGCCGGCACCAGGCAGGTTTCAAACGCCATTAACCTGCAGATTAACCCCATGTCTGCAGGTTAATAGTATTTTCACAAGTGACAAGTTCCCTTTAACTCCAGTTACATTTAATGTACATTGGCTAAATGTATAGTTTAATTATATGATCATACTGATTTTTTTTCCATGCATATTTAAATTCTGTGCCAATATCTGGGTGAAATAGAAAAAGGAACATGGCACTCTAGTCCTAATGCAAGGTGATCAAATATGTTATTATCCCTTATGCCGCAGAAAAAAGATCTCAGCTCTTTTTTTCAAATTGTAAAGTATAGATAAGCTGTTTATTGTTTGTACATTTTTAACAGCCTTCGATTTCCAGCCATGGTGACTTGATGGATGAATGATCTGTAGGAAGGTCAATCTTGTTCAGGTCTAGATGGGTCCACCAGGGCCTTCTACACTGTTAGGGCTCATGCGCACGTAACTGCGGAATATTCTGCAGCGATTTGACAGCACATGTGTGCGTCAAATCGCTGCAGAAACACTACATAATGGGTGTAGGTTTTTTTTATACAATTAAAGCCGATTTCATGCGCTATGGCTTCTGTCCCCACCATAGACAGAGTAGGAGCTGCATCCATAGTGCACGAATTAATTGACATGCTCATTTTATGAACGCACAGATTTGGGTCAAAATTTTAGCACCCAAATCGCTGCGTTCATAAAAGCATCGTGCGCACGTGTCATGCTCAATCTACATAGATTGTAAAGGGGGCGCAGGACGCGTGCATTTACGCAACGTGCGCACAAGCAACTTACTTTGATTGTATCAAACCATTGGGTTGCTGGTTTTCTTCTTTGCCTTGTTCCTTCTATTCTTCTATTGCAACCATGATGTCCTTCTCCAGTGTTTGCTCTGTTTGTATGTGTCCAAAGTAGGCAAGTCGTAGGTCAGAAAATTTATAGTAGTGGTTTTTGTTTTCTATGGTATTGATAACATCCTTTTCCAGCACCACATTTTGAAGGTTTGTATTCTTCTTCTTTGTTTCTTTATAATTCAGGTTTTGTATCCATATGCTACCATAAGAGGCAATCCAAAAATGTGCCATTACAGTCACATAATGTGACCTTTCTCAAACATTGGTTTGCAGGAGCTAATCAGGATGCAAACTACAAATGCACTGAGTGGCACTGTTCTCAACAAAACAATGACCTCCACTCACTGCGTTTATCTTTTGCATTCTGAATAGCTCCTGGAATCCAATGTTTGAGATGGGTCACCTAATATGACCAAAATTACACTATTTGGATTGTCTAACAATAAACAATATATCTTTACTACAAGGAGCTGCGTTTTGGTACTCTGCTCCTTGTAGTTTGCTTAACATTAACGACCTGTTCTAACAAATAGAGGTTATCTAAAAGAACAACCCATAAGGGTGCTTTACATGCTGCGACATGGCTAGCGATTTCGTTAGCGATGTAACACGCCAGATCGCACATACGATTTGCCGAGATCGCACATGTGACCGGCGCTACAAAAATTACCTATGTGCGATCTTGGCAAATCTTATCTGCGATCTGGCGTGTCACATCACTAACGAGATCGCTAGCGATGTCGCAGCGTGTAAAGCATCCTATACACTATAGGGCAGGGGTCCATAATCTCTGGCTCAGGTGCCACATGTGGCTAAGGCTAAGAACACACATCCGGACTTTCTGCCGTTTGTCGGATCCGGCGCGCTCCCATACCTTGTATACAGTACATTGGCTGCGCAACAAGCTCCGGTCACATGCTGTCATGTGACCAGAGTATGTGACCGGGAAGTTGCAGCGCAGCCACTGTACTGTATACACTGTACGGGAGAACGCAAGATCCGACAAATAGCAGAAAAGCCGGACGTGTGTTCTTAGCCTAAGAATTCCATGATGTGTGGCTTGCGGTTGTCCCCACAAGTTTTAGCAAGCAACTATAAAGAGCAGGTCTCTAGATGGTGCCTTTTGTGAGTAGCCCCACCACACAGAAGAGCAGATCTAAATGGGGTCGGAACCCCAGGATTTTAGTAGACTGCCTCGGTGTGATTTCTGTGGAAAAGCTTTGGCTGTTATTATACTGGTAATGGGGGTTTTGGGTGTCACTACTGTGAGGGGGCACGGAGTTCAATGTGGCTCAAGATTCATTCTCGTAGCCGAATGTAGCTCTCAAGGTCAAAAAGGTTAAGGACCTCTGCTATAGGGATAATCATAATATTAATCTTTCTTAGAAGAATAGAAAGTAAAATTTCTGATATTAAAAGGCCAAACAGTCCAAAATATATTTCATAATAGATTTGTGGGGCATAGCATTGCAGTAATAAGAACATCACTGGGTAGAGTTAATAATAATGACACATTAAAGTGGAACTGCGCATTATGCTACAAAATTCTCTTGTTTGCTTTAGTTTTTTTTTTTTTGTTTGTTTTCTTTTACTTTTTTCACTAGCCTCAGTACCGCTACTTAAAATCTAAGGCCAGAGTCACGCTTGTGAGAGACTCGTGCAAGTCTTGCATCACATCACCCGACATGGCCTGCAGCTCTCCTGACAGGAGCATCTCAGCTGCATAGAAATACATGCAGCCGACCCACTCCTGTCAGGAGAGTGTGTGGCCGTGCCGTGGGATGCGATGTGAGGCTCGCGTGAGTCTCTCGCAAGTGTGACTTTGGCCTAAAAGTATACTAGGTAAGGACAAAAGCTACTATGGCAAGCCTAGATCAGTCACATATGTGAGACATGTTGTATTACTGAAGAGATAATGACAGGCCTGCTTTAATGCACTTTACCACAAGAAATGTCTAAATACCTCAAAATGGGCATGATTGTATAAATTACTGAATGTACTGTATTTATGGAAACTTTGTATATTGGGTTGTTTATTAGCTCTGTACAATACCACACTAATCTATATCATGCATGAATATTATCTTCTGTACTGTAAATACTTAATATGAACGTTCTTCTGACAATTGTCTCATAAAGCTCCTCTGCTATATCTGAGCTAATGTTTAATGAATAGTGTGATTACTTCAAGAAATAGGTTTTGTTGCTTTAGTTTACACTGTGTCAATCAGATAAACAGTACCAGTACTCTTATTGTTTACATGCTAGACCGCTAAGGGCTCATCCGCACGCAACTGCTGAAATTTCTGCAGCGATTTGACAGCACATGTGCGTGTCAAATCGCTGCAGAAAGATTGCATAATGAATGCAGTACGTAGAAAAAAGCCAATTTCATGCGCTCTGGATGCTGCCCCCACCATAGACAGAGTGGGAGCTGCATCCAGAACGCAGAAATAATTGACATGCTGCTGCTATGAACGCACGGCTTTGGGTCAAAATTTTAGCACCCAAATCGCTGCGTTCATAAAAGCATCATGCCCACGTCTCATGCACAATCTTCATAGATTGTGCAAGGGACGCAGGACGCATGCATTTACACTGCAGTGCAATACGCAGCGTAAATGCATGCTATTACGCAACATGCGCTTGAGCCCTTACAAAGCTCAGGAAAAGGCTACATTACTTAAAAGAGTTGTCCAAATACCTATAATGCCCTTCATGGACATCTGTCTTAAAGCCCTAACCCCTTTTGTAAATTGCTTTATTATAAAGTTCCCTACCATTCTGACTATCTTGCTATTCCCTATAGGTATTTTTTTATTTTTTTCGTTTGAGAAGAATCTCAAATAGGACTTGATAAAACAATGGCTGCACAACTAGTTCTCCGTAGCTTTTATCACCCCTCCTGAAACATGATCATCAGTGGTTGGCGCTGCGGTCACTTAACAGAATTTCTGTTACTACCATCCCCTGATGACGTCCTGTTTCAGTACCTGTAATGGACAAGTATGCGTAACTTCAATGGCTGGCATCACAGTTCTGCTGTTCCTGCATCTTCAGTGGCCACCACCACACTGTCATTGTTGCCCACATCTTCAGTAACCGCTACAGTCTTTGTTTCTGAAACCACAATCTTTTTACCTGAAATAAGATGTCATCAGGTATCAGTGATAGAAGCAGGGGGAGTGACAGCAACACTGCCCGACATCTTTATCAATTCCCTGTAACAAATGGTCAGGGGGCAGGGCTATTGTCACTCACCATTCTTCTATCCCTGCCTTCTGATGACATTTTGTTTCAGGGTAGTAGCAAAAGCTGGTGGGCAGCACTGCGGTCCCTCACACTGCTTCTATCACCACTCACTGATGAAGTTTCAGTTAAGAGAAAGAGACAGCAGTGTCAGAAGAAACAAAACTGAAGATGCAGGCGCCAGGAACAAAAGAGTTTGGCAAAAGCCACTGAAGGTGTTATCATTTCTCTATCACCACAACTGCAGCAGGACGTCATCATGAGCGGACGATGACAGGTGACAGGTGAAGTTCTGGTAGGTGACCATGCACCGCCCCTGATGACTTTCTGTTCAGGTGGGGGGATGATGTAGGCTTTAGAGAAGCGACACATTTTAGATTCCCTCAAACGAAACAGAGGAAGTAAAGGAAAAAAAACACATATAGGAATTAGCAGGTTAGAGCGAATGGGGCAACAAGGTGATTCAGTGGTTAGCACTGCAGTCTTGTAGCACTGGGGTCTTGGTTTCAAATCCCACCAAGGACACCATCTGTAAGGAGCTCGTATGCTCTCCCTATGTTTGTTTGGGTTTCCTCCCACACTCTAAAGACATACTGATAGGGAATTTAGGTTGAAAGTCCCAATGGAGATAGTAAGGCTATGTGCCCATGGGGAAAGTGTCCTGCGGATATATCCTCAGGACATTCCGCAGGAGCTCCCAGAAAATTGCAGCACAACTTTGTCTGTTTTTAATGCTGCGGATGTATTGCGGAATGTCCTGTGGATATACTGCGGTCCTTCTACATTGAGGATCCAGTACCATGGCTTCGGCACTGCATCCTCAATGCAGAACAAGTGCTGGAGTAATCGGAGTTCATACTGACCTCCATCACGCAGCACTTCACTTTCCGGCCGTGTCTGTCTGCACTTTGCAGGAGAAGGTGGGTGGGCCTGAACTAGCTCCGGCTGTCACATGACCGAAGCTCGTGCAGGCTCCGCCCACCTCCTGTTGCCCGATCCTGGCTCCACCGCACTCCTTTGCACCGCAGGAAGTGACTCCGGTGTCTTCTATCAAGGCAAGTAAGTATAGGATCGTGCGGAAAAATCCGCAGGAATAAATTGACATGCTGCAGATTTTTCCGCAGGGAAATCTGCATTATTTCCGATGCGGAAAAAAACGCAGCATAGGCACAGCACTTCCAAAATACCATAGAAATGGCTGGGGACTCGCTGTACTGTGGATTTTTGAGAAATCCACGGAATTTCTACAAAAAAATTGCAGCAAATTCTGCGAATTTTCCGCAGCGTGGGCACATAGCCTAATGATTACATCTCTAAAGCACTGTGGAATTAATAACACTATATAAGTGAGTTAAATAAATTTCATAAAATGGCAGGGAAAATATAATATTTATATTTATATATATATTATGAGAGAGAGACACTAATATATACACATGCAGGTATATACGGTATGGTAACACAAATCCACAAGAGCAGATCTCAGGGATAATGGCTAGCAAGCCTTTGCCTCTTGTTTACATGCATGTCTAGACACTGTTTAGGAATGTTTCTGTAGCCACAGAGTTCTATATATTTCAACTTAATATCCAGTTGACAAACTCTAGTCTAGAGATCTACTGAGCCTAATATTCTGCCTCAACTAGCAATTCTTAACAATCCTTAAAGGGAATCTGTGAGAAGGATTTTGCTATATAATCTGAGAGCAGCATGAGGTAGAGGTTGAGATCTTGATTCCAACAATATATAACTACTGGACTATGTGTCTTGTGCCTCCTAGACCTTCTGCTCTGTGTAATCCTTCGCCCACCACTGATTAGCAGCTTTCTGTCAATACAGAGTGTACAAGGAAAGCTGTCAGTCAGTTGGGTGGACGGGGTTATACATGATAGCATTCAGATAACTGCCAGGTCTGCAACAGAGAAACTAAGTGACACATTGCTGGAATCAGGGTCTCTGTCTCTACATCATGCTGCTATCAGATGAAGTAGCAAAAACCTGGTGACAGTCCCTTTAAGATCTTGGGCATTGAAATATTATATACTATTCAATTATCTTAGCAAATGGAATATTATTTTTAAAAAAGCTAACCTCATTATTGTATTAAAAAAAGTGAACTCCTTTGTAACACAAGATAAATTGTCGTGTTTGCTATAAGGTGCTAGATTGAACTGGGACTGTTTGCTGTAGATGAATCCTTCAGTCCATATGAACCATAATGGTATGATGCACACTTATCTTTATTACACTGGATTAATTGTATATTATGTATCTAGCTGTAAATTAACATTGCTAAAAAATTTTAAAAAAATGTTAAAGTGTGGTTAAAATAGATTTTATTTTGTGATATTTTACTTCTGTGATACTTACATAAATAGCATTTTAATAAATAAAAAAAGAAAAACACGCCTTTGTACATTTCATTTAGACATTACAATTGTACTAGGTTTTAACCATTTTATTGTTATGTAAAATATTGTGCAGATACAAGATTTCTAAAATGTTTCATCTTTTTGGTGGGTGCATAAACCCTATACTGCGGTACATACATTCTACATTGTGGGCTAGCTGGTGCACGGTGCCCCACCAATTTTTTCTTAAGGGGGCTTTACACGCAATGACATCGCTAACGAGATGTTGTTGGGGGTCACTGAATTCGTGACGCACATCCGGCCTCATTAGCGACGTTGCGTGTGAAACGTACGAACGACTAACAATCAAAATTACTCACCTGATCATTGACACGTCGTTCAAATCCCAAATATCGTTGCTGTTGCAGGACGCAGGTTGCTCGTCGTTCCTGAGGCAGCACACATCACTACGTGTGACACCCCAGGAACGACGAACAACACCTTACCTGCGTCCTCCGGTAACGAAGTGGGCGTCACTTTCTTTCGGCTGCTTCTCCGCCCCTCCGCTTCTATTGGATGGCTGCCGTGTGACGTCGCTGTGACAGAGACGTCGCTAGGCAGGTAAGTCAGTGTGACTGGTCTGAGCGATGTTGTGCTCCACAGGCAGCGATTTGCCCGTGGCGCACAACTGACGGGGGCGGTTGCTTTCACCAGCGACATCGCTAGTGATGTCGCTGCGTGTAAAGCAGCCTTTAGTGGATGGGATATATCTTAAAGCAATCTTTCACCACAATTATTGTACAATCACTTGTGTAGTCTTAATATTTTGTAATAAAGTTTCTTATATCCCACACCACTTTTGTTAAAATAAAAAAATAAATAAATATATTACAGATTAACTGACTAAATCCTCAGAACTGCTCTGAGACTAGATTCACACATCCATGAATCCAATACCGGACAGATCGTGGGGTCTCCTGACTGAACTAACCGCACAATAGTAAGCCTATTATACGTTAGTTCATGTCAGAGACCCCAGAATTCAAGCCGGAATTGGGGTTCCATGCACAGACTGTATATTATGGATGTGTGAATGCAGCATAATAAAGAGTAATATCACCAGATGTAAAAAAGTGCATCTATTTAAAAGGGGAAAAAAAACACTTTTTTTTTTTTTGTTTCATTTATGATCCATAGTAAAAATTCACTACATTAATAAGAATTCTAATCTAAATCCAGAAATGTAAGAGAAAATCCTTTAAAGACCTAACTAAGCTTTGTCTTTTCTATAGAATTTTGTCCAGCATCGAAAGTTATGAAATGTTGTAAATCACTTTATTAAGGGATTTGTTATTGCTGTAAAAAAAAAAAAAATGCATGCAAGTCGCATATAAACCCCTGCTTTTCCCCGGTCTAGTTGCCTTACTTTAACTGCCCTGATATCAGAACGTACTTATTAGGTGTAAAAAAATTATGGCCATGTAGTCTCCTCCTCTGAGTATTTTCCATATCAAAATATAACCCTGCAGGAGCTTATCCTCAGTTTGTAAGACACAGATACTAAGCTGACCTATTCACTGCCATCATCTGTACTCCCAATGGGTATGCTCAGGTATCAATGCAGCTAAAGCCATATAAGTGAACAGGAGGAAATCAAGCCGCTTAGAGCTTTTTGCTTCTACAGAGCTGGAAACAAATTCTATAATAATGATTTGTAAAGCTTACAAACTTCCCACGATGGACAAACTTTATAAAAGAAAGTTTAGTTACTCTTTAAGGCCTCCATACACATTGCATAATTGTCAGCCTAGTGCTCCTGTGTTCTCCAAGTTTGGGAGTGGCTTTGCTCAGTGCAGAAAAAAAAGTATAGACTGTTATCATTTAGCAGGCTGGATGTCACGGTTGACTCTCTAATAAAGAGCCTGTGACAGGTTAAGGGCCTGAGTGTCACAGTGGTTTCTCTGCATATCGACACCTGTGACAGGTTCAGGGCCTGAGTCTCATTCTGTTTGGAGACTCTTAATATTAAATGTGTTCCTTTCCTTTGGTGTTGAAAGGGTTAATGTCAGTTTTGTTGCCAGAAGCTTTCTTGCAGTCTGTCAGGTGCAGCTGCTTAGTTACTTTGTTGCTATACCCTGTAACCACTGCTGTTGATAGAATTAATTCAATTCTGGCCACCTTGGTGAAAGGAGCTGCTGGGGTACTGTCCTGTGCCCATCTATCTGCTGCCTTGGAGTCTGGCTGCAGTCGTGGAGTTTGGTGTTTGTATCCTTTTCCCCCTGTGTTATGCCTTTCCCTTGTTGTATTAGTGCAGTAGTGGGACTAGTGATCTTCACCGGCCAGCTCACTAGCAAGGGTTAATATAGGGTCTTGCAGGATTTCAGGTATCCTGTTTGGCAACCGGTGCGGAACCTGTATAGGGACTGGCTAAGAGAGTAGTATTCAGCTGTAGGTGAGTGCAGGAGGTGTCCCATCTTCCCCCTCACTAGCTCCAGGGCTCACCGTTGTTAAAGTGTCCCCAATATTTCCCTTTGTTGGTGGTATTTTTTAGTAGTGCATCAGATGCCCGTAAGTCTGAACACAAGTGTCATGCGGTGTAGTCGGACTTCTCCAACTCTGAGCGTAACAGTATCAACAGCCCCTACATTTATTTATTTTTTTTTTGTCTGTCAGTATGGCTCAGGCTGCAGCTCTTACACCCCTGATGCAGACCCTCTCACAAGAGGTTACTGATCTGTGTTCCCACTTGGTGCAGGAGCTGCAACAGATCGCTGGATTTCTGGTATTGGCTCACACCTAAACACAGTCAAAACCTAAGATTGCCCTCCCAGATAAGTTCATAGTTTTAAGGGAGGCCTGCAAACTATACCTTAGGCTCCGACCTCGTTCCTTAAAGAGTGAGGAACACAGTGGGGATAACTATATCTATCTATCTATCCATCCTTCAGGGAGATCCCCCAGGCCTGGGCTTTCTCTCTGCCGATCGACTCAGTCATTCCAGTCGGTAAACAAGTTTTTTGCGGCTTTGGACCTGGTCTATGGTGATCCCGATGGCGTCTCACTTTCTGTGTCCAAGCTCCGTGGGCTTCAGCAAGGGATGCGGCTAGCTCAGGAGTACTGTTCTGAGTTTTGGAGATGGATCACAGACACCAAATGGAATGATCTTGCTCTCAGGAGTCATTTCTGTGAGGGTCTGGGGGCTTATGTTTTGCGTGTTGATCTAACATTTTTAATGATTCCATTTTTGTTTAGATGTGAGGTTTTGATCGCCTATTATTGTAGTTTAATGCAATGCTGCGGTGACAAAAAAATGTCATCTTGGTGTTTTGATTTTTCAGGCATATTTTAATGCAACGATAGCAAACGTGTGGATTTTTTTTTTTTATTTTTTTTTATTTTCAATGGGGTAGAAAGAAGGTGATTTGAACTTTTAGGTTTTGGGGGGGTTCATATATTTTTTTTTTCTTTTACCTCTTGGGGAACTTAAATCCTACACTATCCGATCGCCTCTGCTGTTCAGAGCGATGCTTCAGTATCCCTCTGAATAGCAGAAATGCTGATGATCTGTGAATGCCGCTGCTATGATTGCATCATGGGGCGATCGATGGTGGCGGGGAATGGCCCCATTGATGCGTGAAAGATCGTACTGTCAGAGCTTGACATCACAAGCTAACTACCATAGTTAACAGACGCGGGTGGATCTCTGGTAGCTGCACATGTCTATGGATCAGATCAGCCAACATGTTTTCGGAGAATAATGCGGGCTCACCATGCAAGCCCACATTAAAGTGATAGATACGACTTTGGGCATATACTGTAGGTAAGTCATTGGTTGTGAAGGGGGATAAACAAATGTATTGTTGTACAGCTCCTGTCAATATGTTCCAATTTTATCTGATTATTAGCATATAATGAGAATAAAAACATACATAGACCAAATTAAAGGAAATTAATTCCTGACATTGTCAAATTGTTTCTGGCTCCTAATAGATGAAGCTTGTGATCTGGAGTATTTTAAAACCTCTGATTGACAAGAGCAGGGGTGCAACTATTTTCTACCGCTTTCTAGGACCAAATGTTCTCACTTCATTGAACAGTATCTATCTTAAATGCTTTTATGATAACTGATCCCTGGTGATTTATCTTTGCAATTACACAATTACACACATACATACATACATACATACATACACATCTAATTTATATATATATATATATATATATGTGTGTGTGTTATAAAATAATACAGTACAGACCAAAAGTTTGAACACACCTTCTCTTCTCTAGAACAACTATTAAGAGGAGACTTTGTGCAGCAGGCCTTCATGGTAAAATAGCTGCTAGGAAACCACTGCTAAGGACAAGGCAACAAGCAGAAAAGACTTGTTTGGGCTAAACAACACAAGGAATGGACATTAGACCAGTGGAAATCTGTGCTTTGGTCTGATGAGTCCAAATTTGGATCCAACTACCGTGTCTTTGTTGAAAAGGTGAACGGATGGACTCTACATGCCTGGTTCCCACCGTGAAGCATGGATGAGGAGGTGTGATGGTGCTTTGATGGTCACACTGTTGGGGATTTATTCAAAATTTAAGGCATACAGAACCAGCATACCTACTACAGCATCTTGCAGCGGCGTGCTATTCCATCCGGTTTGCGTTTAGTTGGACCATCATTTATTTTTCAACAGGACAATGACCTCAAATACACCCAGGCTGTGTAAGGGCTATTTGACTAAGAAGGAGAGTGATCAGGTGCTACGCCAGATGACCTGGCCTCCACAGTCACCAGACCTGAACCCAATCGAGATGGTTTGGAGTGAGCTGGACTGCAAAGTGAAGGCAAAAGGGCCAACAAGTGCTAAGCATCTCTGGGAACTCTTTCAAGACTGTTGGAAAACCATTTCCGGTGACTACCTCTTGAAGCTCATCAAGAGAATGCCAAGAGTGTGCAAAGTAGTAATGAATGCAAAAGGTGGCTACTTTGAAGAACCTAGAATATAAGACATATTTTCAGTTGTTTCACACTCTTAAGTATTTCATTCCACATGTTTAATTCAGTTTTGATGCCTTCAATGTAAATCTACAATTTTCAGAGTCCTGAAAATAAAGCAAACTCTTTGAATGAGGTGTGTCCTAACTTTTGGTCTGTACTGTATATATGAGTGTATGTGATGTGGGATTGTTTGCTGTAGTTTTTTTTTCCATTTGGAAAGAGGCAGAATACTAGGAGACCAAACCGCTTGCTCTGAGCTTACAAAGGTGTGTATTGCCCTCCGTGTGCGGTGTTTATGTTATCCGTGATAACACACAGACAACAGGAACTTTCTGCTCACCTGTCCCTGGTGTTGCTGTCCGTGGTGCTGATTTACGGTCTCCAGTCCTGCTGACTCCCTGCTGCTGCTGCTTCCGGCCCACAGTGGAGTGAATATGCGATGAGCATAATGAGCGGGGGTCGGAAGCAAAGACAGCAGTGCTGGAGAAGGTGAGTATAGAAATTCTTTTTATTTCACAGGCACGTGTGTTTTCTCTGGTGCATATCACACGGATCACATCAGTATTGTCCGTGTGGGGTCCGTGAGACAGCCGTGATACCGGAGAAAAACGGACATGTCTACGTCTTGAGAAAACGGGCACACGTATGCGCCACACGGTCCATGGCAAAACACGCACGTGAGCGCAGACCCATTGATGTTAATGGGTCTACGTGTCCCCGTGTCTTCGGCACATGAGGATACTGACCAAACACGTACCAGAGACACTGATATGTGAAGGAGGCCTTATACCGTGCTAGAGTATGTGCCCAACACATATTTTTCAGGCTGGTACACTCCATAAGCCAACTAAAAAAGCACTCGATAAATGTAAAAAACAAGTTAACATATGCACTGCAATGTCAAAACGACTTGCTGTTCAATCTTGTCAACTTTTTTTAACCCCTTTACCCCCGAGGCCATTTTCACCTTCCTGATCAAGCTATTTTTTGCAATTCTGACCAGTGTCACTTTGACAGGTTATAACTGTGGAACACTTCAACGGATCCTGCTTATTCTGACATTGTTTTTTTGTGACATATTGTACTTCATGTTAGTGTAAAATTAGGCAAATATTTTTTTATTTGTGAAAATATCAGAAATTTGGCGAACATTTTACAATTTTCAAACTTTGAAATTTTATGCCCATAAATTTAAAAGTAATGTCACACAAAATAGTTACTCAATAACTTTCCCACATCTATATTTTACATCAGCGCAATTTTTGAAACATAATTTTGTTTTGCTGGGAAATTAGAAGGGTTCAAAGTTCTTCGGCAATTTCTCTTTTTTCCAAAAAAATTTACAAAATTTTTTTTTAGGTACTGCATCACATTTGAAGCAACTTTAAGAGGCCTAGGCGGCAGAAAATACCCAAACATGACCCCATTCTAAAAATTGCACCCCTCAAACTGCTGAAAACCACATGCAAGAAGTTTATTAACCCTTTAGGTGCTTCACAGGAACCAAAGCAATGTGAAAGGGAAAAAATGAAAATTTTACTTTTTTCCACAAAAATGTTACTTTAGCCATAAAAGTTTGCATTTTCACAAGGGTAACAGGAAAAAATGTACCATAAAATGTATTGTGCAATTTCTCCTACTCCAGGAGAAATTGCACAATAAATTTTATGGTACATTTTTTATGCTTCATATGCTGATACCTCATATGTAGTGGAAATCAACTGTTTGGGTGTACAACAGGGCTCGGAATGGAAGGAGCGCCACTTGAATTTTTAAAAGCAAAATTAGCTGGAAATATTAGCAAACACCACGCCGTGTTTGGAGACCCCTTGAGGTGTCTAAACAGTGGAGCTCCCCCACAAGTGACCCTATTTTAGGAACTAGACCCCTCAAGGAAATTATCTAGATGTGTTGAGCACCTTGAACCCATGGGGGCTTCACAGAGGTTTATAATGTTGAGCCGTGTAAATAAAAAAATACTAAAAAAAAAAACTTCAACCAGGTAATTTTTTTTTTTCACAAGAGTATCAGGAAAAAATACACTAGAAAATTTATTGTGCAATTTCTCCTGTGTTCGCGGATACCTCATATCTGATGGAAATCAACTGTTTGGGCGCCCAGCAAGGCTCGGAAGGGAAGGAGCACCATTTGAATTTTTGAAAGTAAAATTAGCTGGAATCATTAGCGGACACCATGTCACGTTTGGAGACCTTAAGAAGTGTCTAAATAGGGTAGCTGCCTAACAAGTGACCCCATTTTGGAAACTAGACCCCCTCAAAAAATGTATCTATTTGTTTGGGGAGCACCTTGAACCCCTGGGGTTTTTATAAAAGTTTATAATGTTGAGCAGTGAAAATAAAAAAAAATACCCCAAAACTGTTACTTCAACCAGGTGGCTTTTTTTCACAAGATTATCAGGAAAAAATGAACCATAAAATTTATTGTGCAATTTCTCCCGAGTAAGCGGATACCGAGGGCTGGCTACAGGTTTTCGTGGGCCCCAGGCGAAAAAGGCCCAGTGGGCCCTATGCACACACACCTACACAGATACGTACACATACAGGAATACATATATATATATTTGAAGACAAATTCACAAACCTATATATATATATATATATATATAACACACACACACACACACACACACACACATACACACACAGTCATATACACTGACATACATAGATATACACATCATATATGCACATACAGACACATTAGAGATATTTTTAAAATTGGGTAATTGCCAGCTACCTCACTCACCTCCCTGCTTGTCTCTATCCAGCTCATGTGGCTGTGCAAGGCATGCTGTATGATGGATGTCACTTTAACAGACATGGCTACCCACAGTGAGACTGCTGTATACATCACAGGAGGGTCTGGGGGCTACAATTTATACATCACAGGAGTGGCTGGGGGCTGCAGTATATGCATCACAAGAGAGGCTGGAGACTACAGTACATACATCACAGGAGGGGCTGGGGGCTAAGTATATAAATCACGAGAGGCTGGGGGATACAGTATATAAACCACAGGAGGAGCTGGGTTCTACAGTATATACATCATAAGAGAACCTGGGGGCTACAGCATATACATCACAAGAGAGGCTGGAGGCTACAGTATATACAGTCATGGCCAAAAGTTTAGAGAATGACACCAAAATTATATTTTCACATGATCTGTTGCCCTCTGGTTTTTAATTGTGTTTGTCTGATGTTTACATCACATACAGAAATATAATTGCAATCATATTATGAGTACCAAAAGGTTATATTGACAGTTAGAATGAGTCAATGCAACAAGTCAATATTTGCAGTGTTGACACTTCTTCTTCAGGACCTCTGCAATTCTCCCTGGCATGCTCTCAATCAACTTCTGGACCAAATCCTGACTGATAGCTGTCCATTCTTGCATAAGCAATGCTTGCATTTTGCCAGAATTTGTTGGTTTTTGTTTGGCCACCCGTCTCTTGATGATTGCCCACAAGTTCTTAATGGGATTAAGATCTGGGGAGTTTCCAGGCCATGGACCCAAAATATCTATGTTTTGTTCCATGGGCCATTTAGTGATCATCTTTGCTTTATGGCAAGGTGCTCCATCATGCTGGAAAAGGCATTGTTGGGCACCAAACTGCTCTTGGATAGTTGGGAGAAGTTGCTCTAGGAGGACATTCTGGTACCATTCTTTATTCATGGCTGTGTTTTTAGGCAAGACTGAGTGAACCGATTCCCTTGGCTGAGAAGCAACCCCACACATGAATCGTTTCAGGATGCTTAACAGTTGGCATGAGACAAGACTGGTGGTAGCGCTCACCTCTTCTCCTAATAAGCTGTTTTCCAGATGTCCCAAACAATCGAAAAGGGGAATCATATGAGAAAATGACTTTACCCCAGTCCTCAGCAGTCCACTCCCTGTACCTTTTGCAGAATATCAGTCGGTCCTTGATGTTTTTTCTGGAGAGAAGTGGCTTCTTTGCTGCCCTCCTTGAAACCAGGCCTTGCTCAAAGAGTCTCCGCCTCACAGTGCGTGCAGAAGCACTCACACCAGCCTGCTGCCATTGCTGAGCTAGCTCGGCACTGCTGGTAGTCCGATCCCGCAGCTGAAACAGTTTTAAGATGCGGTCCTAGCGTTTGCTGGTCCTTCTTGGGCGCCCTGGAGCCTTTTTGGCAACAATGGAAGCTCTCTCCTTGAAGTTTTTGATGATGCGATAGATTGTTGACTGAGGTGCAATCTTTGTAGCTGCAATACTCTTCCCTGTTAGGCCATTTTTGTGCAGAGCAATGATGGCTCACGTGTTTCTTTAGAGATAACCATGGTTAACTGAAGAGGAAACAATGATACCAAGCACCAGCCTCCTTTTAAAGTCTACAGTGGTGTCATTCTTACTTAATCATGACTGATTAATCGCCAGCCCTGTCCTCATCAACACCCACACCTGTGTTAATG
Organism: Anomaloglossus baeobatrachus; assembly: GCF_048569485.1. Taxonomy (NCBI): domain Eukaryota; kingdom Metazoa; phylum Chordata; class Amphibia; order Anura; family Aromobatidae; genus Anomaloglossus; species Anomaloglossus baeobatrachus. The sequence goes on along the minus strand of NC_134354.1, from coordinate 480,337,648 downwards.
GAACAATCACTAAAACAATGTTAGCTGCTCCTTTTAAGGCAGGAATGCAATGATGTTGAAATGTGTTTTGGGGGTTAAAGTTCATTTTCTTAGCCAATATTAACTTTGCAAGTAATTGCTGTTAAGCTGATCACTCTTTATGACATTCTGGAGTATATGCAAATTGCCATTAGAAAAACTTAAGCAGTAGACTTTGTAAAAATTAATATTTGTAGCATTCTCAAAACTTTTGGCCATGACTGTACATCACAGGAGGGGTTGAGAGCTGCAGTATATATGGTACAGGCAATGTATGAAAACCCAGTATTCTATAGAATACCTAGGCTATGTATACATTTCCTGTTGTTTTCAGGCAAGGTATGAAATATCTGCGTTGTTCTATAATTTTCCTAGGCATTATATAAAATGTCTAGGTATTATAAAGAATGACAAGAACTGCTCAGGCAAAGTCTGATATAATGCCCAGATTGGAAAAGTCTTTAGTAACAAACAGTCAAAAAACGAATGAAAGAAGAAATCCTAAATGAACAACAGGATCTATTTACTTGGATAAACACAAAGAAACAGTAGTGTCATACCTGACTATTAGTCTTTAGTAACAAACAGTCAAACTATTGAAAGAAGAAATGCAAAATGAACAACAGGATATATTTGCTGGAAAAAATTTTTAAATTTTAACAGACCACCCCTGTACTATTCTACACCCCGCCTGTTTGTCATTTAGGTATTCTATAGAATGACTAGGAAATGTATGAACATCTGATGTACTTCATACTTTGCCGACCCATTTCAGGCATTGCCTAGGTATTCTATTCTGTATACAATGCTTGTTTTTACACATTGCCGGTAACATATACATCATAAGACAGGCTGGAGGATACAGTATATACATCACAGGAGGGGCTAAGGCTACAGTATATACATCACAGGTTGGGCTTAGGCTACAGTATATACATCACAAGAGAGGCTGGGGCTACATTATATACACAATAGGAGGTACTGGGTGCTATAGTATATACATCACAGTGGAGGCTGGGGGCTACAGTATTTACATCACAGGAGGGGCTGGGGGCATACATGTTACTGAGGGGCATACACATTACTGGGGGGATACACATTACTAGAGGCACATACACATTATTGGGAGGCATACACATTACTGGGGGGCATAGATGTTACTGGGAGGCATAGCCCATACTGGGGGGCATAGATGTTACTGGGAGGCATAGCCCATACTGGGAGGCATAGATGTTACTGGGGGACATATACATTAATAGTGTACATGCATTTTGCTGGGGTGGGGAGCCCATACAGCTCTGGAGGGCCAATAAGCTCTAGGGGACCCATACTGCTCGAGGGTGTCCATACTGCTCTGAGGGGTGGCTCATACAGCTACAGGGGGCCTATACAGCTCTGGGGAGCCATACTGCTCTGGGGCGTGGCTCATCCACCTCTAGAGGACCCATACAGCTCTGGGGAGGCATACTACTCTGGGGGGTAGCTCATACAGCCCTCGGTAGCCCATACTGCTCTGGGGGGGGGGGCACATACAGCTCAGGGGGGCACATACAGCTCAGGGGGGCATATACAGCTCAGGGGGTGGGGGGGCACATATAGCTCTGGGAGGCCCATACAGCTAGGGGGGAAGCAGGAGGGCACATTCAGCTCTGGGCCCGCTGCCTGGTTACGCTGGGTGGTGGCTCCTCTCTCTCTTCATATGTGGGACAGGAGTAGAGTTGAGCTCGGTTCGCACTGGTTCTCCAGTTCGCGGTTCGAGTGATTTTGGGGGCTGTTCTAGATCGAACTAGAACTCGAGTTTTTTGCTAAAGCTCGATAGTTCTAGTTACGTTCGAGAACGGTTCTAGCAGCAAAAAGCCAAGCTAATTACTAGCTGGCTTTCCGCTGTAATAGTGTAAGTCACTCTGTGACTCACACTATTATGAAATTTCAGCGTGTAGTGTGCGGGAACAGCGCATTCAGATCACTGCTGCTGGGATAATGGCGATCGCCATTTTTTTTTTTTACCTTGTCTTCCTTCCCTAAGCGCGCGCGTGTAGTGGGGCGGGCTAGCATGTCAGCCAATCCCAGACACACACACAGCTAAGTGGAGTTTTAGCCAGAGAAGCAACGGCATGTGTGATAGGATGTCCATGTCACATGTCCCTGCATTATAAATACGGGCATCTGCCCGTCTGGACGCCATTATCTGCCTTCTGCGTCTGGGTGTCAGTCACCGCTGGCGTAGCTCAATTGTTACTAAGCCATTATACTAGCAAACACTGAGTAAACTTAGTGGCATCCTAAAAGTGGCTGTTGGACTTCCATTAGTGTCCCACTAGTGCAAATCTATTTGCAGCACCTCTGCATTGCACACTCAAACTCATTGTTACTAAGCCATTATACTAGCAAACTATGCTTCCAGTTTAAGGGCCGTAGTTGCATTGTCAGGGATAATTATCGTTGTTTATTCTGCTGTTAATAAAGCTAGACCACCGCTGCAATCTTCACCACCTCTCAATTTTTACTACCACATTTTAAGTGCACAATCTCATCGCAATCAAAATGAGTGGCAAAATGACAGATGCTGGTGGAAAGGGGAAGAGGCGTGTTGGAAAAGGAAAAAAAGGGTTTGTCCGTGGGGAAGGTGGCAAAGCTCCATTAACATCTGCTGAAGATAGACCATCTTCCAGCAAAAGTAAGATGTCTACTACTTACCGTGGACAATCCGATGTGCTCCCTTTTTTACGGACACGAACAACTGGAACAAAGGTAGATGATGGCCAAAAAAGGAAAATGCTTGAATGGATCTCAAGTGGTCCAACAAGTGCCCTCTCCGCCACCTCAACTACCGCATCCAAAAAACACCAGTCCTCTGAGTTGTCATCCCAATCACACTTGCTTTCTCCCAGCTCTGAAGTCTCCATCCGCCCTGCACAGTATGGTGGAACTGGGATGGCTGAGTCTGCAGAGCTGTTCAGTCACATTATAGCCTGGGAATCAGAGGTCTGCTCCCAAGCTACAGTAAGTACAGACCAGGAAATGGTCTGCAGTGATGCCCAGAACCTTTGTGACTGATTCAGGCCGTGAGGACCAAGTTTCTGAGCATAATGTTGACCCTTTTTCACAAACTGTAACACCTGTTGTTATAGACAATGAGGAACATACTGATGACGATGAGACGCAGATATCAGATTGGGATGACAACTTAAATATTCTGTCAGGGCAAGAAGAGGCTCGGTCTGAGGGTGAGGGGAGTGCAAACACAACAATTGATGAGGAAGTTCTAGATCCCACCTACTGTCAACCCACAGTCAGGCACTCGAGGAGGTCAACAGAGGCGGTGGAGGAGGAAGCAACCGACAACGAAGTTACCTTGCGCCTTCCTGGACAGTCGGAGCACTGGTAGCACGTCTACAACTACATCCTCAGCCACCACTCTGCCTCTGAGCACTAGTTGGGGTGGATCAGCAGGTCGCATGCCCTCTAAGCCTTGCCTAGCCTGGTCCTTTTTTGACATAGCAAAAGATTGCCCAAATTATGTGATCTGTAAAATTTGTCGTGATTCTGTTAGTAGAGGGCAAAACCTCAGCAGTTTGACAACTTCTTCCATGAATCGTCACATGAATAAATATCATATGTCCCAGTGGGAAGCTCACCGTGCTGCAATGCGACCTAGCGGAGCGAACCATCCACCGCCTGCCCCTTCCAGTGCATCCGCGCGCTCTTCATCTTCTAGGACTGTGGGGACAGCTGTCACACCTGGTTTTCCACGCACAACTTCCACCACTGTAACCGCAACAGGCAGTTTGCTTGGTAGGTCGTCAGTTGGTTTGGAAGGGGAAACAAGTGCGTGTGTACAGCTCTCTCAGACATCGATAGCACCAATGTTGGATGAAGGCAACATCATGTCTACGCCTGCACTTTCCTCACAAACCTGCATTTTTCCAGGGACACCCTACTCAACACCGTCTACACACAGCAGCCAGATCTCTGTCCCTCAGATGTGGACAAATAAAAGGCCATTTCCTGCGACCCATGACAAAGCTAAGAGGTCGACTTTATCCCTCTGTAAGCTCTTGGCTACCGAAATGCTGCCTTTCCGCCTGGTAGACACACAGGATTTTAGAGACCTTATGTCTGTCGCTGTGCCCCAGTACCAGATGCCCAGTCGCCACTACTTCTCTAAGAAAGGTGTGCCTGCGCTACACCAGCATGTCGCACACAACATCACCACTTCCTTGAGAAACTGTGTGTGAATGGGTGCATTTCACCACCGATACTTGGACCAGTAAGCATGGACAGGGACGTTACATATCGCTGACTAGGCACTGGGTAACTATGGTGATAGATGGTGAAGGGTCTGCTGCACAAGTCTTGCCGTCCCCACGACTTGTGTGTCAATCCTCTGTCTGTCCAAGTTCTGCCACTGCTTCTGCCTCCTCCACCTCGTCTGGGTCCTCCACCTCCGCCCCAAGCCTGCCTGGTCAGGCCACCAGCGTTCTGACTGCGCAGAAGGAATCACGCACCCCTCATTACTATGCTGGCAGCAGAGCGCAACGGCATCAGGCGGTCTTTAGCTTGAAATGTCTTGGAAATAAGAGTCACACAGCGGCTGAGTTGTGGGCAGCTCTGGAGACTGAGTTTAATAAATGGTTGTCTCCACTCAACCTGCAGCCTGGTAAGGCCGTGTGCGACAATGCTGCAAACCTAGGTGCGGCCCTTCGCCTGGGCAAGGTGACACACGTGCCTTGTATGGCTCACGTGTTGAACCTTGTTGTCCAGCAATTTTTAACACACTATCCCGGCCTAGATGGCCTTCTGAACAGGGCACGAAAACTGTCTGCTCACTTCCGCCGTTCAACCACCGCTGCTGAGCGACTTGCATCACTCCAGAGGCCTTTCGGCCTGCCGGTTCATCGCCTGAAATGCGATATGCCGACACGCTGGAATTCGACTCTCCACATGTTACAGCGACTGTGGCAGCACCGTCGAGCCCTGGTGCAATACGTCATGACGTATAGCCTGGGCCAACGAGATGCAGAGGTGGGGCAGATCACCCTGATGGAGTGGTCTCAGATCAAGGACCTATGCACCCTTCTGCACAGTTTCGACATGGCGACGAATATGTTTAGCGCTGACAATGCCATTATCAGCATGACAATTCCAGTCATTTACATGCTGGAGCACACACTAAACACTATTCGGAGTCAGGGGGTGGGACAACAGGAAGGGGAGGAACTACAGGAGGATTCATATGCGCAAGAGACAACAACATCACCAAGGTCCAGACGTTCATCATCACCAACGCGGCAGGCATGGGACCATAGGGGACAGGGATCAACAAGGGCGCATGGTAGCAGGCGAAATGTTGAGGAAGGTGCAGGAGAACATGAAGAAATGGAGGACGAACTGTCCATGGAAGACTCAGCGGATGAGGGAGATCTTGGTCAAATTTCTGTTGAAAGAGGTTGGGGGGAGATGTAAGAGGAAGAAAGAACGGTTAGCATCTCTATGCCACAAACACAGCGTGGACTTGGTCCGCATGGCTGCGCAAGACACATGAGTGCCTTCTTGCTGCACTACCTCCAACATGACCCTCGTATTGTCAAAATTAGAAGTGATGATGACTACTGGCTTGCCACACTATTAGATCCCCGGTACAAGTCCAAATTTTGTGACATAATTCCAGCCATCGAAAGGGACGCACGTATGCAGGAGTATCATCAGAAGCTGTTACTCGATCTTAGCTCTGCTTTTCCACCAAACAACCATGCAGGTGCAGGGAGTGAATCTCCCAGTTGTAACTTGACAAACATGGGACGGTCTCGTCATCTTCAACAGTCTACCCATACCAGTTGCACCGTATCTGATGCTGGTAACAGCAATTTTATTGAATCTTTTCATAATTCTTTTAGACCCTCCTTTGCAAGGCCACCAGAGACAACAAGTCTGACACATAGTCAACGGCTGGAGAGGATGATACAGGAGTATCTCCAAATGAACATCGATGCCATTACTTTGCAACTGGAGCCTTGCTCCTTTTGGGCTTCAAACCTAGAAAAATGGCCAGAGCTCTCCAGTTACGCCTTGGAGATTTTGTCGTGTCCAGCTGCCAGCGTTGTCTCTGAACGTGTCTTCAGTGCTGCTGGGTGTGTGCTGACAGATAAGCGCACGCATCTGTCCAGTGACAATGTGGACAGACTAACGTTCATCAAAATGAACAAGTCATGGATCCACAAGGAATTTACTACCCCTGTGTCATCCTGGAGAGAGTAAATGCTTGTGGATTTGGAATGTGTTTGATGCAAATGTACCTGTGAAGTGCACAACTGGGGCACAACTGCTGCTACTGAAGGGGTGGGTGTCTGTGTGGCTCAATTTTTGGAAAAAAGGGAGACTCTTCTTGGAATAACCCTTGCTGTGTTTTTTAAAAGGAGCCAAGATGAACAGACCTGGGATCAGGAAAGACTTAGCTACCTACCCCGGTGTCATCCTGGGGACGGTTAAGGATGGCGTATTTTTTAATGTGCTTGATGCAAATCTACCTGTAAAGTGTACAACTGGGGACCAAGTGCTGCCACTGAAGGGGTGGGTGTGTGTGGGGCACAATTTTTGGAAAAAAGGGAGACTCCGCTTGGAGTAACCCTTGCTTGCTGTGTTTTTTAAAAGGAGCCAAGATGAACAAGTCATGGTTCAGCAAAGACTTAGCTACCTACCCCGGTGTCATCCTGGGGACGGTTAAGGATGGCGTATTTTTGAATGTGCTTGATGCAAATCTACCTGTGAAGTGTACAACTAGGTCACAAGTGCTGCCACTGATGGGGTGTCTGTGTGGCCTAATTTTTGGAAAAGAGGGAGACTCCGCTTGGAGTAACCCTTGCTTGCTGTGTTTTTTAAAAGGAGCCAAGATGAACAGAGCTGGGATCAGGAAAGACTTAGCTACCTACCCCGGTGTCATCCTGGGGACGGTTAAGGATGGCGTATTTTTGAATGTGCTTGATGCAAATCTACCTGTAAAGTGTACAACTGGGGCACAAGTGCTGCCACTGAAGGGGTGGGTGTGTGTGGGGCACAATTTTTTGAAAAAAGGGAGACTCCGCTTGGAGTTACCTTGCGGTGTTTTACATGATTTTAGAAGGGCGTGCCATGCCTATATCTGTGTCTCCTCCTCTTTTTCCTTGTCCAGCTCTTTTGTTTTCGCATGAGTATATGTCCTTGTCACTTTCCCATGTGTTTGTGTTGTGTTGTGAGTTGTTTGTCACCTTTTGGACACCTTTTGAGGGTGTTTTCTAGGTGTTTTTATGTGTTTGTGATTGCCTGCCATTGTTTCCTATGCAGTTCGAGTGGTTCGCCGAACCGAACTCGAACGAGACCTCCGTTCGGCGAACCGAACTCGAGCCGAACCGCGACCGGTTCGCTCATCTCTAGACAGGAGCGCATGACATGCTAGCTCCGCAGACACATTAACTTTTATACCCATGCACGCAGCGTTCAACAGTGAACGCTGGGAGCAAGTGCAGGGCCAGTCCGGCAGCCAGGAAAGTGCAGCTGCTGTCCTAAGAACTGATGTCCCTGGAACTCGGGCAGGGATTGCAGAACTAATCACCACTCCTGACAACAGCAAGTGGGCCCCCGGCTGTCCAGGACCCTGGCTATTGCTTAGGTGCGTCGAGTGCTGACGCCGGCACTGAATATGACTCTCCCTATTGTTACTTAATTAGGTGCAATGGATTAGTATGTAAGTTAAGTAAATAGGCTTGTAAAATATGTCTGAGTCAAACATAACTGCACTTTTCTTTGCTCTGGGGGATGTAGTATGATAAATCCCCACTACTAGGTTCATGTCCCTATCTAAGACATGTACTCACCAGTAGGTGAAACTATCTGTATATAGATTTATACAGTCACTACAGAACGCATTGACAATTACCTAGACACATTCATGGCCAAAAATGTTGGTACTCTTGAAATTGTTCCAGAAGATTAAGTATTTCTCCCAGAAATTATTGCAATGACATGATTAGGTATACACATGTGTATTTCCTTTCGTTGTATTGGAACAAAAAAAGGCAAATTAGACATAATTTCAACCTCAAAAGTGGGTCGGACAAAATTGTTGGCACCTTTCCAAAATTGTGGGTAAACAACTTTGTTTCAAGCATGTGATGCTCATTAAAACACACCTGTGGCAAATAACAGGTGTAGGCAATATGGAAATCACACCTGAAACCAGATAACAAGAAAAGTTGACTGAATCTTTGCATTGTGTGTCTTTCTGTGCCACATTAAGCATGGAGAATAGAAAGAGGAGTTGAGAATCAAAATATCAACAATTTCAAGATTACAAGTCCATCTCCAGACATCTTGATGTTCCTTTATCTATGGTTCACAACATAATCAAGAAGTTTACAACCCATGGCACTGCAGCAAATCTCCCTGGACGTGAAAGTCGGAGAATTTGATGAAAGGTTGCAAGACAGGATAATGCAAATGGTAAATAAGCAGCCCAAATCAAGTTAAAAAAAATTCAAGTTTTCTTTCATGCGCAGGGTGCATTAGTGTCAACACCAACTATCTGTCGAAATTTGAATAAAAATGAAACACTCTGGCAGGAGAGCCAGGACGACCCCACTGTGGACACAGAGAAATAAAATAGCTAGATTGCAGTTTGCCAAAGTGTACGTAAGACAAAATCCTTCTGGGAAAGTGTCTTTTGGACATATGAGACCAAGATAGAGCTTTTAGTAAAGCACATCATTCTACTGTTTATCAAAAATAGAATGAGGCCTACAAAGAAAAGAAAACGGTACCTACAGTCAAATATGGTGGAGATTCAAAGATGTTTTGGAGTTGTTTTGCTGCCTCTAGCACTAGGTGCCTTGACTGTGCACAAGGCATCATGAAATCTGTAGATTACCAAAGGATTTTGGGTCACAATGTAGTGCCTAGTGCCAGAAAGCTGGGTTTGCCTCCTAGGTCATGGGTCTTACAGCAGGACAGTGACTCAAACGAACTTCAAGAAGCACCTAGAAATAGATGAAAACAAAGTGCTGGAGAGTTCTGATGTGACAGTAATGAGTCTGGATACATAATCCCTTTGAACACCTGTGGAGAGATCTTAAAATTGTTCGCAATAGAAGAGTCGTCCACAATTCCGATTGAGAGGTGTAAAGCCTGCTTTACACGCTACAAGATATCTTACGATGTGTCGGCGGGATCACGTCGTAAGTGACACACATCCAGCATCGTAAGGTATGTTGTAGCGTGTGACAGCGACGTGCAATTGCGATTGAACGAAAAACCGTTCATCGCATGCTCGTCGTTCATTCTTGACGAATTGAACGTCAGATTGTTCATCGTACCCGGGGTAGCACACATCGCAGTGTGTGACACTCCGGGAACGATGAACAGATCTCACCTGCCTCCTGCGGCTCCCGGCCCACAATGCGGAAGGAAGGAGGTGGACGGGATGTTTACGTCCCGCTCAGCTCCGCCCCTCCGCTTCTATTGGCCGGCTGCCGCATGACGTCGATGTGACGCCAAACGTCCCTCCCACTCCAGGAAGTGGACGTTCGCCGCCCACATCGAGGTTGTATGGAAGGTAAGTATGTGTGACGGGGGTTACTTGTATGTGCGGCACGTTCAACAAATTGGACGTGCCACACATACGATGGGGGCGTTGCAAATCGCATACAATATCATATGCGAAATTGCAACGTGTAAAGCAGGCTTAAGAAGCTTGTTGATGGTCATAAGAAGTGATTTATTTAAAGTTATGTATTGCAAAAGGTGTGCAAATAAAGTTGAGGGTACCAAAAATTTTGTCAGGCTCATTATTGAGGTTTTATGTGAAATTATGTTCAATATACACAAAAAAATAAACATGTGTATAACAAAACATGTGTAAGGACAACATCTGCAAAGAGTTTCTATGTTCTCCACATGTTTCCTTGGGTTTCCTCCGGGTCCTCCGATTTCCTCTCACACTCCAAAAACATACTGATAGGGAATTTAGATTGTAAGCCCGAATGGGGTCAGTGTTGCTGATGTATGTAAAGCGCTGTGGAATTAATGACGCTCTATATAAGTGAATATTATATTATTATCATTATTATTATAATATGCAACAATCTTCTGGGAGAAATACTTCAGTTTCTGGAACAATATCAAGGGTGCCAACACTTTCGGCCATGCTGTATGTATGCAGTGAGCTCCTCCTAGTGGCAGCAACAAGTTCTGCATGGTTGCTGTTTTCTTTCTTCTCTACCAGAAGGTATAAAGTGGGATAAACCCCCTCTATGACATTCATGTCTCCTCCTAAGACAGGCAGCCACCAGAAGGTAGTGCTATCTATATATAGATTTATACCGCTACTATACAGCTCACTGAGAACTACATAGATATGTATGATTGAGCTCCTTCTCCTAAGCAGCAGGTTCTACTTATGTTTCTCAGAGTTTTTTTCTGGATTAGAAGGCATATAGCTGATAACCCGCCTAGACGTTCGTGTTTTCCTCTAGGACATGTAGTCACCAGCAGGTGGCGCTATGTTCACATAGATTTATACTGCCACTATTAATCTCAATGAGATGTGTGTGAAGGGCTTCAAGCAGCAGCAGCAGATTCTGCAATTATTGCTCTTTTTCTTCTCTGCCAGAAAATATGTAGCAAGATATATACAATGGAGATCAAAATTAGAGAACAATGTTTGATCACTTGCTTTTTTCAGAAATAATGTAATCTACATTGATCAACATTTGAAGGTTTTTTTTGTAAGGCTACTTTCACACTTGCTTTGAACGGCATCCGTTGCTATCCGCCGCCTTGAGGAATTACGGTAACCGTTGCAGGAAACCGTTTTATTCCTCATAGACTTCTATTAGCTACGGATAGCAACGGATGGCCTTGCGCTGCATCCGTCAGCCGACACAGCGTTGCATCCGCCTTGCAGATGGAACGCTGCATGTAGCGTTTTTCTGCTCTTGGCGGAGTGTCAAAAAAACGCAACCTGCAGGATTCCGTTGGCGTCCGTTGTTTTTATAATGGACGCCTATGGTGGCGGATTCCGTTAACGCAACAGTCTTTACACAACTGTGCATGCCCAGATGTGTAAAGTCAAGAAAAAAAAAACTATAACGGATTGCGTTATTTTGTACGATCCGTTGCATTTGTTGTGCCACTGTATGCAACGCATCCATTGCATCCGTCACACAACGCAATGCAACGGATGCCGTTCAACGCAAGTGTGAAAGTAGCCTAAGGGGTACATCATGCCACTAGAACAGTGTTTTACAAAAGATCCAAAGTTTATCACCATAAAACCTTTATTTTGCCCAAAACATGATGATCATAATTAGAGAATGACAATTACTGTAGCGCAGAGAAAGATTAGAACTAAATTTTCTGAAGGTAACAACAGTCACCAATCAGTAGGAAGTGTACAGGCCTTTGCTTAGAATGACTTCAGCACATTTGTTGCCACATGACACCACTTGTCTCTCACACTGCTCTGATGTGATTTTGGTCCACTCTTCTTCCAGTCTCTTCCACAGTTCTTTGATTTGTTGTGGGTTTGTTGGCCATACCTTGGCACAAAGGATTTTCCAGAGGTTTTCTATTAGGTTTAGATCAGGACTCTGGGCTGGTCATTTCATTGTTTCAATGTTTTCTGTTTCAAGGAACTTCTTTACTTGTTTTGCTGTATGACAGGGTGCATTATCTGGCATGAAAATTGCTGGCTGATCGAGTGATGAATGCAAGTAAAGAACCACATGCTGTTGAAGAAGGTTCTGATACACACTTGTATTCACTCTGCCATGTAGCTGTATTAGAGGACCAACTCCTGCTGCAGAAAACATTCCCCAAACCATGACCCTTCCTCCACCACCTTTCATTGACTTCTTAACCCCTTCACCCCCGGCCACTAAAACACCCTAATGACCGGGCCATTTTTTGCAATTCTGACCAGTGTCACTTTGACAGGTTATAACTCTAGAACGCTTCAACGGATCCTGGCGATTCTGACATTGTTTTTTCGTGACATATTGTACTTCATGTCAGTGGTAAATTTAGGCCGATATTTTTTGTGTTTATTTGTGAAAATGTAGGAAATTTTGCAAAAATTTTGAAAATTTTGCAATTTTCAAATTTTGAAAATTTATGCCTATAAATCTGAGAAATATTTCACACAAAATAGTTACTAAATAACATTTCCCACATGTCTACTTTACATCAGCACAATTTTCGAAACAAAATTTTTTTCCGTTAGAAAGTTAGAAGGGGTCAAAGTTCATCAGCAATTTCTCATTTTTCCAACAAAATTTACAAACAAATTTTTTTTAGGGACCACATCACATTTGAGGTGACTTTGAGAGGCCGAGGTGACAGAAAATACCCAAAAGTGACCCCATTCTAAAATCTGCACCCCTCACTCTGCTCAAAACCACATCCAAGAAGTTTATTAACCCTTTAGGTGCTTCACAGCAACCAAAGCAATGTGGAAGGAAAAAATGAAAATTTTACTTTTTAACACAAAAATGTTACTTTAGCCATAAAATTTTAAATTTTCACAAGGGAGAAAAGAGAAAGTGCACGCTACAATTTATTGTGCATTTTCTCCTGAGTACGCTGATACCCCATATGTGGTAAAAATCAATTGTTTGGGCGCACGGCAGAGTTCGAAAGCGAAGGAGCGCCATTTGAATTTTTGAACACAAAATTAGCTGCACTCATTAGCAGACGCCATGTCGGGTTAGAAGACCCCCTGAGGTGCCTAAACAATTGAGCTACCCCACAAGTGACCCCATTTTGGAAACTAGAGCCCTCAAATAATTTTTCTAGATGTTTGGTGAGCACTTTGAACCTCTGGGGCCTTCACAGAAGTTTATAACGTTGAGCCGTGAAAAGAAAAATTTTTTTTTTTACCACAAAACTGTTGCTTCAACTAGGTAGCTTTTTTTCACAAGGGTATCAGGAAAAAATGCACCATAAAATGTATTGTGCATTTTCTCCTGAGTACGCAGATACCCCATATGTGGTGGAAATCAAATGTTTGGGCACACGGCAGGGCTCGGAAGGCAAGGAGCGCCATTTGAATTTTTGAATGCAAAATTAGCTGCACTCATTAGCGGATGCCATGTCGGGTTTGAAGACCCCCTTAGGTGCCTAAACAATGGAGCTACCCCACAAGTTACCCCATTTTGGAAACTAGAGCCCTCAAATAATTTTTCTAGATGTTTGGTGAGCACTTTGAACCCCTGGGGGCTTCACAGAAGTTTATAACGTTGAGCTGTGAAAAGAAAAAAAATAAATATGTTATCACTGAACTGTTGCTTCAACTAGGTAGCTTTTTTTTCACAAGGGTATCAGTAAAAAATGCACCATGAAATTTATAGTGCATTTTTTCCTGAGTATGCAGATACCTCATATGTGGTGGAAAGTAATTGTTTGGGCGCATGGCGGGGCTCAGAAGAGAAAGAGCACCATTTGACAGCAAAATTGGTTGGAATCATTAGCTGACGTAATGTTGCATTTGGAGACCCCCCTGAGGTGCCTAAACAATGGAGCTCCCCCACAAGTGACCCCATTTTGGAAACTAGACCCCTCAAGGAATTTATCTAGATGTTTAGTGAGCCCCAAGGGTCTCCACACAAGTTGATAATGTTGAGCCATGAATACAATTTTTTTTTTTCACCACAAAACTGTTACTTGAACCACGTAGCTTTTTTTTTCACAAGGGTATCAGGAAAAAATGTACCATAAAACGTATTGTGCAATTTCTCCTGAGTACGACGATACCTCATATGTGGTGGAAAGTAATTGTTTAGGCGCATGGCAGGGCTCAGAAGAGAAAGCGTACCATTTGACAGCAAAATTGGTTGGAATCATTAGCGGACGCCATGTCATGTTTGGAGACCCCCTTTGATGCCTAAACAGTGGAGCTCCCTCACAAGTGACCCCATCCCCTCAAGGAAATTATCTAGATGTTTGGTGAGCCCCTTGCACCCCCAGGGGCTCCACAGAAGTTGATAACGTTGAACAGTGAAATTTTTTTTTTTTTTTTACCACAAAATTTTTGCATCAACCAGGTAGCATTTTTTTTTTTTTTTACAACGGTATCAGGAAAAACTGCACCATAAAACGTATTGTGCAATTTTTCCTGAGTACGCAGATACCTCATATGTGGTGGAAATAAATTGTTTGGGCGTATGGTGGGGCTCAGAAGAGAAGGAACACCATTTGACTTTTCAAACGCACAGACGCGGTGCACTGATCGACCGCTGCAGGACGCACATTCGGATGGGATACAAAAAGCGTCGGTGATACGGAAAAAAAAAAAGAAAAAGTCACGCCAAAAATTGAGCAGGGATGCCGATCAGTTATGTGCATCCCTGATCAGCGCTCGGCGGGACGCACGGACAGATGTGATACAAAAAGCGTTGCGGATACGGAAAAAAGTCACGCCAAAAATTGAGCAGGGATTCAGATCCGCTATCTGCATCCCTGATCAGCGCTCGGCGAGACGCACGGATGGATGCGATACAAAAAGCGTCGCGGATACGGAAAAAGTCACGCCAAAAATTAAGCAGGGATGCAGATCCGCTATCTGCATCCCTGATCAGCGCTCGGCGGGACGCACGGACGGATGCGATACAAGAAGCGTCGGGGATACGAAAAAAAGTCACGCCAAAAATTGAGCAGGGATGCAGATCAGTTATCTGCATCCCTGATCAGCGCTCGACGGGACGCACGGACAGATGAGATACAAAAAGCGTCGGGGGATACGGAAAAAAGTCACGCCAAAAATTGAGCAGGGATGCAGATCCGTTATCTGCATCCCTGACCTGATCAGCGCTCGGCGGGACGCACGGACAGATGATATACAAAAAGCGTCGGGGATACGGAAAAAAGTCACGCCAAAAATTGAGCAGGGATGCAGATCCGTTATCTGCATCCCTGACCTGATCAGCGCTCGGCGGGACGCACGGACAGATGATATACAAAAAGCGTCGGGGATACGGAAAAAAGTCACGCCAAAAATTGACCACGGATGCAGATCCGTTATCTGCATCCGTGATTAGTGCTCGGCGGGACGCACGGACAGATGAGGTGTAAAAATGGACAGGATACAGGGAAAAAAAAGTTATACTCACAGTACCGAGAGGAGTAGCAGGAGGAACAGAAGGCAAGCGAGATAGACAGCTGTACAGGAGCAGCAGGCAGGACGTTGGACAGATCAGCAGAAGACCCAGGAAGGACCCAGAGATGGAGGCAGATGTGATGGGCCAGTGAAGAAATCGGACGACCCGGTGAAGGCAGGTAAGAGGACGTCAAGGGGAGAGGGGAGGGGGAGAGCAGAGGGGAGGGGGAGAGCAGAGGGGAGGGGGAGAGCAGAGGGGAGGGGGGAGAGCAGAGGGGAGGGGGAGAGCAGAGGGGGGGGCGGGAGAGCAGAGGGGGATACCGGAGAAGCAAGGAAAGAAGGAAGGAAGGAAGGAAGGAAGGAAGGAAGGAAGCAGAATAGAGATGACAGAGGAGGCAGGCAGATCGCAGGGGGAGCAGATCGGGATGGGCACGGGCAGGGGCCATAACGGGAGCGCGCAGGGGCCATAACGGGAGCACGCACGGGCTGGAAGAAGAGTGCAATACTCACGTGGAGCAGGCAAGAAGACGGTGACATTAGCGGCGGCAGCGGTGGCGTGGTACCACAAGTACCAGCCACTCCACGCTGCAGACATGTTGGGGGAGGCTCCCCAGACCAGCACAGGCCTGGGGAGGGCGGCCACCTGCAGATCAGACCGCCCCACTGCACACTGATTGGAGCGATTTCGCGTCATAGCACGATCACCCCAATCAGTGCTGCAGGGGCTGGGGGCGGCAGGTTTGAGATCCACCTATGATCTGCTGTAGCTGCTACAATAGATCATAGCAGGATCTCATAGTATCGCACTAATTCGGGCATTATTTTTGCCGAAATCA
This sequence comes from Anomaloglossus baeobatrachus, assembly GCF_048569485.1. Lineage (NCBI taxonomy): Eukaryota > Metazoa > Chordata > Amphibia > Anura > Aromobatidae > Anomaloglossus > Anomaloglossus baeobatrachus. The sequence continues at coordinate 480,321,673 of NC_134354.1, read as the reverse complement.
GTGCGAATTTTGTGGTTGGCGGTTCAGATTTGAACAGCCAATCACAACGATCGTCGATGGGGGGTTGCGATGCCACCCCCCCCTGGGGTCAAGCAGAGGTCCCCTGCTGTAAGAAACAGCAGGGGACATCATTTGAAAGCCGTTGCTATGGCCACGGCAATCAAATGAAGTTTAGGCAGTAAAATTACGTCCCTGGTCGTTAAGTCACGTTAAAATAGGACGTAATTTTACTGCCCCCGGTCGTGAAGGGGTTAACACTCTTGGATCTCAGTGTTTCCCCAATTTGTCTACGAACATAATGTTTTCCACCAGACCCAAATAAATTAAACTTACACCACTAAAATGAACTGTGGACCACTTCTTCTCTGTCCACACAACATGCTCCTCACCAAAGGTGAGTCTAGCCTTTTGATTCTTTCTGCTAATGAGAGGTTTGGTCACTGCGGAGTGGGCTTTCATTCCAAATGCTCTTAAATATCATGACACTGTATGGTGAGACAGATCCTTACCCTGTTCAGTGCTGATGTGGCGAGCAATTCCAGCTGCAGTGTTGAAACGATTACCCATGGAGATTCTCCGCATTATCCTGTCCTCTCTTGCATTTGTCTTTCGAGGGCAACCAGCCTTCTTGGGGCACTTGAAAGACTTTGTGATGTTGTAAAGATGCAATATTCTCGAAATCACAGACTTGGAATGACCAACTTCTCTTGCTGTGGCTGATAGGGTCACCTCTTTGCCCTTCATCTGGACAACCTGTTGTCAGAGGGTTTCAATCACTTTGGAACGGCACACCATTTTTGCAAAGTCAGTGAAAACTGGAAAGTTAGGCAGCCAGTTAAATAGGGTTTGTCAGATAATTAAGGAAATTAGCACCAGGTGCCAGATTAACATCAATAACTTGCAGGTATCTCAAAGCGTTCTCTAATTTTGATCAGTGTTTTTTGTTTCATTTATCTCATTTACATTTTTATGTGCTTTTGAAAAAATTCAATTTATGTAATTATCTTAAAATACTGCGAGTTTACTCATGTTATGATATAATCACATAGGACTACACAAGGACATTAACATTTAGGAAACTGTGTGTTGTTCTCTAATTTTCATCTCCATTGTACAGTAGTAAGATTAGCAAGTGTTGCACAGTTTTTTTTTTTACTTCTTGGCTCAATGTAAATACTTTCATGACCCCTGTCAAAAACGTAGTCTAGGTGCGATACTTTATTGGCTAACTAGAACATTTTTAATTGCGAGCTTTCAATGCACATTAAAGCATGTTTACAAATGTATGATGGAGACAAGAGCACAATATTTAAAAGCTCTTACATTTGTTCATGGTGTGGATGGGCTTCCTAAAGAAAAGCCAGACTATACAACTGAGGTGTAAAAACTAATAGAGAAGTGAAAAGGGTGAAGACTTGGGGGTTTAGTTATCTGGAGTCAGTCTGATGGATGTGTGGTATGACCCTGTAGTGAGGAATAAATCCCAGTATTAGATTGAGTCCTTTTGTTAAAGACTATAATATCCTTATTAGCTTAAATTCCGACATTTCTTCTTAGCCTGAAGGCATATAGCAAGAAAAATCCCCTCTATGAGGTTCTTGTCTCCTAGCACATTCAGTCATTAGTAGGTGGTGCTATCTGCATTTAGATTTGATACAGCCACTATTGATCTCAGTGACAATAAGGCCCCTTTCACACGTCAGTGATTCTGGGACGTTTGTGCTTTTTTTTTTAAACGTACCAGAATCACTGACATACGCAGACCCATTATAATGAATGGGTCTGCTCACACGTCAGTGATTTTTCACTGCACGTGTCTCCGTGCAGCGTACCACGTGTGCGTGATTGCCGCACGGAGACATGTCCATTTTTTTCTGGCATCACTGATGTCCCATGGACCACGCAGTGGTGTGGTACGTGAAACACGTGCCAGAAAAAAATGTGCATTTAAAATAATAAACATTTTAACTCACCCGGCATCCAGCGATGTCCTCTGCAGCCCGTCCTCCCTGCTGCTTCTAAGCCGGCTGATTACTGTCGCGCATCTTAATGATGCACGACACAGCCGACCCGGAAGCAGCTGCTGCGGGGGTCACCGCCGGCCGGATGCTGCACCACGGGAGGATTCAGCACCACGGAGAGCGGGTGCGGGCACAGGTGAGTTGATTTCTAAGTGCAATCACGGGCCACGGAGAACGGAGCCCGGATTGCACTTAGACAACCCACGTGTGCCGTGATTCATGGCACACGCAGGGACATGTGCGTGTTTTACACGCCAGTCAAAAACGTCACTGTTTTTCACTGACGTGTGAAACGGGCCTTACACAGATCTGTATACAATGAGCGCCTCCTCATATAGCATGATAAACTCTTCCATGATGGATGTCTCCTTTTAGGTCATGCAAACACTACTGCATCTATCTAGGTTTCAATTGACAAATATAGTGGCTGTATAAGGGTACCGTCACACTTTAGCAACGCAGCAGCGATCCCACCAGCGATCTGACCTGGTCAGGATCGCTGCTGCATCACTACATGGTCGCTGGTGAGCTGTCAAACAGGTAGATCTCACCAGCGACCAGTGACCAGCCCCCAGCCAGCAGCGACGTGCAAGCGACGCTGCGCTTGCACGGAGCCGGCGTCTGGAAGCTGCGGATACTGGTAACTAAGGTAAACATCGGGTATGGTTACCCGATGTTTACCTTAGTTACCAGCGCACACCGCTTAGCTTAACGTGTACAGGGAGCAGGAGCCGGCACTGGCAGCGTGAGAGCTGCGGAGGCTGATATCGAAGGTAAATATCGGGTAACCACCTTGGTTACCCGATGTTTACCTTGGTTACAGCTTACCGCAGGCTGTCAGATGCCGGCTCCTGCTCCCTGCACATTCAGGATTGTTGCTCTCTCGCTGTCACACACAGCGATGTGTGCTTATCAGCGGGAGAGCAACAATAAAAAAACGAACCAGGGCTGTGTGTAACGAGCAGCGATCACACAGCAGGGGCCAGATCGCTGCTCAGTATCACACACAGCGAGATCGCTAATGAGGTCACTGCTGCGTCACAAAAACCGTGACTCAGCAGCGATCTCAGTAGCGATCTCGCTGTGTGTGAAGTACCCCTTACTCTATATTCATATAGAGTTATACAGCCCCAATTGATCCCAATGAAAACTACATAGCTTTGACCCAGAGCTCCCCCTAGCAGCAGCAGTAAGTTCTGCATATGTTAGGCCTCAATCACAAATGCTGTTTTTTTTTCATGGATAGGACTAATTCCTATGACAGTCAATGGTTCTGTTCACATTTTAGATTTTTTTTTCCCCTCCAACCAATTAGTCCATGCAAAAATTGCAGAAATATATCCGATACTGTTCAAATTTGGCAAGGAAAGTCTAGATGTCTGTTAAAAAAGGCGAGAGCATTTGTATGCCACCTGTGTGCGGTCTGTTTTCCACTGACTGATACATAGAAGAGGGAGAGTCTTTTCTTCGTCATCAGTGAAATAACTGATGAAACTGTCTAAACTTGCGTGAAAATCTGATGAAAATCACTGTTGAAACTTGAACTGGATTTTTGCTTATGATCCATGTTTTTCATGGCTAGCACTTGTACCTATAATAGTGAATAGGGTCATAGGCCAGAATTAAGCCGGAAGTGACCGGAAGGTAACTAGATACATAGTCACTGTTGTTGAGGATAAAGAATTGAGTATTCAAAAATACTTAATTCAGCCATTTCATAGACTCAGTTATATAGTTCAGTAGATGTGAACTAACACACATATTTGTGAATGCTTTTGTTTCTTATTAACATGTATATATGTATATTGCATATTCAGTGTATTTTCCTTAAACTCAGTATATACTAGGATATATATGTATAGCTTGAATATGGCCACCATTTCCTGGTTTACACCCAAGACAGATGGACAAAGAGAAATTCCTGGATCCTAGACTGACCAATCAACGGAGAATATGTAGATCTCTCTACGTCATGAAGCCCTGACTTACGATACTTGATTGGACTAAAACTTTTGTTCACACCCCCTTACTGTTTGGTCTAGAGTCTCTTTCAAACAATAAAGAACACACTTGGTTAAGAGCCCGTCATGGAGATAGATGTAACTGACTTGCTGTGCAGTTATTTTTCATTCTCGTGTGCACCCATGACATTTTAATTAGAAGCAGCAGCCGGATATCAAGAGATCCTTTGAGTCTCATCATCATCGTCATTCTGACCTTGACACTGTAAACAATGTTTGTGTTTGTCTTCACTTTCACCTCTATAATACCTCACTTTCTACTGCACCCTCTGATTCCTAAACCCAATAAAGAATTTTTCATCTCTCCCTCCATCCTCCCCACCCATCTCACCTTCCCCTCACATATTTTCTTCCACATTTCACCCAGTGTCTCCAGACACACACGGCCACCTCACGGCCTCTCCTGCTCCCACCTACTAACACTCTCACTGCTTCTCCTCACTGCTGGAGATATCTATCCAAATCCTGTCCTCCTCACCACATCCCTATTGTCACCTCAAACACTCATCCACAATCTAACACAAATTTCTGCACCCTCTCAAACCTCATAGCCATTCACCCAGCCCCCGCTCCCCCAGTCCCACTAACAGGAGCTCTATGGAACGCTCGCTCTGTCTGCAACAAACTATCCTACATCCATGATCTTTTTATCGCTAATAAACTTTCCATCCTCGCCATCACTGAAACCTGGCTCACCCCCTCTGACACAGCCTCTCCTGCTGCACTTTCTTATGGCGGTCTCCAACTCTCTCACACCCCCTGCCCCAGCAACAAGCACGGTGGAGGAGTTGGTTTGCTCCTGTCTGACCAATGCTCCTTTACACCAATTCCACTACCACCCTCTGTTACTCTCCCATCTTTTGAGGTGCACTCCGTACGCATCTACGCCCCCTCCAACCTTTAACTGGCTGTCATTTACCGCCCTCCAGGGCCAGCCACTGTCTTTTTTGATCATTTCACCACCTGGCTATTACACTTCCTTTCCACCGACATCTCCACCATCATAATGGGTGATTTCAATATCCCCATTGACACTTCCCACTCATCTGTCTCCAAACGTCTAACACTCGCTTCCTCCTTCGGCCTCACCCAATGGTCTTCTGCAGCTACTCACAAAGATGGCCACACGCTGGACCTCATCTTCACTCGCCTCTGTTCCCTATCTAACCTCTCTAACTCGCCTCTCCCCCTATCTGACCACAACCTACTCACATTCTCTTCCCTCTCTTCGCCAAGTACGCAACCCCCCCTCCACAAACTTTCACACCCTCGCAGAAATATCAAACACATTGATTTACACGCCCCTTTCTCAGTCCCTTCTCCCTCTCACAGACATTGCATTTCTACATGATGCAGATGCTGCTGCAACTTTATACACTACTACAATCTCTGCAGCTCTCGAATCAGCTGCCCCCCTCACACACACCAAAACCCGCACAATCAACAGGCAACCCTGGCACACGAGGCAGACTAAAGAACTAAGACGGGCTTCCAGAATTGCTGAGCACAGATGGAAAAGGTCTCATTCCACTGAGCACTTCATTGCATATAAAGAGTCCCTGACCACTTTCAAGTCCAGACTCACTGCTGCAAAACAAACCTACTTCTCATCCCTCATATCCTCTCTCTCTCACAACCCTAAACAGCTATTCAACACTTTCAATTCTCTCCTCCGTCCTCCAGCACCACCTCCCTCTCCTCTCATCTCAGCTGAACACTTTGCCTCTTTCTTCAAGCAGAAGATTGACAACATCAGAGCAAGCTTTGGCCCACAATCACTACAGCCACTTCTCACAACTACTCAGCCTTCTTCCTCCAAATCCAGCTTCTCCACCATGACAGAAAACAATCTTCCCACTCTACTCTCAAGATCACATCTAACAACCTGTGCACTGGACCCGCTCCCATCCCACCTCACCTCATCCCCAACATCACCGCAGTCCTCATCCCAGCCCTATCCCATCTCTTCAACCTATCACTAACAACTGGTGTATTCCCTTCATGCTTTAAACATGCCTCTATTACACCCATCCTCAAAAAGCCCTCCCTTGACCCATCCTCTGTGTCAAACTATCGCCCCATATCCCTTCTCCCCTATGCCTCAAAACTACTAGAACAGCATGTCCATCTTCAACTGTCCTCATACCTCTCCTCCTGCTCCCTCTTTGACCAGCTACAATCTGGCTTCTGACCATATCATTCCACTGAAACTGCCCTAACTAAAGTCACTAATGACCTACTAACCACCAAAGCCAAGCGACACTACTCTATCCTCCTCCTACTGGACCTGTCCTTTGCCTTCGACACAGTAGACCATTCCCTCCTACTACAGATTCTCTCATCTCTGGGCATCACAGACTTGGCCCTATCTTGGATTTATTCATACCTAACCGACCGAACTTTCAGCGTCTCCCATTCTCACACCACTTCCTCATCTCGCCCCCTATCTGTCGGTGTCCCCCAAGGCTCAGTTCTTGGACCCCTGCTGTTCTCCATCTATACCTTCGGCCTGGGACAGCTCATAGAGTCCCACGGCTTCCAGTATCATCTCTATGCCGATGACACACAGATCTACCTCTCTGGACCTGACATTACCTCTCTACTAACCAAAATCCCACAATGTCTGTCTGCTATTTCATGTTTCTTCTCTGCGTGATTCCTAAAACTTAACATGGACAAAACAGAGTTCATTGTCTTTCCCCCTCCTCACTCATCCCCTCCAACAAGCCTTTCCATCAAACTTGATGGTTGCTCACTCTCCCCACTCTCACAAGCATGTTGCCTTGGAGTAACCCTCGACTCTGCTCTATCCTTCAAGCCACACATCGAAGCCCTCTTCAACTCATGCCGATTACAACTCAAAAATATCTCCCGGATCCGTGCTTTCCTTAACCAAGAATCAGCAAAAACATTAGTGCATGCCCTCATCATCTCCCGCCTCGACTACTGCAACCTCCTGCTCTCTGGCCTCCCTTCCCACACTCTTGCACCCCTCCAATCTATCCTAAACTCTGCGGCCCGCCTAATCCAACTCTCCCCTCGCTACTCCCCAGCCTCGCCACTCTGCCAATCCCTTCACTGGCTTCCAATCACCCAACGACTCCAGTTCAAAACATTAACAATGACATACAAAGCCATGCACAACCTGTCTCCCCCCTACATCTGTGACCTAGTCTCCCAGTACCTACCTGCACGCAACCTCAGATCCTCACAAGATCTCCTTCTCTGCTCCTCTCTTATCTCCTCTTCCCACAATCACGTACAAGATTTCTCCCGTGCATCCCCCATACTCTGGAATGCTCTACCTCAGCACATCAGACTCTCACCTACCGTGGAAAGCTTCAAGAGGAACCTCAAGACCCACCTCTTTCACCAAGCCTACAACCTACAATAGCCCTCAGTCCAGTAGACCACTGCGCAACCAGCTCTGTCCTCACCTATTGTACCATCACCCATTCCCTGTAGACTGTGAGCCCTCGCGAGCAGGGTCCTCTCTCCTCCTATACCAGTCTGTTTTGTACTGTTAATGATTGTTGTACGTATACCCTCTTTCACTTGTAAAGCGCCATGGAATAAATGGTGCTATAATAATAAATAATAATAATAATTTACATGTTCATGACTTTCTGTGGACCAAGTAGTACATACAAAATCACTGAGACATGTCTAATTTTGGTCAGGATGTTGGATCAACATTGTCAATGCAAGTCTGTGGGTCTGTGAAAAAAAAAAGCCAGCACTCAGTGCCATACAAGTCTGGTCTGAACGAAAAAAATCAGTCAGAAAAAAAAAAGATGTCTGACTGAAGCCTTCCTCAAGGCTTTTCTTCTGGACCAGAAGTCGTATAGGATGGTAAGTACTCTAGAGGTTCATGTTTCCCTGCGGTCACAAGTAGGATTAAACCACCTCTATGACATTCATGTCTTCTTCTAAGACATGCAGTCACCAGTAGGTGGCACTATCTGTATATAAATTTATACAACTCAATGAGACCTCAATAGATCTGTGAGTGCCCCCTTGTGAAAGCAGCAGGTTCCGCATGTCTTGCTCTTTCTTCTTGGTCAGAAGGTATATAGCAGGGGTGGGGAACCTTTTTACTGCCGGGGGCCATTTGGAAAATTCAACCAACCTTCGGGGGCCGCACAAAATTATCAACTTGAAAATAACCCGGCTATAATTAGTCAAACAATTAACTCTCCCCTATACCCCTACTGTGGCGGCCGTAGATGATTCTCTTTGGTGCGCTGTGATGTTTGCTTCTCACAACTGCTTTTCCAGGTTTGTCTTTGTTTGAAGCGCAGATTGGTAAATCATATATATCACACAGGAGACACTGTACATACACACACCGCTCTGACACACTGGCCGTATACTACACACAGCCTTGACACAGTTGTCCTATTTTACACCACCCACGATACACACTGGCCATATATAGTACACATGCACAGGAGATACTGTATACTGCACACAGCACTCACACGCCGTATACAGCACACACACAAGCCATACACAGCACTCACACGCCGTATACAGCACACACACAAGCCATACACAGCACTCACACGCCGTATACAGCACACACACAAGCCATACACAGCACTCACACGCCGTATACAGCACACACACAAGCCATACACAGCACTCACACGCCGTATACAGCACACACACAAGCCATACACAGCACTCACACGCCGTATACAGCACACACACAAGCCATACACAGCACTCAACAAGCCATACATAGCACTCAACATGCCGTATACACAGTACATAAGGAGAAGAAAAAAAGCTCTGCATGTAAACATGTGCACACCAGGAATTAGATATACCAATAAACCTTACAATATGAAACTTTATTAAGTGCCAAACACAACAAACAGCGCGCGCACACACACACACGCCGTATACACAGCACACACACGCCGTATACACAGCACACACATGCCGTATACACAGCAGACACACGCCGTATAAACAGCGCGCACACATAGCACACATGCCGCACACACAGCACACACACCGTATACACAGCGCACACGCCGTGTACACAGCGCACACGCCGTATACACAGCACATACACAGCACACACGCCGTATACACAGCACATACACAGCACACACGCCGTATACACAGCACATGCACAAGCCGTATACACAGCACACGCACATGTATACACAACAGACGCTGGACACTGAAGTCACAAATACATTTGATATATGGTGGTATATATTAGATATAAACACACTTAGCGCAGATATAAGTACCTGCTGCTTAGGTGCCCTGTAAGATCAGGTGCAGCACAAGTGATGGATGCAGCAGCTCAGCTCAAGGGCTGGCTTCATTCTCGTCTTCTCTCCAAGAAAAGACCTCCTAGACCTGAGCAGCCGAGCACAGAACGGGAGGGTGAGAGGCAGCACGCACAGCACTATGCAGCTTTCTATGTCCCGTGCAGGCCCCTCCCCCATCACTCTGATTCTAGCTGTAATCTCACAGGGGAGCATGTAGGAGCCAGAGGGAGGAAGTCCCACCCCCAGTGCTGTCTCCCGGCAATAGACAAGATGAGCGGCTGCCCGAGCACCGCAGCCACTGGGAATCTGCTCCAGTGCCCCGGGGGCCACAGAAAAGGTCATCGCGGGCCGCATACGGCCCGCGGGCCGGAGGTTCCCCACCCCTGGTATATAGTAATATAAACTCCCTCTATGACGTCTCCAAGACTTGCAGTGAGCAGTAGGTGGCGATATCTGCATATATATTTATACAGCCCAATAAGATCTACATAACTATGTAACTGTGCGCCCACTAGTGGCGGGAGCAGGTTTCGCATGTGCTGCTGTTTTCTTTCTTCTCAGCCAGAAGGTATATACAGTGGAACCTTGGATTAAGAGTAACTTGGTTTGAGAGCGTTTTGCAAGACAAGCAAAGCTTTTTATAAATTTGTAACTTGGTTTAAGAGCAATGCTTTGCAAGAAGCGCAAATACTCATCATGCACACTTCTCATTCTGTCCTTTCACCAAGCTCTGAGACGCTCTGGAGGTAACTTTCTGTACATATGTACTGTATACCATTGTACAGTACAGTATATACTATATCGCATGTCTATCAATTTACATTTGTGGATATAGTATTGTACTTTCTGCTAACCAGTGCAGCACATTGCTTGTACTGTAGTTAATTGCCTGTGCAGTATTCTTACCCTATATTGGCTTAGTTCTGCCCTTATTTTGGGCAGAATAGATTTGGGGGGGGGTCTTTTTTGTGTACTGTATTAGAATAAAGGTTGTCATATTTATACCTCATTTTTTCTCTCTATAGTGCACCTCCCGCACACCAACAATTCTATTGAAAGCTAACGAGCAGTTTAATTTTTTTTATGTTCTTTACTCTACTGTAAAGTATTTTGTATTAGTGTACTGTAATAATTTTATATGAATACAGTACATTATTTTGTATTACTGTAATAAGTTTGTATAGATACAATAAATATTTTTGGGTTCTGGAACAAATTGTCTGCGTTTCAATTATTTCCTATGGGAAAATTTGCTTTGATATGAGTAACTTGGTTTAAGAGCACACTCCCGGAACCAATTCTGCTCGTAATCCAAGGTTCCACTGTAGTAGGATAAAACCTCTTTAGGACATTCATCTCTAAGACATGAAGCATCAGTAGGTGGCGCTATCTACACAGAGATTTATACAGCAACCATATAGAGCAATAAGACCTACATAGATCTGTGACTGAGCATCTCCTAGTGGCGGCAGCAGGTTCCGCATGTGCTGCTGTTTTCTTTCTTCTCAGCCAGAAGGTATATACAGTGGAACCTTGGATTGAGAGTAACTTGGTTTGAGAGCGTTTTGCAAGACAAGCAAAGCTTTTTATAAATTTGTAACTTGGTTTAAGAGCAATGCTTTGCAAGAAGAGCAAATACCGTGCACACTTCTGATTCTGTCCTTTCACCAAGCTCTGACCCGCTCTGGAGGTAACTTTCTGTACATATGTACTGTATACCATTGTACAGTACAGTATATACTATATCGCATGTCTATAAATTTACATTTGTGGATATACTATTGTACTTTCTGCTAACCAGTGCAGCACATTGCTTGTACTGTAGTTAATTGCCTGTGCAGTATTCTTACCCCATATTTGGCTTAGTTCTGCCCTTATTTTGGGGAAAAATAGATTTGGGGGGGTCTTTTTTGTGTACTGTATTAGAATAAAGGTTGTCATATTTATACCTCATTTTTTCTCTCTATAGTGCACCTCCCGCACACCAACAATTCTATTGAAAGCTAACGAGCAGTTTAATTTTTTATATGTTCTTTACTGTACAGTATTTTGTATTAGTGTACTGTAATAATTTTATATGAATACAGTACATTATTTTGTATTACTGTAATAAGTTTGTATAAATACAGTAAATATTTTTGGGTTCTGGAACAAATTGCCTGCGTTTCAATTATTTCCTATGGGAAAATTTGCTTTGATATGAGTAACTTGGTTTAAGAGCACACTCCCGGGACCAATTCTGCTCGTAATCCAAGGTTCCACTGTAGTAGGATAAAACCTCTTTAGGACATTCATCTCTAAGACATGAAGCATCAGTAGGTGGCGCTATCTACACAGAGATTTATACAGCAACCATATAGAGCAATAAGACCTACATAGATCTGTGACTGAGCATCTCCTAGTGGCGGCAGCAGGTTCCGCATGTGCTGCTGTGTTCTTTCTTCTCGGCCAGAAGGTATATAGTTGGATAAAACCTCCTTAGGACATTCATCTCTCCTAAGACATGACGCCACCAGTAGGTGGCGCTATCTGCACATAGATTTATACAACCCCCATACAGCCCAATGAGATCAATATCGATGTGTGACTGAGCGCCCCCTAGTGGCGGCAGCAGGTTCCGCATGTGCTGCTGTTTTCTTTCTTCTCGGCCAGAAACAAAGGGTACTGTAGAGCAGCATTCCCATTCACTTCTACTGGAGGCATTTGGAGCTTTCTGCACCACACACGGTTGTTTTCTTGGACTTTGACACGATTTCAGGTGACTCAGAGCTCAGGTGCAATGGTACAGCCCGGCACGATGCTCTGTATGGTAGTTGTGCGGCTGAGCTGTGCAGTAAGCAGCGGCAGCCATGGCGTCACCAGTACGGAGCACATACATAACGCTGTGACCCGCCAGTGACGAGCAGCAGGCGTTGTATAACACCCCACAGCTGCTTACATAAACTGCTCAGGGTGGGGGCGGGGAGCAGTCACCTCACGTGTTCCCCTGAAGGTGACAGTGCCGCTAGTGGCCACTAGGGGGCAGCACTCCGCTGATTCCACCCGCTGCCAGGAATACTGATTAGAGGAGCTGTGGATGTAATCCGCGCCGCGTCTGCCCCGGGGTGAGCGCATTAACCCGTCCACTGCTGGCTCCCTGGGGTCATACGTCACGCCCCATTCATTAGAGGGGCATTTATAGCCATTTCATCCTGCGCCTGTAGCCGCGAGCCCTGCCAGGTTGTAGAACGCAGCGGAGTCTTTAAGAGACCCGGCTGTGACGTCACGGCCGCTGACTCCGCCTCCTGTGATGAGGTCACAGTTTTGGGGATAGAGCCGGGAGGAGAACTTGCTGGCGCCTGGCAGACAGTGCGCTGTACGGGGCACACAGCAGTGCCACACACTGCCCGGGCGAGGCTGGCCTGTGCTCTCGGCTGCAAGGACATAGGCATCACCATTGGAGACGGGAGCGGCACACAGACAATGACGGAGCGCTGCCAACTTGGTGACTGTGCTGGCAGCTGCGGGGGGCATGGCCCATGTGCTGCGATGGGTGCTGTGGAATCGGGACATCCCGGAAAGTCCTGGACACTGGCACTATAATCCGCTCTGCTGCACCGCAGGAAACAAAGCATCTGCCCCTGGCAGTACCAGGCTGTGACCATGAGCCCAGGATGGGGGCACCCTGCTCCACCAAAGGTCACCCACCCCTGCTGATCCCACCAATGGAGGTAAGAGCTGTGCCGCTGTCTGAGCCCCTCTGCCTGGAGCCCCCTGGACTGTGCTCTGAGATGCTGGGGGTGGCAGAGGAAGCCTTCAAGGCTGGCAACTTTGAACTGGCAGCGGAGATCTATGGGTCTCAGCTAGATGAGCTGCCCCAGCCGGACAGATCCTTATATCTGAAGAAAGGAAATGCTCTAGCCCTGGCTGGACGGGTCACAGATGCTTTGGCCTCGTACACAAGGGCAGCAATGCTGCGCCAGCTTTGTCCGGAGGAGCTTGGCATACTGGTAGAGAGTATTGCCCAGAACATCAGAGAGAAAGAGCTGAAATTACCTTGTGCCAAGATGAAGCGTGACCATAAACATTCTAGTGATGAGTATCGAGGATCCGAGACCCCATGGACCAGGGGCATCCCTCCGGGGCCCTCGCTGGTGTCCAGGGGCATCCCTCCGGGGCCTTCGCTGGTGTCCAGGGGCATCCCTCCGGGGCCCTCGCTGGTGTCCAGGGGCATCCCTCCGGGGCCCTCGCTGGTGTCCAGGGGCATCCCTCCGGGGCCCTCGCTGGTGTCCAGGGGCATCCCTCCGGGGCCCTCGCTGGTGTCCAGGGGCATCCCTCCGGGGCCCTCGCTGGTGTCCAGGGGCATCCCTCCGGGGCCCTCGCTGGTGTCCAGGGGCATCCCTCCGGGGCCCTCGCTGGTGTCCAGGGGCATCCCTCCGGGGCCATCCTTGATGTCTGACCTCTTCTCCTGCCCCATGTGCGGGCTTTTACTACTGGACCCAGTTACGTTAAATTGTGGACATTCTTTTTGTAAGAAATGCAGAAAATCCACTGAATGTAGTTGCTGCAACCATAGAATAAAAAGCAAAGCGGAGGGGTACGAAGCACCGTGTGTGGACTTGAAGGTGAACGTGGTGCTTGGGAACCTGATTGAGAAGTGGTTCAGTGCGGAGACAAAAGTACGGAGACTGTCTGTAGATGGAGAATCACTATGGGAGAACAAGGACTTAATAGGTGCACTAGAAAAATTCAACATGGCATTGGAGCTGGGTAAGTGGCATTGCATTGCCATCATGTGAGAAAATGGCATTCTTACCGCCGAATTGCAGTATAAAGCTCTGTTCTGTTTCACCAAGGTTAATATAATGTCCTTACTGTGCCACTTAGCCTGACCAAAGAGGAGAGACGCAACTGCACACAAAGCATACCGAGCAATGCTCAGCAGGTATTGTCATAGGTCCCATAAAGGAAATATGTCACCAGATTTTTGCTATGTAATCTAAGAGCTGCATGACGTAGTGCAAGGGAGCCTGATTACAGGGATATGCTACTTACTGGGCTTTTTTTTCCGTTTCAATACAATCAGTGTTTTATCAGCAGGATATTATCATTACAGGACAAGCTGCCTGGTGCCTTCTAGTCCAAGCAGACCCCCAGCACTAATTAGCAGCTCTCTGTGCTGTAGATGGGGTTATACACCGCTCAACAACTGAGCTCTGCTAGATCTGCAGCAGAGGAAACGCTCCCCCCAGTACATAACTGCTGTACCCAGTAAACTAAGTGATACCCCGCTGGAATCTGGAGTTTTGACATGCCTGGCCATATGGCATATTGATATGGCTTAAGTGTCCGATAGTTGCGGGTCCCATCCATCTGTGTGCTGTTAGGAATGAAGAGGTGACAGAACGAGATGTCACATTGGGGTGTAAACATGTTAATAGTACTCTTTGCCTGATGTTTTTCCAAACTCCCCATTTATTCCACAGATTATTGAAATGACCATTGTCCCTGTCACTGATGGTGACACTTTTTTCTTCCTTTTTAATCATTCTCTCATTGCTGTAATAGAAATCGGCCCTCAATGCTTCCAGTTGGCTTTTATACATAAGTGTGGCAAGGTATCCATTTTTACATCATTAAACAGTGCAGCCTAACTTGTGCCAGGGATTACATCTCTCATTTAAAGGGGGTTATCTACCACCTCAACAATGGAGCTCCATGGGTCCAAAGGTCCACCTGAGCATGGTAGTTCTCGCT
Organism: Anomaloglossus baeobatrachus; assembly: GCF_048569485.1. Lineage (NCBI taxonomy): Eukaryota > Metazoa > Chordata > Amphibia > Anura > Aromobatidae > Anomaloglossus > Anomaloglossus baeobatrachus. Next base: position 480,306,604 of record NC_134354.1, on the reverse strand, counting down.
CATCACGATACATTACAATGCACAAGCAATTTTCAGCACTTGCAGCTTCAAAATGCTAACTACACCTGTAGATAAATTCCTCAAGGGTGTAGTTTTTAAAATGGGGTTATTTGTGAGCGGGGGGGTTCCACTGTTTAGACACATCAGGAGCTCTGCAAAAGCGACATGACGTCCACTATCTATTCCAGCCACTATTGCACTTTAAGGCTATGTGCCCACGCTGCGGAAAATTCTCGGATTTTGCCGCGGATTTCTCGCGGAAAAGCCGCAGATTTTCCAGAAATCTGCAGCACAGCTACTCCCCAGCCATTTCTATGGCATTTGGGAAATGCTGTGCCCACGCTGCGGATTTTTTCGCAGCGGAAATCGTGCGGATTTTCGTGCGGATTTTGCCTATTCAATTGAATTAAAAAAAAAAAACGCAAAATCCGGATCAAATCCGCACCTATGAAAAGGTGCAGATTCCGGGGGAAAGCTGCGGATTTTGATGCAGAAAAATCCGCAGATACAGAGTCCCATGGGCACATAGCCTAAGGCTGCGGGTTTACTGCAGATTTTACCGCGGATTTGCTGCAGAAAATGTGTCTAACATTGCTGCAGTCATTCCCCAGCAAATCCTATAGGTTTTAAAAAATGCTGTGCGCACACTGCGTTTTTATACCTGCGGATTTACCTGCAGATTTTCCGCTGCGGAATTAAAGTGCATGTCACTTCTTTTCTGCGGGTATCTGCGGTTTTTCCCATAGATAAAGGTAAAAAAAAAAAACGCAGAGAACAAACCGCGGCAAAAACACAAGTCTGGTTTATACCCCAGTTTTTGTCGTGGGTGCGGTATTCTTCCAGAGGGTGCGGATTTTTCTTAAGGAAAGTCCATTTTCTAGTGCGCACATAGCCTTAATTCAGTTCCATGTGCACATACACTCTGGGCAGAAGCTTTTCCCAATTCTGTATGCTGAGAGGTTTAGATTTGTTATTGGGGATAGTTATAGTGACACTTCCCCTGACTCTGACACTACATTGTGCTGATCTCAGATAACAGCAAAAAAACCTGCTGACAGATTCCCTTTAACTGAATCTTAGGAATGAAAAAGAACCCTTTTATCTGAATGGAGGAGTGAATGGCTGCAGTCAATGAAGTGAAACGCCTTATCTAGAGGGATCGGTGCGTCCACTCAGACTGCACGTATACAGGAAGGGAAATGTTTTAATCTGTAAACTGTTGCACAGAAAACACTGCTGCTAGTTTACAGAATTCCACTGCTATGTTTTCCATCAACTTGGTTCAGAATAACAAAAGAAGTGAATTCAAAGGTTATTCCCCAAATTATGAAATTATCTCCAATCATAGAACCAAACTGATTGGTGGATTTTCCCCAGTGACCCAGAGAACATGGGAATCTGGCTGTGCAAAGCCTGTCTTTAACCCCTTCAGCCCCCGGGCACTTTCCGTTTTTGCGTTTTTGTTTTTTGCTCCTTTTCTTCTGAGAGCCGTAACTTTTTTATTATTCTGTCAATCTTGCCATATGAGGGCTTGTTTTTTGCGGGACGAGTTGTACTTTTAAATGAAACCATAGGTTTTACCATATATTGTACTGGAAAACAGCAAAAAAATTCCAAGTGTGGAAAAACTGCAAAAAAAGTGTCATCGCACAATAGTTTTTGGGATGTTTTATTCACCGTGTTCACTATATGATCAAACTGATGTATCTATGTGATGCCTCAGGTCGGTGCGAGTTTGTAGACACCAAACATGTATAGGTTTACTTGTATCTAAGGGGTTAAAAAAAATTCACAAGTTTGTCCAATAAGTGGCGCACGTTTTGCGCCATTTTCCGAAACACGTAGCGTTCTTATTTTAAAGGATCTATGGCTCAGTTATGGCTTATTTTTTGCGTCTCGAGCTGACGTTTATAATGGTACCATTTATGCGCAGATGCTACGTTTTGATCGCCTGTTATTGCATTTTGCGTAAAACTTGCGGCGACCAAAAAACGTAATTTTGGCGTTTGGAATTTTTTTGCCACTACGCCGTTTACCAATCAGATTAATTGATTTTATATTTTGATCGGGCATTTCTGAACGCGGCGATACCAAATATGTGTATATTTATTTATTTTTTAACCCTCTAATTTTCAATGGGGGGAAAGGGGGGTGATTTGAACTTTTAGGTTTTTTGTTTTTTTTTTTTTATTTTTTTAAAACTTTTTTTTTTTTTTTTTTTTTTTTTTATTTTACTAGTCCCCCTAGGGGGCTATAGCAATCAGCAATCCGATCGCTATCTGCTGATCACAGCAATACAGCTGTAATCAGCAGATTCAGTCACTTTGGTTTTCCCTCTGCTCTCGGCCGAGGGAAAACGAAAGTGAAACATCGTAGCAGCAGGCGTCATCACATGACCCTGTGCTACGATGGCAACCACCGATAGTCACGTGATAACACACGTGACTTCCGGTGGGGGCGGCGGTAAGTAACAAACATGGCCGCGCGCATTTAAATCTTGCTGCCAGACTTTGGCAGCAAGATTTAAGGGGTTAATGGCCGCGGGTGGAAGCGATTCCACCCGCGGCTAGCAGGCACACATGTCAGCTGTTGAAAACAGCTGATATGTGTGCCGATCCACGCCGCCTGCCCGCGGCAGGGGGCGGGGCTTAACGGGACACGATCCTGGACGGATATATCCGTCCAAGGTCGTGAAGGGGTTAAAGGGAACCTGTCACCAGGTTTTTTCCCCTTTTAAGGCTAGGTTCACATTTCCGTCAATTTGTATCAGTCACAATCCGCGGCTCTGGTAAACAACTGAATCCATTTGGCAGATTCCGTTGTTCCCATAGACTTGTATGAGCGGCAGATTGTGACTGATGATGCTGCGTTGCACCCTCCGCCCAACTGATCAGTCGTGGAACGACTGACCGCCGGGCGGCAGGAACGCAGCCTGTAATGTTTTTTGAGCAGCGCAATCCGTAGGATTTCGCTGCGCATGCTCTCTGGCTCCCTGCACATGTAACCAGGGTACACATCGGGTTACTAAGCAATGCGCTTTGCTTAGTTACCCGATATTTACCCTGGCTACGTGTGCAAGGAGTCAGCGCTAAGCGGTGTACGCTGGTAACCAAGCAAAGTGCTTTGCTTAGTTACCCAATATTTACCCTGACTACGTGTGCAGGGAGCCCGACACTTCCCCGCTTGGCTCCGCCCCCTCCCGCACTCGGCATGTACACACACACGTGCGCGCGCGCACACACTCACTTGACGTCCTCAGCGCCATGGCCCCGCTCGGCTCCACCCACCCCGCACTCCGTCCCCCGCACACATTCTCGGCGGCCAAACGATCAGCTGATCACTCGGCGGCCAGCTGCTGTGAGCGATCGGCTGGCTGCTGTGAGCGATCGGGTGATCGCTCTCATTAGCCGGCCGCCAGGAGATCATCTGTTCGCTCTCAAAAGCTGGCCAGCTGAGAGTAATCAGCCGATCGCTCTCTTTTACAACGGAGTCTGACAATGAATTCTATTCTTGTCATCCGTTGTACAACGCATCAGTCACAAGCGTCAAGCAGCGCATGTGACTGATGGAAAACAACGGAAATGTGAACCTAGCCTAAGCTGCGGCCACCACCAGTGGACTCTTATATACAGCATTCTAACATGCTGTATATAAGGGCCCAGGCCGCTGTGTAGAACGTAAAAACACTTTATAATACTTAAACGGTCGGACTGCGACGAATTTCTTTTTAATTTCCCCCCAATTTAGACTGATCTTAATAAAAAAAAAATTAAGAAAAGTATGAAATCAAAATAAAAATTAGGTCCCACGTATCATGAAACTAGATACAAAAAAAACATATTTGAATATCCACATTAGAAAATAAATTTCCAGTTCTTTTAAACAGCAGGCACAAAAAAAAAACCACGAAAATGTGGCTGGTTTTGGTTGAATTAGTTAATAAGTTATACACAGCAAAATAGTGCCAGAGAAAATAAGCTCTCAAAATAAAAGTAATGGCTTTAGGAATGCAACAATGGGACAGAAGCACCCTAAGGGGTTAGTTTTTCCCCAATTTAAAGATCACTGTCCCTTGTAGACATCCTTCTTTATATTCGAGGCAGAAAATCTGTACACGCCCCATACAGCCGGGTGCGTTACAAAGTATCTGGTGTAATGGAAGTCCTCAGTAGCCCAAGTCTTCCATGTCCTAAGGGTTTGTTTTATTGCATCAGTGAAGGTTATGAAAGGATAGGATCGGGGCAATTTATACAATATATTATTGTAGAATGTTCCATAACATTTCATGATACAATGAGTCACCTCGTTTATATAAAGACTTGACAACAGTGCATACAGTTTCATAACTTCGTTGAACAATTTATTTCCAGACGTCACACTTTATCCTTCAGGCATTGCATGACTTTACCTTATTTTAGCAATACTCGAGGCAGGTAGGATCAGTTTCTCGTGTGTACAATGTCGTTACGGATTTCTATTTTCGTGCATTAGGTATCCAATTTAGGCAGTTTTAAGTTAGGAAAGTGAACCTGGTCTTGCCTACATGGAATTGGTCTTCAAAAATCACATTGGTTTGGTCGATTGGGTGTACAATTGTGGTCAAAAGTTTGAGACTGACAAATTTTGCTTTTCACAAAGTTTGCGGCTTCAGTGTTTTTTAGATCTTTTAGTCAGATTTTTCTATGGTTACTGAGGTACAATTGTGAGTATTTCATAGGTTTTAAATGGGGATGATCGAATACCACAAATATTCAGCTTCGGAAATATATTTCGACTAGGTCGCTGCTATTCGACTATTCGCGAATATTCATTTCGCAACGTAAGTTTATGAGAAACCCGAATAACAACTATTTGGAACTATTCGATCCTCCCATAAACTTACTTTGCGCATCGAATGTTCGCATAGCGGCGACCTATTAATCGGATATTTGCGAAGCCGAATATTTGTGGTATTCGATCATCCCTCGTTTTAAACCTTATTGACAAATGCATCAAGTTTACGTTGAGACTCAATATTTAGTGTTGACACGATTTTTCAAGGCTTCTACAATTCGCTCTGACATGTTGTATTTCAACTTCTGGGCCAAGTCCTAACTGATGAGAACCAAATCTTGGCTAGTTGGAGGTTATCACAGTTGCAATATTTTTGTTTGTCCACCCTTATTTTAAGGATTGACCACAATTTTTCCTCAATGGGATTGAGATTTTGTTGGTTCTATGCCGTAGGCGGGGAAGGGAATGAATATTCATTACTTCAGTAACACAAGTTCCAATCGCTGACTTCGGCCGAGGGGTGAATATTCAATCCATTAACTAGCTGGCATGTGTCTAAAAATCTTCTGAGGCTTACAGCAACGTACACCAATAACGGTTACATATCCTGAAAGGTCTGCTCAAGTCCTGTTTCAGGATACTACTAGCATCATGATCCACAACTAGGGTTTATTTTTGGAGTAGGGCTTAAATTTTAAGCATACTCCGAAAAGGCCAAAAAATCCTGCTAGGGTTTATTTTTGGTGTAAGTCTCATTTTTGGAGAAACTGGTATTATGTCAGCCAGGTATCTTTCACTCTGATACACTGTAGCATTTCAGAGCAAAACATAGTTTAATAGCTGTCGGAAACTGAGCCGCGCTGTAGACTTGTCAAACAGGTGGATCCTTCTCGCCCGCTGCCCCGGATTGACAGGTCTCTGCCTATACACACATATAGGCAGAGACATAAAGATTCGGGGGGACTCACATATCAGGTTCCCTTTAGGCCTAAGCCACACGGCATGAAAATCAGTGTGAGTGGAACTGCAGTAAAAAATCGCATTCTACTCGGACCAATATTAGCCTGTGTGCCAGCACACATGAGCGATTATTTTCTCAGCCCTAATCAGACTGAGAAAACAATTGTATGCAACTGTAATGCGAGACTTTCTCTCGCACACATTCAAGTGTATGGGGAGAGAAAAATAGCACTGCACCCGCCGTACACTAGTGTAGTGCGAGAATGGCAATAGTCGGCTACGGAGAAGAGGGGGGAGATAAATCCCTCCCGCCCCTCCTCAGAGCTGGCCCGCCCCCCCCCCCCCCACAGCGCTGGCCCGCCCTTCCTCATTGCCGGCCTGCCTCCTGCAGCTGAGGTCGGCTCGCACGGTCGGACCTCAGTCGCAGGGACACTCGCATGACACTCTGCTCTGCTGTACTGCCAGCGTGAGCCGAGTGTCATGCGAGGGGATTGCAGTAATCCCAGTGTGGCCCCGGCCTTACTGTGATCAAGCACTTGTTGGAGTGTGCTAATGAGAAGGGGAGAGCACGTGTAGTGTGCGTTATCTGGCTAGTAGTTTTAGGGTGCGACCGCACTTTGCGTTCACCTACATGCAGTTCAAAACGCACCTTTTTGCCTTAATTGATTTGACCAAGTTGCCTTTTCCAGAAATTTAGCGCTGAAAACGCATGCGTATTTTCCACGTTTTACATGCGTTTTCAGCGCTTTTTGCATGCTTTTTCACTTGCGTTTTGATGGATGCGTTTTGAAGAAGACAGAGTCAAAGTTGCATTAGTCAAAATAAATGGAAAAAAAAGAGAAAAAAATGGTTTAAATAAGCATTTATGAGGCTATGTCCGCATGTTGCTTTTTACCTGCTTTTTACCTGCTTTTTTGCTGCTTTTTCAACTGCAGCGTTTAATGCCAAAATGGTTGTGTTCTGCTTTTCAAGCAAAGTCTATGGGAATTTGGGTTTCTTGTCCGCACTATGCAGCAGGGCTGTGGAGTCGGTAAGCCAAACCTTCGACTCCGACTCCGACTCCTCAAATTCTCTTGCACCGACTCCGACTCCGGCTCCGACTCCGACTCCGGCTCCGACTCCGGCTCCTACATATATTGCTTATAGTTAGGTGAAAAATTTATTGTAGTACATGAATATGTGTATGTGAACATCAGACATTTAATAATTTTTATGATACAATAATCAAGATATTTGGATAGAACATAAAATATATTTATTGGAATACAACTTTAGAACACAAAAAACTGTAATAAATTGTAAATATGTAATACACTATGTAATATACAGTAGATTACATATATATCTTGTGTGTGTATATACACTGTATATATATATATATATATATATATATATATATATATATATATATTTTACATATTTACAATTTATTAGTTTTTTGTGTTCTAAAGTTGTATTCCAATAAATATTTTATGTTCTATCCAAATATCTTGATTATTGTATCATAAAAACAATTAAATGTCTGATGTTCACATTGTACTACAATAAATTTTTCACTTAAATATAAGCATTATACTAAATGTTATTATTTAGTAAAATATTCAGCACATTCTGCATTGCACTACTGTCCCCAATTTATTATATATTTTAGGAGTCGGAGTCGGTGCATTTTATACCGACTCCGACTCCGACTCCACCAAAATGAGCTCCGACTCCGACTCCGACTCCACGACTCCGACTCCGACTCCACAGCCCTGCTATGCAGTTCAAACTGCAGCCTTTTTGTTGCAGAACTTTGGTCAAAAACTCAGCTTTGCAGTGCAAAACCCAAATGGCAAAAACAATTGACACGTTTCTTCTTTGAACGCATGTTTTTTGCCACAAAATATGCAAATTAAACGCAGCGTTTCAAAACGCTGAGTGCGGTCTAGAAATCCCTATTTTCCATAGACTTTGCTGGAAAATCAAAACACATGCATTTTGGCATGAAAAGGGTGCTTGTCAAAACGCACCCAAAAAGGACCTAAAACGCAGGTAAAAACGCAAAGTGCGGTCGTACCCTTAGTGTCTCTGGCCGGGTTGCAGCACTGCTGTATCTGTATCATGGCAGACAATAACTTCTTGTTGGAGGATTATAGAAAAACTGCCTGGCTTTGAAGTGTAAAGCCTTACAAGTTACTGAACATTAGGATCTAACATGCCTTTTTTTTTTTTTTTTTTTTTTTTTTTTTTTTTCGTTTCGCAGTCGCTAACCTTGTGTCCAGCATTACCACAGTACTACAGAATGCCAATAACAATATGATTGCACAGAGGTAGCTCTGTATTTAGCCATCTGTACATTGGACTGTTAATGACAGTAGCATTGGTTTCTTTGACCTGCTGTAGGGCGCAGCATTTTGAAAACCAAGCGCAAACAACGAGAATGGAGAACATACAGTGCCTTGCGAAAGTATTTGGCCCCATTGACTTTTTCAACCTTTTCCCACATTTCAGGCTTTAGGCTATGTGCCCACGTTGCGTTGTCCCTGCAGAAATTTCTGCAGTGATTTGAATAGCACACGTGCGCTTCAAATCGCTGCAGAAACACTGCGTACTGAAAAGCCGATTTCATGCGCTCTGGATGCAGCCTCTACCATAAACAGAGCGGGAGCTGCATCCAAAGCGCATGAAAGAAGTGACGTGTTGCTTTTTAGAACGCAGCGATTTGGCAGCATGCAAATTGCTGTGTTCTAAAACGCAACATGCGTATGGATTATGCACAATCTTCATAGACTGTGCTGTGCAGGGGACGCAGGACGCATGCAGTTACGCTGCGGTGCAGATCGCAGCGTAACTGCATGCAATACGCACACGTGGGCATCTCTCTCTCTCTCTCAACTTTGAAAAATTCTGTGAAGCACCTGTGGGTTCAGAGTGCTCACCAAACATTTAGATAAATTCCTTGAGGGGTGTATTTTCCAAAATGGGGTCACTTGTGGGGGGTTTGGCACATCAGGGGCTCTGCAAAGGCGACATGTCGTCTGCTACCTATTCCAGACAATTTTGCGTTCCAAAAGTCAAATGGGGCTCTTTCCCTTTTATAACATTGCTATATGCCCAAACAGTAGTTTTCTACCACAAATATATGCATCTGCGTACTTGGGAGAAATTGCATTGTTATTCTTAAGAAAATTCAAAATTTGGGGTTAAAGTAATACTGTTTTGTGTAAGATTTCAAATGTTCATTTTTTTTTCCCACCACATTGCATTAAAGGAGTGATCCACTATCATATAAAATACAATTAAGTTTATAGGTGCTACTTAGAAAATGTGGAAAAGTTTGTGGGATATGAATACTTTTTCAACATTCTGTAAATGGGCCTTAAATCGAGTCCGTTCAGAAGATCCAACCCATGTCTTCCACATTATAGAGCAATGACACTTTGTTACCTTTCACCTCATTCTCCTTATGCCGGGTAAATAACATAATCTAGTAATTGTTTGTCGTCTGTGCATAGTCAGCCTGGAAAGTCTGTCAACAGCTGTGGTCGGTAATAATGGTCTCCACTATCTCTAAACACACATTACTCATACCTCCCAACCGTCCCGGATACAGCGGGACAGTCCCTCTTCTGAGCCATTGATCCCGGGTCCCGCCCGTGAGGCTGTTTATCCCGGGCTCCACCCACCCACTGTAGCCCCGCCTCGCTGTTTCTCCCTTCTATTCATTACAGAGCCGAGCGCGCACCTACTCCTGTGACTGCTGCTGAGGTATGAATCACCCCCTGCAGCAGAGCGACCCCTCCCTGCAGCAGAGCGATCCCCCCTCCCCCAGAGCCGACCCCCCCAGTCCCGGAGCCTGCGTTTGTCTGCAGCTGTTCTCTGATTCCCCGTGTGCGGCTTCTCACTGCTGCAGACACGCGGGGAGTCAGGACGCTGAGGAGACCGTGCAATCAGCTCTTCTCTCTCCTGCAGATAGCACTGGCCAGTAATAACCTATGCAGAGTGGCATCTGCAGGCTTCTATTAGCTTACCGATCAGTGGTCTCCTGCCTGTGGAGCAGAGCTGCTGGGTCCTAGCTTCCCAACAGCTTCAGCTCTGCTTTATCCTGGCTGCCCTACCAGTTAAAGGGAACCTGTCAGCAGAAATTTCACAATAAAAGTAAAAGCTTCCCCTCTCCAGCTCCTGGGCTGCATTCTGGAAAGGTTCCTGTTGTTATTGTGCCCCCTTTGAGACCTACAAAAATACTTTATGAAGTCTTACCTTTTTGTATGCAAATGTGTTTTTATGGTCACGGGGGCGGGCTGCCTGGCGTCCGTTATTCCCCCTCCTGCCGCTTTACGCAGTCCCCCATTGCTCATTTACATACACAAGAACGCCTTCCTCATGTAACTGTCCTCCCAAAGATTTGCGCATGTGAACGCTTTTTCAGGTGATTGCGCAGGCACGAGATTATGGGCGGCGCTGTGATTGTCATCAACAGCGTTAACCAAGTACCCGCCCATAATCTCGTGCCCGCACTTTTCCCTCTGACTCCACCGTTATGCGCAAGTGCTGGCCATATGAACCATGTTACCTATTACCGCTTGCACGAGATTATGGGCGGGCACTTGGATGACTTTGCTGATGACAATCACAGCGCCGCCCATAATCTCGCGCCCATGGTAATAGGTAACGTGGTTCATATGGCCAGTGCTTGCGCATAACGGTGGAGGCAGAGTGAGAAGCGCGGGCACGAGATTATGGGCAGGTACTTGGATGACTTTGCTGATGACAATCACAGCGCCGCCCATAATCTCGCGCCCACGGTAATAGGTAACATGGTTCATATGGCCAGTGCTTGCGCATAACGGTGGAGGCAGAGTGAGAAGCGCGGGCACGAGATTATGGGCGGGTACTTGGATGACTTTGCTGATGACAATCACAGCGCCGCCCATAATCTCGCGCCCACGGTAATAGGTAACATGGTTCATATGGCCAGTGCTTGCGCATAACGGTGGAGGCAGAGTGAGAAGCGCGGGCACGAGATTATGGGCAGGTACTTGGATGACGCTGCTGATGACAATCACAGCGCCGCCCATAATCTCGCGCCTGCGCAATCACCTCAAAAGCGTTCACACTTTGCACAGTGCTCAGTCCCGCGAGAGTGGCACTGGGCATGCACAAAACTTCAGGAGGACAGTTACATGAGGAAGGCGTCCTCATGTATGGAAATGAGCAATGGGGGACGGCGTACAGCGGCAGGAGGGGGAATAACGGACGCCAGGCAGCCCGCCCCCGTGACCATAAAAACAGATTTGCATACAAAAAGGTAAGACTTCATAAAGTATTTTTTTAGGTCTCAAAGTGGGCACAATAACAACAGGAACCTTTCCAGAATGCAGCCCAGGAGCTGCAGAGGGGAATCTTTTATTTTTTTTGCTAAATTTCTGGTGACAGTTTCCCTTTAAAGGGAACCTATCAGGTGCAATCTGCACTCAGAGCCAGGAGCAGTTCTGGGTGTATATTGCTAATCCCTCCCTAACTGTCCCTGTATACACTAGCATAGATAAAGGCAGCTATAGAAAAAGTATTTTTAAAGAGCTTATATCTTATGCTAATTAGCGCGGGGACTAGTCCCAAGGGCGTTACTTCACTTGGCTAGTCGGCTCACATAGCGTATTAGTACTCACACAGGGGCGTAATAACATGCTAACATGCTATGCGAGCCGACTAGCCAAGTGAAGTAACGCCCTTCGGACTAGTCCCCGCGCTCATTAGCATAAGATATAAGATCTTTAAAAATATTTGTTCTTGATCTCTTTATCTATGCTAGTGTATACAGGGACGGTTAGGCAGGGATTAGCAATATGTGCCCAGAACTGCTCCTGGCTCTGAGTGCATATTGCACCTGACAGGTTCACTTTAAAGGGAACCTGTCACCAGATTTGGGGCCTATAAGCTGCGGCCACCACCAGCGGGATCTTATGTACACATTCTAACATGCTGCATACCTCCCAACCGTCCCGGATACAGCGGGACTTTCACGCTTTACGTTGTTTGTCCCGTTGCCACGGGCGGGACGGCCGGCTCCCGGGCTCCGCCCACCCACTCTCTCTCCGCCTCCCTGCTTTTCCCTCCTACCATCCTAGTAGACGTGGCATAGAGAGGAGCGCTGCCTGTGCTGCTGCTGGTACAGTAAACTAATCTCCCCAGCGCTGATTTCCCTCCCTCCCCCCTCACCCCCGGCCGGAGCCTGTCTGTGCGGTCGGCCGGCCGCCTGTCTGTGCGGTCGGCCGGCCGCCTGTCTGTGCGGTCGGCCGGCCGCCTGTCTGTGCGGTCGGCCCGCCACCTGTCTGTGCGGGCGCCCCCCTGCCGCCTGTCTGTGCGGGCGCCACCCGCCGCCTGTCTGTGCGGGCGCCCCCCGCCGCCTGTCTGTGCGGGCGCCCCCCTGCCACCTGTCTGTGCGGGCGCCCCCCTGCCGCCTGTCTGTGCGGGCGCCCCCCTGCCGCCTGTCTGTGCGGGCGCCCCCCCGCCGCCTGTCTGTGCGGGCGCCCCCCGCCGCCTGTCTGTGCGGGCGGCCCGCCGCCTCTCTGTGCGGGCGGCTGGCCGCCTCTCTGTGCGGGCGGCTGGCCGCCTCTCTGTGCGGGCGGCTGGCCGCCTCTCTGTGCGGGCGGCCCGCCGCCTGTCTGTGAAGGCGGCCGGCCGCCTGTCTGTGAAGGCGACCGGCCGCCTCACTGTGCGGGCGACCGGCCGCCTCACTGTGGCTGCCTGCGTGTCCGTGCTGGAGGCCCGCCGGCTGCCTGCGTGTCCGTGCTGGAGGCCCGCCGGCTGCCTGCGTGTCCGTGCTGGAGGCCCGCCGGCTGCCTGCGTGTCCGTGCTGGAGGCCCGCCGGCTGCCTGCGTGTCCGTGCTGGAGGCCCGCCGGCTGCCTGCGTGTCCGTGCTGGAGGCCCGCCGGCTGCCTGCGTGTCCGTGCTGGAGGCCCGCCGGCTGCCTGCGTGTCCGTGCTGGAGGCCCGCCGGCTGCCTGCGTGTCCGTGCTGGAGGCCCGCCGGCTGCCTGCGTGTTTGTGCTGAATGGGTGTGGATGGGGAGTGGATATGGGCGTGACTGTGAAATGGGTGTGGTTAGGGGGCGTGGCCTAAAAATTTGCCGTGGCGCGCTACGCGCGCCGCAAACTTTGTCCCTCTTTTCCTTCTTTAAAAGTTGGGAGGTATGCATTACTGCATGCATGGGCACTTCATGGTGGAAAAACTCAGAACACCACCTTAATCTGAAAGATTAAATACTTAAAGCAAAAACAAAAAAACAGGCGTGTTGATTTTTTTTTTTTTTTTTTTTTTTCTATGTTGTGCAGTAGAAAGTCTAGACTTCTAGATCTACACACAGCAAGGCCTCACATGAGTGGATATATCGGACAAGCGCAATACGAGAAAAAAATCATATTGTACTCTGATCAATGTTATGAAACGATTCAGAGCAGATCTGTATTTGATTGTTTAGGGTTTTTTTTTTTTTTTTTTTTTTAATAATTATTATTAATTATAATAATAACAATATTATTATTATTATTTTATTTTATTTTATTTTTTCCTTTTTCACCTGTATTCGGAATAAAAAAAACTTGGAGCATACTGCAAGTGGATGTGTCGATCAGACGAGAAACGTATGCCATCCATTTTTTACAAATACATTACTATTCTGTGGCATAAAACACCGTAAATGGTCCTGAAATTGATTGTAGAATAATAGTTACAATGAGAAATTTGAGAAAAAAATCGCTAGGTGAGAAAAAAAAAAATATCGCACTCTTATGGCAGTCGCATGACGTGGAATACCAAATGGATTTCACTCGCCATACTCTTCTTAATGAAAATCAGTCAGTTTTTTTTTTTGCTTACATTTATACACGATATTGCATATAAATATCTTGTCACCTCCCCTCTGGCTTCTGTTGCCGCCTGCACTATGGGCGCAAGGCACTAATCACCGCCCTTTGTTGTACGGTGGTTGTGCTTGCGTTCCACGACCGGCGGCCGGAGGTCACCTGATGCGAGGGTGAGTCACATGACTTGTGCGCCGTCATGATGTAGGACGTGTCATACAAGCTGGCTTCAGAAGAAAGAAGACCAAGACGGCCGATAGAGGAGGCGCCGATCCCGGAGAACGGCGTCACCCATTTGATTGTTGTTCACCGGAGCGACCTCCTAGGTGAGTATTATAAAGTGTTTTTTTACATTCTACACAGCGGCCTGGGCTCTTATATACAGCATTCTAACATGTTGTATATAAGAGCCCAGTGGTGATTGCCAAAGTTTATAGGCCCCAAAACTGGTCACAGGTTCCCTTAAAGCTAAACAGATCATGAGGAACACTACAAAACTTTTGTGTTTTCATAGCTTGCTACATTGGATCAGAATATTCAGAAAGTAGCAGCCTCGGGGTCTGTCCTGTACCCAGGATATGCCAAAAAGACAACTACTACCTGAAAGTGCAGATCACCCCTGGTTATCCTGGGCTTAGAAGGCACGATCGGTGGTTAGTTAATGTAATGAACTGTTTAAACAAGCCATCCATAATTGTATGTGCACAGAACATGAATATCATGTTATCGGCAGCACATCACCTGTTTACACAAGACAATGTATTGCACTTGACAAATGACCATTTTGTTAATTTGCCAAGTGATTGCCGGCCTGGTTACATGTGCAAATAGTGGAGAACAAGCAGTTCTACTGACTCATTCCCTGATTATTGACACATCCAGATGGGCCTTTACCCTACCTGGCTCCATCTCTCCTTTTTACATGTGCTCACTGCCTGAAAATGTGATGAGGGTAGGGAAAAGTCAAGATATGAAACGATCAATGTACTGTTTGTGGTAACCCCTTTGCTACAGAGTTTTGGGGCAAGTTTTTTAAAGTTTGAATTTATTTTTTTTTCGGTATATCAAATATATACCCAGAACTATTTTATTTGTTATAGATACCTGGCACATGAAAAATTACCACATGGGCATATCTGCATCAAATAGTAACATTTTGTGAACCAAATGATTTGTGGCTATAAAGTGTTATAAAATGGAAAGGAGATAACCTAATACCAGTGTACACTATACAGATTGTGACTATATTGATAACACCTTTTGTTGGTGCTATTATGCTATTTTGTTTGTTAGCAGAATAGATAGTTCTCTATGTAATTGGTGGCAGTTAGGGGTGCTTCACACACAGCGAGCTCGCTGCCGAGATCGCTGCTGAGTCACGCTTTTTGTGACGCAGCAGTGACCTCATTAGCGATCTCGCTGTGTGTGACAATGAGCAGCGATCTGGCCCCTGCTGCGAGATCGCTGCTCGTTACACACAGCCCTGGTTCGTTTTCTTCAAAGGCGCTCTCCCGCTGTGACACACAGATCGCTGTGTGTGACAGCGAGAGAGCGACAAATGAAGCGAGCAGGGAGCAGGAGCCGGCGTCTGGCAGCTGAGGTAAGCTGGTAACCAAGATGAACATCGGGTAACCAAGGTGGTTACCCGATATTTACCTTAGTTACCAGCCTCTGCAGCTCTCACGCTGCCTGTGCTGCCGGCTCCGGCTCTCTGCACATGTAGCTGCTGTACACATCGGGTTAATTAACCCGATGTGTACAGCAGCTAGGAGAGCAAGGAG
This sequence comes from Anomaloglossus baeobatrachus, assembly GCF_048569485.1. Classification (NCBI taxonomy): domain Eukaryota; kingdom Metazoa; phylum Chordata; class Amphibia; order Anura; family Aromobatidae; genus Anomaloglossus; species Anomaloglossus baeobatrachus. The sequence goes on along the minus strand of NC_134354.1, from coordinate 480,291,248 downwards.
CCAGCGCTCAGTGTGCGCGGCTCCCTGCTCCCGGCACACACAGCTAAGCGGTGTGCGCTGGTAACTAATGTAAACATCGGGTAACAATACCCGATGTTTACCTTAGTTACCAGTCTCCGCAGCTTCCAGACGGCGGCTCCGTGCAAGCGCAGCGTCGCTTGCACGTCGCTGCTGGCTGGGGGCTGTTCACTGGTCGCTGGTGAGATCTGCCTGTTTGACAGCTCACCAGCGACCATGTAGCGATGCAGCAGCGATCCTGACCAGGTCAGATCGCTGGTCGGATCGCTGCTGCATCGCTAAGTGTGAAGGTACCCTTACACCTGCTCAGATACTTTGTACAGGCAACCTCTACTGCGAAAAGTTTTTTTTGTTCTTGAAGGTATGTGTATTCGTAAGGTATTTGGTGTAGAAATTTCTGCATCTCTTTGCAAGAAAAACACCGCTGCAAAAACAAGCGTTTTTTGGTGCAGATTTTTCCCATTAGTATGGGTGCATTGTGCAGCAAAAATGCTGTTAGAATTGACATGCTGCAGATTTAAAGCGCACCAACCACCAGGATTTTCCTGTATAAAATAAAGTCAGGCTATACTGGCGCTACCATACTGATTCTATACATACCTTTTAGTTGCCAGATTGGATGTATAGTTTTTGAAATATAGGCAAGTAAAGTTACAGAAATGTACAGCTTTTTGATTGGCAGCAGCTGCCGAATAGCTAATATGTGTGTGGGGTTTTGCGATCTATTCCCACCCCTGTCTGCTGCTTGGCCTCTGTAGATGTTAGACTGTGTGGGCTGCATTTCTAAAGGCTGCTTTACACCTTACGGTATTACATACGATATCGTATGCGATGTGACACGCCCCCATTGTATGTGCGGCACGTTCAATTTGTTGACCATGTCGCACAAACTATTATTTCCCGTCACACGTACTTACCCTTCCATACGACCTCGATGTGGGCGGTGAACATCCACTTCCTGGAGTGGGAGGGACGTTCGGCGTCACCGTGACATCACGCGACAGCCCGCTCATAGAAGCAGAGATGAGCGGGACGTAAACATCCCGCCCACCTCCTTCCTTCCGCATTGCTGGCGGTAGCCGCGGGACACAGGTAAGCTGCTGTTCATCGTTCCCGGGGTGTCACACACAGCAATGTGTGCTGCCCCGGGTACAATGAACAACCGGACGTTCAATTTTTAGTAATTGAACAACTTGCATGCGATCAACGTTTTACCGTTCAATCGCACGGAGGTTTCACGCGCTACAATGTAACAAACGATGCCGGATGTGCATCACTTACGTTACCCCGCCGACACATCGTTAGATAAATTGTAGCGTGTAAAGCTCGCTTTACACACCCTTATTACGTGACAGAAATGACTCATACCTGGAAGGAACCCATACACTCTAGCATTTACAGAGGACAGGCAGCAGACAGGGGCGGGAATAGATATCTAATATGTGGGTGGGGTTTTGCTATTTGTCAGCTGCTGCCAATCAAAATGATGTAAATTTCTGTAACTTTACTTGCCTGTATTTCAAAAACTATACATCCAAGCTGACCACTAAAAGGTATGTATACAATCAGCATGATAGCACCAGTATAGCAGTGGCTATAGGTTATATAGGAAAATCCTGGTGGTTGGTTCGCTTTTAATCTGCACCAAATCTGCAAAGAGCAAATACTCAATGTGTGCATGAGACTTCAGGCTTCTCGGTCACTTTACTGGCATCAGGAAATCCTTCAGGTTTTGTGACATCTGCACTGAAAAACGCGACCAATCTGCAACGTACACAGCCACTATTTAGGTGTTAAGTCAAGCCTTTGCTGTAGTCTATAAAGCACGGGTTCGATCAAAGGTTTGAGGGTATTTTTGTTTTTTTTTTTATTCTTTAAAAGTATGTAATTGGTACCATGCTGGGTAGAGATTTAGAATCCAAGTATTTAATATTCAAGTGCATATAAATTATGCATGCGCCATAAGCCTGCTCGAAAACTCCAAATGATGCTCACATCCAGGAGGCCTCCGCGCCTGACAGGTTGGAGATCGCCACTTACCATCAGGAAAACCAATTGCATTTACTCGCAGCGTCAAAAAATAACTTTCTCTTTTAAAAGCCTGTGCAGCTGGTATTTACTAGCAATTACCCTGCAAATAGTTCATGGGAACTATTTATAGTCAAATCTTCTAAAGCGTCGTGTTAATGAACGACAAGTTAATGCTTCATCGTCTTGATGAATCCAGGTGAATCCCTGTGTTAATTATAGCGTTGGGCTTCATGGGTCTCCTGCCTCAATGCAGTTAAACTGCTAGGATTCATTTAAAACAGGTCTGTCATTTTTATTTTTTGGGAAAAATAAGACCAATTTTCATAGCATAATTAATCCTATTTTTGTTTTTGTCCATCTGATAATATATACAGTACAGACCAAAAGTTTGGACACACCTTCTCATTCAATGAGTTTTTTCGTTATTTTCATGACTCTGAAAATTGTAGATTCACATTGAAGGCATCGAAACTATGAATTAAAACATGTGGAATGAAATACTTAAAGTGTGAAACAACTGAAAATATGTCTTTTATTCTAGGTTCTTCAAAGTAGCCACCTTTTGCTTTCATTACTACTTTGCACACTCTTGGCATTCTCTTGATGAGCTTCAAGAGGTAGTCACCGGAAATGGTTTTCCAACAGTCTGGAAGGAGTTCACAGAAATGCTTAGCACTTGTTGGCCCTTTTGCCTTCACTCTGCGGTCCAGCTCACCCCAAACCACCTCGATTGGGTTCAGGTCTGGTGACTGTGGAGGCCAGATCATCTGGCATAGCACCCCATCACTCTCCTTCTTAGTCAAATAGCCCTTACACAGCCTGGAGGTGTGTTTGTGGTCATTGTCCTGTTGAAAAATAAATTATGGTCCAACTAAATGCAAACCGGATGGAATAGCACGCCGCTGCAAGATGCTGTGGTAGCCATGCTGGTTCTGTATGGCTTCAGTTCTGAATAAATCCCCAACAGTGTCACCAGCAAAGCACCCCCACACCATCACACCACCTCCTCCATGCTTCACCGTGGGAACCAGCCATGTAGAGTCTATCCGTTCACCTTTTCTACAAAGACACGGTGGCTGGATCCAAAGATCTCAAATTTGGACTCCTCAGACCAAAGCACAGATTTCCACTGGTCTAATGTCATTTTTTGTGTCCTTTAGCCCAAACAAGTCTCTTCTGCTTGTTGCCTGTCCTTAGCAGTGGTTTCCTAGCAGCTATTTTACCATGAAGGCCTGCTGCACAAAGTCTCCTCTGAACAGTTGCTCTAGAGATGAGGTGTGTCCACACCTCTGGTCTGTACTGTGTGTGTATGTATGTGTATATATAGATATAGATATTATATATATATATATATATATATATATATATATATATATATATATATATATATATATATATATATATATATATATAATAATGCACCACATACAAACTTGGAAACCTTCTTATATTCTGCGTACAATATACTTATATTGTATGCAGAATACAGGAAGGTTTCCAACTTTGAATGTGGCTTTGATCCATTTTGATTTGCGATCCATTGGCGAACAGGGCCATAGGCTGTAATGGGTATATGTTCCATTAGCAAAAAAGATTGTTTAAACGGAACCTGTCAGATGCAATATGCACCCAGAGCCACGAGCAGTCCTGGGTACATATTGCTAATCCCTGCCTAACCATCCCTGTATACACTGGCATAGGTAAAGGGATCTTTAGAAAAAGTATTTCTAAAGATCTTTTATCGTATGCTAATGAGCAAGGGGACTAGTCCCAAGGGCATTGCTTCCCTTGCTAGTCGCCCCATTAGAATGTTAGTATGCCCCTGTAGGTGTGCTATCATTCTAATGACTGTGCAGTGTCAGAGGATGATCTCACTCACCTCTCCGCTGCCATCGCCGCCCAACACCGAATTTCGGCTCAGTGCACGTGACCCTGGAGTTTGGGTCATGCGATCTATGAAGCCGGGTGTACCTTCCTGTCTTGAAACTGAAGTGGTGCGCATGCCCGAAACTCCGGGGTCATGCTCACTGAGCTGAAATCCAGCATTGGATGCAATGGCGGTGGAGAGGGGAGTGAGATCATCCTCTGACACTGCACAGTCATTAGCATGTTAGCAAGCACACAGGGACCTACCAATATGCTAATGGGGGCGACTAGCAAGGGAAGTAACACCCAGGGGACTAGTTCCCCACGCTCATTAGCATACGACAAAAGATCTTTAGAAATACTTTTTATAAAGATCTCTTTATCTATGCTACTAGATGCAGGGATTAGCAGTATGCACCCAGAACTGCTCGTGGTTCTGAGTGCATATTGGGCCTGACAGGTTCCCTTTAAACATGTATGTGAAACAATAATTTGTGTGACTGGGGTCTTATATGTTTATACAGTATCGGCTGGTGAAAGTCACAAACTGGTATATTTACTTTTACAATATGTTCTGAATCTTTTTGTAACCTTTCTTAGTATGTGATTCTGACGCGGTCAGCAAAAACAGGAGTCCTTTGTTAATTAGGTGCAATGTATAAAATATTTTCCCATGTTATATCACGTATATTAGTCAGTGATCTGAAGGTAATAAAATAAATTTGTGTTTTAAATTCTATTCTCTCTCCAGATTAACAGATTATACCTATGAAAGCAAACAGAACATGGCAATCCAACCAGATTATGTGATCTAGGTCAACTGCTTGTTCAGAGGGTTTTATTTGCAGCCTCTGCGTAATATCTCCTGGGTGTTTACTAATCCGATGGAATACATTCTGCCTCATGCTATCTGTTAGGGTTCGTGCAGACGATCGTATTTTCAATGCAAGACTGACCCGACAAAACATTGGATCACATTCGGACCAATGTTCAATGAGGCACTGCACCTGTCCGAGATATAGAGATCTATATATTTACAGTGGAACCTCCGCGTAAAGAGTAACTTAGTGTATGAGTATTTCACTTAATGAGCGAAGCTTGCTGTTAATTTGTAACTCAGTTTATGAGCAAGCTTTGCTGAACGATCGAATACTCACCGCACACACTTCAAGTTCCGTACATCCACCGCGCTCTAACCCGCTCTTGCACAAACACGCACACACATACAGTATTATGCTCACCTTACCTTCCGTTCCATCGCTGGTCTCGTGGTTCTTGTAGGTCGCCGGTACAAGATGTGTATCTGCAACCATAGTGACGCGGGAGGAACTTGCTCTGGCAGAGGAAGTTCCTCCCTTGTCGCGATGGTTACCCGATACACATCCTGTACCGGCGAACTGCAAGATCCATGAGGCCGGTGATGGAACAGAAGGTAAGGTGAGCATAATATGTGTACTGTACCTTCTGTTCCATCACCGGCCTCAACGGTACTTGTAGTTCGCCGGTACAGGCTGTGTATCGGCAACCATCGCGACGAGGAAAGAACTTCCACTGTCAGTCGATTTCTCAAAGGCAGCGCGCTGGCCAATCAGAGGCAAGCGGCTCCTGCCTTTGATGTCAGCACTCTGGCAGCGGAAGTTCCTCCCTCGTCGCGATTGTTACCCGATACACATCCTGTACCGGCGAACTACAAGATCCAGGAGGCCAGCGATGGAACGGAAGGTAAGGTGAGCATAATGTTCGTGTGTTTGTGTGAGTTTGTGTGTGTTTGTGCATGTGTGGAATGGCACGGCCCAGGATGGGACATTTAACAAGTTGTGGAACTAATTGTCTGCATTGCAATGATTTCCTATGGGAAATCTTGCTTTGCTGAACGAGTAACTTGGTTAACAAGCACAGTCCCAGAACGGATTGTTCTCGTTAACCAAGGTTACACTTGTGAGACTGTGACCGGGGTTATGTATGACGGCCGGTATGTCTCGCCCCGGTTGTGCTCACTCCATGATAGAAAGTAAATCCACTCTAGGGTTAATGCTGTTTCCCTACAGGCTGAAGGAAGGGTTAAATGGAAACAGGAACAAGGGCAGGTGTGCCGGGTGTGAGGGAGTGAACAGAACTCCCTGAGTTCTCTGCCGGAGAGGCACATGTATATTGTTGTGGACTTTTGTTTGGACATTAAACCGTGTGCTGTGAACCTTGGTGCCTGGATCCCGTGTCTTCTGCTGCGCAGCCGACAACGCTACCTCACACACTGTATATAAATTCATCGGACCAAGTGGTCCAAGGAAAGCAAAAATTGCAGTGTGCCCGACTTGCCTCCATAAATCATATCACTCAGCCATTCAAGTCTATGGGTTATTGCAAAAAAATTCTAACCGCACCCTGATGACATCCGATTTTCACGAACTTAGATTGGAGACAATGGAAATTTTTTTTTTTTTTTTAAACTCTTCCACATCTGAGAAAAACGAATTCCGCTCTGATGAAACTGTGATTAACATAATCTGACCGTTTTTTTCGGATGGCCTCCTTCACACGTTCGTGCGAAACACTAACATTTTGCAATATGAATATGCAATGAACACAATGATCGGGCCCAGAAGCAACAGCAGAGGCAGAGACAGCAGCGCCGGAGACCGGTAAGTATGAAAATTCTTTATTTTTATGTCACCTGTGTTTTCTCAGTTTTCACACTGATGTCACATGGTACATATCAGTGTGTGGACTGTGTGACATCTGTGCTGCCAGCAGAAAACTGACATGTCTACGTGTGGAGCACATGCACACGTGTACTCCATACGGACACATGGTTCATGTCAAAGCACAGACGTGCGCACAGCCACTGATTTTTTTTTTTTTTTTATTTATTTATTTTCTTTTTTTTTTTTTATGGGTCTACCTGTGTCCGTGTCTCCGGTATGTGTGAAAACGGACATCACACGTATCGGAGACACGGATGTGTGAAGGAGGCCTTGGGTAGTATGAATATCCTTACTGAAGCTTTAGGCTATGTGCGCACAGTGCGTTGTTCGCGGCGTTTTTGCGCGTTTTTCGGGTGCGTTTTTGGCCTCAAAACTGCATGACTTTGCTTCCCCAGCAAAGTCTGAGTTTTCATTTTTGCTGTCCGCACACAACTTTTTTTTTTTTTAAGCTGCGATTTTGAGCTTGAAAAAAAAAATGGACATGTCAATTCTTTCCTGCGTTTTTCTGCGTTTTCCGCCCATGCAATGCATTGGAAAAACGCAGAGATCAAAAACGCACCAAATCGCGGTAAAAACGCATGCGTTTTTTGACGCATTTTTTCGACGCGGGTGCGTTTTTGTGCGTTTTTATCGGCCAAAAACGCACAAACGCAGCGTCAAAAAACCGCAGCGTGCGCACATAGCCTAAGGCTACATACGCACGCTGCGTTTTTGCTGCGGTTTTTGCTGCGTTTTTGGCTGCAGTTTTGTTGTAGGAACTTTCTGACATTTGACTTCCCAGCAAAGTCTATGAGAAGTCAGATTTGCCATGCGCACATTGCAGTTCTTGTCAGCGTTTTATTTGTCAAAAGTTTGTGACAAAAAAGGTGCAGCATGTTCATTCTTCCTGCGTTTTTGTCAACATTTGTCACAAAAACGCACCAAAAACGCACCTAAAATTACAAGCATTTTTTTTGTTATTTCCAGGCTCTCTCTGACAAGGTGCAGTTTTGGCTGCAGTTTGTGAACACAAAATGTAGCCTTAAAAAAGTTGTTGAATTAGCGCAACTCCTGGCTGTCCCCCCATTAGGGCACTTAGAATTAGTAACCTCCTTTATTGGCCAGAGCTGTTAAACAGTGACCCACTCTAGGTGGCTTTACATGACTGCTAGTTATGAGTGAGCATTACCATGACTTGAATACGGTAGTATAATGGAAGCCAATGAGAACCAAGCATTTTTACAGAAAGATCTGTGGGAAAAAAATGGTCAAGTTCCCGATTTACTTTTATTATGCTCTGTACTCAAGTCACGCCCATCCCAGTGTCTGACCTGCTCATTACGACTACCCAGCACCCGAGTATAGTAGTGCTCGCTCATCACTAATCACTAAGTATTAAAGCATTTAATTTGACACTGTTGTTTCAATAGTACAAGCGGATATAAGAAACTGTAATATATGTGTTATTGGAGAAATCTGCTTCCTTCTCCTTTTTTAGAGACATTTTTGCTCATTCCTCCTGGACTCACCAGTGTCACCACCCACTCTGATGGGGAAAAAAACACCTAAAATTTGTTGTACTCAAATCAAGGTGGACTGCCACCTACTATAACCTATGGAAAAGTGAGGGGTAGAAGGAGTAAGTCGTCAGCAACACCGCTAGAACGCTGCCAGTAGCGGAGCTGAGTATCCGCTTTTTTATATTAACATGGGAGCACATGGGGAATGAGAAGGGATTGTCCTCGTAGTGGACAACCCCTTTAAGTGAGCTGGAATAGAGCCAGGGAGGTAAAGGCTCAAGAAGTGCTTTGACATTGCCAAAGCACTTGAGCCTGATTTGTATACATTTTGAAAATGATTTTTCGATCGCGGCTCAATAGATTACAAAAGTAAGTGTGTATACCTTTTATCTTTCAGAGACCAACATGGCCATATAAAGAGTTTTTGGTTGGTTGATTTTTCTGATATATCCTTTTTACACAGTATACAAAAGCTCTCTGTGCATAGCACAACGTAGGGCTAGGTTCGCACACTGCGTCTTTTTGATGCTGCGTTTCTGTGCGTTTTTGGCCGCTAAAAACGCACAAAAACGCACCTGCGTCGAAAACGCATCAAAAAAACGCATGCGTTTTTGGCTGCGTTTTGCTGCGTTTTTGATCTCTGCGTTTTGCTGCGTTTTTCCGATGCATTGCATGGGGGGAAAACGCAGAAAAACGCAGGAAAGAACTGACATGTCCATTTTTTTTTTTTTTTAACTCAAAAACGCAGGTAAAAAAAACAGATGTGTGCAGACAGCAAAAATGAGAACTCATAGACTTTGCTGGGGAAGCAAAGTCCTGCAGTTTTGAGGCCAAAAACTCACCCGAAAAAACGCCGCGAAAAACGCACTGTGCGCACATAGCCTAAGAAGTATCATTCTCCCATTCATTGCTCCTCTGATGGCTGTTGCTGTTAGGCTATGTCCGCACGTTGCGTCGGTGTACCTGCAGTTTATTCTGCACGTTTTCCTTCCCTTGGTTTTTGACCAAATGGCTTTTGACCATTTTTTAGCGCTAAAAACGCATGCGTTTTTACCGCGTTTTTAGTGCGTTTTTAGCGCTTTTTACCTGCGTTTTCACCTGCGTTTCTGCAGATGCGTTTTTGAGATCAAGACACTGAGAAATAAAGTTGAATTAGTCAAAAAGAATAAAAAAAGAGAAAAAAAGTATAAAATTAACTTTTAATAAAATTATATGGTAAATTATCAATTTTAATGTAATAATAGTGGTTATGCACATTTTAACAGAAAAATAGCTAAAATTTATTATTTGTTTACATTTAAATTTTCGGTTATTGTGTGTGTGTAAAGGAACATTAGAATCCATTACTTTTTGGCCAGAAAAGCATGCGTTTTTGGAGCCAAAAACGCAGTTGAAAAGCAGGTAAAAAGCATGTAAAACGCAGGAATTGTGCTTTTGGTTGCGTTTTGCCATTTCTCATTGACTCCAATGTTAAGGAAACGCTGCAGAAATGGCAAAAACAACTGACATGCTGCTTCTTTTTCAGCATGGTTTTTGACCACAAATATGCAAATTAAACGCTGCAGAAAAAAAAGCAAAGTGCAGACAGGATTTCTGCTTTTCCCATAGACTTTGCTGGAAAACAAAAACGCATGCCTTTTTGCCCAAAAACGCTGCTGCCAAAAACGCTGCAGAAACGCGGTAAAAAACGCAACGTGTGAACATAGCCTAAGTGTCAAATTTGATTTTATAAAACCAAACATTTATTATGCTGATCTATTGGTTAATACAGCCTAGAAGGTCTTCTAGAATTGCCAAACTGGCCTCCCCAGTAAGGCGCCCCCTCGTTGGCAGTTAGGCACAACTTGGCAAAGTGACCAAAGTCCTTTCTTTGGATGCCATATAATTGATATTCTAATTTATTTTAATATACTAGCTTTAAGCAATGGAAAATTAAAAAGGAGAGACCCTTCTAATTTTAGCCTGATCCACTTTTACACGTGGTGAGGCCCAGATATAGATGTGGTCTTTCTGATGATGCTCCAGTAGAAAAAGTCTGAAAAGCTTCTGGCGTTGACATTTATAGATATCGTGTTTATTTACCTGTATTCCACAAAGCGACAAGCGCCGTAAGTGATCGCTCATTTAATATAATTCAGGGTTAGTAGGTGAAGTGAATACTCATAATGGATGACACAAATAAAAATCTCACTTAAAAGCAGGCTAGGCGTGGGAGAGTGATTAAGCTGGATAATTACAGGCAGTAATTTCAGCCTAAAATGAATGCTGAAGAGCAGTGTAAAGCCACGCTCAGGGAATAGGACGCGTAATAATGCTTGTAATAAACGTGTCCTATATGTAAATAAAGTATAGGTTGATGGAAAAGGTAAATTACTCTATTATGTATTATACACAGTGTGCTTGTAAAAAAAGAACAAGATGTATCATTTATTGCACTCCTAATGAAACATAAAAGGAGAATTTAATTATACTGCTTATGTATGAAATCGCCAGGTTTGTCACATAGGATTCAATGCCGCAGAAACCTTCTTCTGGTTGCACCAATCTCTGCCTTACCAAAACTACTGACTCCATATCTGCTTTCTTTTATTGCAATAGAAGCAGAATATGAATTAATTCTAACAGACTTTGACCTGGACCAATAGTAATGCCAAGGAGCCAACTTGTTCTGCTGACAAGGCACCAGGTGTAGTGATGAGCGGACTCGCAGACAACCAGAACTGGCGGATATATGGGGACCAGAATCTGAAATTAAAAATCTTGGTAGAAGGGATATGGAAATGGGAGCAAGCCCGCTGAAATTACCGAGGCTCCGGCACAGCTGTACACTGTTTCCAGGCCGCCCATTTACTTCTGGTGCTGCCCATTATCGCTCATTCATATGCACTGCTTTTCCCGCCCACTGGCATCTGTGATTGGTTGTAGTCAGACGCAATCCCACATTGAGTGGCAGCGTGTCTGACTGCTTCCAATCAGAGACACTACATGCTTCTCTCTATAAAAATAAATAAAACATTTGGTATAGGGTCCCCCCATATCATGATACCCAGTACAGATAAAGGATACAGCTTCAGGCCTCAGCCACCAGCTGTGCGCTTATCTTGGCTGTGTATACAAAATACGAGGAACAGCATGCGATTTTTGTTTTTGTGTTTTTTTAATTCTTTTAAATACATTTTACAAAAGGCGTACAGTTCTCTCCCCAATTTTGATTTCCAGCCGTGATAAAGCCTGACAGCTGGGGGCTGGTATTCGCAGACTGGGGAGGCCCATGGTTATTGGGCCCACCACTCCCCTGCCCTAGTGTGTCTTCTATTCTTTATTACGTTGTATTAAACAAAGGCTCTAAAACTTTTCATGACAGAATGTACTGTGGCCCCATACAAGCTATTGTAAATCCATTGTATTCCACTTGTTTACTCAACCTGTACTTTGTTCAGTAGCCATGTTTGTCGGGCTTAAGGCATTACTGTTTGTCACAACTCCCATTGATAGAACAACCTAAAAATATATTGTTAGTCACCCGGACTCCGACTGCCAAAGCAGTGCACAAAGAAATAACACTAATGTATCCCTAGAGTCTATCCTTTTCTTTTTATAGACTGTCTGGTCTTGCAGTTACTGCAGATTATTAGCATTTCTAAAATAACCCGTTCCTTTTTTCTTTTTTGAATGCGAACATAAGTATATCCGTGCATGTTGTGTTTTTGGTTTTTTTTTTTGTTTTTTTTTTTTTTATGGCATGAGCTCATAAGCTGGTTTTCTTTTTGACGTTAAAAAGCTATGTACACGTTCACCACCATCTTTGTGCCCATACATCTAAAGTAAAAAATAAGGATTTTTTGCAATAAGTCTTCAATACAAAATTCCTATTTTTTTTTTTTTTTCCCTTATCCAGCAAATTTGTATTTTCATGGTAGCTCCCAGTATAGTCTAATCCTACAGTAATACGACCTATGGTAAAGTTGCTTCATTTGTCTTGATTTGGGGCAGTTATAAAAAATAATTAAGGTGTAGTGATGCGAGACCACTACCATGCTCGGGTGCTCGTAAATGAGCAGTGATAAGTGAGCAATACCATCCTCGGGTGCTCGTAACCAGCAGTGATGAGCGAGCACTACTATGCTCAGTATTCGTAACCAGTAGTGATGAGCGAGCACTACCATGCTCAGTACTCGTAACGTGTAGTGATGAGCAAGCACTACCATGCTCGGCTGTTCGGTACTCATAACGAGTAGTGATGAGCAAGCACTACCGTGCTTGCTACTCGTAACGAGCAGGTCGGACACTCGGATGGGTGCGAGATGAGTACCCGAGTATAATGGAAGTCCATGGGGAGCTCAAGCATTTTTCGGGAAGATCTTCTGGAAAAATGCTTGCGTTCCCCATTGATTTCCATTATGCCGGGGTACTCGAGTCGAGCCCACCCAAGCATGGTAGTTAGTGCTCACTCATGACACTAGTAAGGTGAACACGATTTTCAATAACTATTATTCCCTGTAGGTTTTTTTTTTTTTCTTTTTTTACTTTAGGACTTCACACACTGTTTTTTGCGGCTTTTTCCCCTTGCATATATTTGGCATAAAAATGCAGCCTTTTACAGTAACAGCAAAGTAAATAAGATTTCTGAAATATTGTGCACATGCTACTTACCATATTTTTTCCATGCAGATTTCAACCTTCCAAGCATGTTTTGTTTATTGGGTTTTTTTTGTTTTTTTTTTGTTTTTTAATCTGCAGCATGTCCATTTTTTTTTTTTTTAAGCTTGCTTACAGCGTTTTTAATTCCTTTTTTAAATGAATGGAGGAAAACTGCACACAAAAATCACTGCAAAAATGTGTAAATTTTATTCAAGTTTTTTCTGCCAACACTCTTCCCACTCTCCGTTGCAAATACTAAATGTGTGCACATACCTTTTGGGATCCATAGGATAAAATATGTGATGTATTGCCTGGCAGGAAGGCTGGTGCTCTCATTATCTTTGAAGATTTGTCATTTAAGACCGATCAGTGCCATGGCCTAATTAGCTCTGTCGTTGTATTTAGATATCTTTACAGGTATAAGCTGCTTATGGCGACTAATAAACGCGAGTTCAGCTTCTTCGTTACAAAGCGTACAGATATTAACTAACTAATGGCTGTGTGTGATGTAGAAAGGGTGGGAGGGGATGTAGCTAGCACATTATTTACCTCATCTGTCTTCTACACTAATGTTTCTGTTAAAGAATTAACTTCATTAATGCAGCTCCTCTCCGAAAAGGCTGAGTACTTCTGGCCTTCCAACTTAGAACCGTTTTTTGGGGGGGAAGGTTTGTTCTTTTTTGCTTTTCCGATATGGTTATATAACATTGTGCCCTCCATACCTGGAGTACATGTACGTAAATATTTTAAAGCCAGAGGTGATTGAACCGGTAATGGGGGACTTGGGAGCGAGAGAAGCCACTGAATGTGCGATGATCTCTCAGTGCCTCTTGGTAGGAATGGTTGGGGACCACTGCCTTAGAAGACATGCACACTGAGGTTTTTTATGAGTTTATGGAGCAGAAACTTGAAAATCTTCAAAAATTAAGATTGTCCGCGTAGCTTCTGTTCCAAGAATTCCTAAAAAAAAAAAAAAAAAAAATAGTATTTTTCCACATGATAAAACTGTACCACAATTTCAGTTATATATTCGCTAATGGAAAATCTGCAGCTTTTTATAGTGCCTTCATAACGTGAGACTTTCCGAAATCTTATGCACATACTGTGTAAATTATCCCCAGCATAATCTGCAGAGCTGTAGGTTTGAGATTCACAGTATATACATTTATGCCGTGAATATCTGTAAATTTCACCTTTAGCAATGCAAAGGGCTGTGTAGCTGCCCTACAATATCTGTGTAGTTATCAGCTGCAGTATTTACAGAATATATCTCTGCATAAGGTCCTCAGAAAAAAAATGCAAATGTTCTCTTAAAGGATACAGTAAACTATTGGCACTAGACACAGTTCAGCGTGAAAAAATAAACTATGCTCCTCTTGCCCCTCTCTTGATCCAGCGTTGGGTCTCCGCCACCGCCCCAGTTCCTATTTTATCTGCACCGCTGAGATCACGTTGACAGCGCTGCAGCCAATCGCTCAGCGGCTCTGTGACAGTATGACCTGCCAAGCTCCGTGACATGAGTGCTGCAGACAAACAGAAACTGTGGCAGCAGCTGGACCTGGTTGAGGGTAATGCGGGCGTCACACGAGACTATCTGTCGTGCGATATGTCATCGGGGTCACGGTTTTCGTGATGCACATCCGGCATCGTTTGCAACGTCGTCCCGTGTGACACCTACGGGCGTCTGTAAACGATCGCAAATCGGTTACGAATCGCAAATCGTTTACACGTGCTCCTTTTTTTAAAAATCGTTTATTCTACTTTGCGCTGCTTGTTCATCGTACCCGGGGTAGCACACATCGCTCCGTGTGACACCCCAAGAACGATGAACACCGCTTACCTGCGGCAATGCGGAAGGAGGTGGGCGGGATGTTTACATCCCGCTCATCTCCGCCTCTCCGCTTCTATTGGCCGGTCGCTGTGTGACGTCGCTGTGACGCCGAACGTCCCACCGCCTTCAGGAAGTGGACGTTCGCCGCCCACAGCGAGGTCGTCCAGGAGGCAAGTACGTGTGACTGGGGTTTAACGACTTTGGGCGCCACGGGCAACTAATTGCCTGTGACGCACAAACGACGGGGGCGGGTACGATCGCTTGTGCAATCACACGATAGATCGTACCGTGTAACGCCCGCGTTAGTAAAACCAGATTTGCTTTTTAACACTAAACTAAACTGCATCTAACATTTTGTGATGTTTTGTGAGCATAAATTGCTTTTCAGTGCAGATTTCAAAATCCATAAAAACCACAAAACCCACACGAAACACATAATATTTGTATTTTCCAGAAATCTTGATATCTACTTATGAATACAATTTTGACAAAGTTCTAGATCTCGTCCCTCTTTGCAAATAGTTCATTTTGCAAGTGGAAGCTGTGGCTGCAGCAGGGCAAAGGCTTGAGCTTCCTAAATCGAGACCTACTGATATATGTGCACATGGCATCTTTTTGGGCGGATTTTGGGTAGAATCCCTCTATAAGACCCGCAACACACATCCGTTTTTTTTGTACGTGTGCGGTACGTATTTGCACGTAACGGAGACCCATGTTATTCAATGGTAGATGGCACACACACGTAAAATCACACGGAACGTGTGTCCGTGTGGTAAGTACGTGTGTGCGCTTTTCTACATGGACGACATGTCCGTATTTGGCCGGCAGCACGCAGGCACGGACCCGCTTTAGTCTATGGGTCCGTGCCTGCACGGACCGCACACTGAGTATGTCCGTGTTCAGCACGTATCGTCCGTGTCCGTTTTTAATCACGAAATC
Source organism: Anomaloglossus baeobatrachus (assembly GCF_048569485.1). Taxonomy (NCBI): domain Eukaryota; kingdom Metazoa; phylum Chordata; class Amphibia; order Anura; family Aromobatidae; genus Anomaloglossus; species Anomaloglossus baeobatrachus. The sequence continues at coordinate 480,275,721 of NC_134354.1, read as the reverse complement.
TGAAACACTTGTTACCAATCTATCAGGTCAATTGATGGCAAACAAAAACACCAGGATCTCATGATGAATGATTAACAACGTTAATTGGGTAAGAATGCGGGCCTTTATAAACGGACAGCACACTACGTATTTTATGTCAATACGGACATTCCACACGTACACACGGCTCGCATACGCCATCACACGGATGCCATACGTACCGGAGAAATGCCCCTAAAAAACGAAACACGGACCCGAAAAACGTACCGTGAGATACGTACGTTTTTTTTTGCGGAAGTGTGTTTTAGGCCTAAAATGAATATAATTCACAGCAATGTCAAAGTGACATTGCTATGCACATGTTCCGTCTTATTTCTTGTCATTTTAATACCCTGAAGCGGATAAAAGAAGTAATTTGTCCATTTTTCAAAAGTGGAGTCAAAAACACCATTGGCGGAAGATTGGCATAAAAATCCATCAGTGTAGCCGCTTCATGAAAACAACCGCCGGTTTTGCTTGGGAAAACTGGTGCATTGGCATCTAAAAGATAACCTGTATACATTTTACGATATGTGCACACAGTTTTTCGAGGCATTCGGAAACCATGTCTTTTCAAACAGAAACCGATTCAGGGAGATCATCTTTTTGGGGAGCTTTTTGAGATTTTCTTTTCCTATAGTGGATTTGGAAGTTTTTCCTGGAGTGTTTTTTGCAGCCTTTAGATTGGACAGTACCACATTTGAAGAGATATACTTAAAGGGGTTTTCCACTACTTGGGCAGTCCCTTCTCATTCCCTACGTTATTGCCCCCGTTAAATTAAAAAAATCTTACACTCGCCTCCATGCACGGGCCATTCCAGTTGTGTCGGCACTAGCTCTTTCGGTGCCCATGTGAGCTGTGACAACACCATCACATGAGCATTGAGAGATCTAGTCCAGACAGCGCTGGAATCGGAAGTGTATAAGCTTTTTTTATTTTAAGGGGAGAACATAGGATATGAGAAAGAATTATCCAAGTAGTGGACAACCTGTTTAAGGATCCCCTTCAAAGTAGTGACATGCACTTTCTTTTTACCACCATATGGAAAAAAAAAATTCCACCAGGCATCAAAACCTTCAAAAAATCCTCTTCATATGAACAGCAGAGTGAGTTTCTTCCCCTGGGAAAATTTCAATAATTATTTCTAAGAGTTTGTGAAGCAGTTTTTGCAGAGGATTTTGGAAAGTTTCTGCTCCAAAACTCCTTGAGGGAAAAAACCCTAGTCCTAACATAGCTTTAAATAGTGGCTTGGTGATCTGGCTTGCAGTGGAGGAATTTTACTCAGCATAGGATGACCTCCATTAGCATAATACTACTGTTTCCCAAAATATAAGACCTAGCAGGATTTTTTGGCTTTTTTTGGAGTATGATTAAAATATAAACCTCACTCCAAAAATAAGCTCTATTTGTGGATCATCATAATAATCGTATCCTGAAATAGGGCTTGGGCATCCTTTTTAGGATATGTAATTCTTTTTTTTTTTTTTTTTTTTTTTTTTTGGTGTGCATTGGCTCGATATGTTGCTGTAAGTTCCAAAGTTTATAATCACATGCCGGCTAGTTAAGTGAATGAATATTCATCCCTTTTCTCACCCATAATCCCGCCCACCCTTCTGCCAGGATCAGTGATTGGAACTTGTGTGGATGAAAAAAATGAATATTCACCCCATTCCCCTTTCATGACGGGTGTCGGTGATTCACTCACTGTCATACTACTGCCGGAGGACCGCAGCGCAATTCGGATGTTGGCTGTCCTTGCCTGAGCGTGACGGCTGTATACAAATACATGCCAACACACTCGGGTCAGAAGAGCCACCGGGCATGGCGAGCATTGCATTGTGATCCTCTGGCAGCAATAGAACAGTCTGAGTGAATCATTGACGAACGTGCAGGGGGGTGGGCGGGGAGGGGGGTGAATATTCTTTTTTCTTTTTTTTTCATTAATCACTGATGCTGTCAGAGGGATGGACTGTATTATAGGTAGGGCAAGTATTAGCTTTTTATTGACAGGCCAACAAATCACTGCCACCAATACAAATAAAAGACATCCCCCGAAAATAAGACTAGCGCATTTTTTGGAGACAATATGACACCGGTCTTGTTTTTGGGGAAGCACAGTACCAACCTATTTGACAATATGACACCGGTCTTGTTTTTGGGGAAGCACAGTACCAACCTATTTAGACTCATGCTCTTGTTAATTCATATGTATGTAGATCTGTATTTTATCAGGGACAAGTGAAAAGGTTTTGGTACCGTGTTAGCCAGTTTAAAAATTATTGAATTTTCTCAGTGAGAGGAACAAAATTATAATCTTGTGATACCTTTTTAATGGCTAACTAAAATAAAATAAAGTGATGTTACAAAGCAAGCTTTCGAGACATCTCAGGTCCCTTCATCAGTCATACCATGCCTGATGAAGGGACCTGAGATGTCTCGAAAGCTTGCTTTGTAACATCACTATTTTATTTTATTTTAGTTACCTTTTTAATGGCTATCACAAGATTATAATTTTGTTCCTCACTGAGAACATTCAATAATATTATCAGAGAGTTATGTTTTACAGGAATCCTTGCCAAGTCAAACTAATTTTAAATGTCAGGTTTGAAAGAAGACGGGAGCGTTAGATGTCTTTAGGAAAGTTACAGTATGAGCACTTTTAGGCTATGTGTCCACGGTAGAATGTTGCTGCGGATTTTTCTGCATGAAAATCCGCGACTTTCGCGGCAAATCCGCACCTTTTTTTTTTTTACGCGGAATTGCTGCGGATTTTGATGCGGATTTTTTTTTTCTCTTTTCCCCCATTCTATAGCCAAAATCCGGATCAAAATCCGCAACAATAATTGACATGCTGCAGATTTTTCCGGGTCAAAATCTGCGGCAAATCCGCGCATTTTCCGCAGCGTGGACACATGGCCTTAAACCTGTATTTCTAGAATGTCCGGCACCTGGGAGAATACAGCACACTGAGTAATTGCAAAGAAATAAAATTGTATAGGCTTGTTTTCACATTTTCTTCAGAAATTATTAAATGTATTTTTCAGTGTGTTTTTTACATTTATCGGGCTTGCCCCTACACACTGCACCAGTTATACAACTGTTAATTACATTCTAGCTCCATACAAACTGTATTGTTTTAGTTTGGAAAATACCAATCAAGAAGGCCCCTTGAATTTAAGTACTGTATTGGATTTAAGTATGTCGTCTTCCACTCCAAAGGATTGTTGCATCTTCACGTTTTCCCTGGAAACGTGCTTTTTATCCTGCTGTTCCATCTGCCACACGTGTCCTGAGAAAGGAACGGTCTGGGTCCGGTTACCTGGAGACAGCCACTTAAGAGTCTTAGTCATTGTCGAGGGCTTTGCATGAGCGGCAAGGTTCTGAATGTTATTGTAATCTGTGATATAACTGCTTCACAGCACTGGGCTCTGGATTACAATGTCTTGTTTTCATTGGGAACGAGGTTTGGTGTCATGTGCTTTTGAGTGTTCACTCATATGCTTTTTGCACCATGTGACACTGTTGTGTAACTTATTTTACCAGTCTTCGCAAGCGACTAGATTTCTCCAGCGGTTTTCTCTGCATATATCAACTGCATCATTGCATAGGAATCTGGAATATTGTCTGCCTATGTAGAACAAGGATTATTTTGTTCTAATAGTGCATACAGTACTTGGAAAAAGTATTCATACTCCTGTAAACGTTTCACATTACCGCCACAAACTATTGGGATTTTCTGTGATATTCCAACACAAAGTAGCAAGAATTTATGAAGGATAAAGGAAGTGATTTGTGGTTTTCTAGATATTTTAAAAATACATATCTGAAAGTTGTGTTGTCCATTTTTATTCATCCCCTCTGTAGTCTGATACCCTCAAATAAAATCCTTACCTCCGTAAGTCACCTAAATAGTAAATTGAGTTTACGTGTGTAAGTTATTCTCCGTATAACTAACGCTGTTCTGTGAAGAACTCAGAGATTTGATTACATTAGAGATTACACGGCATTATGAAAACCAGGATCACACCAGACAGGTCAGGGATAAAGTTGTGGAGAAGAGTGAAGCAGGTTGAAAATAAATAAAAAAATTTGTAAAATTGCACTAGGACTTACACGTCTGTATAAAAAAAAAAAAAAAGAAGCTGCAAACCACTCCACATGATCTGCTTGTGTGAGAATACTAGAAAACCAGTGATAAGCGAGCATTCCCGTGCTTGGTATTCCAGGGCTGTGGAGTCGGTAAGCCAAACCTTCGACTCCGACTCCGACTCCTCAAATTCTCTTGCACCGACTCCGGCTCCGGCTCCGACTCCGACTCCTACATATATTGCTTAGTTAGGTGAAAAATTTATTGTAGTACATGAATATGTGTATGTGAACATCAGACATTTAATAATTTTTATGATACGATAATCAAGATATTTGGATAGAACATAAAATATATTTATTGGAATACAACTTTAGAACACAAACTGTAATAAATTGTAAATATGTAATACACTATGTAATATACAGTAGATTACATATATATCTTGTGTGTGTATATACACTGTGTGTATATATATATATATATATATATATATATATATATATATATATATATATATATATATATATATATATATATATATATATATATATATATATATATATATATATATATTGTGACAATGTGGGCCCCAAGTGTATGTGGGCCACACATCAGGTAGCGGGATTAAAGCACGCCAGAGTAATTGGTCTCTTTAACAGACCATCTGGTTTATTAACAGGTCCATAAACCATATCAGGTCACATAACATAAAGATGCCGTTCGTTGGCTTTCTCCTCAAAGACCAACACATAATATAAAGCCCACACACTTTTGGACTGCCACCCATGTGTCACTGACCCTTGTCAGTATCCAGACCCCAGGTCCAATCCCAGTTACCTTCCTCTTAAGGTGGCTAGTGTCCTTTCCAGGTTCCCCCTGGCTCCAGCCACATGGCTTTACACATGGACCTAAAAGCCCCTTCCTTCAGAAGAAGGTCTCCGGAGGAGTGCAAAACACCCTGCTTCTGCTCTCTCCATCTCCAGCACACACACTGGAAGTCTGGAGCCAGTCTCTCCCTAGACTGCCCTCGACACTCTCCCAGGTTCAGAGACAGGATTGCTTTAACCCCTGGAGCCACACCCACAGGTGGTAAGGAGTGTGTAATCAGCATCACACACCCTTCCATGGCTCTGAATGTAATGCAATCCTGTGGAACCACAGGTCCCAGCCAGCTTCACATTGCAGAGCACCCACGCTTCTGCAAAACATACCGGCCCTTTGTAATACAGCCGGTTGATACCTCACATACCCTCCCCCTCTGTTCAAACCCGTAGGGGAGAACACTTGCCAATGACCTGGGGCCACGAGACAGGGCATCCCCGCTGCCACGCCCCACCAGTCGAGAGGGCCGTCCAAGAGCAGTAGTCCCTGAGGCATCGCCCGACACTGTCACCAAACCCTGTCTGGTCAACCTAGGGTTAAAGGACGTCCCATTTCCAGACCGTTCTCTCCCTGACCCCCTCCCAGGGTCACCGTAGTAGAGAGACATGTCCCCAGTCAAACCTACAGTCTTGTCCGAACCTAGGCTTTCTCGAGTACCCCCAAGGCTACTGTCGGGAACTCTAAGCTCATAGCGGCCACTATCTACAGTACATTGTAGGTTGCCTCTCTGTCGGCGATTCCTTTTATCGCGCGTCTGAACTACTGGACCGACACGCCATCTTCCACTTCTTTCCACTGAACAACGGGTGGAAGACGGCTGCTGTCCCCCACACAGTTGGCGAAGCTGCTCCTTAATTTTCAGGTTGTCTTGCCACAACCGCTCCATGTCACGTACATGGTGTACCCGATATTCAATAAGGCTTCGAATGTTTCCAAGACTTTCTACAGTCCCGACACAGACGAACGGAACCATACCAGCTACCCGGGGTATCTTGCTCTCATTAGCAGCAGGGATTCTTAATCTCACCAATCCCGACTTATTCACCATGTCTTGCATGACTCGTCCGTTTTTTCCAATGACTCTCCCCACCAGAGCCTGGGGTACTTGGACGATATCTTTCGCCAGACTCTGCGCTTTCCTTTTATACTCTAGCTGTCTAGTGGATTCTTCCTTTTGCAGTTGGACCTGCCACTTCATACGAACACATCTGAAGTGCATGTCCTTTAGAATAGCCACCCGCTGCCCAGTAATTTCACTGGTGGACAATATCACTAACTGTTCAGCCCCTGGGGTACAGTAGACCTCACACGCTTCCACAGCTCTCTTAAATTCGTCATGCATGCACTCGGTGGCACACGCTTCTCTTAAGTCCTCAGGTATATCCACCATGCACTTGACTACAGAAGTCTCATTCATCCCTGCCACATGCTTGTCAAGTTTAGCTTCCAGAGTCAGCTCTCTTTGGGCCTCCCCTGCTTCAACATGTTTGGTCAGGATTGACACTCGCTGCTCCATCTGCTCCAAGGCTCCCTGGGACTTGGACTGGTACTCTGCCAAGCGACTTCGGAGCTCAGCCACTTCTTTCTCCAGCTCCCTTACTCGACTCTCAGTAGCCTGCCTAAGAAGTATCTCTTGTTGCAGATGGTCTTTGCTCATCCTCTTGAATGAGTCTTCACTTGCGGACCTCTCTGGTCTACGACACACTATTTCTGAGGCTTCTTCCATCTCAGCTTCAGAACGTTTGGGTTTCAGGCTCTTAGCTGAGCCAAACTTCTTGTCTGCGATCTTGGTCTTACCCACTGAGTCAGTCAGGCTCTCAGCTTCTGATGAGACCTCATGTCCAGACTTCACCTCTTCCTCAGAGGCTCTTTCCGCTTTTACAGCACCTGCTGTGTCTTGGGACTTCACTGCATTCCCTCCAACTTCCACTTGGGTCTCTGCAGTGTCCCCCTCTGCCTTCTCTTGGGCATTTACAGCATCGCCTTTTACCAGGGTGTTACGCCCTTCAGCACGGTACTCTGTTCTTCTTAGAACCTTGGCACCATTTTCAACATTCATCACTTCACCACTGGGTAGCTTACCAGTCTGCTCACCATAACCTTTGTGGATTTGTACTCCACCAACACTGCCCTGGATTCCTTCTCCTATATTGTTCTGTAGGATGTCATCTCGTACAGCGCTATCATCCAACAGACCTCCAGCTTCATGCATGGAAATTATAGGAGACACCGCCATTACGTCTTTGGTCGGTTCCTCCCCTGCAATTTCACCCTGCTGGTTTCTGTCGTGACAATGTGTCAGTTCAGTCTTTGATTCCTCTTTCTTTTGCAGGATATCACTGTCTGACTCTTCCGTAGCAGGTGTTACCAGCACCATGTTTTCATTAACCAGGCATATCACTTTCTCTGCACCCTCAGACGGCCTACACTGTGCCCCCTCTCGGCGCTTATTACGTCTTCGGCGTCGGGAGGAAGTTTTGCCCTTCTCGCCCATCTGTACCACACTGTACTCGTTTGTCACCTTACTAGAGTCAGTGTCTTTACTGGAGTCATCATCACTCCCCCTGGTATCCTGGACTATCATGTCCCCACTTAACCAGATATCTGCCTCCCTTTCTGGAGCTACCCCGTTTTTAACGGTCACACTATCGGTTATTCCCTTAGTCCTTATGTCACTAAGTTGGGTCCGTCCATCATTTTCTTTGGTCACCCCTAACTTAGGACAGTCAATTTTAGGAGGTGCTATCTCCTCCTTACCACACATAACTGCACAACAAGGACCCCTTTTCACCTCCCAATGTGGTGGGGTTTCCTTTGGGCTGTTCCGGCTCTTACACAAGCAACCGTATACGTCCCCCTGCTTCCACAAGTGCACAAATAATTTAGAGTCCCAACCTATAATAATTGGGTGCAGTAAATCTGAGACTACTCCAACATCATGAGAACCACTGTCCCAGGCTGTCTTAATGACCACTCTGGAGACCGGGTATTCTGTCTCATTACTGTGGGTGCAGCCGACGTGGATCTTCCTTCCAGGAATCAAGTGGACATCAGAGGTGGCCCTCACCAGAGTCACCAAGCTCCTTGAGTCTACGACTCCTGTTACAGATTCCCCATCCACTTCCACGGAACACAGACGTGGCTTCTCGTCGGATGGGTGGTCTATATTGCAAACAGGACACTTAAGACATGAACACTGTTGTCCCTGGCTACAGTCCATCTGCACCACTTCACCCTTGGATTTGGGATGCTCCGCTCTCTTTTGGGGGACCACCGCTTTCTGGGACTCCACCCCCTTATGGGCAACCACCCCTTTATGGGACTCCACCCCCTTATGGGCAACCACCCCTTTATGGGACTCCACCCCCTTATGGGCAACTATTCCCTTCTGGGACTCCACCCCCTTTTGCGGTTTCCATGCAATGTCCTTAGCCCCCAGTTCACACCGTTTGCCCTTGTCTCCCTGGGCACCCAGTGTCCATACTGGCCCCCGAAGGGTACGCTCAAACTGGTCCATGGCTGCGACATCGCTACACACTGACAGCTTCTGCTGTCCCTGGACCAGGAACTGGTACAGCTCCTCCACAATGTCCGCAGGGACCATTCCCTCTTTTTGGCTTTCAGCCCCCACTGCTGTCACTGGACCTCCAGGCACATGCTGTTGGTGCTGCTGACTCTGCAGCAGCTGGTTCAGGAGCTCCTCCATGCTGTAACGAAAAAGAGGCACAGGAGGGGCGCTCCAATGGGTAATACCCGGTGGTCAAAGACAGGGGGGGGGGGGTTAGAGAACCACTAACCTTTCCGGGTTGTACCGCCCGTACAACCAGGATCTCCAGCCTGTGGTGTATCACTGCTCACCAAGCAGGGCCTCGCAATTCCGGCTGGCCTGGAACCTCCAGTCGCTTGACTCTCGCCACTGCAGCACAGGTCCCCAACGACCTGCTGATTCACCGCCAGGTGCTTGAGAGCGCTGTCCCTGTTCGTGGACCCGCCGATCCACCGCCAGCTGCTTGAGTGCGCAGACAATTTTCGTGGACCCGCCGATCCACCGCAAACCGCTTCAAAAAAAATTTTCGTGGACCCGCCGATCCACCACAAGCAGTCCGTATCCACAGGAATATGTCCTAGGCCGTTGCCCTTAGCAACCAGGCTGCATTGCCCTTAGCAACCAGGCTGCGTTGCCCCTAGCAACCAGGCCATATGCCCGCATTCTCCACCATAATGTGACAATGTGGGCCCCAAGTGTATGTGGGCCACACATCAGGTAGCGGGATTAAAGCACGCCAGAGTAATTGGTCTCTTTAACAGACCATCTGGTTTATTAACAGGTCCATAAACCATATCAGGTCACATAACATAAAGATGCCGTTCGTTGGCTTTCTCCTCAAAGACCAACACATAATATAAAGCCCACACACTTTTGGACTGCCACCCATGTGTCACTGACCCTTGTCAGTATCCAGACCCCAGGTCCAATCCCAGTTACCTTCCTCTTAAGGTGGCTAGTGTCCTTTCCAGGTTCCCCCTGGCTCCAGCCACATGGCTTTACACATGGACCTAAAAGCCCCTTCCTTCAGAAGAAGGTCTCCGGAGGAGTGCAAAACACCCTGCTTCTGCTCTCTCCATCTCCAGCACACACACTGGAAGTCTGGAGCCAGTCTCTCCCTAGACTGCCCTCGACACTCTCCCAGGTTCAGAGACAGGATTGCTTTAACCCCTGGAGCCACACCCACAGGTGGTAAGAAGTGTGTAATCAGCATCACACACCCTTCCATGGCTCTGAATGTAATGCAATCCTGTGGAACCACAGGTCCCAGCCAGCTTCACATTGCAGAGCACCCACGCTTCTGCAAAACATACCGGCCCTTTGTAATACAGCCGGTTGATACCTCACAATATATATATATTACATATTTACAATTTATTAGTTTTTTGTGTTCTAAAGTTGTATTCCAATAAATATTTTATGTTCTATCCAAATATCTTGATTATTGTATCATAAAAACAATTAAATGTCTGATGTTCACATTGTACTACAATAAATTTTTCACTTAAATATAAGCATTATACTAAATATTATTTAGTAAAATATTCAGCACATTCTGCATTGCACTCCTGTCCCCAATTTATTATATATTTTAGGAGTCGGAGTCGGTGCATTTTATACCGACTCCGACTCCGACTCCACCAAAATGAGCTCCGACTCCGACTCCGACTCCGACTCCACAGCCCTGTGGTATTCACAACTAGCAGATGGATGTGATTTGAGTGCCCGAGTATAATAGAAGTCAATGGGAACTCGAGCACCTTTACAGGAAATCTTTCTCTTTTTTTTTTTTTTTTGGTATGTTCTATTTTTAAATATAACAGCTCTGTTTTTTGTGTTGTTTTTGTTATGCGTCCTGGTATTTGTTTTAGACAAAACTATTGATCTAGTAATGTGCGAATTATAAGTTTTTTTTGGGTTTTTTTTTTGTTTTTTTTTTTTTTTTTGTTTAGTGTTTCTGCTGCTTAAATGCACTGAAAATGCATATCGGTTTTCATCTGCAGGTAATACAGGGATCACCAATGATATTATATACAGGAACTCTGTATATAGTGTACAGGTTATACAGTAATCACCAGTGGCATTTATATAGAGGAGCTCTGTATATAGTGTCAGTATACAAGTAATGCACTGATCACAAATGACATTATACACAGGAGCTCTGTATATAGTGTATAATGTGCGTGTACATGTAATATAATGACTTACCAGGACATTTCTAGTTGAAGTCATTAATCTTCACTTGTCCTCTTCATCCAGGGCAGACCACCGCAACTTCTTCCAGCCAGGGCCCATTTCTGCAGAAAATAAGTTATCTATAGATGATCACATCCAGAGCACATTCCCCACTTTTTCTCAATTTCTACACTGTCAGATGATGACAAAAAGCATCATAGTGCCACCCTGCACAGTTACAAGACCTCCCTTTTCTTCCCCCAATGGAAGACCGTATTCTCAAAAATAAAATATATTACAGCAGTAATAATGTCCCCTAATTGGCCTCTACAGTAATTAAATCCCCCACTTGCCACTGTAACCAGATTATGTTCCTCATTCTGGCCACCATATAGTAAGTATTTCAACTATCCTGTCCCCTTTATTTAATATTTTCCCCCTCCTTGCCCCCTTTATTTAATGTCACCATCCTAGCTGTCTGTATTTAATATCACCCATCCTGCCCCCTTTTATTTTTTTTTTTTAATTTTTCCCATCTGATCCCTATTTAATAATGTTCCCCATTTTAGCCCCCTTTATTTAATAATGTCTTCCAACCTGGCCCCTTTCATTTAATATTGTCTCCCATCTTGTTCCCTTTATTTAATAGTCTCCCATACTAGGCACCTATGTTCCCCTGTTCCAGGCCACTATGTTGCCTCATCCTAGGTCCCTATGTTCTACGTTCTGGGCCCATATACTGCCCAATCCTGGGCCCGTGTGTCCATCTACAGAGTGAGAGGAAAGATTCTTCTCATCTTCCAGCTCTCCAGTCATCCTCTTGCAGCTTCATATCCGGTGCAGTCATTAAAATGGCCACCAACCGATCAGAGGACGCAAGCTGACGTCCGTGCATGGCGCATAGCAGTGAAGTTAAGACTGCCTGCCTCTCAGAGGCCAACCATGGATACCTGTGTTCCCTCTATATGCAACATGGTAGCCCACTCCAGTGTCCTAACAGGTCTGTCCGACGCTAAACAGGAAAGGAGATTTAAAAAATAAAAAAAATCTGTGTTCTTGTCAGATATATTAAGGGTGAGTGCCCACGATCAGTGTTTGAAGTGTTTTGGACACAACATGCTTCAGCTGCGTCCAAAATGTTGCGTTGCACAGTACAGGTATAGTGGACGGGATTTCTTGAAATCCTGTGCCCACTGTACTTGTTTTTTCTGCAGCAATCACTGACCTGCGGTGCGTCATTCCAGACCGCAGCATGTCAATTGTTTGCTGCTGATTTGCATGCGTCCTCCGTAGGGAGAACACAAGAGAGACCGCAGCGCACTGAACCCTGATCGTGGGTACAAGCAGCTGTGGTCTCCTCCGGAGGAGACGCGCGGCCCCACAGGTAGGGACCCGCTGCGTCCAGGACGCAGGGAGTCCAGATCGTGGGCACATACCCTAAGGCTGTCCCAACGGGTCAGAGCTGATTTGCTGGCACGAGGGACCTACACAAAGACTAGGCAAAGGGTTTTATTGTTATGGCTGATGAATGTGTAATTTTTGTTACTTTTTCCCTGCAGTATAACCTATAGCCTTGAAAATAACAAACATGCAAAATACTCCAGAAGAACGTAAATAAATACATCCACAATTTGAATCTGATTGTTTTCATTAATGCACATATATAGACAATATATAACCTTGTCCTGCCAGTTTGAGTTTTACTGAAGTACAACATAAACTTAATATCCTAGTGTAACCATGCACCATGTTAAATAAGCCTGCGGAGAACGTTCAAGGTCTCACAAGATCATTCCGAGACTCCGGGCTTGTTGGTAAATGTAGGTGTAATAGGTGGAGATTTGGCACCTATTTTTGCCTGCAGGTTGTGATTTGTTCCCTTATAAAAATGTAATTTATTGTGCGTACGTGAGGAGAGAGAGTTGACGTGAGAAATCAGATAACCAGAAGACAAAGCTCAAAGGCTATTTATATATAGATGGTAAAATAAAGAATACATATAATCCTTTTCAGGGCAGGGAAGAACACTTTGTAGCCTCACACATGTATTCTTCAGGCATCCGCTTACTATTTCTTTTCTTTTTGTTGGCTGCATATATTTCATTACACATTGATGGCTGAACTGGGGCTGCATTAATAGATGTTTGGGTTCATATTCTACTGTGTGTAATCTTGTTCCCATCTTTCTGAGGCTGTGTTCACCATCTCTGTGTCTTGCCTCAGAAGTATAAAAAAAAATGTAAAGTAAAAAAAAAAAAAAAATGATCCTAGAAACATACTAGGAGTCGAACACCGCTTGCATTCAAAACGCGCTGGTTTTCTTTTTATATACTTTGCCTTTCCACACTTGCAATGGATTTCATCTGGAATTGAATGATCTGTGAATATTTTTATTTTTTGGATACAGCTGGACAATTTTGTTTTTGTTTTGTTTTTTTTTTCTTTTTTCTTTTCCATCTAAGAGAAAAAACAAACTAGACTTCTTGGGCTGGTTTCATACCTCTGTCCGATGTCCTGATCGGCAGTAAGGCTCCTGACCAGACATTGCAGGTCGCTACCGTGAATGCATAAGGCCACGTGCACACGTTGAGTATTTGGTAAGTTTTTTACCTCAGTATCTGTAGCCAAAACCAGGAGTGGAACAATCAGAGGAAAAGTATAATAGAAACACGGCACCACTCCTGTATTTATCACCCACTCCTGGTTTTGGCTTACACATACGGAGATAAAAAAAAAAAAAACTCACTAAATTCTCATCGTGTGCACATGGCCTAAAAACACCTCCATATACTACGGTTTATTGGCTACTGATAAAATTGGTAGCAAGGTCTATCGGCTCAAAAACGTGGACCGAAGTCACCTTAGGTTAGGATGACACGACAGTATAAACAGTCAGTCCGATTTTCATCCAAAAATTTGGGACCATTTTTTTTTTTCCACTTATGCTTTGTATACATGTGTAGGCAATCCATTTTTTTTTTTACAGCAGCAGCTAGTAATAATTTACAGGACCATTTACAGTTTCCTATGTTACAGAATTGTAATTATCCATAAACATCAGATACTATTCTTTTGGCATCCGATTCTATTTTATTTTTTCTCGCACCCATAGACTTGAGTGGGTGAGTCTCAATTTCAGAGTAAGGCTATGTGCGCACGTTGCGTACAGTTCACTGCAGAAATTTCTGCAGCGATCTGAAGAGCACATGTGCGCTTTAAATCGCTGCAGAAATGTCCGTAGTGAAGCCGATTCCATGCGCTCTGCCTGCAGCTCCTCCCATAGACAGAGCAGGAGCTGACGGCAAAGCGCACGGAAGAAGTGACATGTGACTTCTTTTTACGCAGCGCTTCAGCAGTAGCCGAAGCGCTGCACTCTAAAACGCCACGTGCGCACGGCCCCTGCACAATCTCCATAGACTGTGCAGGGGACGCAGGACGCATGCAGTTACGCTGCGCTACAAAGCGTAACTGCATGTATTTACGCAACGTGCGCACATAGCCTAACATTGTAGCATGCTGCAATATTTTTTTTCATACACAAATTTTGTCAGTGAAAAAAATGGGTAATCTGCACTATTATTATTCTTTAGTATTTAAAGGCCTTCAGTTGTATCTCGAGCCATGCAACTTGATGGATGAACACTCTGTAGGAGGATCGATCTTGGGCAAGCCTAGATGTGTCCACAAGGGTCTTCTCTTCCATTATCATGATAGTATCAAGCCATTGTGGTGTTGGTCTTCTTCTTCCACTTGTTCCTTCTAGTCTTCTGACCATGATATCCTTCTCCAATGATGGGTTTTTTTCTTATTGTGTCCAAAGTAGGCAAGTTGTAGGTTGATGATCCTTGCTTTAAGGACCAGTCTGGTTTGATTGGTTCCAAAATTGATTTATAGGTTCTTGCCAGCCATGGTATTGATAACCTCCTTCTCCAGGACCACATTTCGAAGGCATCTGCAAGGCCTCATTAAATAACATTAGAGTGATGTCCATTTTTTTTCACGGCTAGAGCACTTAGACCGAAACACAAAGATGGTCATGTGAACTTGGGCTGAAAGGATTCTGTCATCAGCTTATTGCTATGTAACCCGAGAGCTCCATAATGTGGGAGCAAAGAGCATGGATACCAGCGGTGGCACTTACTGGGCTGTATTTTACAGTTTTAATGCAATCATTGTTTTATCAACAGGAGATTATCATTACATGACAATTGACCTCAGGCCTTAAGGGTGCTTTACACCCTGCGATATCGCTAACGATATATCGTTGAGGTCACGTCGTTAGTGACGCACATCCGGTGCCGTTAGCGACATCACAGTGTGTGACATCAAGGAGCAACGATCAACGATCGCAAAATCGTTCAAAAACGGTGATCGTTGAGACGTCGCTCCTTTCCCAAATATTGCTGCTGCCACAGGTACGATGTTGTTCGTCGTTCCTGCAGCATCAAACATCGCTGTGTGACACCACAGGAACGACGAACATCTCCTTACCTGCGTCCACCGGCAATGAGGAAGAAAGGAGGTGAGCAGCATATTCCGGCCGCACATCTCCGCCCCTCCTCTGCTATTGGACGGCTGCCGTGTGACGCTGCACGAACCGCCCCCTTAGAAAGGAGGCGGATCGCCGGCCAGAGTGACGTCGCAGGGAAGGTAAGTCCGTGTGACGGGTGTTAGCGATGTTGTGCGCCACGGGCAGCGATCTTGCCCGTGACACACAACCGACGGGGGCGGGTACGCTCGTTAGCTATATCGGTACCGATATCGCAGTGTGTAAAGTACCCTTTAGTCCAACCAGGCCCCCAGTACTGTTTAGCAGTTCTTTGTCTCTATAAAATGTACACAGAAAGCTGAGCTGTAGATCAGGTTCTACACAGCTCAACAACTGAGCTCTGCTACATCTGCAACAGAATAAACTGACTATCATAACTGTTGCACCCAGTAAACTAAGTTATACCCCCACAGGAATCAGGGTCTCTGTCCCTACATCATGGTGCCGTCAGATTACATAGTGAAAAAATGCTGACAAGTTCCCTTTATCTAGACCACACCGAATAAGTGTTAGTGCAGTTTTTGCCTGATCACTATAAATGAGCTTTTTCTTTTTCTTATTCTACCACATCTGAAAATTCTTTCCCTTTTTAGTATCTCTTGCCAGGTAATCACTGAGCCGCTATTTGTAGAAATGTACGTGACCAATTTTGTTAAATGTTTTGACCTCCTATAAAATGAAAGCACAAAGTAACGCTGCTGCTGCGGCACCTCGTTCCCAGTGTTCTAAATATAGGGCGGCTTGCCCTGCAGAGAGCCTATTGATCGTGAAGAACAGCTCTCATTCTGCTGCGTGCTCCACATAATGGCAAAGCGTGAGGCTATATTTAGCTAGAACAGGAGTGTGTGAACCGTGTCGCTATTGTATATGGTCTCTTAATCATGTTTTGGAAGTAAATTAAAGGGGTTATCCGGCTTATTTTGAGTTTTTATCATTATTACCCTATTGGGCTACATTGGGGCAGGTAAGTAGATAGCGACCACTTACCTGCCCTACTGTCAGCCCCTCTCCCCCGACTCAGAGTGGTCATGTGACCGCTCCTGTCGCGATTTTGCTGCTTCCGGTCATTTCATGTCAACATGGGCAGGGCCATGTTGACATGCAAATCTGGAAACCGCATGTCGCCGCCCTGCTGGGCTGTACAGTGTGTGGAGTCCCCGCCCCCGTCCCTGCACCCTCCCACAGATTCCCCCGCACCCCGTACTCTGCCCACAACCTCCCCCTGCACTGCTGTGGGACCCGTGACCTGGGGGAGGGGCCTGGCGCCGGCTGCCGTGGTGTCACCGCCAGCACCGGGCCCCTGCTCAGGATCACACATTCAAATATACCGGCATCACAGATCACAGATGCCGATACATTTGAAAGTGCTGATGAGAAGGAGCGCAGCGCAGCTTCTCATCACTGCCCCGCTGTCTGTGCTCTCTTCAGCACAGCGGTGACGTCACTACTGTGCTGATATGTCCAGAGCACAGACAGCTGGCGAACGTGCAGGAGCGGCGGGGACCGAGGACGGGTGAGTATGTACTCCCTGCATGTGTTCCCTATGGGGGTAGGGGGGGTCGGTACAGAGCGCCGTGTGTATGCAGTGCAGAGCCTGATGTGTGTGTATGCGGCGCAGAGCCTGATGTGTGTGTATGCGGTGCAGAGCCTGATGTGTGTGTATGCGGTGCAGAGCCTGATGTGTGTGTATGCGGTGCAGAGCCCGATGTGTGTATGCGGTGCAGAGCCCGATGTGTGTATGCGGCGCAGAGCCCGATGTGGGGCTGTTATTTGCAATGCTGTAGTGATAACAGGTCAGTGCTGGGGCAGAATATACTGACAGGGAATGTGTGTGCAGAGGGCGAGGCTGGACACTGGGGTGGGGCTGGACACTGAGGCTGGGCGGTGACAGCTCTGACTGGGAGGTTTGGCACAGGAAGTGGTCAGTTTGCTTGTGCTGAATGTAAACAGAGCTGCAGAGAATAATAATAATAATAATAATAAAGGGTGAACTCAAGAGGAACAAAAGTTAGAAAACAAAAAATAACAATGATTTATATGACAATACAGCACAGATTAGCTTAAACTCAAACATTTTTTTGTTATGTCGGACAACCCCTTTTTAACTCTGACGACTAAAGGTTGTAGAATCTGCACCACATCAGACAGTGGAATGCATGGATTGGAAAGTGAGCATGATGTAGACCTTCACATTTTGTCAGTTCTATGGCAGGTTTTCACAGCAAATTTTACCCCTACGATGCCCATAGAGGACATTTGCAGTGTTTCTGCAGTAAACTATGTTTGTTTTTTTTTGTTTTTTTAACATGGCATAAATAGTCCTCTGATCCTATTAAAACTGAAAAGTGTAAAACTAAATCTTTGCCATGCTCCCTTGTTCCTCCTCACTGTCCTGTGTACTTCAGTAAGTCATCTGGCTCAGGAGGAGCCTACCGGCAGTTTCGCCTACTTGGCTATGCCCCACTCCACAGAGAGACTAAATGCGGCGTTACACGCTACGATTTATCTGACGATATCTCGGCGGGGTCACTGTTTCCGTGACGCACATCTGGCATCATTAGCGACATCGTTGCGTGTGACACCTACGTGCGACTTCGAATGATCGCAAATAGGTTGAAAATCGTTGATCGCTAACACGTCGTTCATTTTCAAAATGTTGTTCGTCGTTTGGATCGCATTAGAAATATTGCTACGTTTGACACCCTGCCAAGGACGAACAACATCCACACGACCGCCTTGGTCAAACAATATATCTCTGAACGATTTGGTGTCGCTTGTGAGATCGTTACGTGTGACCGCTAATAAACTACCTATGAGCGATCTCGGCAAATCGTAACTACGATCAGGGCGTGTCACATCGCTAATGAGATCGTTAGATAAATCGTAGTGTCATCATTTCTACAAACACGTTTGTCAGTTTGCGGGATGTTTCTCAAACAGTGGGAACAAATGGAACTGTCTCACACATGTGCTTCTTCAGGGGTGGAGCATCCCTTGAGAAAGCTATGTGTGAAACTTGCATTAGGGGATCTGTCTATTTTCTATTTTTCTCATGCATCCCCTGGCCTGGTTGTAATTTACTGCTCGTATATATAGGCTTTCCCGTTCTCAGTCTACTGTTTCCACATGACTGATACCGTGTTTCCCCGAAAATGAGCTCTACCCTGAAAATAAGCCCTAGCTTGAATTTTTGGCCTTTTCAGAGTAAGGCATAAATAGAAGCCCTACCCCAAAAATAAGTCCTAGTTGTGTTTTTCAGTAATGAAGTGTGCATGTAGCTAAAAAAGTTAAATACTCAAAACACTTAATTATAGAAAGCAGACACCCCCAAAAGAAAGAAGGCTGAAGACCCCTCAATCATACTCACCAGACTCCGAACTGGAGGACATGCGGTAGAAGACACACACACACACACACACGCACGCACGCACACGCGAGGACCCGCAGTGGAATGCGTGAAGGTCTGGGGTCTGATAAGTATGATTCTTCTGGGGGGTCACGACTCTGCCTTTTTTGGGGAGTAAACACCCCCAACTAGTGTTTCCCTGAGAATACACCCTACCCCAAAAATAAGCCCTAGACAGTGTCTTCTTTTCAGGTAAGCAAGGTATATGCAATAAGCATGGTAAGCGTTTTACCTTTTGTTGTATATGCTACATTAAACCTTTGATTTCTCACAGGAGATTTTATCATTTTGTCAGTTGCTTAGTATTTTTATATATTTTAATGATTTGGTTCCACTCTTCTGTGCATTAGGATACTGGGGTGGACAGTCAGATGCCTAATCCGGTGTCATATTATCTCCTTTTTAATTATATGTTTTAAAAATCCTGACTGTTTATTTGCTATCTACGCCTAATCCTTGTAGATTATTCTAGCTTGTATAAAGTAATGCTGTGGTTACATTTGCCAACTAAATAAATACATACGGTATATAATAAGTATTTATACATGCAGACAGACTTTGTATTTAATTATTTTAATAGAGGAATTAGACATTTTGCATAGTGTTTAACTGGATGTACTGTTGTGACCCATTTATTTGCTTCTCATTTAGCTAAAGTCACCTAGGAGAACACCATTGTCATAATTTCTATTGTGCATCTGACCCGGGTCAAATCTTCCTCCTCTTATAACAGCCTTACACAACTTTTATTTCTCCCATGCTTTGAACTTAAAGGGGTATTCCCATCTCCAATATCCTATTCCAATATGTAGTAGGTGTAATAATATTAGCAAATAACTCCAATTAGAAATGTCGTATAGTTCTCCTGATTAGGTATGTTGCTTACCTCATGTGCACAGCATTACGGTAGGTTAGGTGTCCATGGTCATGACCACTCATAAGGGTACTTTACACGCTGCGATATCGGTACCGATATCGCTAATGAGCGTACCTGCCCCCGTCTGTTGTGCGACACGGGCAAATCGCTGCCTGTGGCGCACAACATTTCTTACACCCGTCAAACGGACTTACCTGCCTAGCAACGTCGCTGTGACCGGCGAACCACCTCCTTTCTAAGAGGGTGGTTCGTTCAGCGTCATAGCGACGTCACTAAGTGGCTGTCCAATAGCAGAGGAGGGGCGGAGATGAGCGGGCCAAACATCCCGCCCACCTCCTTCCTTTCTCATTGCTGGCGGGACGCAGGTACGGTGAGTTTCCTCGTTCCTGCGGTGTCACACACAGTGATGTGTGCTGCCGCAGGAACGACGAACAACCTCGCTACTCAACTGTCAACGATTTTTGGTGTTGGAGCGACCTCTCCAAACGATTTTTACCTCTTTTGCGATCGTTTTAGGTTGCTCAGAGGTGTTACATGCTGCGATGTCGCTAACGACGCCGGATGTGCGTCAGACACCGTGACCCCCGACGATATATCATTAGCGATGTCACAGCGTGTAAAGTACCCTATAAAGTGACAGTTGCTAGTGGTCGTAACCATGGATACCTTAAAGCTACTGCAATGCCCTGCCTATGATGTAAGCAACATAGCTAATTTTTCAGAACTATTCAACATTTTTAACTAGAGGTATTTGCTCATAATATTATTTTCTATATTATTATTTATTATTCCTACTACATCTTGGGGATAGGATCCTAGAGATGAGAATACCTCTTTTTGTCCTCCCGCATCCTGTTAAAACAAGTTATCACCTATCTACAGTATAGGTGATAACATGTGGATCGGTTGGTGTCCCTCCCAGCATCAGAATCTGCACCGATCAGTAGATGGGATCATTTTTAACTTTGGCGAGGAATATTTTTTCCCCATTTACAAAATGGCTCGGCAAGTCAGACACTTGAACACCGCTCCATTTATTCTGTACAAGGCTACCAGAAAATGCCGACTCCTGAATGGAGCAGCAATCCAACATGTGTACTGCTACTCTACTCTAAAGAGGATAAAAGTTCCTCATTGTGTTGATCGGTCACACCACCACAGATCAACAAATTGGATCAGTTGATTATTTATTTTCACTGGACAACCACCTTACATGCCAGGTTTCTCGGGATTGGCTTGGATCCCAGATATAGAGCAGCCACCAATCAGTATATTATGGTAATGATGGGAATATCCCCTTTTAACCCTGACTATTCAATCACCAATCCTTGTGCCTCAAAGTAATACTCTAATAAGGAAAACTGTTTAATATGATAAAGACAAAGATTATTAATAATAATAATAATAATAATATAATATTCACATGTGAATTACACATGACCTGGAAAATAAAACTAAATTCTTTTTTTTTTTTTCCTTTTTTTTTCCAGCTCCCCATGACTCTCTATTAACAGTACAAAGGGCTCAGCTCTACTCAGCCATGAAGAACTTCAAGCAAGCCCTTAATGATGCCGAATCTGTCTGCAGGAAACAGCCACTCTGCTCTAAGGTAAAGGGATACTACCGCACTGCCGTGTCAGTCACAAGAAAGGTTCACTTCTCGAAGAAAGGCAGAAAAAAATGCATTGAGTGAAGTTCCTTTTTATATTGAGACATTTTACAAGACCAGAAATTCCTGTAATCAGAAAGTTGTTAGCCCATAAATGTCTATGGTGGGAATATACGATCTACAGCATATGCCATAATATCTGATGTATGCAGATCCCACCATGACATGCATAGAATGGATACTATATTTCTCCATTCAGAAGTGAAAGACGGACTCACCAGGCAAATTGGGTGTTGGAGAAGCTCCATTCCAGGTCACAAAAGTGGGAACTGCTGCCATCAAACTTTTATGGCTACCTATAGGATAACCCATATATGTCTAAGATGGGAATACGCTTTTATTCTCTTGTTTTAGTCTTTATTACTTGGGATTTCATCCTTTCCGATTTAAGGCTGCTTTCACACATCCGGTTTTTGCTCAGCGACACAATACGGCGCTTTGCAAAAAAAACGCAACGGTATTTTTGCCGCCGGTTGCGTTTTTTCCCGCATAGACTTGCATTAGGGCCATGTTGTGCCGCATGGCCTTGCGTTGTGTCCGTTTTTTGCCGGATGCGGCATATTTAGCCCATGCGGCGGCCGGATGGAACATTGCCTGGCACGTTTTTTGTGCGGTGAAAAAAACGCATCGCGCCGGATCCAGCGCAATGCGGCGCGATTTACAATGCAAGCCTATGGACGCCGGATGCGGTTTTTTGCACTGCGCATGCTCAATATCAAGCCGCATCCGTCAAAAAACGGTCGGGCCGCATGGGAAAACCTATGCAACGGATCCGGTTTTTCCGCCGCATCCGTTGCATAGGTTTTTGAGCCGGATTGAGCCGCACTGCAAAAACCGGATGTGTTAAAGCAGCCTAAACTTTATATAATTTGTATCCGCTGATTTAGACCATCCAGAATAACTGTAGATTGTCCTATGTAGTTGTACCTGATGGAAACCTGGCTAACACATTATAAAATAACTGGATGGTGGCCCAATTCTAGCGCATCGGGTATTGTAGAATATGTATGTAGTTTATTTATGAAGATTTGAGAATAATGCAATGAATATACAGGGTAAAATATAAATACATTATCATTAAATGTTATTGTTCATAGAACTTAATACAACTGAATGAAATTATTAAACACATCATCAAAATATATAAACTATTACATAAATATCTAACTGTATTTAAATAAATCATCGGATGAAAGAAGTACATCAACACTAGAATATATTCGTTAACAATATAAACCTAAAATTATTTTTGTACACCACATTTCTTGTGAATACCTTACGAATCGGTGAAGTGTGGTATACATGCACAGTTCTGCTACATTGACACAAACGCACCACTCTGCTACATCAACACACACCCATCTGCTGCAGCCTATGTACACAGTATATAACACCACATTTTGAAGTTGTTTGCAGGCATTTGACTGATCTCATGATCTGAAGGGTCCTTCAGATAGTCAGTACTTGAAGTAATCCTAGTGATGGGTACCCTAGTAGCTTTCTTTACTGTCCTTTTTATCAATGAAACCACTGGAGGAAAAATAACTGTGCTCTTAGTAATGGAAAGGATGTTGTATCAGTGTTCTCCTTGATCATAGAAAGTTGCCTCAGGGCTATAAGACAAACGTTTTTAAGTAAGATTTTTTTTTTCTTGCTAAGAACGGCACCCTGTAGGCCAAAAACTGTCTCTCTTCTTATTGGCACAATCTGCATCAGCTCCTATCCACTGATCAGAATCTAATTTCTCTATCCGTATGTCTATAGAGTGTGGGTTGAGAACGAAGTCCCAGAGAAAACCCACACAAACACGGGGAGAACATGCAAACTCCATATGATGTTGTCCTTGGTGGGATTTGAGCCCTGGACCTCAGCGCTGCACGACTATAGTGCTAGTCACTGAGCAGTGGTGCAACCAGTCTGTGTATATTTCTCATTTTCTGCAGTTTCCTAATATACAAGTGTTGGGTTGCCAAAAAAACAGTGTTTGATAAATAATATAGAATTGTTTGTCTGGATATGTGAAGGAGGCCTAACCATTGGAAACGTGCACATGTGAAGGAGGCCTAACCATTGGAAACGTGCACATGTGAAGGAGGCCTAACCATTGGAAACGTGCACATGCGAAGGAGGCCTAACCATTGGAAACGTGCACATGTGAAGGAGGCCTAACCATTGGAAACGTGCACATGTGAAAGAGGCCTAACCATTGGAAACGTGCACATGCGAAGGAGGCCTAACCATTGGAAACGTGCACATGCGAAGGAGGCCTAACCATTGGAAACGTGCACATGCGAAGGAGGCCTAACCATTGGAAACGTGCACATGCGAAGGAGGCCTAACCATTGGAAACGTGCACATGTGAAGGAGGCCTAACCATTGGAAACGTGCACATGTGAAGGAGGCCTAACCATTGGAAACGTGCACATGTGAAGGAGGCCTAACCATTGGAAACGTGCACATGTGAAGGAGGCCTAACCATTGGAAACGTGCACATGTGAAGGAGGCCTAACCATTGGAAACGTGCACATGTGAAGGAGGCCTAACCATTGGAAACGTGCACATGTGAAGGAGGCCTAACCATTGGAAACGTGCACATGTGAAGGAGGCCTAACCATTGGAAACGTGCACATGTGAAGGAGGCCTAACCATTGGAAACGTGCACAGGTGAAGGAGGCCTAACCATTGGAAACGTGCACATGTGAAGGAGGCATAACCATTGGAAACGTGCACAGGTGAAGGAGGCCTAACCATTGGAAACCTGCACATGGGACGGTGGCCTAACCATTGGAAACCTGGACATGGGACGGTGGCCTAACCATTGGAAACCTGGACATGCGACGGAGGCCTAACCATTGGAAACCTGGACATGCGACGGAGGCCTAACCATTGGAAACCTGGACATGCGACGGAGGCCTAACCATTGGAAACCTGGACATGCGACGGAGGCCTAACCATTGGAAACCTGGACATGCGACGGAGGCCTAACCATTGGAAACCTGGACATGCGACGGAGGCCTAACCATTGGAAACCTGGACATGCCACGGAGGCCTAACCATTAGAAACCTGGACATGCCACGGAGGCCTAACCATTGGAAACCTGGACATGCGACGGAGGCCTAACCATTGGAAACCTGGACATGCGACGGAGGCCTAACCATTGGAAACCTGGACATGCGACGGAGGCCTAACCATTGGAAATCTGGACATTGGGCCTCCTCCCTATCATTGGATACATGCACATCTGATGGAGGCCTAATCATTGTTAAAGAGACTGTGCTGGACGGAAAATACAACAAAAAAGATTGGGAACAATGATGCAAATGCTAAGAGTTCTACTAGTTCTCACAATTTGTAACATCACCATCCTCTATCATATATTTTTATCTCTGTGTTATTTTGGATAGCAGCACATCATTGATACATTTTCTTGCCTCCGGAGCACATCATGACGTTTGCTGTTAGTGTAATCCTGTGTGCCAGTTTAATAGAGAGGATTATTTTTAGAAAGCATGGTACAAGATGCTTGGTTAATTGCTTTTAAAACCTATCACGTTGTTGTGTATGCAGGGACGTTATGTGAAGGCACAGGCGCTTTCTGGACTGGGGAGGACGGAGGAGTCGTTGAAGGAGTTTCTTCATTGCGTTGCCTTAAACCCTGAATGGAGTTTAGTGAAGACAGAAGCACAAAAGGTAGCCTCCTCATTCATTTTATTAGTTTGTGACTAGCACATAGTCTATGGACTGTTAACCATTGTCCATGAAATAGTCCTAGGTTTATAAATTATAGTTATAGCTCAGCTGATGGCCCGAGGGTATGATCAGACCCTCACGTTTAAGTAACTGAACAATGCAGTGATACAAACAAATGTAGAAGGTGTAGCTGTATTTGTTTTACCTATACATTTAGGACCTATACACACTGGAAAGAGAAATCCTTTATTTCAAGGTTTCGTAATGTGTTTTTCATTAGGATCATTGACACGTTCGTGTTTCCGGTACTTGTGACGGGTGTTTCTACATGCACCAGAGACACTAACACACGTAGACTCATTTAAAATCAATGGGTTTGCGAACACGTCCATGCTTTGACATGGACCATGTGCCGTGTCGAGCACACGTGTGTCCGTGGCAGAATGCCCATTTTTGTCTGGCAGCATGAATGTCACACAATCGCACACTGATGTGGTCCATATGACATCAGTGTGACACGTATCAGAGGACACCTCACTGAATTTAAATGGATTTTTATACTTGCCTGTTTCCAGGTCTGCGGTTGCTTCTGGGTCCTGCTTTTTATGCCTCATGAATATTTACTGCACTGACTGCAGACCCAGAAGCAAGTGTGACAGCAGCGCCGGAGACAGGTAAGTGTACAATTTCATGCTTTCCGGATGTCACACAGATGGCAAACGGACACACATTGACACATGGATGGCCCATGGCCCTGCACAACATTCTGTTTTTTGCACGGGCGTGTGAAGTGGGCCTTTTAAACGTAGACAGTAAATACACCTAGATCTAGGTACTTTTCATTTGTGTGCATTGCAAAGGTGATTAATTTTGCAATTCATATACATTTGGAAAATAGGTTTTCAAAGATATACATGACCTTTTTCCTGTTGAGATTTATTATATTGGTAACTAATAGTGATGAGCGAGTGCTACCATGCTCGGGTGTTCGATACTCATAGCGAGCAGTCGGATGCTCGGATGAGAGCAACTTGAGTACCGACTATAATGGAAGTCAATGGGGAACTCAAGCATTTTTCCGAAAGCTTCTCAGAAAAATGCTCGAGATCCTCATTTGCCTCCATTATACAGTACGCAAGTCGCACCCATCCGAGCGTACAACTGCTCGTATGAGTACTGAGCACCTGAGCATGGTAGTGCTCACTCATCACTACTTACGAGTACTGAGCACCCGAGCATGGTAGTGCTTGCTCATCACTAGTAACTATATATTATACCAAAATACTCTAAATACATTGCATCCTAAAAATATTTTGTATTTTTTATTTACTCTCAGCTGATCTGTGAAGTGCTGTTTCCGGTCTTTGAGAATGTACAGGCTAGCTTTACTGTCCGAGCCCAATCTCCATATACTAGGTTAAAGCCGGTCTCCCTAAATGGTCCAAACAATTCTCCTTCTGTGGATGATGCATGTCTGCCAGGAGGCTCAAAGGTAAAATGCATTGATTTAGATAGTAATTCACTTTTTTAGTGTTAACCAGCAACACTGTGGCAGCGATTCCTCAATATCAGCATCGTTCACACTGTTCTTGATAAGTGGACATGTGAGTCAGATGCTCCTGATTTATTAAGTCAGACATTTCTTAATCAAATATGTACGTCTCAAAAGTGGAATGTGCCTTGACTCAAATCTTACTCCAGTCATTGACAAGAGTAAGGTTTCTGACGTGAGGTACACTGCAGCTTTACATGAATTAGACAAGCTGGGGTGTCCTGCCCCAGCTACTGTCTTTTTGGGTCATGAATTTTGCAACTTTTCAAAGTGTTTTATGCCAGAATTTTGGGGTAATCGCTTTAATGAATTTTGGCTTATACAGTGCCTACAAGTAGTCTTCAACCCCCTGCAGATTTAGCAGGTTTGATAAGATGCAAATAAGTTAGAGCCTGCAAACTTCAAACAAGAGCAGGATTTATTAACAGATGCATAAATCTTACAAACCAACAAGTTATGTTGCTCAGTTAAATTTTAATAAATTTTCAACATAAAAGTGTGGGTCAATTATTATTCAACCCCTAGGTTTAATATTTTGTGGCATAACCCTTGTTTGCAATTACAGCTAATAATCGTCTTTTATAAGACCTGATCAGGCCGGCACAGGTCTCTGGAGTTATCTTGGCCCACTCCTCCATACAGATCTGCTCCAAGTTATCTAGGTTCTTTGGGTGTCTCATGTGGACTTTAATCTTGAACTCCTTCCACAAGTTTTCAATTGGGTTAAGGTCAGGAGACTGACTAGGCCACTGCAACACCTTGATTTTTTCCCTCTTGAACCAGGCCTTGGTTTTCTTGGCTGTGTGCTTTGGGTCATTGTCTTGTTGGAAGAAGAAATGACGACCCATCTTAAGATCCTTGATGGAGGAGCAGAGGTTCTTGGCCAAAATCTCCAGGTAGGCCGTGCTATCCATCTTCCCATGGATGCGGACCAGATGGCCAGGCCCCTTGGCTGAGAAACAGCCCCACAGCATGATGCTGCCACCACCATGCTTGACTGTAGGGATGGTATTCATGGGGTCGTATGCAGTGCCATCCAGTCTCCAAACGTCACGTGTGTGGTTGGCACCAAAGATCTCGATCTTGGTCTCATCAGACCAGAGAACCTTGAACCAGTCTGTCTCAGTCCTCCAAGTGATCATGAGCAAACTGTAGACGAGCCTTGACATGTCGCTTTGAAAGTAAAGGTACCTTACGGGCTTGTCGGGAACGGAGACCATTGCGGTGGAGTACGTTACTTATGGTATTGACTGAAACCAATGTCCCCACTGCCATGAGATCTTCCCGGAGCTCCTTCCTTGTTGTCCTTGGGTTAGCCTTGACTCTTCGGCCAAGCCTGGCCTCGGCACGGGTGGAAACTTTCAAAGGCTGTCCAGGCCGTGGAAGGCTAACAGTTGTTCCATAAGCCTTCCAGTTCCGGATGATGCTCCCAACAGTGGAGACAGGTAGGCCCAACTCCTTGGAAAGGGTTTTGTACCCCTTGCCAGCCTTGTGACCCTCCACGATCTTGTGTCTGATGGCCTTGGAATGCTCCTTTGTCTTTCCCATGTTGACCAAGTATGAGTGCTGTTCACAAGTTTGGGGAGGGTCTTAATTAGTCAGAAAAGGCTGGAAAAAGAGATAATTAATCCAAACATGTGAAGCTCATTGTTCTTTGTGCCTGAAATACTTCGTAATACTTTAGGGGAACCAAACAGAATTCTGGTGGATTGAGGGGTTGAATAATAAATGACCCTCTGAATAAACTTTTCACAATTTAAAAAAAAAAAAAAAAGAAATAACATTCTTTTTTGCTGCAGTGCATTTCACACTTCCAGGCTGATCTACAGTCCAAATGTCACAATGCCAAGTTAATTCCGAATGTGTAAACCTGCTAAATCTGCAGGGGGTTGAATACTACTTGTAGGCACTGTATGTGTGTGTTATTTTTTTGTCCAGTGGAGCTTGCAATATAATTTCCCAAACATACACTTTAAGATCAATTTTATTGCAAAGCTCATAAGCATAGTGTAAACTAAGCGCACTTTCTAAAACGCCCCATGGCGGGTTGACCAACTACCTAATTACAATACATGACCTGAGTTATTGCTGACATTCGCAGTTTTGTTTTCTTTACAGGACCCGATGTTCAGACTAACCAAAGCTTCGTATCCAAATTCTGAGCTGTTTGATGTATGTGATAAGTCAGATGAGAAAGCAACAAAGACCCTTGGAAATGTCCTTGCTTGCCTTCCTGCAGTAGGGATTAAGAGAAAACATGCCAGCACCTCTGAAGATGTTCACAGTATTGAGCTCCCTGCCAAAGCCATCCGGAATGGTAAGTAGAAGAAAGTCCGTTGGGTATTCCAAGACCAAAGGTTCACTTTCTATGAAAATGGTTTGTCCAAAATGTAACATACCACTCGATTTGTTCCACAGATGCTGATTGCCCGAGGGAAGAGCCTACCTCACACTCAGCCGTTAGAGAGATCCCGAAAGATTTGGTGGATTCTTCAGATTTTGAGTGTTCTCTCTGCATGAGGTATTCATAATCAGTCTCTTGTAGCATTGCCTTTAATATAGCCAACAATGTAAGGCAGTAGGTAAAAACTTGCACACCAGTCACAATGTATAGGGGAATAATGAAAATCAGAACTTCTATGGGAATACTAGACTGAAAAATACAATGGACTATCTGAAACAAAGTGAAAAACTTGAAAATGGAATATGCATAACTGCTATGAATAATAAGAATGAGAGATGTTTAGCCATTGTATTGATCAATGCAAAGGAGCCCCAAACCAACGCCAAGGTAATCTCTATTTTTGGGGTCCCTAACCTACGTGTAACCTCACCTGCAGTTAAAAACCTTGCTCTGTATGGGAAGCAAAGGACCAAGCTATATATGTGAAATAAGACACATGGCTATGGGTGGGGCAGGGTTCTCAGACAGAAAATGCATACTAATTTAAAGAATGTACATCTGGAACAACATGGTGTGAACAAGGTGCAAGACTCAAAAATATACAACTAATCAATAGGATAAAGAGTTGCACACAGTCACAATGTATAGGGGAATAATGAAAAGCAGAACTGCTACGGGAATACTAGACTGAAAAATACAATGAACTATCTGAAAAAATGTGAAAAACATGAAAACATTGTGACTGGTGTGCAACTCTTTATCCTATTGTTTAGTTGTATATTTTTGAGTTTTGCATGTTGTTCACACCATGGTGTCCCAGACGTACATTCTTTAATTAACAATGTAAGGCAAGCATTGTGGTATATTTTGTAATTGTTCTCCTGAATTACTTGTACGGGTTCCAAAGACCGTATCTGTCAAACTTTAATAAAACGCCTGATTGTGGGAACCATTGCCATATCTTCATGCTACTGAACAGCCAATCTGCCGTAGGTGGAAAGAATGAATTCCAAAGCAGATTTTCCGTTCATTAGTCGCACAGAGCCATATGCTCGCTGTGAATATAGCTGTATACTGTTTCTCAATTAGCTGGATGCATCCTAGAAAGAATTCTATAGTAATGTATTGAATATTTGCTAAACTACAAATATACCTGCTCTTTGTTAGACATTGAGTATTTGGTGCAGATATTTCTGCATAATTTCTGCATCTCTTGGCAGAAAACATGCAGTGTAAAACGCATTTTTTGCCTCTTTTATTACATCCGTTTTTAATGCAGATTTTTTTTTCCCCACTCATTAGTATGGGTGAAATCTGTAGCGAAAACAATGAAAGATTTGACATACTGCAGATTTAGGCTATGTGCGCACTAGGCATTTTTTTTTCATGCTGCGTTTTTTGTGCGTTTTTGACCGCAAAAAACGCACAAACGCACCCGCGGCAAAAAAAAACAAACGTTTTTACCGCATTTTTTTTGGCTGCGTTTTTGTGCACTGCATTCAATGAGTGAAAAAAGCAGTGAAAAACGCAGAAATAATTGACATGCTGCGTTTTTGTGGTCACCACAAAAACGCAGCTACAAAAAACCGCTGTGTCCGGACAGCACTTCTGAAAACCCATAGACATTGCTGGGGAAGCAATGTCAGAGTTTTCAGCACAAAAACGCGGTAAAAACGCGGCAAAAACGTCTAGTGCACACAGGGCCTTAAAGGGAATCTTTCAGATTTTTGACAGCTAATCTGAAAGCAGCATAATGTAGAGATGGAGACCCTGATTCCAGTGATGTCACTTACTGAGCTGCTTAGTGTAGTTTTGATAATCTGCACCTGATTAAACAGTGATTTTATCATTAGAGCACTACTTGGCGTGCTGTCAGGTAGTCCAGCATATTCATGTATTACTGCTAGATCCTCAGCAGAGAAAACATTGATTTTATCAAAATGACAGCAAACAGCTCAGTCAGTGACACATCGCTGGAAGCAGGGGCTCTGTCTCTTCTTTTTGCTGCTCTCAGATGGGGGAGCAAAAATCTGGTGACCGATTCCCTTTAAATCTACAAGGAGAAAATAAGCAAGCAATGTGTGCATTCACTTTGCTGGCATCAGGAAACCCTTCAGGTATTGTTTCAAAACTGTACAGAAAAAAAGTGACAAAAACACATGTGCACACAGCCTAATAGAAAAAAAAAAGCAAACCACAGGCAACTTCTGTTTCACTCCGTGTCCATGGATTCCGCTCTGACCTGGTGTGTAACAACATGAACGAAATTCTAGTGATCCAATGCTTAGCATAAAAATATAATTGAACTTTATAAGTCTTGATTAAAAAATTCCACAACATCCATTAAAATAAACATTTACCTTTTTTGGACATTATACACCACTTTAGTTGCGACTAAGGGCAAGGATAACATCCGAAAAGTGTAAACCATCCCTGGATGGACCAGTAAACATTTGATGACTGATACAAGAAGGAATAGCTAATTAATGGACCTCTGGTTGAATGGGTGACCGAAAAAAAAAAGACCAAGGAAAACTAATATGGCTGACAATGCTAGCTGTCAGACACCTTCATTCTATATGAAAGCCTGAACGCAGGTGAAATCTTGTGAACAAATGGTTGTACTGAATATACACTTTTTAGTAGCACAGTAATGGAGATATATCTAATGAAAAATAAGTAAAGCAAAGTAAAATAGTACTAGATGTCTCAGTTAATCATATAAAATTAAAACTGTTCATGGTCTTGATCATTGCATTGAGTTTTTAAAAGGAATCTATCACCAGGTTTTTGCTACCGCATCTCAGAGCAGCATAATGTAAAGATGGAGACCCTGATTCTAGCGATGTGTCACTTACTGAGCTGTTTGCTGTAGTTTTTATTAAAAATAATTGTATCCGCTGCAGATCTTGTAGTTCTCTGAATGCTGAGCACCGTGTAAACCCGCCCACACCACTGATTGGCAGCTTTTAGTGTATACTGTGCATAATCCAATCAGTGATGGGGGCGTGGTTGGTTTACCTGGAGGCAGTTTTACTAGTCCTCGGATAATGTCCGGCTGATAACTGTGATTTTATGAAAGCTACACTTTAAGGCCATGTGTCCACGCTGCCGAAAATGCGCGGATTTTGCCGCGGATTTCTCGCGGAAAAGCCGCGGATTTTCCGAAAATCTGCAGCCGCGGCACTTCCCAGCCATTTCAATGGCATTTTGGAAATGCTGTGTCCATGCTGCGGATTTTTCCGCGGCGGATATGCCGCAGATTTTGATCCGGAAAAATCTGCAGCATGTCAATTATTGTTGCGGATTTTGATCCGGATTTTGGCTATAGAATTGGGAAAAAAAAAAATCCGCATCAAAATCCGTGGCAATTCCGCGGTAAATCCGCGGCAAAGAAAAGGTGCGGATTTGCCGCGAAAGTCGCGGATTTTCATGCAGAAAAATCCGCAGCAACATTCTACCGTGGACACATAGCCTAAGGGGTTTTCCCCACGAACAAAGTAAATTTATAATTAATAGATCTAAGAGTTGCATAATTGGATGTAATTAAAAAAAATGTTCCTGTGCGGAGATAATCTTATATGTCTCCCTGCTATGTACTGTGTTATGGTCGTAAAACCAGAAAAAATTCCACCAATCCAGTCCAAAGAGAATTCTCTGAAAAATATACAATTTTTTTTTTTATTTTTCAATCCATATTAAAAAAGTCCATTACAGGGTCGACAATAGCCTAATGGGCTATTGTCGACCCTGTAATGGACTTTTTTTTTTAATATGGATTGAAAAATAAAAAATTTGTATATTTTTAAGAAAATTCTCTTTGGACTGGATTGGTGGAATTTTTTCTGGTTTTACTGTTCAAGCCTTGCCGACTTCTCCTCCGTGCACGGTCCAGAGTTTAGCGGCCTACATCGAGCAGGTGAGCCAGACAAAAATCTTTCTCTTGTCACGTTGTGTAATGGTAGTGTCTGACCGTACAGGGACATGGTCTGATCATACCACATCTCCTGGGCAGGGGAGGAAACAAAAGATAGTATACAGATATTACAGCACGGGATCATAGATTATTTCTTTTAGGTAAAACAAGTTTTTAAACAGGCAGATAAATGTTTTACCTCACATAAAGAATCCGCTGTGATCCTGTGCTGTGCTCCTTATACTCTTTTGTGTTCTACCCTGCCCAGGAGCTGTGGTATGATCAGACCGTGTCCCTGTACAGTAACGCGGGCTTTACACGCTGCGACATCGCTAGCCGATGCTAGCGATGGTGAGCGTGATAGCACCCGCCCCTATCGTTATGCTGATATTTGGTGATCGCTGCCGCAGCGAACATTATCGCTACGGCAGCGTCACACGCGCTTACCTGGTCGGCGGCGTCGCTGTGATTGCCGAACAATCACTCCCTCAAGGGGGAGAGACGTTAGGCATCACAGCGACGTCACTAAGCGGCCGGCCAATCAAAGCGGAGGGGCGGAGATGAGCGGGACGAACATCCCGCCCACCTCCTTCATTGCTGGCGTGTGGCAGGTAAGGAGAGGTTCCTCGTTCCTGCGGTGTCACACACAGCGATGTGTGCTGCCGCAGGGACGAGGATCAACTTCGCCCCAGCGACAGCAGCGATATTTGAGAATGGACCCCATGTCAATGAGGAGCGATTTTTGGATGTTTTTGCAACGATCCAAAATCGCTCCTAGGAGTCACACACGAGATCGCTACAGCGGCCGGATGTGCATCACAAAATCCGTGACCCCAACGAGATCGCTGTAGCGATCTCGTAGCGTGTAAAGCCCGCTTTAGACACGGCCATTACACAGTACATAGCAGAGGCACATTTAAAAGATTATCTCATTTTTTTAACATGTCCAATTGTGAAATTTATTCCAAGATCAATTAATTAAAAGTGTACTTTGTTCATGAGACAATCCAGTAAGTGACACATCGCCGGAATCAGGATCTCTGTATCCACCGCGTTCTGCTCTGAGATTAGGTAGGAACAATATAGTAATAGATTCCCTTTCAGACATGGTTAATAGATGGATTACAATCAATAAACTATTTGAAACTGAGGCAAAGGTTAAAGGGATTGTCTAGGATATGTGGTGTGTAAAAACAATCCGGAACCTGTAGGATGCAAGAAATAAACTTTCTTACACCGTGCATAAACCACACAGTTACACGAGGTTACACAAATATACTGTAGATGCAGCTACTGTTTAGTCAAAAAATCAAATTAAAGAAGTAAGAGAATCAGTAAGTATAAGGGTATGTTCACACATTTTCAGACAATTCTGCATCAATAACATATTTCCTAAAAGGGTTTAATGTGGGGTTTTGTTTTTTTATTTTTTTAAGCTTTTTTTTATTATTAATACTGTGGCCTTCTCAAAACACTAAAATGCCTTTTTATTTGTCAAATGTTTAAAAAAAAAAAAAAAGTGTGCATACTCTCAATAATAACTTGTACGTAAAGCAGGCACCAGGAAATAAATCCTGTCCTATATAGACTTCTCCGCTTCTGAAGCAACAGCACCACCACCTGATAGAACGTGGATCTCCTTATATATACCAGCCACGTTAAATAACACCGCAGGCTTTTCTGTGTCATGTTGATTCTGGGGAGATCATCAGCGAGGGGAAATCAAAAAAGAGATTGGTCTAAAGTAGGCCAATCCTTCCCTATGCCAACGAAGATGTAATGTTGACGAGCAACTATACTGGTGCCAGTGATCCTTCATCCCTGTTCCCTTAGTTTATGCACTGTTGGTGAGTGTTTCATGTATATACTGCATTTACATTTTCTATATGCTTTTGTTTGTTCAGGTTATTCTACGAGCCTGTAGCCACCCCATGTGGGCACACCTTCTGCCTCAAATGCCTTGAGCGTTGCCTGGACCACAACCCTCACTGTCCCCTCTGCAAGGAAAACTTGTCACAGGTGAGAACATCTTTTGTACAGGTTTGCCAGGGGAAATAGTTATTTTTTTATGATCACGCACAGGCATTGATGCAGAGATTTTAGATCACAAGATGTTACATCATGTTAGCCCTAAAGTATGCCAATGCCGAAGGATACTGAAATTCACGGGAATCACTACCCTGAAGTTAGACGTGATAATCCTGTAATGCACAACTGAATACATTTCTATTAGATGCCCTAAAGCTGGTTAGGTGGCATTCCTACAGTCAAAACTGATGGATTGTGCATACATTGAAATCCGTACTATACTATGCGATCAGCGGGACTGGTAAAACACTGCTAAATATTTATAGAACCTGTATGTGTGTAAAAATGACGAGAACAATTTTTTTTTTCTGAGGGAACTATCCATTACATACTCAAAATTAGTTTTTGACAATCCGGATTGTTCTCAAAGAGGACTTAGTATCTAGAGTGTATAAATAAGTGATGGCGGTTGTAAAATCAGCACAATTAGTTTCTAATTTAGCTAGATTATTTTTTTATTTTTTTTTATTTAGCTTTTTTTTAATAAAATTTGTATTAAAAGGTTATTCCCATCACTCAGATTCTACCCCAATATGTACTAGATATAATAATAATATTAGTAAATACCTCCAATTAGAAATGTAGTATAGTTCTCTTGATATAGTCATGTCTCTTACCTCATGTGCAAGGCATTGCAGGTAGGTATCCAAGGTAACAATCACAACCAACTAATTGTTACTATATGAGTGGACATAACCATGGATACCCAACCAGTAATGCCCTGCACATGAGGTAAGAGATATGGCTAGATCAGCAGAACTATATTCTAATTGTAGGTATTTGCTATTATTATTATTATTATTATTATTATTAATACACCTACTACATATTGGGGTAGGATCTTAGAGATGGAAATAACCCTTTTACTTTAAGGCCAATATGCAAAAGCTTAAAATATGATCATGTATTAATCTAGCCACTATCAGCCCAACACACCAAGTGGATGCGAGAAAGGGAAAAAAAAGTAGGAGATAAAGCTCAATGTATGCAATAAAGTGCCAGAAGCAAAATGGCCTTAAGGGGGCTTTACACGCTACGACATCGCTAATGCGAACTCGTTGGGGTCACGGAATTGGTGACGCACATCCGGCCGCATTAGCGATGCTGTTGCGTGTGACACCTATGAGCGATTTTGCATCGTTGCAAAAACGTGCAAAATCGCTCATCAGTGACATGGGGGTCCATTCTTAAAAATCATTACTGCAGCAGTAACAAGGTTGTTCCTCGTTCCTGCGGCAGCACACATCGCTCCGTGTGACACCGCAGGAACGAGGAAGCTCTCCTTACCTGCCTCCCGGCCACAATGCGGAAGGAAGGAGGTGGGCGGGATGTTACGTCCCCTCATCTCCGCCCCTCCGCTTCTATTGGCGGCCGCTCAGTGGCGTCGCTGTGACGCCGCACGGACCGCCCCCTTAGAAAGGAGGCGGTTCGCCGGTCACAGCGATGTCACCGGGCAAGTAAGTATGTGTGACGGGTCTGGGCGATGTTGTGCGGCACGGGCAGCGATTTGCCCGTGTCGCACAACAGTTGTGGGCGGGTACCCACACTAGCGATATCTGGACCTATATCGCAGTGTGTAAAGCCCGCTTTAGTCCTTATAATCCTTCAAAAATTGAATATTATGTCTTAAGCCTTTTTAGGAATGGACGCTTTCTCATATCTATAAATGATTCTAGTTAAGTTCAGCTAGAATTGAAATAATGTCTCTCA
The DNA here is from genome assembly GCF_048569485.1 of Anomaloglossus baeobatrachus. NCBI lineage: Eukaryota > Metazoa > Chordata > Amphibia > Anura > Aromobatidae > Anomaloglossus > Anomaloglossus baeobatrachus. Next base: position 480,239,146 of record NC_134354.1, on the reverse strand, counting down.
AAGAAGTCCACTACCTGACTATAATCTCTGATCAGCCACGTTGAGAGAGCTAGCAATAACTAGCCCTGGAAATTCCAAAAAGAGGCCTATAAATGGAGAAAGAGTTCAGATCTATGTGTTTACATTAGAACTACAGTGCATTTTCTGCCACGATTGTTGTAAAACTGCAATGTTTTGCTGTCAAGTTTGAAAATCTTGGAAAACTGTTGCAGCTTTACATCTTTTGTGGCAAAAACAAAAGGTACCACAGTCGCGTTGTGTGACCGCAGCCTAGGAGCAGGCCAACTTGAATTAAGTAACAGAATGAAACTGAAAGGGAACTTGTAAGGTTAGAAAATTCTATTAAACTACAAATATAGTGTTAATCTGCAGGTCAATTACTGTACATTTGGAAGGTGCCCATCCACCTCGCCGAAAGTACAGCACCCCGTCAAAAATCTGTAATCGCGCTCCAACACTTTGACTGGCAGCTGGCTTTGCAGTGCATCAGTGCAGAGCTGGCTGTCAGTCCGTGTGCAGGGCATGATTACAGCCACCACTTTCAGTGCTGTGAAATGTGACTGCAGCTGCACCGGCTTAATTGTATGCCTGAACTCTGGCGGCACCTGGGAGTTCTTTCTCCAAGGTGGCACACTTTCAGCACAGGAGCCAGGCACCCTTCTACAGCTGCGCTCACACGTGCAGTGATTCTCTCTTCCAATTATGCTAATGACACTCCACTCAAACTCTGATCAGTGTTTGAGGCGAGTATCCGTTTACTGTGATCTGATGCTCTCGCATGCGACAATTGTATCACAGTTCAGGAGAAGGTGGAGAATAATTCTCCATTATCTATGTCCACATATATGGAACATCCGAATGCAGTCTGATGTTTTGCATGCACCCATTGACTTGAATGGGTGTGCCGTTCGAATCACAGCATGCTACTTTCGCCATGAGAAAAATACGCTGTGGTTGGCAATGCCCCATAGTAAAACATTAGTCTGAGGGCTATCCGATAAAACATTGGCTAGCCTTCTTCCGTATTATACTCTTGTGTGAGCAAGCCCTAATTCTACTAACTGCAGATTTAAGAGGTTGTCCTGTCTAGAATTAAAAGCCTGCAGTCACAAGTGTATTGAGCAAGGCCGTGCCCCATCGACACAGCCGACTAGTGGGTGCTGTCTAGCGCCGCCACTCCCAGTAGTCATGCTTTGGGTGGGATTATGCACAGCGCATAATTGCAGTCATGTGACCTTCATTCCTGGATCAGAGAGAAAGTCCTCACAGTACACAGTGCGTGTGCTGGGAGGACTCGCAAGTTTGAAGACAAATTGAGTAGCTGCAGACCTGTCATTCTAGACCATACATCCCCTTTAAACCACTTAAAAAAAAAAAAAAAAAAAAACAATCCCTTCAAAAATGCTTGTCACTGAATCACTCCCTGATGAAATCCACTTTAAAGCGCACCAATCACCAGGATGTTCCTAGATAAACTAAAGCCAGTACTATACTGGCGATATCATGCTGATTTTATACAGACCTTTAGTTGTGAGATCGGATGTATAGTTTCTGAAATATAAGCAAGTCAAGTTTGTGAAATGCACTGTTGTTTACTGCAGAATATCTATTGGGCTATGTGCACACTGCGTTTTTTTAACGCTGCGTTTTTGTGCGTTTTTTAGCGCTAAAAACGCACAAACGCAGTGTCTTTAAAAAACGCGTGAAAAAACATGCGTTTTTACCGCGTTTTGGTGCGGTTTTGGCTGCGTTTTTGCTTACTGCGTTTTTTTTATCAGTGAACATTGCCATTAAAGATTGTTGAAAAAAAAAAAAAGTCTGATGTAATTTCCTTCTTCCATATGTTCTTCATTCTCCACTAGTGTATGCAGGAGAGCAGACAGCTGCGGAACTAAAAGGCTCAGCATGCTCCATCCAGGACTGTATGCTGGAGGGAGAGTCAGGGGGAGCAGACCTACAAGGCTCAGCATACTCCATCCACTAGTGGATGCAGGAGAGCAGGCAGCAGCTGCAGAACTACAAGGCTCAGCATCCTCCATCCAATAGTGTATGCAGGAGAGCAGACAGCAGCTGTCTAACTACAAGGCTCAGCATCCTCCTTCCAGGACTGTATGCAGGATTTCTTTGCCCCCCCAAACAAAAAAAAATGACGTGGGCTTCGCTATATTTTTGTATGCTAGCCAGGTACAGCAGGCTGCCCCTAACCCCCAGCTGCCTTTTTGTACCCGGCTAGGAACCAAAAATATAGGGATGCCCTTTTTTTTTTCTTTTTTTTTTTTTATTTCACGAATTTCATGAAATAATTTTAAAAAAAATGACGTGGGCTTCGCCCAATTTTTGAGTCCAGCCAGGTACAACTAGGCAGCTGGGGATTGGAATCCACAGTGCAGGGTGCCCATGCTTTCTGGGCACCCCCACTGCGAATTGCAGACCGCAGCCACCCCAGAAAATGGCGCATTCATAGAAGCACCATCTTGTGGCGCTGTATCCAACTCTTCCAGCGGCCCTGATGCCGGGTGGCTCGCTGGGTAATAATGGGGTTAGAGCTAGCTGTATATTATCAGCTGGCCCTAAGCCCGAAATTCACGGTGTCACGCCAATATTGGACATGGCCACCATGAATTTCTAGTAAAGATAAAAAAAAAAACACAACACACAAAAATATTTTTATTAGAAATACAACACAATTAGTGACTCAATCTTTATTGAAATAAAGAACCCCCCTCCGCAGTAATCCTGGGTCAAGGGTCCCGCGCCGTCCAATCCAGATCCAATATCATCTGATCTTTTTGCTGGAAGGCAAAGCAATCAGATGTGTCAGGTTCCAGGATGTGAATCACATCACACATCAGCTGATTGTATAAAAGCCGTTTATACAATCAGATGATGCATCAGTGCAAAAAAAAAAAAAATACTCACTTATGTGCTGATTACCGGCAGCTCCTGGAGTGGAGTTTGATCCCGTCCGATCGCTGCAGGAGCTGCCGGTAATCAGGGATGAAGTCTCCTGACGGCATCCGCTGACAGGTTAAGCCGGCCGGGCGCCGGCGTCACCGCGAGACTTACGATCAGCTGATGCGTCAGGTGACCGCATCAGGTGATCAGCGCCAGGTCCTGCAGCTATCGAAGGTGTCCCGGCCGTCTGCACACAGCCGGAGCGGCGGTACCGGGAGAGGAGCTGGGAGCGGACATGGCACCGGGAGTCTGCAGACAGGTGAGTATGACATTTTTTTTTTTATACTGTTTACTTTGGTTTTCTCAGCTGCCTCCATCTTCCGCCCAGACATGGCGCCACACGGGAGCAGACATGCACAGGACTGGAGGTGGACGCAGCGGTGACGGTACCGGGAGGATTCACGCTTCTGTGTTTACTGACAGAAGGAATCCTCTTCCTGTACATGTCACTTTACTGCCCACCCCTTGCGCTTATAGCTGCGTTTTTAGTCATAGAAACGCTCTAAAACGCAGCTATATTTGCAATTTGCTGTTTTCATTGCGTTTTTGAACATCTCATTGAACTCAATGGGTGGAAAACGCAGTGAAAAACGCAAAAATAATTGACATGCTGCGTTTTTGTGGGCACCACAAAAACGCAGCTAAAAAAAGCTGTGTGCAGACAGCAAAAATGAAAACTTATAGACTTTGCTGGGGAAACAAATTCATGCAGTTTTCTGAGCAAAAACGCCGCGAAAAACGCACTGTGTGAACTTACCCTTAGGGTGGTCGAGTTTTGCTAGTTACTCCCGCCCCTGTTCTTCCTCCCCCTGTCCTTCCTCTTTCCTTCCTCCCCCTGTAATAACAGAGGCAGGGGGAGGAAGGACAGGCAGGCAGACAGGGGTGGGAATAAATAATAAAACACAACCCACCTATTAGATATTCTGTAGCACCTATCAATCAAATAACACAAACTTTACTTGGCTCTATTTCAGAAAATATACATCCGATCTCACAACTTTAGGTATGTTTACAATCACCATGATAGCGCCAGTATAGCAATGGCTTTAGTTATTATAGGAAAATCCTGGTGGTTGGTCCTCTTTAAACTAGACTCTGTTCAATCAAATTTTCTGTTTTTGTGTGACCTGATCTATTGCTTGATCAGACTTTGAAAACCTCTGGTTCTGATTGGCTTGTGTTGCTGGTGTCCTACAGTCTACCAATATTGATGTTATAGATAATGCTATAACTTCTACATGTTTTCCTCTAGTTCCTCGCAAGTAGAGCCTACAAGAAGACCGTTCTGACAGAAGAACTCATAATACGTTACCTACCAGAAGAGCTAAGCGAGCGAAAGAAACTGTACGATGAGGAGATTAAGGAGTTATCAAAGTAAGCAGCTATATTGTGAATAAATAAAGTTTGTGCGTGACACCGACATATTGCTACTGCTCACAAATGTAAATCATATTGTGATAAATCCCCTCCCCATGAGTATTCTGATTTATGCACTGACATGGGTATTGTTACCATATTTATCACTATGTTGCGCGGTATCTGACTTGAGTTGTTTCTTTAGGTATCTAACTTTGCGTAATTAATATTGGACCCTTACCTAGAGTAACATTTTTTACAATAGTAATGTACAAAAGATGTTATATGAACTTATTTCCTTTTGATTGAAGAGATCAAAAAAGCCACTTGTATACAGCTCGTATTGTAGTAAATACTAAGGGAATATAGAAAAAGAACAATCCCAGTCTTTAAACACTAGTTAATGTATGTAGATATATTCTCCTATTGGAGAAATATATTGCATAACCTATCCTGTGTGCTGATCTTATGTTAGAGCCTATATTGATGGCCAAAGTTCGCCAATAACAATTCTAAACGTTAACATTTTTACTACCAACCAACAGAAAACATATACAAAAAAAACCTTTTCTATATGTTGGTGGTGTTCAAAGCAGCCCCGGCAGACTTCACATGGTATTGAACTGTGCAGAACCGTGATTCTTCTGCTACATTTCCTTTGTCACAATTTACCAGACTTTAAAGAGAACCTGTCACCAGTTTTTCGGCCTATAAGCTGCGGCCACCACCAGTGGGCTCTTATATACAGCATTCTAACATGCTGTATATAAGAGCCCAGGCCACTGTGTAGAACATAAAAAAACACTTTATAATACTCCCCTAATGGTCGCGCTGTGGTGTAGTTGGGCCATATGGGCGTCTCCATTGTCCACTGCCGGCGCCACCTTTCTGCCATCTTTGTCCTTCTGTAGCCGCGGTGCATGACGCATCCTACGTCATCCACACTCGCCAGCATTGAGGTCCTGTGTAGGCGCACTTTGATCTGGCCTGAGCAGGGCAGATAAAAGTATTGTAGTGCGCCTGCTCGGGACCGGCGTGTGTGTATGACGTAGACGTGTCATGTACACAGGCTTTAGAAGTAGGACAAAGATGGCCGAAAGAGGCGGCACCGGCATTGGACAACAGAGACTCCCATATGGTCCAACTCCACCGCAGAGCGACCGTTAGGGGAGTTGTCACAAACCACCGGGGGGGTCACTCAGAAATCCCCCGCGCTGGCTACCAGTACGTCACAATCGGGGGGTAACAAGTGGGGGTCACCCCTCCTTTATACCTCCCGACCGACAGACAGAGCACGTGACGCGCTCTCTAGCGCCCCTCTTATAGTCAGGCCAATTATGGAATTGCCCGACAATAAGCAAGGAGGCCGCTATACTACTTATGCCGATTATTGAAGGGTCCCCGGTGAGAGTAGGGTATATATTCCCCCGACCTCCGCGGGCGGAATATATAATATCTTCCCGAATCTCACTGGCCTCCCCACAATAATCCTTGGCACAACTCGCTGCCACCAACCGCTTCACGGTAACTATTAGCCGAACACACAGACGTGGGATTCAAGATCGAGATAACAGAACAGCCCAAGATTAATTATATAATTTAATCAGCCTAAAGCACACTAGAAACTACAATATATACAATAGGGAATCTACAGAATATACATATGTCAGAGTACAGTTACAGATAAAGCATGGTTTACAACAGGTATGCAATTCAATCAGTTACCTTGTGCGTCTGGCCACAGGGGGGCGCTGTAGACCAGGTTTCTAGGAACTCCCGCAGATGTTTCCTGCACGTGACCCCCAGCGAAAGAACACTGGAAAATGGCCGAAGTAGGGTTATCAACCTGGGCAGATCCAGGTCCCCTCCTACCTTAGTGACCTCACAGGGAAGCACTGCTCCACCCCTGGCTGGAGTTATGGACAAAATCCACAACATGGAATATGGCCATAACTTGGCCTGGGAGCGTCGTAGGCGGACGCCAATGCTCTCATTGTGACAGTTATGAATTTAGCTACAGAACGAGGGGACTCATGACCTGTCTGCCAGTTCCCCATTGGCTGATATCACGCCTGGGGCATTTCCCAATGTCCTGCTCCCATAAAAAGGGTGTGCCGGCATCGTCCGCATGCGGAGACACCATTTTTATGGTTGCCATATTTATCGGAAATATGGCTTGCGAGATATGAACCATTTTTTACTGGAGTCGTTCTGTCTGGCTATTTCCATAGCCTTGCTAATGAGATACAACTCTTGTTACAGGGTGACGGCAGGGAGTCATCCTGTGTCCATTGTTCCCACACCACCTCATCTCCATATCACAGGACATGGCCATGGAGGTGTAAGTGGAACACTGAGAACAAGAAGGGAGGGGGCACTGCCAGGGAGTGATGAGGGATTATGACTGGAGTCATAATTCATCTTCATATCCCGGGATTTGCCTCACACCTCCCCCCTTTTGAGGGCGCTAGGGGGCAGCACACTCCGGTGTTCCCCCGTGCGCCCGTCCGCGACCTCTCCTTGTCGGGACAGCCCGTCTGCGTTACCGTGGTCACGGCCCCTTTTGTGGCGAATGGTGAAGTTGTATTGCTGGAGCGCAAGGCTCCATCGCAACAATCGCCCATTCGTCCCAGAGACGGTGTGCAACCAGCTGAGGGGATTGTGGTCCGTCTCCACGATGAAGTGGCGCCCGTATAGATAGGGTTGCAGACGCTGCAGGGCCCACACTATGGCCAGGCACTCCTTCTCCATCGTGGAATAGGCAACTTCCCTTGGTAACAGCTTCCTGCTCAGGTACAAGACTGGGTGCTCTTGGCTCGCAGAGTCCACCTGGCTGAGCACCGCACCGAGGCCGAAGTCACTGGCGTCGGTCTGTACTACAAACGGCCGCGTGAAGTCGGCTGCCTGTAGCACGGGCGGGCTGGACAGGGCGTCCTTTAGGGCCCGGAAGGCTGTCTCGCAGTCCATTGTCCAATCGACTGCAGAGGGCAGCTTCTTCTTGGTGAGGTCCGTCAAGGGCTTTGCCAGGCTACTATAGCATGGAACAAACCTCCTATAGTACCCAGCGGTCCCCAAGAAGGACATCACCTGCTTCTTGGTCCTGGGGGTGGGCCAGGATGCGATGGCTTCCACTTTCTCAGGCTCGGGCTTCAGTGTTCTCCCACCTACCCGGTGACCGAGGTACTGGACCTCGCTCATGGCCAGCTGACACTTTCCCGGCTTGATGGTCAAACCTGCCCGGTGGATCCGCCTGAGCACCTGTGCTAGATGCTCTAGGTGGTCCTCCCAGGTGGGACTGAAGACGGCAATGTCATCCAGGTACGCGGCCGCGTACCCTTCAAGTCCCTTGAGCAGGGTGTTGACCATCCGCTGGAAAGTGGCAGGGGCATTCCTCATCCCGAATGGCATCACCGTGGACTCGTACAGTCCAAATGGGGTAATAAAGGCAGAGCGTTCCCTGGCCTTGCGAGTCAGGGGGATCTGCCAATATCCCCGGCTCAGATCCATGATGGTCAGGTACTGAGCCCCGGCCAACTGATCGAGCAGGTCATCGATGCGTGGCATTGGGTACGCATCGGCGACCGTGACCGCATTGAGCCCCCTGTAGTCCACGCAGAACCGAGTGGTTCGGTCCTTCTTAGGGACGAGGACTACAGGCGAGGCCCAAGCGCTGTTGGATGCCTGGATCACCCCCAGCTTCAGCATCTCGTCAATCTCCTGGCGCATGTGTTGCTGCACCTCCAGGGAGACCCGATATGCTGAACGCCGGATCGGGGGATGATCCCCAGTGTCCACGTGATGGACAGCCAAGTCAGTCCTTCCGGGCTGGTTGGTAAACAACCCCCGGAAGGGGAGGAGGGTGGCCCACAGCTGGGACCGTTGGTCTTCCAAGAGCTGGTGGCCAACCTCCACATCCTCAATGGATCCGCCTGCCCTAACCTGGGCTAGCATATCCAAGAGGGTTTCCGCTTCTCCCTCCTCGGGCAGGTTGCACACGGGGAGCGCACATGCCTCCCGCTCATGATGTGCCTTCATCATGTTCACATGGAAGGGCTTCCGCCTTCCACGGGCAGGGTCCAGGGTGACCAGGTACGTCACAGGGTTGAGCTGCTGGTACACGAGGTATGGGCCCTCCCAGGCTGCCTGAAGCTTGTCCTGTGGTACGGGGACCAGTACCCACACCTCTTGACCCACTTGGTAGGTCCTCTCACAAGCGTTCTGGTCGTACCAACGCTTCTGATCGGCCTGGGCTTGAGCCATATTGTCGTGTACCAGTTGCGTCAAGGCCTGCATTTTGTCCCGGAAGCGCATGACATACTCGATAACCGACACTCCAGGGGTGGCCAAATCCCCTTCCCAAGCCTCTTTCACCAGAGCCAGGGGGCCCCGCACACGTCGCCCGTACAGGAGCTCAAACGGTGAGAATCCTGTTGAGGCCTGTGGAACCTCCCGGTAAGCAAATAACAGGTGTGGGAGATACCGCTCCCAGTCACGCCCATGGGAGTCGACCAACATCTTAAGCATCTGCTTTAAGGTGCCATTGAACCGCTCGCACAGGCCATTAGTCTGTGGATGGTACGGGCTGGCCACCAGATGTCGCACCTGGACTTGCTTACAGAGGGCCTCCATCAGCTGGGACATGAATTGGGTCCCCCGGTCAGTGAGCATTTCCTGGGGAAAACCCACTCGGGAGAAAATCTCCAGCAATGCGGTGGCCACCTTGTCAGCCCGAATGGACGACAAGGCCACTGCTTCTGGGTACCGGGTGGCATAGTCCACTACCGTCAGTAGGAAGCGTTTCCCGGAGCTGCTGGGGATGGCCAGCGGGCCGACCAGATCCACAGCCACCCTCCTGAAAGGCTCATCGATGATTGGCAGAGATACTAGTGGGGCTTTGGGGCGTGGCCCCGCCTTCCCCACTCTCTGACAGGTTTCACACGAACGGCAGTAGGCAGCCACATCGGCCCCCATTTTTGGCCAGTAGAAATGCTGGTTTAACCTGGCCTTGGTCTTAGCGATCCCTAGGTGTCCGGCCATCGGAATCTCATGTGCGATCCGCAACAACTCCGTCCGGAACGGATAGGGTACCACCAACTGTCGGTCCCTGGGCCACGCCTCCGGTGAACCCTGCTGGACCGTGGCCCGGTACAGCCGTCCTTGGTCCCAGACCACTCGCTCCGGGTCCGAGTCCGAGGGAGGCTGTGCCGCCTGCTCCTTAAGAGCTTTCAGGCTGTCATCAGCTTCTAACGCTGCCTGAAACCCCTGACTAGATGTGGCCAGAATCGACGAGACTGTCACATCTTCAGTCAGTACCCCGGGACCTGTGTCCTGGCCTCCACCTGACTCGGCTGCCACTTGGTCAGAAGGGGAAGAGCTATCGGACCTCCGGGAGGCCCCTTGGCTTCCAGCACTCCCACTGCGGGTGACAGCGGCCACAGCCGCTGCGACCGTGGGTCGTGCCTGCTCCTCCTCCGTTCCTGACCAAGTCGCCGGTTCAGGCAGACCTACCTGGCTTCCTGACACCCCGGTTGTGGGGGAACCATGCACCGAGATCTTACCTGGGAGCACTTCCGCTCCTGGACCGGCCCCAATCTCACCTGCCTGTTCCCCTCCTGCAGCAACAGAACCCCGCTGTGAAATCTCTGGGGACCCCACATTTGCTGTGGTAGCCCCCACCCCACACACTGGTCCTCCCCCTGCAGCACCCTGCTCTCTGCTTATCCCTGCAGAGGGCAACAGATCCCAGCTCACTGGCTGGTTACTTGTAGAGGCATTGTCACACCTTTCTCTGACCCCCTCCCCTGTCACAGCTGCAGCTGAGTGTGTGTCTATGGTGTCTATGCAAGCAGAAATATCAGAGTTCACTCCCTCCTCCCTTACATCATTTATAGATAACACATTAACATTGTTAGGAGTCATGTCAGTACGGGCTGAAGGTTCAGCCCTTGGGGGGGGCCCAAACTGGGAGGTTATCTGCCCCAAATCTGTCCCAAGTAGCACGTTTGCAGGGATCCGATCAGTTACCCCCACCTCCCTCACCCCCCGCCCTGCGCCCCAGTCCACATAAATGTCAGCAACAGGCAGCGCCGGGTCAGTGCCTCCAATCCCGGAGACAGCGAGGGTTTTTCCAGGGATCAAGTCTTGGGGGGACACCATCTCAGGCCGCACCAGAGTCCCCTCCGAGGCGCTGTCTCGCAGTCCTATGGTCACAGACCGGCCGACGGTGACAGGTTGGAAGCTGTCCAGGGACCTACCACCACCCCCACCCACACAATACACCTTGGGCGGCCCTTGGGACGGGGACGGAGCCGGGGCCTTGGGACGCTGAGGGCACATGGCCTTGAAGTGTCCAGGTAGGTTGCACTGGTGGCACCGTCTTGGTTCCGCCACGGGCCTGGAGAGGGGAGTTGAGGGGGACACCCCCTGCAGTCTAGGGGCAGGTGGGGCAGTCGCAGAATTCATCTTACCCCCTCTCCAGGTGCTGCTGGTGGCCGCTCTCCTGGCCTCAGGGGCCCGGTTGTTGGTGTAGTCATCGGCAAGGGCAGCTGTAGCCGTGGACCCCTTTGGCTTCTGGTCTCGGATGAACTGGCGGAGATCCTCAGGGCAGTTCCACAAGAGTTGCTCCGTGATGAACAAGTCCAGGATCTCCGGTCCGGTGGAAAGCTGCAGGCCTTGGGTCCAGTGGTCGGCAGCTCGGGCAAGTGCCCGCCGGTGGTCAGCCCAGGAGTCCTTTGGTCCCTTCTGTAGGCTCCGGAACTTCTTGCGGTAGGACTCTGGAGTGAGGTTGTACTGTTGGATCAGGGCCCGCTTGATGGTGTCGTAGCCCTGATCTGCCTCAGCAGGCAAGTCCCCAAGGACATCTAGGGCCTTACCCCTTAAACGGGGGGTCAGGTATTTGGCCCACTGGTCCTTGTCCAGATGGTGCTGCAAGCAAGTCCGTTCAAAAGCAGTCAAGAAAGAGTCCAAGTCTCCATCCTTCTCCAGCACTGGGAAGTCCTCAACACGGACCTTTGGAAGTTTGGTGTCTTGAAGGTCACGTGGGGCTGATGAGGGCCGGAGCTGAGCTAGCTGCAGCTGGTAGTCACGCTCTGCCTGGCGCTCTTCACGCGCTGCCTGCCGCTCCGCAGCCTCAGCCTCACGCGCTGCTTGCCGCTCTGCCCTGCGCTCTGCCAGGAGTCCCTTGTAGCCCTCCTGGTCTCCAGCCTGGAGAAGGGCCATAGCCATTTGAAGAAGGCTATCCGAGCCTCCCAGGCTCGGTGGAATGGCACGTGGTGATCTGCGGCCCGCTGCGGAGCCTGGTGATTCACTGTCCCTTGCAGAGCGGAGGGCTGGCATCTGGCTCGTTGAGGACCCTTGGGTGAGCTGCTCCTCATCTTGTCCATAATTGCCAGCTTGTGCGCTGTCCTCTGCAGAACGGTTTTCTGGCGTCGAGCTCCTGGAGGACTCGTGGGCAACCTCCTCATTACTGCCCACAGCACCGTCCTCCCTCTCTTCGGCTCCTGCTTTAGCATTGGCCAGTTGCATAGCTCTGCTCCTGGTGCCATCAGCCATTCTTGCAGACTTTTGGTCACTGACACAGAACTGACACCTGATGCCTCCACACACCTTACAGTATCTGCACTCTGACACTCTAGTGTTGAGCTAGTCTGAAGACCCCAGCAGCCACAGCTGCTGCAGGCAGTCTTTAGTGTCTGGGAGTATGGGTCTCACACTCACACACACTATTATCTCGATCCCACCGCTATGCCACCAATATGTCACAAACCACCGGGGGGGTCACTCAGAAATCCCCCGCGCTGGCTACCAGTACGTCACAATCGGGGGGTAACAAGTGGGGGTCACCCCTCCTTTATACCTCCCGACCGACAGACAGAGCACGTGACGCGCTCTCTAGCGCCCCTCTTATAGTCAGGCCAATTATGGAATTGCCCGACAATAAGCAAGGAGGCCGCTATACTACTTATGCCGATTATTGAAGGGTCCCCGGTGAGAGTAGGGTATATATTCCCCCGACCTCCGCGGGCGGAATATATAATATCTTCCCGAATCTCACTGGCCTCCCCACAATAATCCTTGGCACAACTCGCTGCCACCAACCGCTTCACGGTAACTATTAGCCGAACACACAGACGTGGGATTCAAGATCGAGATAACAGAACAGCCCAAGATTAATTATATAATTTAATCAGCCTAAAGCACACTAGAAACTACAATATATACAATAGGGAATCTACAGAATATACATATGTCAGAGTACAGTTACAGATAAAGCATGGTTTACAACAGGTATGCAATTCAATCAGTTACCTTGTGCGTCTGGCCACAGGGGGGCGCTGTAGACCAGGTTTCTAGGAACTCCCGCAGATGTTTCCTGCACGTGACCCCCAGCGAAAGAACACTGGAAAATGGCCGAAGTAGGGTTATCAACCTGGGCAGATCCAGGTCCCCTCCTACCTTAGTGACCTCACAGGGAAGCACTGCTCCACCCCTGGCTGGAGTTATGGACAAAATCCACAACATGGAATATGGCCATAACTTGGCCTGGGAGCGTCGTAGGCGGACGCCAATGCTCTCATTGTGACAGTTATGAATTTAGCTACAGAACGAGGGGACTCATGACCTGTCTGCCAGTTCCCCATTGGCTGATATCACGCCTGGGGCATTTCCCAATGTCCTGCTCCCATAAAAAGGGTGTGCCGGCATCGTCCGCATGCGGAGACACCATTTTTATGGTTGCCATATTTATCGGAAATATGGCTTGCGAGATATGAACCATTTTTTACTGGAGTCGTTCTGTCTGGCTATTTCCATAGCCTTGCTAATGAGATACAACTCTTGTTACAGGGTGACGGCAGGGAGTCATCCTGTGTCCATTGTTCCCACACCACCTCATCTCCATATCACAGGACATGGCCATGGAGGTGTAAGTGGAACACTGAGAACAAGAAGGGAGGGGGCACTGCCAGGGAGTGATGAGGGATTATGACTGGAGTCATAATTCATCTTCATATCCCGGGATTTGCCTCACAGGAGTGTGGGATAAAGTGTTTTTTACATGCTACACAGCGGCCTGGGCTCTTATATACAGCATGTTAGAATGCTCTATATAAAAGAGCCCACTGGTGGTGGCCGCAGCTTATAGGGCGACAAACTGGTGACAGGTTCCCTTTAACCTGTTCCCATCATTCCACAACCTCTTCAGGTACTAAGGAAACTTGGCAATTTCCATTGGGACGTGAAAAGGCAGTGATCCTGGGGCCCCCTTTAACACATTCACAGCAGTAGGGAGTGAGCGCTGTCAGGACTCTGCAGGGACTCTGTTAGCGCCTTTACATGCTATGGTCATCAGCAACTGCAGCATGTGAAGAGCTTGACAGAGGGAGATTACTCCTTCTATTACTTCATTACCTCTTCACAGCAGGACTTTGGGGAGCCGATGGTTGCTTTGGTAACCGAGGCCGAACACTGAACACAAATGAATCCTATATTTCAGAAAGTCATTTAATCTAATAAAAAACAAATGTCCTAAAAAAAAAAAAAAAAAAAAAGCTATTGCTATAAAAAAAAAACTACACTAAAGTTGCAATTTTGTTAATCTTTGCTTACATAAAATGTAAAAATAATGAACTTATCGGGACCCAAAGATGGTACCAATAAAAAAAACAAGGCGTCATAAAACTCTAGAGCAGGGGTCTCAAACACGCGGGCCGCATGCGGCCCCTGAGGCTGCTTGTTGCGGCCCGCAGACCCCATGACAATCGCGGCTCTATCCTGAGGGTCGGCGCCGGCAGGAACTTTACTGCATTTGAATCCATCTGCGGTGCCGCGCAAGGAGCTGTCAGTTCTATCCCAGTTGCTGCTGCTGTCTGCCAATCAGATGCAAGGAGGTGACGTCATACAGCGACGTCACTTCCTTGCATCTGATTGGCAGGCAGCAGCCATTGGTCCAGACACAGCTCCTCTGCGCTGCACCGCAAATGGATTCAAATGCAGTGAAGTTCCTGCCGGCGCCGACCCTCAGCACAGAGCCGCGATCATCACGGGCCGCGACAAGCAGGTAAGGTACGTGCTCAAGTTCAGGACCCGCTGCGTGCTGGACACAGCGCGTCCTGATCGGCGGGGCCGCGAGTCTACTCCTTAGGAGACCGCAGCTGCCCGTGCCTGCGATCAGGGGTTCGGGCCGCTGCGGTCTCCTCGCTGTGCTCTGCCTAGGGAGGACGCTTCAGACGCCGCAGCATAAATTCACATGCTGCGGCCTCTGGAAGCCACACCGCAGTTCCGTTTTCACTGCGGGCCGTACATGCACAGTGGGCATGGGATTTTTAGAAATCCCATGCCCACTGTGCTTTTACCATACATAGCAGGGTTTTGGACGCAGCTGAAGCATGCTGCATCCAAAACTCTGCAAGTACTGATCGTGGGCACACAGGGAACGGAGGAAAGGTGAGGAGATTTTTTTTTTTTTGTTTGCGTATTACTAAAGGATGGGCAGAATACTACAGGGATGGCCACAATACTACAAGGGTGGGCAGAATACTACAGGGATGGCCACAATACTACAAGGGTGGGCAGAATACTACAGGGATGGCCACAATACTACAAGGGTGGGCAGAATACTACAGGGATGGCCACAATACTACAAGGGTGGGCAGAATACTACAGGGATGGCCACAATACTACAAGGGTGGGCAGAATACTACAGGGATGGCCACAATACTACAAGGGTGGGCAGAATACTACAGGGATGGCCACAATACTACAAGGGTGGGCAGAATACTACAGGGATGGCCACAATACTACAAGGGTGGGCAGAATACTACAGGGATGGCCACAATACTACAAGGGTGGGCAGAATACTACAGGGATGGCCACAATACTACAAGGGTGGGCAGAATACTACAGGGATGGCCACAATACTACAAGGGTGGGCAGAATACTACAGGGATGGCCACAATACTACAAGGGTGGGCAGAATACTACAGGGATGGCCACAATACTACAGGGATGGGCAGAATACTACAGGGATGGGCAGAATACTACAGGGATGGCCACAATACTACAAGGGTGGGCAGAATACTACAGGGATGGCCACAATACTACAAGGGTGGGCAGAATACTACAGGGATGGCCACAATACTACAAGGGTGGGCAGAATACTACAGGGATGGCCACAATACTACAAGGTTGGGCAGAATACTACAGGGATGGCCACAATACTACAAGGGTGGGCAGAATACTACAGGGATGGCCACAATACTACAAGGGTGGGCAGAATACTACAGGGATGGCCACAATACTACAAGGGTGGGCAGAATACTACAGGGATGGCCACAATACTACAAGGGTGGGCAGAATACTACAGGGATGGCCACAATACTACAAGGGTGGGCAGAATACTACAGGGATGGCCACAATACTACAAGGGTGGGCAGAATACTACAGGGATGGCCACAATACTACAAGGGTGGGCAGAATACTACAGGGATGGGCACAATACTACAGGGATGGGCAGAATACTACAGGGATGGGCAGAATACTACAGGGATGGCCACAATACTACAAGGGTGGGCAGAATACTACAGGGATGGCCACAATACTACAAGGTTGGGCAGAATACTACAGGGATGGCCACAATACTACAGGGATGGGCAGAATACTACAGGGATGGGCAGAATACTACAGGGATGGCCACAATACTACGGGAATTGGCAGAATACTACAGAGCACAATACTACAAGGATGAGCACAATACTACAAGGTTTGGAACAATATTACTGGGCACAATACTACAGGGCACAAGGATGGGCACTATACTACTGGGCACAATACCACAAGGATGAGCACCTTACTACAGGGCACACGGATGGGCACATTACTACAAGATTTTGGCTAAGATTACTATATGATGCTGCTAATTGTAAAACAATTACAAGAAGGTGATAAAATGTAAAAAAAAAAAAATCCTAAAACATGACTTTTTTTATTTACATTAAAAATGCTTTTCTGTATATGAACTTAACAAAAAAAGTGCACATTTGTTATAATAAACAAGCGAAAAATGTTTACAAAAGTGATCCAAGATGTATAGAAAAAAAAACATGGATTCATTAAAAATGTTCACTTTGTCCTGCAAATAATGCGGCCCCCCCTCATTTTTTTTTTTTCTATATGCGGCCCATACACCCAGCTGAGTTTGAGACCCCTGCTCTAGAGCAAGATAAATAAATTCTAAATAGATTTTACTCAATTTCTTTTTTTTTTTTTTTTTTTTTTTTTTTTTTTCTTGTGAAAGAATAAGGCTATGTGCCCACGGGACTCTGTATCTGCGGATTTTTCTGCAGCTAAATCCGCAGCATTCCCCTGGAATCCGCACCTTTTCATAGGTGGTGATTTTGTGTGGATTTGTTGCGGATTTCGTTGCGGATTTTGCGATTTTTTTTTTTTTTTTTTTTTTTTTTTTTTTTTTTTTTTTTCCCTTTTTTTTTTACATTCAATTGAATAGGCAAAATCCGCAGGTAAATCCGCAACAATAATTGACATGCTGCAGATTTTTCCGCACGGAAATCCGCATGATTTCCGCTGTGGAAAAATCCGCAGCGTGGGCACAGCATTTCCCAAATGCCATAGAAATGGCTGGGGAGTAGCTGTACTGCAGATTTCTGAAAAATCCGCGGCATTTCCGTGAGAAATCCGCAGCAAAATCCGCACACTTTCCGCAGCGTGGGCGCACAGCCATAGACGTAAATATAAATTAGGTATAAATATAATCGTATTGACCTATGTCATAAAACTAACTTAATTTATCTCACATGGTGAATGCCCAAAAAAAGTCATATGTACCCAAAAATGGGACCAATGAAAAGAAATCATGTCTCGCAAAAAATAAACCCCCTATATAGTTAATTTTATGGAAGAGTATTTAACGCACTGGTGTCAGCATATTGAAACACAAATGTTTCTAAAATAGAATTCACTGTATAATGTATAAAAGACAAAAACATAAATTTTATTAAATTTGGTACTACCATAATCACTTTTTACATGCAGAATAAAGTTAAAGGGTGATTCCACCATCATAGATGGATAGGGTCAGATAGTGCTTTTAACAACAGGTTTACAATTTACTATTTTATTAAAAATTGCAACCATTCTCGAGATAAAGTGTGACCTGTAAAACGTCAAACGCATTATAATGGCAGGTTTTTTGGGGTTTTTTTTCTTACTTTTTGTCAGAGTTAATGAACGTTAGGTAATAGATTGTATGTACCCCAAAATTGTGAAATAAAACTCATCCCATCCAACAAAAAAACAGCCCTTCTACAACATTGTTAATTAAAACAGACAGCTACATCAGTTCCTTCCACCGATCTTTAGCGGCCCACAGTCGGTGGATAGGAGGTATTGTATTTCTACGTAGTAGAAGAGGGTGTGGATTATTTCAACACAAAACCTTCACATTGACATGTGTTTTTATCTCCGAACAGCTTGAATAAAGATGTTCCGATATTTGTGTGCACTATGGCCTTCCCTACAATTCCTTGCCCACTGCATGTATTTGAACCCCGGTATCGCCTGATGATCCGGAGAAGCATGGAGACAGGAACAAAGCAGTTTGGAATGTGCATATCTGATGAACTGAAGGGGTGAGTATGACTTATTTCTTGGAAACATTGCTTCTGTAATGTATTATGGGGATAGATTAATGATATCTTGTTATAGAGAAATATAGAAATTTGCCTATGCTTTCATATATGTAGTTGCGTTTATACTACAACCTGAAAATGATGAAAGTGTAATTTTTACACGAAACAATGTAAGTGAATAAAAAGTAATGTTCCAGTAGTTACTGAAATTTTGCACTAGTTTTGAACTGTTGGATATGTAATGAGCAATGATGGGCGAGCAGTACAATGCTTGGTACTCAGAATGATGGGTGAACCCTAAGATGCTTGAGTGCTCGTTACCCAAGTAAAACAGGTTAGAGGTTCGAATGGGCTCAACTTGAGTAACGAGTATAATAGAATTCAATGATTGGGCAGTTCAGCTCTCAGCCCATATACAGCCTTTCACACACCATTTTCAAGGGGGTGGGGGGGGCAGGGGCAGAGGTTTTTTTGTTTTGTTTTTTTTTTTTTTGGACAACTACATGTGAAAATGTTGTTGTCTTTACCCCCAGTGATAGCGATTCAGAGACTGCAAGTGACCTTCACTTGGGTGTCTTCTCCCATTATTCAGTAAAGGAAGC
Source organism: Anomaloglossus baeobatrachus (assembly GCF_048569485.1). Classification (NCBI taxonomy): domain Eukaryota; kingdom Metazoa; phylum Chordata; class Amphibia; order Anura; family Aromobatidae; genus Anomaloglossus; species Anomaloglossus baeobatrachus. The sequence goes on along the minus strand of NC_134354.1, from coordinate 480,220,590 downwards.
CAGTTCTTTGTGTATGCTGTTTCATGAACGACATATCCGAGCACCTGCGATACTGTGACGAGTAGCTGAGCACCCCAATGCTCGATCGAGTAGTTCTGAGCATGCTCCCACTTCATTAGCAATGAGCTCTCTTGGTTGCCAAAATGGCCAAGTATCTTAGCGGTTGTAGGGTCTAAAACAGAGTTATATTTACAAGAGACAGGACCCCATAGAAAGCTTTTGAATTTCTCTGTTGGAGTTCTCAGGTCATCATCGTTTGTTGCTGCCTGTTCTAACAACAAACCCCCCTACCAGAGCCAGCACCACTGCAGGAGGGCCAGGCGATTACACATGTGTATGTTATTCTTGCCTGTTCATAGCCCCAAGCCCCCCTGCAATTAATGACTCCTATGGCTACCCCCTGGTTTAGTATAAAACACAACTATGTATTATATATGGCCAACACTATAGCTCTTATAGCTTGTGCACTGTCCTTTTACTTTGAGATCCTGTGTCCCACAATATCCATGTAGACAATAGAAAAGACCCCGAATTGGGAAGAGGAAAAAAAAAAAAATCATTAAGATCACCGCCATCCTGAGACATTCATATTGTATCTTTTAAGTACAAGGAATTTCTCCTCCTAGGCTACTATAAACAGATCAGACTCATCACTATCTCCATTGACTACAACTGTGAAACTCTAAACATGGGGAATGAGGGTTGTTAAATATGTAGACTGGGTAACTTTACTATCTTATATGTGGATAATAATAGTACCATAATTTTGCAAAGTTATGCACTACTGCTTATTTTTACTCTGACACGATGGCTATCAATGCTTTTGGAATGGGGAAAAGGGAGATCAACACATATTGAAACTCCTATTTATATTTCAGATTTGCAGACTATGGTTGCATGTTACAAGTAAGAGATGTCAAGTTTTTCCCAGATGGGCGTTCAGTAGTGGATACAATAGGCCTGAGCAGGTTTAAGGTCTTGAGCCATGGACAAAGAGATGGTTACAACACTGCAAATATTGAATATCTTGAAGATAAAAAGGTAATAAAAAGAGCTCCTGAAGTATATTTACGATCTCAGAATATATAAAGACGTATGAACCACTACTGTCCTTCTACTGTAATGTTTATATACTTGTGGAATGAGATTACTTGGATTGAAGACTTGGGATTCTAAAGGTACCGTAACACTAAGCGATGCTCCAGCGATCCCACCAGCAACCTGACCTGATAGGGATCGCTGGAGCATCGCTACACGGGTTGCTGGTGAGCTGTCACATAGGCAGATCTCACCAGCGACCAGTGACCAGCCCCCAGCCAGCAGCGACGCGTGGAAGCATGCTGCGCTTGGTAACTAAGGTAAATATCGGGTAGCCAACCCGATATTTACCTTTGTTACCAGCGCACACCGCTTAGCGCTGGCTCCCTGCACACCTAGCCAGAGTACACATCGGGTTAATTACCCAATGTGTACTCTGCTACGTGTGCAGGCAGCAGGAAGCTGGCTTCTGCGGACGCTGGTAACCACGGTAAACATCGGGTAACCAAGAAGCCCTTACCTTGGTTACCCGCTATTTACCTTCGTTACCAGCGTCCACCGCTCTCACACTGCCAGTGCCGGCTCCCTGTTGCCTGCACTCCTAGCCAGAGTACACATCGGGTTAATTACCCGATGTGTAGTCTGGCTATGTGTGCAGGGAGCCGGCACTGACAGCGTGAGAGCGGCGGACGCTGGTAACGAAGGTGAATATCGGGTAACCAAGGTAAGGGCTTCTTGGTTTCCCGATGTTTATCGTGGTTACCAGCATCCACAGAAGCCAGCTTCCTGCTCACTGCACAATCAGTTGTTGCTGTCTCGCTGTCACAGCGATGTGTGCTTCACTGCGGGAGAGCAACAACTAAAAAATGGTCCAGGACATTCAGCAACAACCAGCGACCTCACACCAGGGGCCAGGTTGTTGCTGGATGTCACACACAGCAACATCGCTAGCAACGTCGCTGTTACGTCACAAAAGTCGTGCCTCAGTAGCGATGTTGCTAGCGATGTTGCTTAGTTGCCTTTAGTAATAGAATGTTGTTTTCTTTGCAATTACAAAACCAGGACAATATAATAGATAAAAGATAGGTTAAGGCCATAAAAAACAAAGACAATCCATTTTATATACTGCAATCCTTGGTTATATTCTAGAATGTTCTGTCATTTTTTCCTTTAGGTTGAAGGACAAGAATATGAAGAGCTTCTCCTATTTCACAATTCTGTGTATGATCAAGCCTTGGCCTGGTTTTCCTCCCTTAAGGACAATATGAGGGCACAAATACTGAACCATTTTGGGTCGATGCCAAACAAAGATCCAGATCCACAGGTCAGAACATGACTCCTGGTCACATTTATGAACAGTAGTGAAAAACAGCAGAGCCACACTCTAGTTGTGCTTTTTGTAATAAGATATTGATAAGTTCCCTTGACGAAACCACTCACTCTATACACAGAGCACTCCGACACAGATGACACAGAAACCCTGGCACACACTGCAAACATGTGTTCTCCACTTGTTATTTGTTTGATGAACATCTGTCGATTAAATTATTTTCTAGTTGAATTCATCCTTGATACATTTTTTGCTTAAAAATGTATCTCTACTCTTCATTTTGCCAAACAAGCCTATTTAACCACCTTTATCACTTCACCAGCAATCCTAAATTATGTTTTGACACTTTTTCAATTGTGTTTTTTTAAAAAGTTCAGGCCCCTAAACCCAACCCTAGCGCTGACAATCTGGCCACTTTGTTCAAAGAAAGAATTGACCATATCCGACAAATTGTCTTTCAGTCTCCCAATATCATGGGTCCTGTTCTCTCCCCTTTTCATCAAGTTCCCTTTCCATCTTCATAACACTCACCGAAGAAGACGTTACCAGGTCCTTGCTTCTTCTTATACTAGTACATGCAGCGCTGACCCTATTCCCTGTTGCCTCATCCATTCCTTCAACTCGGCTATCACTTTCCCATCTAGTTAACATACTTAACCTCACTCTTTAATCTTGTATCTTACATTCCTCCTTAAGGCCCTGTACGCACACTGCATTTTTACCTGCGGTTTTACCCGCGGTTTTGCTGCAGAAATTTCTTGAGAAATGTTTGTAATCTTTCTGCAGACATTTCCCAGCAAAACCTATGGAAAAAAAATAGCTGTGCGCACACTGCATTTTTTTTCTCAAGAAAATTCTTTCTGCAGAATTTTTTGAGAAAATTTCTTGAGAAAATGTGCATGTCACTTCTTTTCCGCAGGTACCTGCGGTATTTCACTCCATTCACTGTAATGTAATTGCGAAAAACCGCGGGTATACCGCAGGTAGCAAATTATGTGCGGTATACCCTTGGTATAGCCGCGGTTTACCTGCGGTAATGTTCATTACTGCCTGCGTTTTGCAGGGAAGTGATGTCATTATGACAGGAAGAGGAAGCTGAGCAGAGAGTAAACACACACATCACACTCCCTGGACGCCGCACGGAAGCACTTCCGTGTGACCTCTGTCGGGTGCCCGTGCAGTCTGTGTCCCGCTCCAGCCCCGCGGTTGCCTGCACTGCAGTGTCAGCATATGCCCGCACTGTAGTGTCAGTGTCTGGCCGCAGTGCAGTGTCAGCAGCTTCTCACACTGCAGTGCTGGCAGCCGTGGGGTTGACTAGCGCTGACTTCAGGTGGTTAGATGAGATAATTATCTGCTGTGACGATCTCCTGTTCTCCTGACGTCAGCACTGTCACTGCCTTCTATGCCCATCTCGCGGGCGGCCCGAGACTCCCTAGCGGTGACGTCACGGGCTCTCGCGATACTGACTGAGAACGCGGCGGGCATAGAAGGCAGTGACAGCGCTGACGTCAGCAGTGCAGGAGATCGTCACAGCAGGTAATGATCTCAGCTAACCTCCTGAAGTCAGCGCTAGTCATCCCCTGCAGTGACCTGGGCTGACCTATTGATGGTAGCTCAGGTCACTGTATTACTCTCCCAGCCAATGGGGAACATTCTGTACTTCATTGACTATGGTATGGATCGTCTTGGGACACCCTGATTGGATTACGCCGGACCTGGAATTGATTGTTCTTTTCAATAAATTGGTGAAAAAAAGGAATGTTTTGGACAGTGTTTTTTCAAATAAAACTTTCTTTGTCGCTCTATTGGGAGACCCAGACAATTGGGTGTATAGCTACTGCCTCCGGAGGCCACACAAAGTATTACACTTAAAAGTGTAAGGCCCCTCCCCTACTGCCTATACACCCCCCGTGGGATCACGGGCTCCTCAGTTTTCATGCTTTGTGCGAAGGAGGCACACATGCACGCATAGCTCCACTGTTTAGTCAGCAGCAGCTGCTGACTTTGTCGGATGGAAGAAAAGAGGGCCCATAATAGGGCCCCCAGCATGCTCCCTTCTCACCCCACTTTTGTTGGCGGTGTTTGTTAAGGTTGAGGTACCCATTGCGGGTATGGAGGCTGGAGCCGACATGCTGCTTTCCTTCCCCATCCCCTTAGGGCTCTGGGTGAAGTGGGATCCTATCGGTCTCCAAGCACAGGAGACCGTGCTCCGTCCACAGCCCCTGGGAATCTGCTGGACATGGAGCTGAGTATCGTCAGGGACAGGACCCTGCTACATTAAGGTACTCTGGGTCCCCGTACAGATCGCGCACACACACCAGCATTGCTGGGTGTGTTAGTGCGCCGGGGACAGCAGCGCGGCGCGCTGGTGCTTTACTCACTACAGCTTTGCTGAGTGAGTTTCTGTATTAGGAACTGCCGCGCCGGCCGCGGCTGGCGGTTTTTTACACTGCGGCGCGGCTGGGACGTGTGGTGCGCCGGGGAACTTCCGCGCTGGCCGTGCTTATACGACGGCCACGCTTATAAATCGAGTCCCCGGCTTTTGCGGCCTAGTTCCGTTTCGTTCCCGCCCCCAGGCCTGCCAGTCAGGGGAAGGGCGGGACGCTGGTTAGAATGTCAGCGCTGAGGGCTGGAGTCTGCTTAGCATACTCCAACCCCCCTCACTAGGCACAGTGGGACGCTAGTTTCCCGCACTTTGTCTGGGGCACGCCCACGGCCCGCCCCTCTTCACAGGACGCCGGCAGCCATTCCTGTTTGCAGTCTGAGTGGAGAGGGGACACGAGCTCTGGGAGACCCAGGCACGGGATTCTGGCGGTCACACACCCGCTTTTCAGCGGGCGGTAAGCAGCCCTCGAGGGCTCACCCCACTAGTGCCGCAGTGTTCATTTGTACTTTATGCTTGTATGCTATACATTGCATTGTACGGTCGCTATTCTTGGCTATATACCCTCCTAGATTGCTAGACAACAGCATGTCGTCCGCAAAAAGCAAAGGGGCCAAGACACAGGCTTTCTATGCTACTTGTACCGCATGTAAGGCTGTTCTACCGGCAGGTGCCACTGACCCCCATTGTGTGCAATGTTCGGCCCCTGTAGCACTTGCTCAGTCGGGGCCTCTGCTAGAGGTGGCCCAAGGAGAACCACCTGTGAACACTGTCCAGGTGACAGGGACGGAGTTTGCAGTTTTTGCTGATAAACTGTCGGTGACTATGTCTAAAATCCTTGAGACTTTGCAGTCCAGACCGGTAACTCAGACCATGGGCACTGTTGATTCAAGGCTCCCTGGTTCCCCTCTTTTGGAACACATCCGTGCTCCGGGGGGGTCCCATGCATCCCGGGGTGATGGCTCTGACACGGACGACAGTCCCAGACAGCCTAAGCGAGCTCGCTATGAGCGACCCTCGACTTCATCACACTGGTCAGGGTCCCAGCAGGAAGGCTCTCTGTTTGATGAGACAGAGGTTGCTGATCAGGATTCTGATCCTGAGACCGCTCTTAATCTGGATACACCTGATGGGGACGCAATGGTGAATGATCTCATAGCGTCCATCAATAAAATGTTGGATATTTCTCCCACAGCTCCTCCAGTGGAGGAGTCAGCTTCACAGCAGGAGAAATTCCATTTCAGGTATCCTAAGCGTAAATTGAGTACTTTTCTGGACCACTCTGACTTTAGAGAGTCAGTCCAGAAACACCACGCTTATCCAGATAAGCGTTTCTCCAAACGTCTTAAGGATACACGTTATCCCTTTCCCCCTGACGTGGTCAAAGGCTGGACCCAGTGTCCAAAGGTGGATCCCCCAATCTCCAGGCTTGCGGCTAGATCCATAGTTGCAGTGGAAGATGGGGCTTCACTTAAAGAGGCCACTGACAGACAGATGGAGCTCTGGTTGAAATCCATCTATGAAGCTATCGGCGCGTCGTTTGCTCCAGCATTCGCAGCCGTATGGGCACTCCAAGCTATTTCAGCTGGTTTGGCGCAGATTGACACTGTCACACGTACATCTGTTCCGCAAGTAGCGTCCTTAACCTCTCAAATGTCTGCATTTGCGTCTTACGCTATTAATGCTGTCCTGGACTCTACAAGCCGTACGGCAGTGGCGTCCGCCAACTCCGTGGTTTTACGCAGAGCATTGTGGTTAAGGGAATGGAAGGCAGATTCTGCTTCCAAGAAGTGCTTAACCAGTTTGCCTTTTTCTGGTGACAGACTGTTTGGTGAGAGATTGGATGAAATCATTAAACAGTCCAAGGGTAAGGATTCATCCTTACCTCAGCCCAGACCAAATAAACCCCAACAGAGGAAGGGACAGTCGAGGTTTCGGTCCTTTCGAGGCTCGGGCAGGTCCCAATTCTCCTCGTCCAAAAGGACTCAAAAGGATCAGAGGAGCTCAGATTCTTGGCGGGCCCAGTCACGCCCAAAGAAAGCAGCCGGAGGAACCGCTACCAAAGCGGCTTCCTCATGACTTTCGGCCTCCTCTCTCCGCATCCTCGGTCGGTGGCAGGCTCTCCCGCTTTGGCGACATTTGGCTGCCACATGTCAAGGACCGTTGGGTGAGAGACATTCTGTCTCACGGGTACAGGATAGAGTTCAGTTCTCGTCCTCCAACTCGATTCTTCAGAACTTCTCCGCCTCCCGGCCGAGCCAATGCTCTTCTGCAGGCGGTGTGCTCTTTAAAGGCAGAAGGAGTGGTAATCCCTGTTCCTCTTCAGGAGCAAGGTCACGGTTTTTACTCCAACTTGTTTGTGGTGCCAAAAAAGGACTGGTCTTTCCGTCCTGTTCTGGACCTAAAACTGCTCAACAAGCATGTGAAAACCAGGCGGTTCCGGATGGAATCCCTCCGCTCCGTCATCGCCTCAATGTCTCAAGGAGATTTCCTAGCATCAATAGACATCAAAGATACTTATCTCCACGTGCCGATTTGCTCCAGAACACCAGCGTTTTCTACGCTTCGTTATAGGAGACGAACACCTTCAGTTCGTAGCCCTGCCTTTCGGTCTGGCGACAGCCCCAAGGGTCTTCACCAAGGTCATGGCAGCAGTAGTAGCAGTCCTGCACTCTCAGGGTCACTCTGTGATCCCTTACTTGGACGATCTACTTGTCAAGGCACCCTCTCAAGAGGCATGCCAACACAGCCTGAACGTTGCGCTGGAGACTCTCCAGAGTTTCGGGTGGATCATCAACTTTTCAAAGTCAAATCTGACCCCAACCCAATCGATAACATACCTTGGCATGGAGTTTCATACTCTATCAGCGATAGTGATGCTTCCGCTGGACAAACAGCGTCCACTACAGACAGGGGTGCAATTTCTCCTTCAGGGCCAGTCGCATCCCTTGAGACGCCTCATGCACTTCCTGGGGAAGATGGTAGCAGCAATGGAGGCAGTCCCTTTCGCGCAGTTTCATCTGCGTCCATTACAATGGGACATTCTCCGCCAATGGGACGGGAAGTCGAAGTCCCTGGACAGGAACGTCTCCCTTTCTCAGGCGGCCAAGGATTCTCTTCAGTGGTGGCTTCTTCCCACCTCATTGTCAATAGGAAAGTCTTTCCTACCCCCATCCTGGGCGGTGGTCACAACAGACGCGAGTCTATCAGGGTGGGGAGCAGTTTTTCTCCACCACAGGGCTCAAGGTACGTGGACTCAGCAAGAGTCCACCCTTCAGATCAATGTTCTGGAAATCAGAGCAGTGTATCTTGCCCTACAAGCCTTCCAGCAGTGGCTAGAAGGCAAGCAGATCCGAATTCAGTCTGACAACTCCACAGCGGTGGCATACATCAACCACCAAGGAGGGACACGCAGTCGGCAAGCCTTCCAGGAAGTCCGGCGGATTCTGACGTGGGTGGAAGACACGGCATCCACCATATCCGCAGTCCACATCCCGGGCGTAGAAAACTGGGAAGCGGACTTCCTCAGTCGCCAGGGTATGGACGCAGGGGAATGGTCTCTTCACCCGGACGTGTTTCAGGAAATTTGTCGCCGCTGGGGGAGGCCGGACGTCGACCTAATGGCGTCCCGGCACAACAACAAGGTCCCGGCCTTCATGGCACGGTCTCACGATCTCAGAGCTCTGGCGGCGGACGCCTTAGTTCAAGATTGGTCGCAGTTCCGGCTGCCTTATGTGTTCCCACCTCTGGCGCTGTTGCCCAGAGTGCTACGCAAGATCAGGTCCGACTGCCGCCGCGCCATCCTCGTCGCTCCAGACTGGCCAAGGAGGTCGTGGTACCCAGATCTGTGGCATCTCACGGTAGGACAACCGTGGGCAATACCAGATCGGCCAGACTTGCTATCTCAAGGGCCGTTTTTCCATCAGAATTCTGCGGCCCTGAGCCTGACTGTGTGGCTATTGAGTCCTGGATCCTAGCGTCTTCAGGACTATCTCAAGAGGTCATTGCCACCATGAGACAGGCTAGGAAACTATCCTCTGCCAAGATCTACCACAGGACGTGGAAGATATTCTTAACTTGGTGCTCTGCTCAGGAAGTTTCTCCCTGGCCATTTGCTTTGCCTACCTTTCTTTCCTTCCTGCAATCCGGGTTGGAAAAATGTCTGTCGCTCGGCTCCCTTAAGGGACAAGTCTCTGCGCTATCTGTATTTTTTCTGAAGCGCCTAGCACGACTTCCTCAGGTACGCACGTTCCTGCAAGGGGTTTGTCATATCGTCCCTCCTTACAAGCGGCCGTTAGAGCCCTGGGATCTGAACAGGGTTCTAATTGCTCTCCAGAAGCCGCCTTTCGAGCCTTTGAGGGATGTTTCCCTGTCTCGCCTTTCACAGAAAGTGGCCTTTCTAGTAGCGGTCACGTCTCTTCGGAGAGTGTCCGAGCTAGCAGCGCTGTCATGCAAATCTCCCTTCCTGGTGTTTCACCAGGACAAGGTGGTTCTGCGCCCGATTCCGGAGTTTCTCCCTAAGGTGGTATCCCCCTTTCATCTCAATCAGGATATCTCCTTACCTTCTTTGTGTCCTCGTCCAGTTCATCAATGTGAAAAGGATTTGCATTTGTTGGATCTGGTGAGAGCACTCAGAATCTACATTTCCCGCACGGCACCTCTGCGCCGCTCGGATGCACTTTTTGTCCTTGTCGCCGGCCAGCGTAAAGGGTTGCAGGCTTCCAAATCCACCCTGGCTCGGTGGATCAAGGAACCAATTCTTGAAAGCTACCGTTCTGCGGGGCTTCCGGTTCCATCAGGGCTGAAGGCCCATTCTACCAGAGCCGTGGGTGCGTCCTGGGCATTACGGCACCAGGCTACGGCTCAGCAAGTGTGCCAGGCGGCTACCTGGTCGAGTCTGCACACTTTTACCAAGCATTATCAGGTGCATACCTATGCTTCGGCGGACGCCAGCCTAGGTAGACAAGTCCTTCAGGCGGCGATTGCTCACCTGTAGGAAAGGGCCGTTTTTATGGCCCTATCACGAGGTATTATTTTACCCACCCAGGGATTGCTTTTGGACATCCCAATTGTCTGGGTCTCCCAATAGAGCGACAAAGAAGGGAATTTTGTTTACTTACCGTAAATTCCTTTTCTTCTAGCTCTAATTGGGAGACCCAGCACCCGCCCCTGTTTTTTTGTATACACATGTTGTTCATGTTGAATGGTTTCAGTTCTCCGATATTCCTTCGGATTGAATGTGCTTAAACCAGTTTATTGGCTTTCCTCCTTCTTGCTTTTGCACTAAAACTGAGGAGCCCGTGATCCCACGGGGGGTGTATAGGCAGTAGGGGAGGGGCCTTACACTTTTAAGTGTAATACTTTGTGTGGCCTCCGGAGGCAGTAGCTATACACCCAATTGTCTGGGTCTCCCAATTAGAGCTAGAAGAAAAGGAATTTACGGTAAGTAAACAAAATTCCCTTCTTTTTGTTGTCTATTTTTTATTTCTTACTGACTGGGTTTGTGATGTCGGGTATCTGATAGGCGCTTGACATCACTAACCCCAGGGCTTGATGCCAGGTGACATTAAGCATCTGGCATCAACCCCATATATTACCCCGTTTGCCACCGCACCAGGACAACGGGATGAGTTGGGGCGAAGCACCAGGATTGGCACATCTAATGGATGCGCCATTTCTGGGGTGGCTGTGGTCTGCTATTTTTAGGCTGGGGAGTGTCCAATAACAGTGGACCTCCCTAGTCTGAGAATACCAGACCACAGCTGTCCGCTTTACCTTGGCTGGTGATCCAATTTGGGGGGGACCCCACGTATTTTGTTTTAAATATTTATTTAATGTAAAATAACAGCGTGGGGTTCCCTCTGTTTTGGATTACCAGCCAAGGTAAAGCTGTCAGCTGTGGTTTACAGGCTGCAGCCGTCTGCTTTACCCTAGGTGGCTACAAAAGATAGGGGGGACCTCACGTCGTTTTTTGTTTTTTGTTTAATTTATTTATTTTTTGGCTAAATACAAAGATAAGCACCCTTTAGTGCCACATGAAAGTCACTAAAGGGTGCCAGCTTAGAATATGCAGGGAGGTGGGACATTATATAGGTCTTTCTTATCTTCTATCTATCTATCTATCTATTCATCTAACCATCTTTCCCTCTATCCATTATCTGTCTGTCTATCTATCTATTTATATTTATTGCAGTTACAGCAGGGACCGAAGGGACCAACCTGCGGCAAAAACGCATGCGTTTTTCCCGCAGTTTTGGTGCGTTTTTTTTACCGCAGGTGCGGTAATCTTAAGCTCCCAGAAGTTTCTCAAGAAATCACTTTTCTAGTGTGCACATAGCCTTAAACATGCCGCCTTAACCTCTTGACCATAATTGCTTCCCTAACTACAGACCTGTGACTAGCCTCTCCATCTCTAAAGTCCTTGAACACTTAGTCTACTCTCGGGTTAACCACTATCTCTTTTCTTGATCCTTTACCATCTGGTTTTAACATTTTACAGAAACTGCCTTCTAAAGATCTAATAACCGCTAAATCTAATGATAAAGACTGCTTTCCTATTTTCCTAGATCTCTCTATACTCCTATCTATCGGGCTCACGAATACAGCTTTATCTAGTTGTTCTCATTCCTCTCTGACTGTTCCTTAACTGTATTTTTTGCTGGCTATTCTTCCCCTTCTCTTTTCTCTTTACACTGCCCTTATTGGACAAATCATCAGCAGATTTGGTTTCCAGTAATATCTTTATATTAATGACACCCAATTACACACCTCTTTACTTGATATCACCCCTGCATTACTACAAAATGCCAATATTCTTATTGCTGACCTATTATTTTTCAAGACTTCTGCAATTCCCCCTAGCATGCTGTCTATCCGCTTTTAGTCCAAATCCTGATTGATGGCAACACATTTGTGCTTGTTTACACACTTTCTGTATTTTTGTTTGTCTACCCTCTTTTTGTTATTGACCACAGGGATTGCAATTTTGGGAGTTTGGCCATGGACCTAAAAAATTCAATGTTTTGTTCAGAAAATCCATTTCGTTCTAATCACTTTTGCCTTAAGCGGGCTTTACACGCTACGATTTCGCTACAGCGATCTCGTTGGGGTCACGGATTTTGTGACGCACATCCGGCCGCTGTAGCAATGTCGTAGCGTGTGACTCCTAGGAGCGATTTTGGATCGTTGCAAAAACGTCCAAAATCCCTCCTCGTTGACATGGGGGTCCACTCCAAATTATCGCTGCTGTCGCAGGGGCGAAGTTGATCCTCGTCCCTGCGGCAGCACACATCGCTACGTGTGACGCCGCAGGAACGAGGATAATCTCCTTACCTGCCTCTGGCCACAATGCGGAAGGAAGGAGATGGGCGGGATGTTACGTCCCGCTCATCTCCGCCCCTCCGCTTACATTGGGCGGCCGTTAAGTGACGTCACTGTGACGCCAAACGGACCGCCCCCTTAGAAAGGAGGCGGTTCGCCGGTCACAGTGATGTCGAAGACAGGTAAGTATGTGTGGCGGGGGTGCGCGATTTTGTGCGCGACAGGCAGCGATATGCCCGTCGCGCACAAACTATGGGGCGGGTGTCATGCTAGCGATATCGGGACGGATATCGCAGCATCTAAAGCCACCCTTAGTGCTCCTTCATGCTGGAAAAAGCAGTGGTCGTCATCAAATTCACACTCTTTAATTAAACCACTCCCTTGGAAAAAGCAAACCCACACATGAATGGTTTCAGGATGCTTTACTTATGGCATGAAACAAGATTTGTAGTAGTGATCACTTTTTCTACTCCAGTCTTAAGGGGGCTTCATCAGAGAAAATAGCTTTGCAAGAAGTACAGGGGATTGGGCTGCAGAGAGTGAAGTTATTTTTTCTGATGAAGCCCCCTCAGACTGTTTGGGAATTCTAGAAGAAAGTTTGTCCCGAGTAGAAATTATGAGTGTTACCATGAGTCATGTGTCATACCAATAGTAAAATATTGTGAGACCCATCATGTCTGGGGTTGCTTTTCATCCATGGGCGTGGGCTCACTCAGTTTTGCCTGAGAACTTCAATAAAGAGTGGGGCTTAAAAGCATCCCTATGATCCACTAGCAATTCGATGATGAACAATCCTTTTCTCAACATGATGAAGAACAATGTCACAAGGAAAAAGTGATAATGAAGTAGCTTGGTGAAAAAAAAAAAATACAATTTGAGCTTTATGGCCAGAAAACTCCCCAGATCACAATCTGTGGTCAATACTTGAAAAGCGGATGAACCAAAAAAAATTAAAAAAAAAATACAGAAGTGAAAAACTCCAAGTACTGATTAGACAAGAACTGGTTGGCCTCAATCAGGGTTTATTCCAGAAGCTGATATTTAGCATGTCATGGTGAATTGCAAAAGTCTTGACAAAAAAATGGTTAACGCTGTTAAAGTGAACTTGTCAGGTGCAATATGCACCCAGAACCACAAGCATTTCTGGGTGCATATTGAAATTGTCTCTTCAGGGGAAGGAAGGTGACAAACTCTAGTGCCACCTATTGGAAGTAGCAATCCTAAAAGTCAAAACTGACTCTCCAATGAGCCTTTTCATATGACATAGGATTTATGTCAGATCAGAACCTCCATTTGCAGACACGATGTTTCGGGATGATTGTCCCTCGTCAGTGCAAAGTATGATCAGGGACAATCATCCCGAAGCACTGTGTATGCAAATTGAGGTTCTGATCTGACAAAAATCCTAGGTCATATGAAAAGGCTCGTTGGAGAGTCAGTTTTGACTTTTAGGATTGCTACTTCCAATAGGTGGCGCTAGAGTTTGTCTCCTTCCTCCATGAAGATTGAATATTTCCCAGAAGAGCATTGCAGCTATAAGACTCCTCACCACTGACCGTCAAATTGGTTTGTCAGTCTCCGCAAGGAGAAACGTTTTCCCCTGGGTGTATATTGCTAATTCTTGCCTAACAGTCCCAGCCTATAGTGGCAAACATAAAGAGATCTTTAGAAAATGTATTTCTAAAGATCCCATATCATATCCTAATGATGCCAGCGATTAGTCGCAAGGGCGTTACTTCCCCTGGCTAGTCGGCTCCATTAGCATGTTAGCACGCCCCTATGGGCATGCTCACATGCTAATGAATGCGCAGTGTCAGCGAATGGTTGCGCTCACCTCTCTTCTGCCATCGCGTCCAACTCCTGGATTTCGGCTCCATATACTTGATCCTGGAGTTTCGGTCACGCGCACTATGAAGCCGAGTGTACACCTCCTGGCTTCAAACTTGTGAAGTGCGCATGACCGGAAGTCGGGGAGCATGCGCACTGATCCGAAATCCAGCGTCGGACGCGATGGCAGCAGAGGGGTGAGCGCGACCATCCTCTGATGCTGCATATTCATTAGCATGTTAGCACAACCACAGACACGTGCTTACATGCTAAGGGGGCTGACTAGCTAAGGGAACTAACATCCTTGCGTCTAGTCCCTGGCCTCATTAGCATGTCATAAAGTATATTTATAAATATTTTTCTAAAGATCTCTTTATGTAGGCTGGGACTGCTAGACATGGATTAGGAATATGCACTCGGAACTGCTCGTGGTTCTGGGTGCATATTTTACCCGACAGGTTCCGTTTAATATTGAGTCTTTGAATAAACGTATTGTATTTATCAATAAAACGCTTGTATGCGTATGTTCACATGTGACAATTTTGCTGTGTATTTTATGCAGCGTATTTAATGCTTTAAATATGCAGCGTTTTACAATACCAACATAATCTGAGATTTCTGAAATATCATGCACATGCTGCTGTTTTCTCCTTCGCACATCTTGAACCCTGCTACGTTTTGGCCAAGACAAAACCATATAATTTCTTTTAGCATTTTACCTGCGTTTTCCACTCAAACATGCGAATATACACCTAAAAATATGCTGTTTTCCTTCCACAACTCTGGTTTCTGCTGCTGAGAAAATTGCAGCAAATATGCCACATGTGATCATACCCTAATTGTATTTCATAGAAGCCTTTGAGAAACACTGCAGCAAACCAAAATGTGTGACTTTGTCAGAACTTTTGTCCATGACTGTACTTGTGAATATGAAGATTTTGACTATGGAAGTGCTGTATTTTAAGACTTTTTTATTTTTTTATTTTTTTTTTTAATGAAACGTATTTTTCTATTTCAGTTGAACTCAAGTGGCCCAGCCTGGTGTTGGTGGATGCTAGCAGTGCTGCCTCTAGAAAACAAGGCACAGCTTACAATCCTTGCCATGACCTCCCTGAAGGATCGCCTTCAGGCCATCAGACGGGTCTTATTGTTTGTTACTCGTAAAAGACCTAGATGACGGAGGGTTTTTTCTGATGCTGTGACTATGTTATTGCTATTATTATTTTATTTTAAGGAAACCTTTTTTTTGTCTTTTTTTCTCTGCACTGAGGGACACTTTTTTTGATATTCATTGTCTTGGAATTTATCTGAACTTTTTCTGTGAAAATACCATGCAGTGAATGAACAACATGGCTACCTGGTTTATCTTGCCTCCATGCACTCTGCTGGTGTTTGCTTATCATCAGATGCTCATTTGATGGCTTCCAATCACCTCTAGTACCTTCATGTGGACACAAATGAAATCCTTCAACCTATATGTCGTCTATGTATTTTCACGTTCCGCTGCATTTTTAAATGTGGTGTTAAATACACAGTATAAGGGTGGAAGAGACAAGACCTTGACCACTATGCAGGCTTGCCCTTTTCTAATGGCTCCCACACACGAGATTAACGTTGGACAAACCCTCCAATTTTGTTGAGAACTGCTGACAATATGATGTGTATGGGGCTTCCTAGCTTTTTCAAACCGATGTCAAAGGAAGAAGGAGCGGGCATGCTGATTTCTCCAATCTTTTGCTCCCACTTGAGGTAGGCTGCTGACAGAGAGACCTCTGGCAGCAGCATATTCCCTCTCCACATTGAAAACACATGCTTTTGCCAAACCCAAGTATGTATGTAAAGGGTTAGGGTTGAGACAACTGTTAGCAAAACTAGTGATCAGTCAACCGCTAAGGTGTATTGGCATCTTAACAAGATTGTCTCACGACACCTATTTTTTCAGCTTAAGCCATAATTGTTTAATAGGTGTAGGTCCTAGAAATAGATGAGCGTTCTATCTCAAGATCGGCGGTCCCCATTTCCCAGTACGATTCACACCAGACCTGCAGTGACACGACACGTAGCTTTACATGCAAAGGGGGAATCCACATGTATTAGACGTTTGTGGCATAAAATGAAAGTCATGAAATAATCCTTTTAAGGCAAGAAACAGATTTTAATATAGTTTAATTGGAAAAAGAATAGAATTTAGTAGATCCAGACTCATACACAGGATATTCCATAAGTGTTTTATAGATGCAGGTTCTTTGTTCCCTTCACCTGTTACGAATGAGGGTGTTCCCTTACATTTTTCCTGTCTACATCTTCCACCTGGAGGCCAATGGCCGCCTCATCAGATAGTACAGTAATTGAGAGACTAATATTCGTAACATGGTTGAGGCTGTCGGACCTTTATGGCATATTGACAGGATGTGGCATAATGTGTTAAAAATACAATATTAAAGGATATGTGCATCTAAAAAAGAAATAGTCATGATTAAATAAAAAAAAAATCCTAGTGTAGCATGTATGCAGATTTAGATATCCCAATAGTTACTGTAAATAAAATCATAATATTGTGCATTGTATTGTGCACCATGTTCTGCCCTGGGTCCTCATCAGCCATGCCCACTTTGTCAGAGCTGGCCAGACGCAACATGAAAATGTCAAAAGTTGCAAACTACTTATATTTTGCAACTTTTCAGTGTTTTTTACTCCAGAATTATGTCTGAGTTTTTATTAAAGCACAGACTACATGATTTTTTAGCATATTTGGCCAGCTTTCGGTCTAATAAATCTGAGTAATGTGATCTAAGTATGCCTCAATTTAATATACCAATGGATCCTATTTGCTGGAAACATCTAGAATCCAGAAATGACAACTACCGGACATCCAAGGACAACAGACGTCAGGAAACACCCCTCTTCATCACTCTTCCACACGGCCATTACACAGCACACAGCCAGGGAACATGTATAAACATTAGCTCAGCACAGAAACTTGTTTTTAAACACATCCAATTATGGAAATTATTATTATTCCAAGATCGATTGATTAAAATTACCTTTGTTCATTGGAAAACCCCTTTAGGACCACTAATCAGCCTTGTTCCCAGCTCTAGTCCCCAATTAATACACAAGTCATGGAATTTCACCAGAGCAATACTAAGGAAATCCTGAAAACATGATCTGTTGGTGGCTCTTGAAGATTGGAGTTGGGAAACACTGCAGTAGAGTGTCACCGATAACCTTTGCCAATTTTCCTGAAAATGGACAGTCTCTTGAGTTATGCACAACACTAATCTCCAGTTTTGTGGCGGTAAACTCTGGGTCAAGTATCACTTCTATAATTCTCAACAAACAGACGTGCCAGATTGATGAACTGACACCTACCACCAACTGACTGCTCTGGTTTACAACAGATTTGTGTCTTACTTTGTGTCATCTTTCAAGATGTAGTGTCCTTTCCTTTTTGTTTTAGAGTATAAATAGCTTTTTCATTGAAGATGATGGTGTGTTATAAGACTAAAGAATCTTCAAGTCCTTCTGAAAACCAGCATTTAACCACACTTTGTGCCTGCGCTGAATGAGCCTCCGTCCATGTTGTTATGTCGGCATATGTAGTCCCCTTTGATTTGTACAAAGCCATACCATATGTTTAGAGGATAGAGTAGAGACAGATCTGTATGTATTGTCATCGCTTTTACTTCCTTTCATGTTAAAGAAAATTGTTACACTTGCTGCAAGACACTGACGAGGTAATCCACATCTAGAGGAGGTGTACCACCACAATGTGGTACATTAACCTTATCTACTTGTCTTCCTGCTGTGGATTTTATGTTTCAATGGATCATGAATTTACATCCCATTAGCCTAAAAGATTATTTTACATCTGGAGAACAACTCTGCAGATTCTGTAGGCTGGTTGAAATTGGAGCCTCTGCTTGTTCGTATGTTCCAATACACTAAAATCAGAGTCACACATTGTAGAACAGCAGTAAGTGTTAATATTACGGTACTACAATAATCATGGTATGCTTTCTGCACCTAGTATAAACCTTTCTGATGATATCATTGTAAAGGTCATTACGAAACCTAAGTCAAATAAAAAATGGCCGCACATCAGCATTTTTACATACTGTTAAGATGAATTTCTAATGGTACTATATACTGTAGAAGCTGAGCTTTTAAGGTTATTCCTATCTCCAATATCCTATCCCAATATGTAGTAAGCGTAGTAATATTAGCAAATACCCCCAAGCATGGATATCTAAGTTACTGTAATGTCCTGCACATGAGGTAAGCAACATAGCTAATCAGGAGAACTATACTAAATTCTTATTGGAGATGTTTGCTAATACTATTATTATTTTTTTATTATTATTATTATTATTATTATTATTATTATTATTATTACTACACCTACTACATATTGGGATAGGATCTTGGACATGAGAATACCCCTTTAAGTGATGCTCAATCTTTCTGGTCTACACATTTTGGGAGAACTAGGGTAGCCCTGCTACTTTATCGAGTTCTCATGAAGACAACTCATCTCCCTATGCTTGGTAAGAAATGCTGGCTGTAGACGTTGGATGTATAACTGCTACGGTGCGTACCCCCGATCAGTGTTTGCTGCGTTTTGAACACCGCATGCTTCAGCTGCATCCATAATACTTCGTTGTACAGTACAAGCATAGTGGGTATGATTTCTAGAAATCTCGTGCCTACTGTGCTTGTTTTTTCCGCAGCAAAGACTGACCTGTTGTGTGTCTTTCCAGACCGCAGCATGTCAATTGTTCTGTAGGGAGAACACAAGTGAAAGACCGCAGTACACTGAACCCTGATCGTGGGTACAAGCAGCTGCAGTCTCCAGATGAGACTCTCGGCCCCGCAGGTCAGGACCCACTGCATCCAGGACGTCGTGAGCCCTGATCGTGGGCACATACCCTAAATGCTCTGTTTACAGGCAGGAGAAATAAGTATTGGGCTGTTAGGGTTTACCTGTCTGATCCTATTTTGGGAGAATAAAACGTCCGCTGGTGGAATTTGGCAGATATTTACTCTTTTTGCTACTTAAATCACATGCGTACTGATCCAATCCCAGCGAGAATGCGTATGTCAAGGTTGAGTCAGTTTCTGCACTAAATTATCTAATCTGTCTTGCCATCATCCGGGTATGTGCACACATTTAGTATTTGCAGCAGATTTTTCTGCTGAAGAAACCAGTGTGTTTGCAAGAAAATTGCTGCGTGTTTTTGATGCGTTTTACATGTATTTTTTTTATTCCTATTCGTTTGAATAGGTGTAAAACAGAGCAAAAACGCTGAAAGAATTGACATGCTGCAGATTTGAAAAATCGATTTTTAAAATTCAAATTTACAGTGAAAAAATAAGCAGAGATTTCAGAAGTCTCAATCGCTTTGCAGTAATGTAAAATGCTGCGTGTTTTTCAGTGGCAAAAACACAATGTATAAACAAGTCCTTAAAATATGGCTTCTAGTCCTGAAGACTGGATCTGTCCGTGTACCTGTCTGAATGGCCTTCAGACATTAATGCATTTTCTCTAGGTTGCTAGAAGTGTCAGGAGTTTGCTTGGCAGCATATATAAGATCACTGACTGAGTTCGACAACCTCTTTTTAAAGGGAACCTGTCACCAAGTTTTTCCCTTCTAAGCTGTGGCCACCACTAGTTAGACCTTATATAGTATACTAGGATACTGTATATAAGAGCCCAGGCCGCTCTGTAGAACGTAAAAAATAGCTTTTATTAAACTCACCTGCTAGGCGATCCGGTCCGATGGGCATCGCTGGCCTCGGTCTGGCGCTTCCTCTTTTCCTTCTATCGCTGTCCTCCTTCCCAGCTCCGTGTGGATGATGTCAAACACAGAGGCCACCATTGTGCCCCTACACACGCGTATTTCGATCTGCCCTGCTGAAGGCAGAGCACAGCTCTGTAATGCGCAGGGAAAGGTCAAATATGGTGATGAATGCACGAGAGGAGACTCCGGACTGAGACCAGGGACGTCCATCAGACCCGACCATCCCGCAGGTGAGTATAATAACATATGTTTTGGGTTTTTTTGGTTTATTTTTTACTTTATATAAATCAGGCTGGGCACTTATATACAGTGTTCTAGAATGCTATATATATATATATAAGGGCTTAATGGTGGTGGCTGCAGCTTATAGGGGACACACCTTGTGACAGGTTCCCTTTTAACTGAGCCCTTCTTTGAGGAAATGAATAACTGATATTTCAGTATAATTCATGCATGTAAAAAGGATATATGAGATTAGAAAAGAAAATGTACCTTTTTTAGACAATCTTGTCCATTTAGCTGTGTCCTGTGTTGCACTTCAGCCCTATTCACAGCTAATGGACCATAGACAAAAATACTAAACATGTTCATTGACTTTTATGAGGGTGTTTACAAAGCATGCTTTGTATCCTGCATAGAGATCATTGTGTAGAGAGGGAGAGTAGGCGAGCTGTGCCCATCACCTATTGGGAATATGGATCCTGTGATCCTCCTCAAATTGATCGCTATAAAACAGGGAGTATCAGCCAGTTATTAGGCTCAGTGGCCAAAGGTTTTTTTTTATGTTTGTAATATTAAAATTTAAAAAAAAGTGTTTGTTTTTTTTTTTATTCGGTTTAAAAATACGTAATTTTCTGATTTATACATTCCCTTACAATAAAAAAAACACATCTTGCCACACCTTCATCTGACAGTTTCGGTCAAAGTTCAGCAAAAGTCTGCCATGTAGCCAACTAGATAGGATAATACAAGAAATGGCTGCTAACTTGTATGGTGGCAGTGTCCTTTAATACCTAACATTTGAATTTTTTTTTCTTTTTGCCAGCAAAACAATGTGGCAAATGCATTCAAACTGTTCCTTGTAAAGGTCTCATATTGTATGTGTAAGAATAATGTATGTGGTCAAATAAATGTTACAACTGGTCATGATTATAAATCATTAAACAAAATCATCTTCATAACAGAAAATTGTGTTTTTGTTCTTTTTTTAAAGCCTCATTTTCAAACAAAGCAAAACTATATCAATGTGACTTTATGGTAAGTGTAGTGTGCTGTGTCCGGCCTTGTCCAGTAATCTTTAGTACAGGACTAGAAAAATTCACCACCTTTTATAGTCCATGCATAATTACTCAGATAAGTCTCTTTCTGTAACGGTACTTTCAATTAAATCTTCCTATATCATTCACCATATTGGACTCTAGGGCTATATTCATTAAAAACAATTGACCTGTCACATTGCTTTGTCCTTTTTTGTTCATATACAATAAAACCTTGTGGAAACCAACTTACAAATTTTTCAAGATACGAGCTGTAGCTCTGTATCTTTTTTGCTTCATGATGCAAACCACATTGTGAGTTTTGAGCAGGTTATACTCACCCTCCCTCCAATCCCCTCAGCGCGGCGCCCTCATCTCATGCAGTCAGCTGATCAGCGTGTGAGAGGGTGCTTGAGATGAGGATGCCGCTTTGCAGGGGACCGAAGGGAGGGTGAGTATAGTACTTTTTTTTTTTTTTTAAGTGTGCGGTGTGGTGGGGATCATATATACCAAGATGGCGGGGGCCATGTACCAGGATGGGGGATCGTATATACCAAGATGGGGGGGGGGGCATGTACTGTACAAGGATGGGGGCCATGTAACAAGTTGGGGGATTATATAATTATATATAAATACTTGCTGTAGTACCCGGGCGTTGCCCGGGATAGTAACTGTCTCTCTGTCTCCCATCTTCGTCTGTTTGTGTCTGCCTCTGTCCATCTGTCTCTGTCTGTTTCTGTCTGTCTCTGTGTCTGTTTGTCTCTGTCCGTCTGTTTCTGTCTGTGTCTGTCTGTGTGTCTGTTTCTGTCTCTTTCTGTGTGTGTGTGTGTGTGTGTGTGTGTGTGTGTGTCTGTCTCTATCCATGTGTGTGTCTCTCTATCCATGTCTGTCTGTCTGTGCCTATCCATGTCTGTCTGTTTGTGTCTACCTCTCTATCTGTCGGTGTCTATCTCTGTCTGTCTCTGTATCAGGCTCTGTCTGTCTCGATCTGTGTCTGTCTGTCTCTCTTTATCTGTGTATGTCTGTCAGTCTCTTTCCTTGTCTTTGTCTCTTTCCCTTTGTCTGTGTCTTTTCCAGTTTTTATCTCTTTCCCTGTCTTTTTCCTTGTATGTCTTTTTCTCTGTTTTTGTCCCTTTTCTTGTCTCTTTCCTTCTCTTTTTCCTTGTCTTTCTCTGTCTCTCTATTTCTTTTCCTTTCTCTCGCTCTCTCGTTCCCTGTCTGTCTGCCTCTGTCTCTTTCTGTCTCTCTCTGTCTCCCCACTGACATCTTATTACCTCACACATAAGCTTCTTATGCGAACAGTTTTATTTTGTTCCTATCGCAACCACTGACAGTTGCTATTAATAGCCTGTAGCTCCCACCTCTATTCAGTTTAATGGAGGCAGTTTTTTGGAGAGTAACTCTAAAGCGCAGGGTTAAATTTTCCCGTCAAAACATAGTCTGACATTCCCTGAGAATCACATGTGGTGTCTGCAAAATTTCGTGATTGTAATTGCGACGGTGCGGATTTCTTTAGCGGACATACACACTCACACCCATACACTCAGCTTTATATATTAGATATCTATCTCTATCTACAGTATATATATCTAAGATAGATATATATATATATAATCTCAATTCTATTATATATTAGTACCTGGATTGGGGCCATATACCAGGTCTTACGTAAAGGCTGGATCAGATTACTGGATTTTCAATTAATTTTGATGGGGAAATTTAATTTGACAGAGCAAATTGACTTAAGACCTCAGTCACAGAACTAATTAAACTCTTCTGTCAAGATATTACTGTACTTCTCAACAAAATTTCAACTTTTGTTGAATCTGAAATAATTATTTGAAAATACACATAGGTGATTACCAGTTTATACTATTTGATGTCATTCTGCTGTTATGGAAATCTAATATATAAAGCTGAGTGTATATGTGTGTCGTGTGTATGTCCGCTAAAGGAATCCGCACCGTCGCATTTACAATCACGAAATTTTGCACATACACTCCATGTGACTCAGGGAACGTCATAGACTATGTTTGGGCGGGAAAATTTAACCTCGCGCTTTACAGTTACTCTCCAAAAATCCTGCCTCAATTAAACTGAATAGGGGTGGGAGCTTCCTATAGCAACTGTCAGTGGTTGCTATAGGAACAAAATAAACTGTTAGTATAAGAAGCTTATGTGTGAGGTAATATATCGGTGGGGAGACGGTTAGAGAGAGACAGAAAAAGACAGACAGAGACAGACGGGCTAAGAGACAG
The DNA here is from genome assembly GCF_048569485.1 of Anomaloglossus baeobatrachus. Classification (NCBI taxonomy): domain Eukaryota; kingdom Metazoa; phylum Chordata; class Amphibia; order Anura; family Aromobatidae; genus Anomaloglossus; species Anomaloglossus baeobatrachus. The sequence goes on along the minus strand of NC_134354.1, from coordinate 480,197,377 downwards.
AGATAGAGACGGACAGGCCTGGAAAGAGACCAACAGGCCTGGAAAGAGACCGACAGGCCAAGAGACAGACCTAGAAAGCGAGACGGGCAAAGAGACAGACCTAGAAAGAGAGACGGGCAAAGAGACAGCCCTGGAAAGAGACAGACAGACTGATACAAATACAGACAGAGATAGAAACAGACAGACAGAGACATACACACACACACAGACAGACAAGGAAAGAGAGACAGACAGACAGTAAAACACAGACAGACTGGGAGAGAGACAGTTACTATCTCTGTCGATCAGAAGTTCCCTCCCCTTACCAGAGTCACAATCACAACCTGTCTGCTGGGGGGGTAAGGTACTCCCTGAACAAAATAAATATACAGGTATTGGATAGCTGATAATAAACCAGTTGTTCCACTCTGGCCTATACATCTCAGCCCTCAGCCTTTATGGGAGGATGAGTCTAGGTCAGTCAATATAATAGACTGTTGATGTCATTCCCCTTACCTGGGACTGGATACTCTACCTTTCTTCTGTTTAAAGCCCAGAGCTGGATACATGATTTTTCTTTCTCCACCAGCACCATGACAAGCATACTGGGCTAAGTGACCTCTGAGACCCATGCATTAACTCTGCCCCTTAACCAAACCATAAACTTTTGCATTATTATTAACCTTTGATGTTGCACTGCTATTAACGGCTTGATTTCCTATCTATGAATAGTTCGTGTTAGGTGGGGAAGACTATTATTGTGTGAGTGTTTTAGGTAACATGGGTGAGAAATATTATTCGGTAATTGTGCGTTTGTGTACTGTATACTATTACTGTGTTTTTGTAGATAGTATATAACTGTAGACTTGTGGTGTGTATAATTTTGCTTATTAGTACACAGTTTCGACTCAGTTTAGCCGTTCTTACATACATAGCAAAAGGAACAGGAAACGTTAAGGTGTCATTTAGTATTGGATAATAGCTATCAGTAATCAAGGCTGAAATTAATAATTCATATTCAGAACCCTCCTTTTAACATTGGTGGACGTTCACCTTTTTACAATGATGAGCACAGGCCCAGGCTGTTTTTGTTCTGTTTTCGCGTTTTGCTCTGTGAAGATCTGTGATTTTCCTCTGTGAACTGATGAGGCCGTAAGGACACGGACAGATAAAATTAATACCTGGGTCAGTGTGGTGTGTTTGTGTGTTCAGAGCCATGATAGTGCAGACAGGTAATGCAGTTTTTCAACCTGACCTATACAGCTATGCAACGGACAAAATCTACAACAGAGAACCCAATCTTATGTTTTGGCTTCAGATTTTTAACATTTTTTCTGTTTTCTTTGAAGCAGGTTTGGGGAGATCTAAAGAGGGAGTCAGTCATTGTTAACTAGCAGGATTTTCCCTAGAGATTATATAAAGGATAATTTGGACATAACTTTGAGAGTGCACCAGTTATTTATATGAAATGGTCTGCTTATTGTTCATGCTATGTTATATATATTTTACCATAGCTGAATTTTCGCGTGGAGTATCGTAGCCTTCCAATTAATTGATGGGGGAAGGGAAGGATGGTCTTGTCCTTGTTGGGCGTTTTCGCTGTGACGTCTGTTCCTCCTCTCTGCTTCTAAAAGTCATCATTCAGCGCTGATTGATGTCGATGATGCATCCTGCATCATCCACATAGCTGAATGAATACTCATGCCTGCGCAGTAGCATTGATGGCCGCACAGGCACACTTTGCTCTGTCCTACTACAGGCAGAGCAAAGAAAATCGCTGTGAATGGCCGACGATGCAACTGCGCAGGTGCTAGATTTTGTTCAACTATGTGGATGACGCCGGATGCATCATCCACATCAATTACCGCGGGAGGATGACTTTTAGTAGCAGAAGGGAACAGACGTCACAGCAATGACGCCCATTGGACCAGACCATCCTCATTCAAATACAGCGCTGGACCAAATCAATTATATTTTTTTTTTAGGAATTCCAGGATGAGTCAGTAGACAATGTAATCATTTGTGGAATGCATAACACCCACAGATAAAGGTTGTGGCATTTGTTGAGAGACTAAAAAACTGGTGACAGGTTCTCTTTAAACAGTCCATTTTCAGTAGACACTTGTGTAGGATAATCTAAGAAAATCAGCATTTTTCCATACACATTATTGGCACCCAGAATAATTCCATAGTCAAATCCACTTAGATCATGTTTCTTCTACCATTTGGTATGAAAAAACCTTGAAGTGTCTAGAGGAATAAATCTGCTTTTGAACAACTAGGTATTCCCAAATGAAGTGACCATTGAGTGTGTATTATATATTTGCCCCTTTTTTTTTTTTTTTTTTTTTTTTTTTTTTTTTACTATTTTTGTACTTCAGTTATAAAAGTGTTCTTTGACACAATCTGTAGGAAAGCTTGATCTTTCTTGTTGCTCTCATCCCTCACAGCAGGTTAAAACTGCTTTTGGTGCTCAAACAAGCGTAATATCCAGGAGTAGTGATGGGTGGACCCAGATTGTAAAAGTCTGGATCCAAGTGGGTTCAAAAGAACCCAAGCACCAACCCTAGGCCTGGTTCTCTTAGAGAACTCTGAGTAACGATCCAGATCTGGCCACCTGGGTAATAAAAAAAAAATTAAAAAAAAATCAAAGAAAATAAGAATAAAGCAAGCGCTTTATACTGCATCCAGACCGGTCACTCTACTTTCGGGGGTTGCTTATTATCTTCATGCATATGCACTGCATCCCCCTTCAACCAGCAGTCCCAGTGTCTCTGGTTGCAGCGAGACAAGCTGTCACACAGGCTGAGGGTGCTGTCTGACTGCAACCAGAGGCTCTGTGTGTGCATCTCTATTGGCTGTAAAAATAAATAAAAAAAAAAAAATTGGCATAGGGTCCCCTGCATTTTAGTACCCAGCACAAACAAAGCATACGGCTGCAGTCCCCAACTGTGCGCTTATCTTGGCTGTGTATCAAAATAAGAGGAACTGCATGTGGTGCTTTTTTTTTTTTTTTTTTTTTTTTTTTTATATATATTTAAATAATTTTAAAAAAACGTGCGTGTGCCCCCCCCTCCCGTTTTGACACCTTGCCATGACAAAGCTGACAGCTGGGAGCTGGTATTCTCATGCTGGGGAGATTCATAGTTATTGGGGCCTCCCAGCCTAAAAATAGCAGTGTGCAGCCGTACAGGATTGTCGCATCCATTAGACGGGGTGGTACGGTGGCTCAGTGGTTAGTACTGCAATCTTGCAGTGCTGGTGTCCTGGTTCAAATCCCACCAAGGACAATATCTGCAAAAAGTTTGATGTAGTTTGATCTGAGATTGTCGCATCTAATTAAAGTTTAACTGGCTCATCCAGATTGCCTTGGTGCGGTGGCAATTGGGGTAATAAGAGGTTAATAGCAGCTTACAGCTGCCACTAAGCCCTAGATAAGTAATAAGGAGGGTCTATGTGTCTTTGCTAATCTGTAAGTGAAAAGAAATAAAAACAAACACCAAAAAAATCCTTTATTTAAAATACAAAACAAACCCACCCTCTTTCACCTCCTTTATTAACCCACAACACACCCAGGACCGACGTAATTTATATGAGGTCCCATGACAATTCTAGCTCTGCCTATTGTCAAGTGTAATGTGTCTCTTCCAGCAGAGATGCCAAGATGGATTACAAGAAGTGGTATTGGGACTTTAACACACAGCAGAGTAGGATCAGAGTGACAAACTGCATAAAGGGCCGGGATTTCAGTTTGAGACAGGCAAGTTATTGGACAATGACAGAAACCATGCATGCTGGGAAGTAAAAGGTCATTGCTATAACTATGATTCTGCAAGAACACAGATGAAGAGTAGGCACCCACTTAATGAGTGACTGGGCAAGCTGAAGAGCATGAGAAGTGCGACAGCTCTAGGATAGTGATGGGCGGACCCACAGATACCAGTCTTCAAAATAAAACAAAAACCCTGGATCGGGCCCAGAATTGATCCCGGATATCTGGCATCTGGCCGGACGCCGGTCCCCATATAAGTCTGAGGATCCGAATAAGGCTTTTAAAAATATAGATAGAAGAGATAGGGGGATTAGAGGAAGCACTTTATACTTACTGGGGTGGGGTGGGGTGGAGGGGTGGGAACTGCTCTAGTTTCTGAACTGGGATCAGAGTTTGAAGCTATTCTGCCTAAGTGGTAAGCAGACATTCTCCTCTTTCTTTTAAAAGGAATCTGTCACCAGGTTTTTGCTTCCTCATCTGAGAGCAGCATAATGTAGAGATAGAGACCCTGTTTCCAGCGATGTGTCACTTACTGAGTTGTTTACTGGCATTTTGAATCAATGTTTTCTCTGCTGCAGACCTAGCAGTTATACGGAGCTCATGAATATGTTGGACTACCTGGCAGCAGGATGAGTAGTCCTCTAATGATAATCTACTGCTGATTAAACAGTGATTTTATCAAAATTACACTAAGCAGCCCAGTAAGTGATACATCATTCAAATCAGGATCTCTGCCCCTATGTTATGCTGCTTTCAGATTATGTGGCAAATCCTTGTGACAGATTCCTTTTAATTGGTACATTAAACCCAGTTCCAGGAATATGTTTCCCTGTATGGATAAGCATACCTTTTTGCAAATAGGTCAAATACAGTTGTGCTCAAAAGTTTACATACCCCGGCAGATTTTTTGCTTTCTTGGATTTTTTTTCACTAAAGTGGTGTACAGGCTTATGCTATGTTAAATTCTATATTTAAGAGTGTGACATCACAGGTCTTTGGGCAAGACACCATGTACGTATGTTAGCATAGTCAGTTGTAGTGTCTTTTGCTGTGTCAGTCCCTCTTAGCTGATACACATAGAGAAACAGCTCACCAGACTCCAAGATGTGGGTGCGGTGCCCGGAATCCTGGACTGGCAACCAGGTGGAAAAGTGATTCAAATCGGACATAAATCCAGCAACTGCTTCATAAGTTAAAACATGGCTTTATTCAAAAAAATTTAAAAAACATATAAAAATCATGATAAGTTAGGTATGGACCAGATGTCCGTCTACATGTTTTAAACAAGTTAACTGTTCTTAATCATGATCCATCATGATTAAGAACAGTTGACCTGTTTGAAATGCATAGATTGACATCTAGAAGTATATTACCTTTTAGGTGCTTCACAGGATATAGGACAATGTGGAAGAAAAACATGAAAATTGTACTTTTTCACACAATAAAGTTAATTTAATTTAGCCCGAAATTTAGCATTTTCAAAAGAGTAACGAGAATATCCACCATATAATTTGTTGTGCAATTTCTCCTGAGTACACCAATACCCCATGTGTTGGAACAGTACTGTATGGGCACACAGCAGGGGTTGGCTACTAGCACACTAAAACAACTTCTAAAATAAAGCTTTTTGCATCACTGAATTTTGAAGACTATAGTTTTTATTTATCTTCTGACAGTCATGTGAGGGCTAATTTTTTGCGGGATGACTTGGAGTTTTTATTGGTACCATTTTGGGCCACACAATATTAGTAAGGCAAAATTAAGAAGAAACAGTAGTGATGGGTGGATTCAAACCTACCCAAGTGCTGGACCCGGGCCCGGATTTTTCAGGGAATTCCGGCTAATGATCCGAGTCTAGCAAGCCGGGAAGTAAAAAAAAAAAAAGGAAAAATAAAGAAAATAAGACTCAAGCAAACATTTCATACTTACTGAGACAACGGCGCGGCTGTAACTGCTTCCGGGGTTGCTAATTATCGCTAATCGATATGCACTGCTTTGCCCAGCCACCGCCCATCCTTGCGTCTGTGATTGGTTGCACTCAGATGTATCCCCAGCCTGTGTGACAGCGTCTGACTGGTTACAATCACAAACCCTGTATGCGGGTTACTATTGTGGTGTAAAAAAAATTGTCATAGGGTCCCCCCATATTATGATACCCAGCATAGATAAAGCATACGGCTACAGGTTGCAGCCCTCAGCTTTGTACTTATCTTGGCTGTGTTTCAAAATAAGAGAAACTGCATGCTGATTTTTTTTTCGAATTATTTAAATAATTTTAAAAAACGGCATGCGGACCCCCCCAATATTAATACCCAGTCAAAATAAAACCTGAGAGCTGGGTGCTGGTATTCTCAGGCCGAGGAGATCCATGCTTATTGGACCCCATCAGCCTAAAAATAGCAGCCTGCAGCTGCCCAGAATTGCCGCACGATGAGCGGTGACATCACTCAAGCTATTTGTGGTGACAGCTGGAGGTTCCCATGGTTCTTCACCTGTGATCGCAAGTAACCTGACCTCAGGTGACCTTAGTAAACTTAGGTTCACAAACTTGCATTGCCAAAAGATGCAGATTTGGTGCTAACATTTCTACATCATATTCCTGCACCCAATCTACACCTCCAGGTATAAAAACACATCACTACCGTATCATACCACATGTGGTAGTGGTGCGATTTTTTTTCCCAGGAGGTGTAGATTGGGTGCATGAATATGGTGTAAAAATGTAATCATCAAATTTGCATCTCTTGGCTAAAAAATTCAAACAAACCCCATTTTTTTTTGCCAGGAAAGGCAAATTTGTTGCTGAAATCTGTTGCAGACATTTCAGCACCAAATTTCCAACTCCTGGCAGGAAACTGCACCGAAACAGCATCAAAACATTTGTTTGCATTTTTGGGCCTGACAAAAAAAGCAGCACTACCGCATCATACCGCATGCAATTTTGATTACTTTTTGTTTTTTGCCAGGAGGTGTAGATTGGGTGTATGAATATGGTGTAAAAATGTAATCACCAAATTTGTATCTCTTGGTTCTTTTTATGTTTTGCGTGAGAGGTATAGTTTTTTTTATTTTTTCACTAACTGAACTATTTGGGGGCTTGTTTTTCAGTGACGTTTTCAGTGAAACTATTTATATTTATATACGAATTTTTGATTGCGGTTAGCTTTTGATACATTTTTTATTTATTTTCTTTACGGTGTTCATTGAAGGGATTAACTAGTAAGTTCGTTGTATAAATAGGGTTGTTCCGGATACGGCAATACCAAATATGTGTATTTTTGTTGCTTATTTTTACATAAATATAGTATTTATTGGTATAATGTTTTCATTTTTTATTTATGGTTTGATTTTTTTTTATACTTTTTAAAAAAAGAAAAATCACTGTTTTATTCCAACTTTTTTACTTAGTCCCTATAGGAGATATTACCTTTTATTAGTCTGAGCAAGAAGGCCTGCGGAGACACCATCACATGTTTCTCAATGCTGGCAAGAAACTAGCCAGGTCTTTCACCGGGAAGGAACAACCACGGGAAGGGCAGTCTCCAGTCAAGGAGACCACCTATGCCAAACATGGTATCCATCCACAGACAGCCGTTTCGGGGTATTTGCCCCTCATCAGTGTGGAGTAGGAATCTGGCTAGTGGGACATTGCCTAGTAAAAGACTTGCCTAGTAAAAGACTATGTGAGCAAGGATGGTTGACCTTAGGGAGATCAACATCCACCACTGCGGAGACACCATCACGTGTTTCTCAACGCAGTGATTCTAGAGCAATGCCCCCTGGGAAATATTCAAAGCAAGAAGGCCTGCGGAGACACCATCACATGTTTCTCAATGCTGGCAAGAAACTAGCCAGGTCTTTCACCGGGAAGGAACAACCACGGGAAGGGCAGTCTCCAGTCAAGGAGACCACCTATGCCAAACATGGTATCCATCCACAGACAGCCGTTTCGGGGTATTTGCCCCTCATCAGTGTGGAGTAGGAATCTGGCTAGTGGGACATTGCCTAGTAAAAGACTATGTGAGCAAGGATGGTTGACCTTAGGGAGATCAACATCCACCACTGCGGAGACACCATCACGTGTTTCTCAACGCAGTGATTCTAGAGCAATGCCCCCTGGGAAATATTCAAAGCAAGAAGGCCTGCGGAGACACCATCACATTTTTCTCAACGCTGGCAAGAAAGCTTGCCAGCGTTGAGAAACATGTCATGGTGTCTCCGCAGGCCTTCTTGCTTTGAATATTTCCCAGGGGGCATTGCTCTAGAATCACTGCGTTGAGAAACACGTGATGGTGTCTCCGCAGTGGTGGATGTTGATCTCCCTAAGGTCAACCATCCTTGCTCACATAGTCTTTTATTAGTCTGATCGCTGGTATTATGTATTGCATAGCACCAGTATTGCAATACACTATACTTGTCAGTATTACACTGAGAGAGCGCTTCTTAGACCATGCTCCTGGCATGGTCTGAGAGGCCACCGTAGACAGGTCACCTGGAGGTCATCTTTTGATGGCAATGATCAGGACTTTGTGAGCACGTTGCGGGGGTCCTGATAGGGTGGGAGAGGGATCACTATTGATCGCAGCATTTAGGGGGTTAAACAGCCAGGGGCAGTGTGGGCCTCAGGCCTGGTTGTGACAGCCAGGTCTCTGCTGTCAGGTAAGCCGAACTCCCTGTGGCGATCGCATAGGCACAATTCCTGTGCCAGCACTATCTCCAGGATGTACCGGTACTTCCAATTGCGGGAACGCACCGCAACATAGGACATACCCGTACGTTCGCTGTTTGGAAAGGGTTATGATATAATTGTCCAATTGCTTTTGGTCCCTTGAAAAAGAGGAAGTGTGAAAGGAAATCTGTCATCAACATACTGTAGGGAAGGAGATTCTGAATCCAACGGTGTATCACATAGATTACTGGGTGCAGCCATTCTCACACAATCAAAGAATTTGGATAAGGGAAAACACCAGAGCTGAGATTGTTGACTCCACCATCACCAGGTTCTTGATGAGATTGTGCATTGACTGTGAGTTGTCAATCACAATAGAGGATGTGTCGGACTGCTCTGCACATGTGTTTCTATTCCTGTAATGCAAATTACAGGATAATAAACCCTATAGTTTACGTAAACAATAGCTTATACATAGACACTTGCTTTTTTTTAATCTCTTACAGCATGCTGTCCTCAGCTTACATAGCAAAAACGTGCTGACAAATTTCCTAAACAGTTGTAATTCCTAAACTCTTACTCCACTTAGGATGTGAATACTCTTGAGTCACTTGAGAGTATGAAAAAATGGTCCCATTCTCATCCAGGAGAGTAGGACAATTTTTTCTCACTTGTCATCCGTGTGCTGTCAGTGTGCTGTCACTGTGCAATCTGTTTTTTTCCTCAGCAGCTGTTACTCATTTACTGTCATGTACAGGAACATTTACAGTGTTCTGTGCTACATGATAGTAATGTATCCATAAACATGTATGTCACTAGAATGGTCCATGTGGCGACGTTTTTTTTTTCTCGCACCCATTGACTTGTATTAGCAAATCTCGCACAATTTCAGCACCAAATCACAGCATGTTGCAACTTTTCTCTCATCCAGAACCTGAATGAGAAAAAAAGCCGACAAACTGCTCTGCCTCATTGACTAACATTGGTCCGAGTTCAATGCGAGATTTTCTCACATTGCACTCGTACGATTCATACGCTCGTGTGAGCATAGCCTAAAGCGCAGAGTCTGCATTCTAAGCCCGTATTAATTATAGAACTTTATCATCAATATACTTTGTTGAACAGTTTAAATGCCAGAACTTGTGACACTGTCCAAATTTTTGTGGACCTAACTATAATCTAGCAGAATAACATGTAATGATAGAAATATGAGTCTCTTCCATTAATAAATTATAGATCACAGAACTATTATGTAGACCAAGAAATAAAATACACAGCGTTTGAATTCTGGACGGTATACAACTACATCGTCTCCTCAATAACAATATTCACTGCAATTTCTAACTCCACTTTTATTGCACCTGGATAACTGAAAATTCAAAAAACAAAAAGTGGGTAGAGTAAGGGAAAGAGTAAAAGTATGAAAAAATAAAGGAAAGAAGCAGAAAGAAAGAAGAAAAGTAAGAGAAATGTGTCACGCTCCCGGTCTGACCGCGCCGCTCACCACCCGTTGCTCCAACCCCTGGGGTCCCCGCTCCCCGCCGAGCCCGCTCTCCTGCTACCCCGTCCAGACCTTTTCCCCGTCGGCTCCGTGCCGCTCACTCACTGCAGACACCTGCGCTCCAGCGTCCTGCCTCTCCTCCTGTGGTCCCGGCTCTGACTTCCAGGTTGCGGCCTTCACACATGCACACTAGGGGGCGCACGCGCGTGCGCTCACCTAGACTTAAAGGGCCAGCACAGCTGTCCGGAATATCACTAAAAGTAACCTTGGGTATTTAAGATTTGCTACTGCCCATGGCCAGTGCTTGTTCAACGTGTCCCTGTAGCTTGTCTCTTGTACTAGTTGTTCAGGTCCCTCTATGCCTGTGCTTGGTGTAACTCTGTCTCTGCTTGCAGATCCTGAGTACTGTTCAGAGCACACACTCCAGCCTGATCCCAGTAACCTGCACCAGTCTCCGGTTCTGGACTTCAGCCTGATCCCGTTAACCTGTCCCAGCCTCCACGTCTGGACCTCAGCCTGGTCCCTTCAACCTGCACCAGTCTCCGCTCCTGGACTTTAGCCTAATCACTGTGACCTGCACCAGTCTCAGTTATGGACTTCTGCCTGATCCTGTTAACCTGTATCTGGTCCAGATCGGATCCTGCATCCAGTGACTCTTGCTGATCCCGGCTTCCGTGCATCTAGGCCCTCTGCGGTTACACCCGACAGTCCCTGTATAGGGGTTCGCTCGAGGCGGCGTCGCAGGGGAGTCCGGTGCATGGTCCAGTGGGTCCACTCCCTGGACTATTCTTACAAAATGTAAGTAAAAGAACTGTAAGAACGGAGGAAGAAGCGGAGGGAAACTTGAGGGGAGGGAAAATATTAATCAACTACAGTCAGCTCATTGACGTGAACAAACTAATGTCATCCTAATAATGAATTCAAGGCAATCAGATTTTTTTCAAATAAGGTGGTCGTGTCCTGAAGGATGCTACATCATTTCTCATTGACCATTGAGTTATGACAGTTTAAAGGGAATTTGTCAGGTCTCCAGTGCACCCAGAACCTCGAGTAGTCCTGTGCACGTTTCTATAATCCCTGCCTACAGTCCCTTCATGTAGTAGCATACATAAACAGCTCTTGTTTCTCTGTTATATTATTTCATTGTAATGTATAAATGATAAATGGAAATATACCATTAATATATTTATAGTACTTTCTTGTGGGCATTCTACTAATATCTTATGTGGATACCAGAACAATTATTGCACTTCAATAGTCATCTATTCACATATTTTTAGAGATTTATGAATAAAATGTTTTTTACTCCATAAATATAGTTTCTTTGAATATTTTTTTTGTGATGTATTACAGTCCAAAAAAAATGTTTCTTAGAGTTAAAAGAGTATTTTTCTTAACTCATTGCATAACTTCCTTTTTGATGTTTAATTTGAGAATTCCCAGTTAATACTGGAATAATAAAACTGGACACCATCAGGAGACTGGAGTTGAGGTCACTGCAGCAGCTGATTTCCTTACCCTAAAACAAATTATTGCCAGTGGTGTCTGTTTAAGTGGATTGGACTGGTCCCTGCTCTACTTAGCGTGCATTGGCTGTCAATTCTGACACATTTTCAGTATGTGCTCCTGTTTGATATTTCTTTTCAATGGGCAACAAGCGAGCACAATAACAGTGTGCTTTGAAAAGGATAAAATGCAATAAGCAGAGACCAGACATGCTCCTGAAACAGATGTCACTGTGACCTGCAGCTGTTAGAGGCAGATCCCGCCTTTGTGTCACAGCCATTATCTGTCGGGCATGCTGCAGGCTCAGCCTGTTCCCGACTTGCAACGTATATGTAGCGCCCCTGAAGCCATCAGGGAGCTACAAGGTACTGCATCCCTCACCAGGATGCAGGGCCTACCCCCTAGGGACCCAGAAGACCAGTGCCGGCGGCAACACACAAACACTCCAGATAATCCCTATTTCCCTCAAAATCTCCTATATACTGGTACCAGACTAGGGTGGGACCAATGGATGGGCGCCTAGAGGTGGAGCCAATCCAGTCCACTAGATGACCAGGTGGGAGGGGCAGACAGTGGACAGTCAGACAGTGGACAACAGAGAGTCTAGCAGTGACAGTGAAAGGCAGCAGACGGACTGAGAGGAGTGAACAGTGACCTGAGGGCCCTGGCGGTTAGTTGCCGGTGGAGTACGGTAGAGTGCTCCCGGAACTATGCACCAACAGGGTACAGAATCCTAGGTCAGGCAAAAGCTCCAGGCAGACCTGATAAAATCTGCACAGTGAGGGGACCATCAAGGACCTCACTGACCTTGAAGTTCGGGACTCAGTAGCAAAGGGAGAAACAGGGACAGGACCAGAGACTCCAACCCCACAGGGTTCACACTACCATCATATGGACTGCTAAAGAAGAAAACCAGGAGGGGACCCCCAGCTGCTCTACGCTATGGGGACCAACCAACCAAAGACAGGTGCAGGGGAAAGAAGCCACCAGGTCACTAAACCGGCACTGGGACTACGGGGACCTGCGGTTAAGACCAGCCGGCCTTGGGTGACCAGTTACCAGCTTGCAGTGAGTAAAAGAACCAGTTACACTGAAATCCCTTGTGTAGCCTACCTTCTTTCAACACCCATCTGCATCACCTATCCTCTAGGGCCTGTCCCTGCTTGCGGAGGGCCTAACATCCAGGCAGCCACTAACACCAGCCCCAGTAGTGAAAACTGTGCAGCAGCGGCTCCATCCACATAGCCGCAAAACCGCAAGTGGCGTCACGTGTGAACATTATTGAAATCCCCTGTAAATATTCCCCCCTTTTAAAAAAAGCAAGCAGGGAACAGGACCAGGCAACAGCCACCAAAGTGACATTTCCCCAGTTATACAGCCCGGGACCGAGTACCCCATAACCCTGGGCGACACATATATATAAGGTGATGACGTGAAGGGGTTAAATATGTGCAACAATCTGAATGGAAGTTCAGCAGCTAAGAGAAAATGAAATTGCTCTAAAGCAGACCTGTACAACATGGTTTGGAGCTGTTTGGAGTGCAACATCTTCCATATTCAAATGTATTTTCATCTTTCATATGCAAATAAATTCGAGCACTACGTTGCCTTTAGTGGAGCAGAGAAATAGCTCATTAGCCCCCACCCCAACATGTAGCGGCATGATGAGGTCAGCACGCTGCGGCCTCATCACAATGCTGCCAGAGCCGCATAGTGAGAGGAAATGTCATCACTGGTAAGAGAAAATGTCATTTTAGATGAGGAGCAGGGGGGAGTGAAGGGTTGTTACTATGAGGGCACATAATGTGACAATTTGGGACATTATGTGGACAGTTTGGGACATTTATAAGGCCAATTTGGGACATTATGGAGTAGATTGGGACATTATGAGCAGCTTGGAACATTATGGGGCAATTTAGGACATTTTGGGCAATTCTGGACATGATGGGGCAATTTGGGACATTATGAACAAGTTTGGACATTATGGGGCAATTTGGGACATTATACGGGAAAATTATGTGTTAATTTGGGACATTATGGGGCAATTTGAGACATTATAAGGAAATCTGAGACATTATGGGGCAATTACACGTGATTGTGAAATGGTACATAGTATAGCAATGGACAATAGGGTAGGGCTGCTTGGAAAGAGACAGTTTGGGGATGGTATGGAAAGAGGCAGTATGTGTGGGGACATTATGGAGAGGGGTTGTGTGGGGGATATGTGGGGGGAGATATTACATTGAAGAGCAGTGTGGGGGGAATATTATACAGAGGGGCCGTGTGGGGGGATATTTTGGAGCGTCGCAGTGTGGTAAGGATATTATACAGATGAGTAAAGTGGGGGGATATTTAGAAGAAGGGCAGTGTGTGTGGGGTGTTTTATAGAAGGACAGTGTGAGGGAACATGAATCGACGGTGGTTCTGGCACTGCAATTATGTACTAACAGTGGTTCTGGCACTGCATTTATATACAGACAGTGTTTCTGGTTCTGCATTCATGTATTGATGGTGTTTCTGGTCCTGCATTCATGTACTGACGGTGCTTATGACACTGTATTCATGTACTTATGGTAGTTCTGATGCTGCATTCATGTGCTGTCGGTGGTTCTGATCTTGTACACATGTAGCAATCTATAACTTGTTTCACAGTTATGTTAAAACTTAAAGTGTCAAAACCTAAAAATTTAAGAATATGAGTTGGATTTGGCAAGTTTCTGCCTCAAAAAACTCAGTTTAAGTTAACGTGTTCACTCTGATATTTTGGGTGCAGAAATTCTCCAAATCCTTCTCAAATACTCAAAATTTGGTGACGTATTTATCCACTGATGGTGGCTTTGGTGATGTATTCATGTAACTACACCTTTAAAAAAAAATTACGGCCCTCAGGATTGGTGCTGTATGGCATTGTGGCCCTTGGACAGAAAAATGTAGGGCACGCCTGCGCTAAAGGCGCACTGTAAGTGGAAGACTTTTAGCTCTTAATAGGGCTTCCATAGACAGGCTTTAGACAAGTTACTCTATCTAGCGGATCCCAGGTGAACTTTGGCCTTTACCCTTGAAGAATAGTTATGATCCTGGATCAAATTCACGAGGTCAATGTAATGGACAAAATCAGGATACTTGGGTAGTCAAAATGCAAGCAAAGGTTAGAAACTAAACAGGGAGATACCAGAAGCAGACTAAACAGCTAGAACTGTTAGATTTGCAGCAGATAAAACTGTGATTATATCAAAGCTGCAGAAATGGACCCAGTATGTGATACATCGCTGGAATCTGGGACTCAGCTTTTACCTACATCATGCTGCTCTTAGATGAATGGAGTAGAAAAAAAACTGGTGATACATTCCCTTTAAATAGAGTGTGGCCACGCCTAAGGTTTACAAGAGCTAATTAGATGAACATTGTAAAAATTAATCTGCAAGCTCCCTGCCTGGACGACACCACAAATACCAGAAATCATCTAACAGAACTGCTCTTATGTCCATAATGAAATTGTGGCACCACCTAGCAGCAATTTTTGCAGGTAGTATAGGGGTGATTTTAGATATGGAAGTTACAGTTACAGACTCACTGTGATGCTTAGTTTCAGTCATTAGGACAACTCTGGGATGGTGAAATTTCAATGCTCACTACACAGCATGTTCTCATCGACTACACGCTGCAAAGCAGGGTGTCCGTGAAGGTGCAGGAGGCATGATTACAGTGTGCTCACTATGTAATGAGTACTGATTGTTCACAGCCCCCTGCTGCCTCATTGATTGGAAGCGAGCGACTACAGGGAGAACAAAACTTTATTTTCTCCCTGTAGACTAACTTTCACTTAGAAAAAAAACAGGAGATAATTGTAGAAAAAATACCCTGACTATAAATAAATAAATTGCAAGTGCTTAATAAACAGGGTACTTAGTATATACATTTTTGCAAAAAGGTAAGAAGCTGTCTCACCTCGTCACGGTGTACCCATCTGAGACAGTCCCTAACCTACTAAAGTTAAAAACATATTCTGTACCTGACTTGTGTCATGTCAAAACTTCAATATGGATGGTAAAGTGGTTAGCTGGGTCCCAGATTAAATACACAGCAAAAAGTGAGAAGCAGGTAATTGTTCAGCCTCAGTATCAGGAGGGCTGCACCCCCAACTTGCATTAAAGCAAGATAACAGACAAAAAACACCAAAAAAACTGAGCTGTGACAATTGTTCAATAAACATGCAACATTACAAGCATGTGAATTGCAGCCTCAAGACTAGAAAAAAAACAGGAGATAATTGTAGAAAAAATACCCTGACTATAAATAAATAAATTGCAAGTGCTTAATAAACAGGGTACTTAGTATATACATTTTTGCAAAAAGGTAAGAAGCTGTCTCACCTCGTCACGGTGTACCCATCTGAGACAGTCCCTAACCTACTAAAGTTAAAAACATATTCTGTACCTGACTTGTGTCATGTCAAAACTTCAATATGGATGGTAAAGTGGTTAGCTGGGTCCCAGATTAAATACACAGCAAAAAGTGAGAAGCAGGTAATTGTTCAGCCTCAGTATCAGGAGGGCTGCACCCCCAACTTGCATTAAAGCAAGATAACAGACAAAAAACACCAAAAAAACTGAGCTGTGACAATTGTTCAATAAACATGCAACATTACAAGCATGTGAATTGCAGCCTCAATACTAGAAAAAAAACAGGAGATAATTGTAGAAAAAATACCCTGACTATAAATAAATAAATTGCAAGTGCTTAATAAACAGGGTACTTAGTATATACATTTTTGCAAAAAGGTAAGAAGCTGTCTCACCTCGTCACGGTGTACCCATCTGAGACAGTCCCTAACCTACTAAAGTTAAAAACATATTCTGTACCTGACTTGTGTCATGTCAAAACTTCAATATGGATGGTAAAGTGGTTAGCTGGGTCCCAGATTAAATACACAGCAAAAAGTGAGAAGCAGGTAATTGTTCAGCCTCAGTATCAGGAGGGCTGCACCCCCAACTTGCATTAAAGCAAGATAACAGACAAAAAACACCAAAAAAACTGAGCTGTGACAATTGTTCAATAAACATGCAACATTACAAGCATGTGAATTGCAACCTCAAGACTAGAAAAAAAACAGGAGATAATTGTAGAAAAAATACCCTGACTATAAATAAATAAATTGCAAGTGCTTAATAAACAGGGTACTTAGTATATACATTTTTGCAAAAAGGTAAGAAGCTGTCTCACCTCGTCACGGTGTACCCATCTGAGACAGTCCCTAACCTACTAAAGTTAAAAACATATTCTGTACCTGACTTGTATCATGTCAAAACTTCAATATGGATGGTAAAGTGGTTAGCTGGGTCCCAGATTAAATACACAGCAAAAAGTGAGAAGCAGGTAATTGTTCAGCCTCAGTATCAGTTTTGACAGTATTGAAGTTTTGACATGACACAAGTCAGGTACAGAATATGTTTTTAACTTTAGTAGGTTAGGGACTGTCTCAGATGGGTACACCGTGACGAGGTGAGACAGCTTCTTACCTTTTTGCAAAAATGTATATACTAAGTACCCTGTTTATTAAGCACTTGCAATTTATTTATTTATAGTCAGGGTATTTTTTCTACAATCATCTCCTGTTTTTTTTCTAGTCTTGAGGCTGCAATTCACATGCTTGTAATGTTGCATGTTTATTGAACAATTGTCACAGCTCAGTTTTTTTGGTGTTTTTTGTCTGTTATCTTGCTTTAATGCAAGTTGGGGGTGCAGCCCTCCTGATACTGAGGCTGAACAATTACCTGCTTCTCACTTTTTGCTGTGTATTTAATCTGGGACCCAGCTAACCACTTTACCATCCATATTGAAGTTTTGACATGACACAAGTCAGGTACAGAATATGTTTTTAACTTTAGTAGGTTAGGGACTGTCTCAGATGGGTACACCGTGACGAGGTGAGACAGCTGCTTACCTTTTTGCAAAAATGTATATACTAAGTACCCTGTTTATTAAGCACTTGCAATTTATTTATTTATAGTCAGGGTATTTTTTCTACAATTATCTCCTGTTTTTTTTCTAGTCTTGAGGCTGCAATTCACATGCTTGTAATGTTGCATGTTTATTGAACAATTGTCACAGCTCAGTTTTTTTGGTGTTTTTTGTCTGTTATTTTGCTTTAATGCAAGTTGGGGGTGCAGCCCTCCTGATACTGAGGCTGAACAATTACCTGCTTCTCACTTTTTGCTGTGTATTTAATCTGGGACCCAGCTAACCACTTTACCATCCATATTGAAGTTTTGACATGACACAAGTCAGGTACAGAATATGTTTTTAACTTTAGTAGGTTAGGGACTGTCTCAGATGGGTACACCGTGACGAGGTGAGACAGCTTCTTACCTTTTTGCAAAAATGTATATACTAAGTACCCTGTTTATTAAGCACTTGCAATTTATTTATTTATAGTCAGGGTATTTTTTCTACAATTATCTCCTGGTTTTTTTCTAGTCTTGAGGTTGCAATTCACATGCTTGTAATGTTGCATGTTTATTGAACAATTGTCACAGCTCAGTTTTTTTGGTGTTTTTTTGTCTGTTATCTTGCTTTAATGCAAGTTGGGGGTGCAGCCCTCCTGATACTGAGGCTGAACAATTACCTGCTTCTCACTTTTTGCTGTGTATTTAATCTGGGACCCAGCTAACCACTTTACCATCCATATTGAAGTTTTGACATGACACAAGTCAGGTACAGAATATGTTTTTAACTTTAGTAGGTTAGGGACTGTCTCAGATGGGTACACCGTGACGAGGTGAGACAGCTTCTTACCTTTTTGCAAAAATGTATATACTAAGTACACTGTTTATTAAGCACTTGCAATTTATTTATTTATAGTCAGGGTATTTTTTCTACAATTATCTCCTGTTTTTTTTCTAGTCTTGAGGCTGCAATTCACATGCTTGTAATGTTGCATGTTTATTGAACAATTGTCACAGCTCAGTTTTTTTTGGTGTTTTTTGTCTGTTATCTTGCTTTAATGCAAGTTGGGGGTGCAGCCCTCCTGATACTGAGGCTGAACAATTACCTGCTTCTCACTTTTTGCTGTGTATTTAATCTGGGACCCAGCTAACCACTTTACCATCCATATTGAAGTTTTGACATGACACAAGTCAGGTACAGAATATGTTTTTAACTTTAGTAGGTTAGGGACTGTCTCAGATGGGTACACCGTGACGAAGTGAGACAGCTTCTTACCTTTTTGCAAAAATGTATATACTAAGTACCCTGTTTATTAAGCACTTGCAATTTATTTATTTATAGTCAGGGTATTTTTTCTACAATTATCTCCTGTTTTTTTTCTAGTCTTGAGGCTGCAATTCACATGCTTGTAATGTTGCATGTTTATTGAACAATTGTCACAGCTCAGTTTTTTTGGTGTTTTTTGTCTGTTATCTTGCTTTAATGCAAGTTGGGGGTGCAGCCCTCCTGATACTGAGGCTGAACAATTACCTGCTTCTCACTTTTTGCTGTGTATTTAATCTGGGACCCAGCTAACCACTTTACCATCCATATTGAAGTTTTGACATGACACAAGTCAGGTACAGAATATGTTTTTAACTTTAGTAGGTTAGGGACTGTCTCAGATGGGTACACCGTGACGAGGTGAGACAGCTTCTTACCTTTTTGCAAAAATGTATATACTAAGTACCCTGTTTATTAAGCACTTGCAATTTATTTATTTATAGTCAGGGTATTTTTTCTACAATTATCTCCTGTTTTTTTTTCTAGTCTTGAGGCTGCAATTCACATGCTTGTAATGTTGCATGTTTATTGAACAATTGTCACAGCTCAGTTTTTTTGGTGTTTTTTGTCTGTTATCTTGCTTTAATGCAAGTTGGGGGTGCAGCCCTCCTGATACTGAGGCTGAACAATTACCTGCTTCTCACTTTTTGCTGTGTATTTAATCTGGGACCCAGCTAACCACTTTACCATCCATATTGAAGTTTTGACATGACACAAGTCAGGTACAGAATATGTTTTTAACTTTAGTAGGTTAGGGACTGTCTCAGATGGGTACACCGTGACGAGGTGAGACAGCTTCTTACCTTTTTGCAAAAATGTATATACTAAGTACCCTGTTTATTAAGCACTTGCAATTTATTTATTTATAGTCAGGGTATTTTTTCTACAATTATCTCCTGTTTTTTTTCTAGTCTTGAAGCTGCAATTCACATGCTTGTAATGTTGCATGTTTATTGAACAATTGTCACAGCTCAGTTTTTTTTGGTGTTTTTTGTCTGTTATCTTGCTTTAATGCAAGTTGGGGGTGCAGCCCTCCTGATACTGAGGCTGAACAATTACCTGCTTCTCACTTTTTGCTGTGTATTTAATCTGGGACCCAGCTAACCACTTTACCATCCATATTGAAGTTTTGACATGACACAAGTCAGGTACAGAATATGTTTTTAACTTTAGTAGGTTAGGGACTGTCTCAGATGGGTACACCGTGACGAGGTGAGACAGCTTCTTACCTTTTTGCAAAAATGTATATACTAAGTACCCTGTTTATTAAGCACTTGCAATTTATTTATTTATAGTCAGGGTATTTTTTCTACAATTATCTCCTGTTTTTTTTCTAGTCTTGAGGCTGCAATTCACATGCTTGTAATGTTGCATGTTTATTGAACAATTGTCACAGCTCAGTTTTTTTGGTGTTTTTTAACTTTCACTTAGACTACCGAATATGTTTAAAATGTTATATACTTGCAGATCACTATTGAGGCTGCAGGAAAATATTTGGTGTTTTTTTGCTGACAAGTTATCTTTAAACTTTATGCTGCAGTTAAACACATGCCCATAAGAGGGCACTTAAATACCAGGTTTTTAATCTCAGTTGTAAATTGAAAAGACATGGATTCTACAAATAGATAATGATCCTAAACACGTCAAAATTCACAATATACTACCTCAAAAGACACAAGCTAAAGATTTTAAAATGGCCCTCACAGTCCCCTGATCTGAACATCATTGAAAATCTGTGGCTAGACCTCAAAAGAGCAGTGCAAGCAAAACGACCCAGGAATCTCACAGAACTGGAAGACTTTTCCAAGGAATAATGGATAAAAATTAGGGATGATCGAATACCCTATTATTCGCTCCGTCGAATATCCGACGAATACCTTGCCGCTATTCGAGTATTCGCGAATATTCGGCCCCCAATGCAAGTCTATGGGAAAACAGAATAATTTTATGCTGGACCTGTCGGTGAGCTGTGGTGACTGAGGAAGAAGCTGCAATGGATGGGAAAAGGCAGAAACAGTATGGGCACAGCCTGTAGAAGGTGCCTCACTGCATTTCTGCCCCCTCCCAATTCATCCAAAATGACAGGACGCACACTAACATGCCGCCCGCATTCACCCTCTTCCTCTGATTTCTGTCGCATGTGCCACGACAAAAATCCTCCCCGGGTCCAGCTAAGTCCCCCCCCATACCCCTCTGGTGTCTCCCGGTGTTCCCCCGCTGTTTTTACCTTTTTGCAGCGTTGATTCCCCACGTTCCCTCCTCCTTCACAATGAACGCTATGCGCATGCACAGAGCGCGGCTGTCAGCTCAGCTCAGCTTCCTGTGTTCCGTGAGAAGAACGGCTGTGGAGCTGCGCTGGCTGCACGGACTCTGCTGCTGTGACCCGGGGAGGGTAGGTGCAGATTCTTTGCACTCACACACCTCACATGGAGGGTCAGCACTCCTAGAAATGGGGTACACGTTCCCTGAGCGTGCCCCCCATATTCTAGAAGGTCCAGAGTCGTCGTGGGACTTCAAAAATGGATTACAGGAGATTTTTTTTCTTTACAATAAATTGGCGAAAGAGGGAATGTTTTGGGGAGTGTTTTTTCAAACATTTTTTTTTTTTTAACGTCTATTTTTTTTTCTACCTTTTATTACTGACCGTTGGTGATGTCGGGTATCTGATAGACGCCATGACATCACCAACTGCTGGGCTTGATGTCAGGTGACATTACACATCTGGTATCAACCCCATTTATTGCCACCGCATCAGGGCAATGGTATGAGCTGGGGCGAAGCGCCAGATTTGGGGCATCTAATGGATGCGCCACTTCTGGGGCGGCTGCGGCCTGCTATTTTTAGGCTGGGAAAGGCCAATAACTATGGACCTTCACACCCTGAGAATACCAGACCACAGCTGTCCGCTTTATCTTGGCTGGTAAACCAATTTGGGGGGAACCCCACTTTTTTTTTTTATTTACTTATAAATAATTATAAAAAAGAGCCTGGGCCCCCTCCAAATTGGATCCCCAACCAAGGTAAAGCAGCCAGCTGTGGTCTACAGGCTTCAGCCATCTGCTTTACCCTAGCTGGCTATCAAAAATGGGGGGACCCCATGTCGCGCTTTTTTTAATTATTTATTTTTTTGGCTAGGCACCTTTAGTGCCACATGAAAGTCACTAAAGAGTGCCAGCTTAGAATATGCAGGGAGGTGGGACATTATATATGTGTTTAACATCGGTCTGCCTGTCTGTCTATCTCTCCATTATCTATCTATCTATCTATCTATCCCTCTATCTATCCATTATCTCTCTATCCCTCTATCTATCCATTATCTATCTATCCATCTATATATCTATCTGTCCATCTATCTATCCATTATCTATCCATCCATCTATCCATTATTTATCTATCTATCCATTATCTATCCATCTATCGATCTGTCTATCTATCCATTTATCTATCTGTCTATCTATCTATCCCTCTATCTATCTATCCATCTATCCATTATCTATCCCTCTATCTATCCATTATTTATCCCTCTATCTATCTATTATCTATCTATCACTCTATCTATCCATTATCTATCTCTCTATCCCTCTATCCATTATCTATCCATCTTTCTATCTAACTAACTATCCCTCTATATATCTAGCTATCAATCTATCCCTCTATCTATCTATCCCTCTATCTATCCATCCAATAGATGGATAGATAGATAATGGATAGATAGAGGGATAGAGAGATAGATAGATAATGGATAGATAGATAGAGGGATAGATAGATAATGGATAGAGGGATAGATGGATAGATAGAGGGATAGAGAGATAGATAATGGATAGATGGATAGATAGATAAATATATGGATAGATAGAGGGATAGATGGATAGATAGATAATGGATAGATAGACGATGGATGGATGTATAGAAAATGGATAGATGGATTGATAATGGATATATAGATAGAGGGATACTGTGCTGGCCAAAAGTATTGGCACCCCTGCAATTCTGTCAGATAATACTCAGTTTATTCTTGAAAATGATTGCAATCACAAATTCTTTGGTATTATTAACTTCATTTAATGTCTCCAATGAAGAAAAATTAAAAAAATTGTCATAAACCCAAATTGGATATAATTCCACACTAAACATAAAAAGGGGGTGGACAAAAGTATTGGCACTATTTGAAAAATCATGTGATGCTTCTCTAATTTGTGTAATTAACAGCACCTGTAACTTACCTGTGGCACCTAACAAGTGTTGGCAATAACTAAATCACACTTGCAGCCAGTTGACATGGATTAAAGTTGACTCAACCTCTGTCCTGTGTCCTTGTGTGTACCACATTGAGCATGGAGAAAAGAAAGAAGACCAAAGAACTGTCTGAGGACTTGAGAATCCAAATTGTGAGGAAGCATGAGCAATCTTAAGGCTATAAGTCCATCTCCAAAGACCTGAAAGTTCCTGTGTCTACGGTGCAGTGTCATCAAGAAGTTTAAAGCCTATGGCACTGTGGCTAACCTCCCTAGATGTGGAAGGAAAAGAAAAATTGACAAGAGATTTCAACGCAAGAGTGTACGGATAGTGTCTGCATCTGAACCCGTGTCTGCATCCTTAACGCCTGGGGTCAGCTGCCAGAGTGCTGTGACATTCCTTGGAGTAACACCTGGCAGCCTCCTTCCAGCACAAGCCTAACCTCACCATCAGAGGCTCTAGTGCAGACGAGGTAGTCGCTTAGTTATGCCCCTCCAGGGTGACCCAATTCTATGACACAGTGGTTCCACACCCACCAATGTAGCAGTTTGCTCAGGCTATGGATCCTGCTGACTTTAGCATCACCCAGCTCACAGGACTAAAATAAGAGATGATCCGTGAAAGGGACCAAGAAGACTGAATCATAACCTACTTGTGGTCAGTGGACACCTGTCTGAATGGTTTGACACCAATGACTCCACCTGATCCTGTCTCGGCTTTAGTATCCAGTCCGGCAGTAAATCCAGCTCCAGCTTCTAGTCCCCGCTTGTCTGCTCCTCCAGGGTTTGACAGCGATCCCAAGCAATGCAGAGAATTCATAGACCAGTACACACTGCAATTTGAACTTTTGTAACACACTTTGGGAGAGATGTGATACAGTGGTCTTTAACTTTCAAATCTTCCTGGAGACATTCTACAAAGTATTCAATGAGCCGAGTCGACTCACCTCAGCAGCGTCTGTGTGGCGCCCCTGAGGCTTCAGTTGCCACAAAGGTACTGCACCTCATCTTGAGGTGTGGTATTCCATCCTGGGTAAGGAGGAGGTCAACACCAGTTCACACAAAAGCACAACACCCAGGCTCAGAAACACCTCATCAGGAAAAGGCAAGGGCGTGATTATACCCAAAGCCAGGCTGAGGGGGTGGAGTCTTAGGAGTGGGAACACAGTAGTACAAGTGGGAACATAGTGTGAAGTGTGGAGTGAGTGGGCAGCTGGAGAGGAGCAGTGGAAAAGCAAAGACCTGCAGCCTGGAGCTGATGCAGCTTGGCCCGGGCACAGACCGAAGGGGTCCAAGAGACTATGGGAGTTAACCTTCCATGGCCTTGTTCCACATATAATCTATGGGTGGAAGGACTAGGTCGCAACACGGGGACTGGTCCCTAGACTAGAGGAGAAGAACCTACATACTCCACTAGCAAAACCAGCGGCTGAGGTGACTTAAAGCATAACAGCCACATCTGCACATGAATTTGCTAAAAGGTGACTCAAAAGGACCAAGGGATAGAGCTTCACGCCACCCAACAAGGCCCACAGGCACTGTCACAGGGTTCAATGAGCGAGGGCGCAAGGCAGGAGGGCGAAACAAGAGCAGGAAGATGACCAGGGAAGGTACACTTAAGAACGGTGCACCAGATTCAACCTCCGAACTACCCGGGATCGGCTTGAGCCCATCACTGTGGAACCCAGCACTCCAAAGGTGGTCACTGGCATGTCATATTACCCTGGAACCTACTACAGTGAGTAAAAACCTTGAGACTGCATTTCTGTGTCGCTCCGTTATTCACTTGCACGTCCGGCCCTGCAGCCCCAGCCATCATAGACTACTACTACTACCACCACCCCCATCCTTCCTGGGGCCCAGCTCTACCTGGGGGGAGCTGCACCATCTATGCTGCGTCACCATCTGCCCTGGGGAGCCCTATCTCACAGCGGCGGCACCTAACTTGCCGCATACCACACGTCACGAATAAACTGTTATCATCCGCTTCCTATTCAATAAACTACACCACTGGGGTCGCGGAGCTGGGCCACGCCACCGCAGCACTCCAGGAGCCGAACCGCTGCCCGGTAACGAGTCTCACCCCACGGCCCCGGTGCGGACATGTCAACTGCACTTCTCCGATTGCACCAAAAAGTGTCACTGTGGGCCAGTATGCAATCTGTTTTCGCACCCTGTCCTCTGAACTCGACTGGAATAATACAGAGCTGATAGCTGCATTCTGGGAGGGTCTGTCCAGGAGAATCATAGACGAACTAGGAGGCCAAGATGTTTCTACTTCCTTGGATGACCTGGTATCTCTGGCAATCCGTGTCGACCTCAGATTCCAAGAATGCTTTAGAGAGGTGTGCCGAGAGAGGAGGTTGATATGTCTTGCTCCAACTTTCCAGAGACCCATCGTGCCTCAGTCCACTGATCCGCGGCTTCTCTATGCAGGCAGATCATGTCAACTTGCCAAAGTTTCACCAGGATGACTGTCGCACTGAGGGAAGGAGCTTCTACTGCAGAAGTCCTAAACACCAGATCAATTCCTGTCCTGTAACGCCACAAAACTCCAAAGCTTAGGGTCCGTGTGAAGAGGCTACCCTGGGTGAGAGCAAGGCCTCTCTTCCTCGGTCACTGTCTATATCCATATCCTATGACAACACTCAATTCACTGAGTTGGCCTATCTAAACTCTGCTTCCCCAGGCCGTGGTGGATCGGTAGATTCCTGTCCAGCGATTTCAAGCTGCCCTTGCAGTGTTGCCCATGGATGAAAAACTCTTGACCGAGGACATCCAGTTCATCACAAAGCTAGTGGAGCTTCAGGTAGAAATGTGTCACTGGTGTGTCACAGTTCACAGACAACACTGTGGTGTCCATCTGCAGAAAGTCGCTGCATTTGGCTGTACAAACTGTTCCTTGATATTCCATTCTTTCTTCTTTGGTTTCAGTGACGTTCTATTTATCTTCTCTATTAGGGTTAACTCTTTACCTTTTAAATCCTGTAAATATCTAGGCAGTTCAGCTGCAAATCCTTATCCCCACTCCCTGTGTCTACTTATACCTGCATTTCTCCTTGGATTCTTGCTGGTGATAGAGTTTACTCCTAACCTGTCCAGATTGCAAGCAGTCATCTTGAAATCTTATGTCGTAACACGTTATTGTATGTTGCTGTCATCAAGGTGGATGCATTATCCCGGAGCTTCCCTGGTGGAGGTGACGCACCCCAGGGCCTTGGGGTACTTGGTGCTGGGCCTTGAATCACTGGGACGTATCACGGGTGGCCAGTGCCCGGCTCCATGACCCTGGGAGTCACTTAAAAAATGGGGCAAAATAAAAGGGAAAATAAAAATTAAAATGTTATTCGTGACGCCACTTGCGGTATGCGGCTATGTGGGGAAAGCCGCCGCTGCAAAGTCTATCACTACTGGATCTGGTGGTATTGAGCAGCTTGGATGTTATGACCCTCCGCAAGTAGAGCTAGGCCCCAGGGGAAGATGATGCTGGTTGTAGTATGGTGAAAGTTGGTGATGCAGAGGTGCAGGAACAATTCAGACAACACAGGGGCTATGGTTTAACTTGTTCTTTACTCACTGGTTTTGTGAAGCTGCAACCCGGCTGGTGCTGGTCTCTACCAATCTGGGCCTCCGGTGATTTGGTATTCCCTTGATCCCAGTGCCGGTGTAGTGAGCTGGTGAGCTTTACTTCCATGCATCCATCTGCAATTGGTGGGTCCCCGTGGCCTGAAGCGTATTTGGGTCCCCTCTTGTTGTCACAGTCCTGGCCCGTATGGCAGGCAGCTTGAATCTCTCTTGGGTCGGACCTCTGTCCCCGTTCCCGGGTTCCCTCTTTGCTGCTGTGCCCTGGACACTAATGTTGGTGAGGAACCCTGATGATTCCCTCACCGGGCAGATTTATCAGGTGAGTTTGAAGCATCTTTCTGAACTAGGGTTCTGCACCCCGCCAGTGCTCGGTACCGTGAGTACTCACATCATACTCTCCCGGACGACAGGACTCCTTTAGCCCAACAAGTCACTTTACACTCTCTGTCTGAGCATTGACTTCTGAACTGACCAGATGTCTTACTAGACTAAATGTCTGTCTCCTGTCAACTGCCTTGACTAGTCCCTTCTCTTACCAGGTGTTTGACTAGCGGATTGGATGAGTCCCGACCAATAGGTGGCCATCCAACAGATCCGTCTCTAGCCTGTTACCCAGTCTGGGGAAAAAGGGCATGGATGTGTGTGTTTGAATGGTATTTACAGGCACTGGTCTTCCAGGAATCCCAAGGTTAGCACCGCACCTTTTACTGGATGCAATACCCTGTGGCATCTGACGCCTCAGGGGTGCCACAGAGGTGATCATGAGAACCCTGTCCCTATTTTTCAAAAGGGGGTGGTCGACTCGGCTTTGTGCCCAGATCTGGAGGGGGAGGTGTTGGAGGATCAGAGGGACACACCAGTCTCCTGCCCTTCAGGGAGGTTATTTGTGCCACCTAATTTGCGCTGTAAAGTAATTGGGGAAAATCCCAATACTGTTCTTACTGGTCATCCAGGTAGTAAAGCAACCTTGGACCTCCTTTCTCGTCATTTTTGGTGACCAGAGTTGCATCAGGATGTGGTTGATGATGTGTATGCTTGCAGTACTTGTGCATGTTCCAAGGTGATGCATACTATACTCATCTGTCTTGATCTCTCCTTCCTTTGGCTATTCCTAGTAGACCATGGATGCATTTATCTATGGATTTCATTACTGACCTACCTTCGTCTGCAGAGAAGATCGTGGTTTTGGTAGTTGTGGATAGGTTCAGTAAAATCGGACATTGGACATTTCATCACGTTACTGGCACTACTGAATGCCAAGCATTTGGCTCAGGTGTTCATCAATGAAATCTCGAATCTTCACAGGGTTCCTTCCGATGTGGTCTCAGATCGGGGAACCCAGTTTGTTTCCAAGTTTTGAAAAGCTTTTTCTGCTTGTCTGGGGGTGCAGTTGTCTTTCTCTTCTGCCTTCCACCCTCAGTCAAATGGTCAGACCAAACATATAAATCAAAATTTGGAAATTTACCTTAAGTGTTTTGTCTCCGAGAACCAGGAGGATTGGGCATCTTACCGTTAGCCGTCTTTGCTATAAACAGTCATCACCAGGAACCTACAGGTAAGTCACCATTTTTTGGTGCAAATGTGGCGCCCCTGACCTGGTCAGGCGCCACTGAGTACTGCACCCATGCTGGGACAATACTTCCAGGTAATCCAGCTCTGGTGCTGCATAGATCAACAAACAGTTCTTCTTAAAAGTGGATGCTTCTTCCCCTGGGGCTGGCACGGTTCTCATGCAGAAATTTGCTATAGGTCGATTGGTAACCTGCAGTTTCTTTTTCAAGGCCATCTGTGCTCCTGAGTGCAACAACTCGATTGGTGACCCCGAATTGTTGGTGATTAAGATGGCTCTGAAGAAGTGGTGATACATACTGGAGGGGGATGTGCATCGCGTTGTCATCTACACCGACTACGAGAACTTGGTCTACCTGCAGTCAGCTCAGAGGCTGAATCCTCGCTAAACTGGTGGTCACTGTTCTTCACCCACTTCGATTTTGTACTCCATTTCTGGCAGGATGAAAAGAACATCAAGGTGGATGCGCTCTCCAGGTCCCTTTTGTCTGCCGACAAAGAGGAGGAGCCTCAACACATCATTGAGCCCTCCAAAATGCTCACGGTTGCTTCGGTAAGCTTGTGTTAATTAACACCTGGAAAGACTTTTGTCACTGAAACAGACAGGAAGCTAGTGCTCCAGTAGTGCTCCACTCCTCTAAGCTTACAGGTCATGTTTGGTAGAAGAAGGCAACTCTTCTCATCTCATGGCATTACTGGTGGCCAACTCTGCGCAAGGATGTTGTTGACTTTGTTTCAGCCTGTCCATCATGTGCCCACATTAAGACTCCTAAGAAGTTTCTCTCTGGATTACTACAACCTCTACCTGTGCCTTTTAGCCCCTGGCAGCACATCTCAATGAACTTCATCACTGACCTTCCGGTGTCCTCTGGTTGCTCCATCATCCGGGTAATAGTAGTCAGATTATCTAAAATGGCACACTTCACTCTTTTGTCCAGTCTTCCTTTGGCTCTTGGGCTCACTGAGAAGTTCATCCAGCATGTCTTCCAAAAGCATGGCCTACCCCTCCTCACTGGGCTGATTGAGTTGTCTAGTCACATCCAGATTCTGGTGGGTGACATGCAAGCTGCTAAATGTCACCTTAGATTTCTCTTCAGCCGACTATCCTCAGTGCAACGGTCAAGTGGAGAAGGTCAACCAATTTTGACGAATTTCCTGAAGCATTTCATCAATACACCAGAGCGATTGGGTCAAACTTCTACCTTGGGCTGAGTTCTCCTATAACAATCACAAGAGTGAATCCTCTACTAACTCTTCATTTTACATTGTATATGGACAGCAGCCCATTATCCCTTTCCATGTGGCTACCACCTCTGGCAACTCTGCGGCAGATGCTCTCATCAAGAGTTCCTTCAAAATTTGGGAAGAGGCCAAGGTCTCCCTGGAGCGGTCCTCAGTATGAATGAAAAGGCATGCGGATAAGCGACATCTTGATCCTCCCTAGTTCCGTCCTGGAGACAAGGTATGGCTCTCTTCCAGATATGTCTGTGTCAAGATGCCTACTAGTTGGGTTTCCGCTTTATTTGTCCCTTCGAGGTTCCCCAGTAGATTAATGCCATGTCTGACAAACTGAAGCTTCCAGCTTCCTTGCTTGATATCACAAATCTTTCTATATATCTCTCCTCAAGCCTGTCATCCTGAGCCAGTACTTCAAGAATACTCTTCACCAGTCAACGCTGAAGACGTTTTTGAGGTAAAAAACATCCTGGCCATGAAAAAGGTGAAAACTGAATCCCTTTTTCTAGTGGATTGGAAGGGTTTTGGCCCTGAAGAGAGGTCATGGGAGCCCAAGGAGAGCATTAAGAAATTCCTTTCGGGCTTGGAAAAGAGGGGCAATAAGAGGGATGTCCTCACTCCATCGCCATCATTTCTGCACTGTCCGGCTTCTTCCTCTTGCTAGGGACGCCGGCTCACTCATCCTCCTGGACGCTCAGCGGTACTGTCTGCTCCCGTCCCACCTGCTAGTTCCTGGGGCCTATGTACACTGCACAAGTCTCCCCGAAGCGTCCATGGGAGGTGCCTGGACAACGTGGTCTTACTGCTAGAACTATGCTGGTAGTTGTCAGGTCCTGTTCGCTTTCCCTTTATCCTGTACCTGTTACCTGAACCTGATATCCTATACTTGTGCTCTGGCACCTGCCTAAACCTGCTGTACTTACTGTACCTGTTTTGCTTGCTATACCTGCTGTACCCATTATACTTGCAACACCTGCTGCTTTACCTACCAAACCAGCTGTACCACTCTGAACCAGCTGTCCAGTCGCACCAGCCGTCCAGTCGCACCAGCCGTCCAGTCTGCACCAGCCGTCTTGTCTGAATCAGCCTCCCGGGAATGCCCGTAGGGTGAGCATGCAGACAGTGCCTCTCAGCTCAGCATCAAGTATTTAAGGCACTTCCCCCTTAAGGGAGTTGCTTGGGCAATGAGTTCTATACGTTGCTAGTTCTGTGCCCTAATTTAGTAAAATTTCCCCATTTTTGTCCTCACTTGGTAATATTCCTCCATTTTTTCACCCCTGATTAGTAATATTACCCTATTTGTGCCCCCCCCACTTAAGAATATTGTTCCATTTGTGCAACACCACTTAATAATATTCCCCCATTTGTTCACTTCCATTTAGTAATATTTTTCCATTTGTGTACCCTTAGTATGAATACCACATATCACAGAAAATAACTTTGCCAGATGTACAGTGATTGCACTGCAGAGGATTGCGGTAAACTTATTTTCTCTGATGTAGCCTTCTTCAGACTGTTTAAGACATCTGAAAGAATTATTCTCCAGAGAAGAAAAGGTGAGTGCTACAAAAAGTCGTGTCAATGGAATTAACACCAAAAAACAATGCAAGCCAGAATTCAATCATATACTCGTATAATAAACTTTATTAACCAAAAAATAATGAAAAAAACAGTCTAAGGCTCTGTGCGCACTGGGAAATGGAATTTTCTTGAGAAAATTCCGCATCCTCTCAAAGATTACCGCACCCGCGGTAAAAAAACGCGGGAAACCGCACCCGAAAACCGCATGCGGTTTGCCGCGGCTTTACCGCGGTATTGTTCGCGGTATTGCCGCGGTTTTGCCGCGTGCGGGTTGGGATGTGCTTTATTGCATTCAATGCAATAAAGCACATTGAAGAAAAAAAAAAAAAAATACATTTAATTCTGATAGTAGATAGACAGAAGAATAGATAGAGGGATAGATAGATAGACAGACAGAGGGATAGATAGATAGTGTCACGCTCCCCGTGTCCCAGCACCGCTCCTTACCCACTGATCCAGTCCATGTGTTCACCAGTCATGGCTGCCGCTCCCGCTCTTGCTCCCCTGAGTCCTGGGACTCTGACTCTGACTAATGCCTCTGTATAGGACCAGGCCGCGCCCACTCTCCTGGCCTTATAGGCCCAGCACACCTGAAGCAGGAAATGACATAGGGCTGTGCTGGGTATATAAGACTTGCCTTTCCATGTGGGCGGGGGCTGATCAACGTGTCCTTTAGCTTGTCTTTAGAGCTAGATGCTCAGGTCCCTTGTGCTCTCTCCTGTGACTCCTTGTCTTTGCTCCCTGGTACCTGTGCCTGTTTTCCTTACCGTCCTAAAGAACTTTGTGACTCTGCTGACCTGGTTATACCTGTCCCGGCCACGCCAGTGCTCCGGCTGCCGTGTACCCTGCCCCCCGGTGGGATACTCGGTCCAGTGGATCCACCTCCTGGGCCCATCCGTCCTCCCGGTCCTGACAGATTGATCAGGCCATGGATCCCGCTGGAGCGCAAACATCAGAGCTGGCTGAGCTGCGCCAAGAGCTGGCACAACAGCGTGAAACCCTGAGCCGGATGCTGAAATTCCTGGCGTCCGTGGACCACCGGTTATATACGCTACAGACAGCCGTCTCATCTGAGTCCACGCAGCAACCAGTCTCTACGTCTGAACCTGTTGTCTCTGCAGCCTCGCAACTTCGCCTCGCTGCTCCGCCTCGCTATGCAGGGGATCCCAAGTCCTGCCGCGGTTTCCTGAACCAGTGCTCCCTGCACTTCCAGTTGCTCCCGCACTTGTTTGCCTCAGACCAGGCCAAGGTGGCGTTCCTGATGTCACACCTGGAAGGCGAAGCCCTGGCCTGGATTAACCCCCTGTGGGAAAATGAGGACCCGATGATCACCGACATCCAGGAGTTCCTGCGAGCCTTCAGGGGCACCTTCGACGAACCCGGACGAACTACCGCAGTGACCTCTACGCTCCTCCGGCTACGCCAAGGGACCCAAACAGTCGGCCAATACGCCATCCAGTTCCGCACGCTCGCTTCGGAGCTGGGCTGGAACAATGAGGCCTTAACAGCGGCCTTTTGGGAGGGTCTCTCGGGTCGTATTAAAGACGAACTAGCCGGCCGTGATGTTCCACGCACCCTGGATGCTTTGATTTCCCTGGCCACCCGGATTGACCTCCGCTTTCAGGAGCGTACCAAAGAAAGAGTCCGGGAGAAGCGACCACCTTGCCATGCCTTGCCCCCGCAGAGACCTACCGCTCCCTCGTCCCTGCCTTTCCGTGACTTATCGCCAGAACCCATGCAAGTGGACCGTCTGACCCAAGCCAAGCAACGCCATGCAGAACGGCTCGCCCGGGGCCTGTGCTTCTATTGCGGAGACGGTTCACATATGCTCCGTTCTTGCCCGGAGAAACCAAGTAGACCCCAGGTCCAAGGGATGGTGGGAACCGCCATCCTTGCCACCGAAATCCCTTTGGTTCCAGTTAAACAGACTGTCCGGGTGACGACAGAGGGGACCCGGTTTTCAGCTGAGGCCCACATCGATTCCGGGGCAGCAGGCAACTTTATTCACCAGGCCACGGTAGACAAATACCAGGTCCCTGTCACCCCGCTGAAGAAGCCTCTCTGGTTCGCCTCAGTGGACGGAAAACCACTCTACAAACCTGTCCGGTTTACCACCGAACCCGTGAACCTCCAGGTTGGCGCTTCGCATACCGAGACTATAGCCTTCTATGTCATCCCAAGAATGGCTCCTGAGCTCCTGCTGGGTCTGCCCTGGCTTCGACTCCATGACCCTGTCATTAGTTGGCGCTCTGGCGCTATTTCCCGCTGGGGACCCTTGTGTCATGACCACTGCCTACAGCCCGTTCCTCGGCCCCTGTCACCTGAACCTGTTATGCCGCAGGAAGAGGAAGAGGTGACGACGCAGTCCAGTGCCGTGCCACAACTCTTGTCTCTTGTGCCGGTGGTGCCATCGGAACCAGAGGAGACGACGCACTCCAGCGACGTTCCACCGTCCCTGACAATTGAGACTGTGGTGCCACCGGAACCAGAGGAGACGAAGCACTCCAGCGACATTCCACCGTCCCTGAGAATTGAGACTGTGATGCCACCGGCTACCGAGGAAGAGCCACTGTCCGGTACCCAGTCCGAGACGCCCGATCCGGTCGTCCAAGACTCCAGTCCTGCTTCTGACTGTCTCCCCCCGCTTCCCGTTGCCCCCGTTGCCACTGCTGGTAGATCGGCTAGGCGCCGTGCGGCCAGGAAGGCGGTACGGGGTCAGCGGTCCTTCCCCGCCTTCGTGTTGGATCCTGGTCCGGTGACTCGATCCGGGGTGCCCCTGGGGTTCTGTGCACGGAGGGGGGGGCATAGAGGGGGGGGTACTGTCACGCTCCCCGTGTCCCAGCACCGCTCCTTACCCACTGATCCAGTCCATGTGTTCACCAGTCATGGCTGCCGCTCCCGCTCTTGCTCCCCTGAGTCCTGGGACTCTGACTCTGACTAATGCCTCTGTATAGGACCAGGCCGCGCCCACTCTCCTGGCCTTATAGGCCCAGCACACCTGAAGCAGGAAATGACATAGGGCTGTGCTGGGTATATAAGACTTGCCTTTCCATGTGGGCGGGGGCTGATCAACGTGTCCTTTAGCTTGTCTTTAGAGCTAGATGCTCAGGTCCCTTGTGCTCTCTCCTGTGACTCCTTGTCTTTGCTCCCTGGTACCTGTGCCTGTTTTCCTTACCGTCCTAAAGAACTTTGTGACTCTGCTGACCTGGTTATACCTGTCCCGGCCACGCCAGTGCTCCGGCTGCCGTGTACCCTGCCCCCCGGTGGGATACTCGGTCCAGTGGATCCACCTCCTGGGCCCATCCGTCCTCCCGGTCCTGACAGATAGAGGGATAGACAGATCGCTGCATTTCCCACGGTCGGCAGTGAGTTCACATTACCGGCCGTGGGAAATGACCGGTAATTACCTCTGCTGTCTGCTGCATTCAGCCTGTGTCTGTGACAGTCGCGGCTGGATGTCAGCAGTGCAGGACGCCGGAGCCGGAGCTGTGTGGATTACGCCGGAGCTTTGTTTGGGGGGGTTAATAAAATGGTGAACGAGGCTTGTTGGTTTTATTTAAAATAAAGGATTTTTGGTGTCTGTGTTTTTTTCACTTTACTTACGGGTTGATCATGTCAGCTGTCTCATAGACGCTGCCATGATCAAGCCTGGGGTTAATGGCGGTGGTCCCCCATCACCATTAACCCCTTGTATTACCTTGTCACCACTGCTACACGGTGGCAAGAAGAGCCGAGGACACGCCGGCAGTGCCGCATAATGCATGCGACAGTGCCGGGGCAGCTGCGGCTGATATTCTCGGCTGCCGGAGGGGAAGTGAGGCGGGGGACATTACCCCTGCCCCTCTCCCTCCCCAGCCTGAGAATACCGGGCCGCCGCTGTGTGCTTACCTCGGCTGGACGGTAAATATGCAGCGGAGCCCACATTCTTTTTTTTCTATATTTCCGTTTTCTTTCTATGTGTGTTCTATGTGTCTGTGTCTATGTGTTCTGTGTCTGTGATGTGTTCTGTGTCTGTGATGTGTTCTGTGTCTGATGTGTGTGTGTTTACTCTGCACGACTTCCTGTTCCTGTAATGACATCACTTCCCTGCAAAACCGCAAGCAAGTGATGCACATTACCGGAGGTAAACCGCAAAATACCGCAGGGAATAACGCAGGAAAACGCAGTGAACCGCACAGAATTTGCTGCCTGCGTTATTCCCTGCGGGATTTCATGATTAACATTGAGTCAATGGAGTGAAATCCCGCAGCGATGTGCGGAAAAGAAGTGACATGCACTTGTTTTTGCTGCGGGATTCCCGCAGCAAAACATGCAGCTGTCAAATTCCGCCCAGTGCGCACAGGATTTTTTTTCTCCATAGGATTTGCTGGTGATTCACTGCAGAGATGTTATGAACATTTTCTGCAGCGAAACATGCAGCAAATCCGCGGCAAAATCCGCGAAAAATCCGGTAAGTGCGCACATAGCCTAAAAAGAATGGAACAACCCAAGAGATGGATGGTATTGATATGGGGGTCTGTTATGATTCAGTGACCGAGGAGGATCAAAAGTGGCAAAAACTAGGAAACCCAGAGAATCACCAGAGTGGTTGGAAATAGGGATGATCGAATATCACAAATATTCGGCTTTGCGAATATTCGACGAATAGGTCGCCACTATGCAAATATTCAATGTGCAATGTAAGTCTATGGGAAGCCCGAACAGTTGCTTTTCCCATAGGCTTACATTGCGCATCGAATATTCGGAAATAGTCGAATAGCGGCGACCTATTCGTCGAATATGGGCGTAGCCGAATATTTGAGGTTTTCATTCATCCCTTGTTGGAAACTCAGCTGACTGCAGACCTGTAACTGACAACACAACTAGAAGTAGCCATGGAACGTGCCTACGATGACCTAGTCGCCTCGAAACAGCCGGAGAGCTAATTATTCCTAAAGAGAGAAAAACAAGGAAAACTAATCTGCCTCGGAGCAGTCCCCCAAAAATATAGATAGCCCCCAAACATATAAAGCCGGGGAGACAAGATGAAACACAGTACAAAGGTAGAAAACATATTCAGCAAAGATGAGGCCTAAACTATATAGGAAAGAACAAAAAAGAGCACTGTCTGCAGCCGCGCAATACCCTAAAAAAACCAACACACCTTATAGGAAAAAAGTTGAGACCACACGGCCTCTCCCCCACTATATCAGTACTCTGGTGTTACTGGAATCCAAGCAAAACACTAATATAGAGGAAGGACTGAAATTAATACCAAGCATGACAAAACAAAAATAAATTGCAGAGGAATGATCTAACTCTACCCAGAGCTCCACTGTTATGATTCAGTGACCGAGGAGGATCCGAAAAAGGACGAAAATGCGGAAACCTAAAAAGTAACCAGAGTGGCTGGCACCTTAATGGACTGCAGACCTAATACTGACGCACAACTAGAAGTAGCCGTGGGGCATGCCTACAATAACCTAGTCGCCACGACACAGCCGGAGAACTAAATATTCTTACAGAGAGAAATATAAGAAAAGCTAATCTGCCTC
Organism: Anomaloglossus baeobatrachus; assembly: GCF_048569485.1. Classification (NCBI taxonomy): domain Eukaryota; kingdom Metazoa; phylum Chordata; class Amphibia; order Anura; family Aromobatidae; genus Anomaloglossus; species Anomaloglossus baeobatrachus. The sequence continues at coordinate 480,160,941 of NC_134354.1, read as the reverse complement.
AGAACAATCCCCCAAAGATATAGATAGCCCCCCACATGTAAAGACTATGGTGATATAGGAAAATACAATATGTAGCTAGAGAATAGATTCAGCAAAGATGAGGCCCAAACTATCTGTATAGGAAAGGATAGGAAAGAGCACTGTCTGCAGACGTAAAAACCCTAATAAATCTCAGCACGCCCGATATGGAAAATCCCTGAGCCCACACAGGCTCTCCCCCATTAAATCAGTACTCTGGTGTTACTGGGATCCAAAAAACACTAATATAGATGAGGGACTGAATTTAATACCAAGCATGACAAAACAGAATACATAGCAGAACATAGAGCTAGGTATACACACACTCCCAGCAGGGAATGATCTAACTCTACCAAGAACTTCACACAGGCAAAATCAGGAATTAAGCATTAGTATCAAAATAGAAAAAACTACAAAAAAGTGGAAACAATAAGCAGAGGTGTTATGATACGATGTTCAACAACTACCATGGAGCAGTTTACCCAAGCCTTAGGGCCCTAATACTGACTGCAGCCCTGAACCTAACATCAACTAGAAGCAGCCGGGCGGCATGCCTAACGCTTCCTATGTACCTCAAACCCAGCCGGAGAACTACATAAACCTAAAGGCAGAAAGTGGAAAAGCTATCTTGCCTCGGAGCAGATTTTCCACAATGGAGATAGAAAGACCACCACATATAATAACGGTTAGCAAGATGAAAGGATGCACACAGTCAGAGCTAGATTGAGCAAAGTGAGGCCATGTGCTAATCTCTAGGATACAAAAAGGACAGGATAGTGAACTCTGCAGTCCACATAAAAAATCCTAATATCCTACATGGAGTATGCAAAAGGAACAAGTAACCTAGTACTCATATGTACGTACTCCGTACAATGCTCTGGTAACACTGCAGAAAAATGACTAACAAAAAACCCTGCACATAAGGTCTCCAACATGAAATACCAGGGAGAAAATTCCCCCTTTCTGAAGGTACAAACAATTCTAGGAAAAACACAAATACCTTCAGAAATAACATGCAAACGCGAGAATCACATAGCATACAAAATGTAAGAAACAAAACTTATGGACTTATCTTAGTAGAAGGCAGGAAAGCAGAACCACTCTGGCCTAATGCAGGCTTTACACGAGATGATATATTGTGCGATATGTCGTCGGGGTCACAGTTTTCGTGACGCACATCCGGCATAGCGCACAACGTCGTCTCGTGTGACACCTCTTAGCGACACAGTATCACTCACAAATCGTGAGTCGTGTACTAGTCGTTAACTTTCATAATATCGTTTATTTTCTTGGGTGCAGGTTGTTCATCGTTTCCGTGGCATCACACGTTGCTCCGTGTGACACCACGGGAACGATGAACACAGCGTACCTGCGTCCCACGGCACCCGCCAGCTTAATGGAAGGAAGGAGGTGGGCGGGATGTTTACATCATGCTCAACTCTGCCCCTCCGCTTCTATTGGCCAGCTGCCGTGTGACATCGCTGTGATGCCAAACGTCGCTCCCACTTCAGGAAGTGGACGTTCGTCCCCCACAGTGAGGTCGTCCGGAAGGTAAGTGCGTGTGACGGGGGTTAAACGAGTTTGTGCGCCACGGGCAGCGATTTGCCCGTGATGCAAAAACGTCGTAGGCGGGTACGATAGATCGACTCGTGTAAAGCAGGCTTAAGGCTATCAGACGACTGGCAACAGCATAAAGTCCAAACACACCTATATCCAGAACAAGCCAGCACTGAAAATCAGGTGTGCAACAATCCAGTCACAGACCTCAATGCACCAACACCAGCGACCACCGGAGGGAGCCCAAGAGCGGAACCCATCCAGACAGCATTTACAACAGAGGTACAAAGACCAACTTATCTGAGAGGAGTTCTGGTAGAGAGAAGGGCTGGTTTCAGAATTTCCTTAGCACACAGGAGATACATTGAACACCGGCAAGGAACAGGAGATAACTACTCAGTTATATAAGCCCAATCTGAATGACCTGATTGCCAGTCCTCCACAGCTGTCTGGCTCTCATTCAACAAGTCAAATGCACCGCCAGCACTGACCACAAGAGGGAGCCCCAAACTGAAAAATGTATTCACAACATCCAAACAAGCAAAACCAGGAGATAAGCCTTAGTACCACAAAAATAAACAACAAGAAAATGGAAACAAACCATCAAAAGGTACAAAAACCAAACTTATCTGTAAGGAGTTCAGGTGGAAACAGAAGATAGGGCAGGTACCAGAATGTCCACATCACCACAAGAGACAACATTGATCACCGGCCCAGACCAAGAGAACACTACAGTTATATAGGCCCAGTCTGAGTAGCCTGATTTCCAATCATCATCAGCTGTCTGGCTTCTGTTAAGCAGACCAACTCTACTACCAGCACTGGCCACAAGAGGGAGCCCGAACCCGGAACCCAGTCCAAATGTGTTCACAACAGGGGTCCATAAATGTAGAAACGTCCAGCTTCCACAGAGAATTCCTTATTTTTGCTATTTTTTATTTTTCTTTGGCACAAATAAATAGGCACATAACAGTCAGGACAGAATCATGACCGACATCAGCGACGTGTTTCGACTGACGCAGCACTCTTAATCATGATTAAGAGTGCTGCGTCACTTTGGCGTCTTTGTGCCAAAGAAAAAAAAAATATAGCAAAAATAAGGAATTCTCTGTGGAAGCTGAACGTTTCTTCATTTATGGACATGCTCTAGGCGTGGCAGCACCTTGTCTGAGGCTCCAGAGAGCCTTTTAGATTGATTGAGAACGGTGAGCTGAATTTCTTTTTTTCATTGATATGGAGGACCTGACACCAAGCCTGGTATATATTAAGGACCCATCATTATAATCTGTATAAATTAAATGTGAATCTCAGGTAATGAAGGAAATGCAATCTAAGTGTCAACTAGACCATCTATGATATATGGGGCATGAGTTATATATTCACAAGTGTGGGAAATTTGTATATACACAAACATTGCATCATAAGTAATTGACAAATTATCAGCAACAGGGTCCAAAATCAGGGTAACAAGGCAGTATCCCCACGCACCCGACGTGCGTTTCGCAACCTAAGTGCTTTACCCTGGTAATTTGTCTGTTACTTTTGAATATATGATGCAATGTTTGTCTATATGCAAATTTCTCAATTCTATGGTATCATATGCATTAAGCCTTCTATACTGTTTAAGGTATTGGTGTTTTTCAAAAAAGTCATGTTAAGTCAAAAGTAAAATATCCGGAGATCATTCACGTCTGGGGTTGCATTTCATCCAGGTAAATGGGCTCAGTCACAATTTTACAAAAGCACATTGCATTGAATAAAGAATGGTTAGTAAACAGGGGTGTAACGATCTCGGTCGCAGAGATCATGACTGGGCTCGTGCTGCAGGGGGGTCTGCCAACCCCATGGCCTACTTCAGCTGGATGTGTGTCCATGGATGCACATTCAGTTAAAATGTATTGGAACGCTGAGACCCTGGGCTGCAATACATGCCGCCAGCCAATCAGAGGCTGATCTCGGTGTGGGGGGCACATGGCAATGATCTGATGTGCCATGGCACACACTCAGATGTAAGCTGCTGTCTCCTGCACTGGCTGTAGAAGAGGATGTCACATGGCAGGGGAGTGGAGCAATGTGAGTGAAATTGGCAGAATGGGAGATATATACCAGGAAGAGGCTCAGGATGGGTGATATATACACCAGGATGGGTCTACAATGTGGGACATATATAAAATGGTGGGATACATGTATACAAGGATGAGAGACATATATACCAGGAAGGTGCCCAGAATGGGGGACATACAGTTAGGTCCAGAAATATTTGGACAGTGACACAATTTTCGCGAGTTGGGCTCTGCATGCCACCACATTGGATTTCAAATGAAACCTCTACAACAGAATTCAAGTGCAGATTGTAACGTTTAATTTGAAGGTTTGAACAAAAATATCTGATAGAAATTGTAGGAATTATACACATTTCTTTACAAACACTCCACATTTTAGGAGGTCAAAAGTAATGGACAAATAAACCAAACCCAAACAAAATATTTTTATTTTCAATATTTTGTTGCGAATCCTTTGGAGGCAATCACTGCCTTAAGTCTAGAACCCATGGACATCACCAAACGCTGGGTTTCCTCCTTCTTAATGCTTTGCCAGGCCTTTACAGCCGCAGCCTTCAGGTCTTGCTTGTTTGTGGGTCTTTCCGTCTTAAGTCTGGATTTGAGCAAGTGAAATGCATGCTCAATTGGGTTAAGATCTGGTGATTGACTTGGTCATTGCAGAATGTTCCACTGTTTTGCACTCATGAACTCCTGGGTAGCTTTGGCTGTATGCTTGGGGTCATTGTCCATCTGTACTATGAAGCGCCGTCAGATCAACTTTGCGGCATTTGGCTGAATCTGGGCTGAAGGTATATCCCGGTACACTTCAGAATTCATCCGGCTACTCTTGTCTGCTGTTATGTCATCAATAAACACAAGTGACCCAGTGCTATTGAAAGCCATGCATGCCCATGCCATCACGTTGCCTCCACCATGTTTTACAGAGGATGTGGTGTGCCTTGGATCATGTGCCGTTCCCTTTCTTCTCCAAACTTTTTTCTTCCCATCATTCTGGTACAGGTTGATCTTTGTCTCATCTGTCCATAGAATACTTTTCCAGAACTGAGCTGGCTTCATGAGGTGTTTTTCAGCAAATTTAACTCTGGCCTGTCTATTTTTGGAATTGATGAATGGTTTGCATCTAGATGTGAACCCTTTGTATTTACTTTCATGGAGTCTTCTCTTTACTGTTGACTTAGAGACAGATACACCTACTTCACTGAGAGTGTTCTGGACTTCAGTTGATGTTGTGAACGGGTTCTTCTTCACCAAAGAAAGTATGCGGCGATCATCCACCACTGTTGTCATCCGTGGACGCCCAGGCCTTTTTGAGTTCCCAAGCTCACCAGTCAATTCCTTTTTTCTCAGAATGTACCCCACTGTTGATTTTGCTACTCTAAGCATGTCTGCTATCTCTCTGATGGATTTTTTCTTTTTTTTCAGCCTCAGGATGTTCTGCTTCACCTTAATTGAGAGTTCCTTAGACCGCATGTTGTCTGGTCACAGCAACAGCTTTCAAATGCAAAACCACACACCTGTAATCAACCCCAGACCTTTTAACTACTTCATTGATTACAGGTTAACGAGGGAGACGCCTTCAGAGTTAATTGCAGCCCTTAGAGTCCCTTGTCCAATTACTTTTGGTCCCTTTAAAAAGAGGAGGCTATGCATTACAGAGCTATGATTCCTAAACCCTTTCTCCGATTTGGATATGAAAACTCTCATATTGCAGCTGGGAGTGTGCACTTTCAGCCCATATTATATATATAATTGTATTTCTGAACATGTTTTTGTAAACAGCTAAAATAACAAAACTTGTGTCACTGTCCAAATATTTCTGGACCTAACTGTATAGACCAAAATGGGGGACATACACTGAACAAAAATATAAACGCAACACACTTATTTTTGCTCCCATTTTTCATGACCTGAACTCAAAGATCTAAGATCTTTTCTTTCTACACAAAATACATTTATCTGTCAAATATTGTTCACAAATCTGTCACGCATGTTTTTCACGGACGTGTCTATGGTGCGTATTGCCCTCTGTGAGCCATGTTTATGTTATCCGTGATAACACTCTGAGAACAGGAACTTTCTGCTCACCCGTCCCGGTCGCTGCTGTCCATGGTGCTGATCTATAGTCTCCACACGGACACACGGTCCATGGCAAAACATGCACGTGAGCGCAGACCCATTGATTTTAATTATTTTAAATATTTTGTTGACAATAATGAAAAAATCCTCTAAAATACAACTTGCCTAATAATTCTGCACACGGTGTATAAGGCTATGTGCGCACGTGTGCGTTTTTCATGCCTTTACGCTGCGTATTGCACTGCAGCGTAAAGGCATGCATCCTGTGTCCCCAGCACAATCTATGAAGATTGTGCATAATCCATCCGCACGTTGCTTTTTTAAGTGCATAGATTTGCATGCTGAAATTTTGATCCAAATCGCTGCGCTTAAAAAAGCAACATGTCACTTATTTGGTGCGCTTTGGATGCTGCTCCCACTCTGTCTATGGGAGAGGCAGCATCCAGAGCGCATCAAATTAGCATCTATTATGCAGAAACACTGCATCCATTACGAAGTGTTTCTGCAGCGATTTGAAGCACACATGCACTGCCAAATCTCTGACCATTGAACAAAACTCCTAAATGCATAGAAAGCCTAACCTGAATATAAGAAGATATGGTCACCTCATATTCTCACAAAATCAATCAAGCATATATATTTGAGAGCAGAGTTACACCATCCAGGTCCTAATGTCCAAACACCATGTTGAGTTGCTAAAGTAGGTATAAATATTATATCCCCTAGTGCCTAAGCAATTGATACCACATGGCTATTCATATTAGGGATATAAAACAACCTAAGCAATGGGAGAGGAATCGGGCCCATACTCACACTAAGTGGGACGGTGGGTATACCACGCGTATCACCACTACATGTGTGGCTTCCTCAGGGGAGAGAGAAATGTGCATGTCATAGTGCGTGCCCTATTTAAACAGAAGAGATAATGAAATGATTGCTCACCAGACTGCAGGCTGTGAGACTTACAGCATCCTATGGGGCAGGAAATAGCGATGGCGGCCGCCATCTTGCTTGGGTCACATGATACATTAGAGCCACGCCCCAATACTGAAATGCCGGTCTTCACGTTACTCAAATGGAGTAACTGGCTTTGTGAATAAGACTCTCTTATCAACATTCATATGTATGACTTATATGTGACTTATATGTAGGACTTAATATTCGCCTCACACCTCCCTTGTTGTACCCAAATTGCTCTTTATACTGTTTGTGTGGCTTCAACAATATGCCTTGCAATATGTAGAGGTCTGCATAGAAGCGAAGTACAGATTTATCTAACTAGCGCTGCAGCATTTTGCATCTGCGCACTGAAATACATATAAACGTTGATAAGAGAGTCTTATTCATAAAGCCAGTTACTCCATTTGAGTAACGTTGTGAAGACGGGCGCATGTGCATTGCAGTACTGGGACGCGGCTCTAATGTATCATGTGACCCAAGCAAGATGGCGGCCGCCATCGCTATTTCTTGCACCATAGGATGCTGTAAGTCTCACAGCTTGCGGACTGGTGAGCAATCATTTCATTACCTCTTCTGTTTAAAAAGGGCACGCACTAGGACATAGTGCACATTCTCTCTCCCCTGAGGAAGCCACACATGTAGTAGCGATACGCGTGGGGTCTGTCACGCCAAAAACTTCCTTCCTAAACGTACCTCCCCGGTATACCCACTGTCCCACTTAGTGTGAGTATGGGCCCGACTCCTCTCCCATTGCTTAGGTTGTTTTATATCCCTAGCTACCCTGATATGAATAGCCATGTGGTATCAATTGCTTAAGGACTAGGGGATATAATATCTATGCCTACTTTAGCAACTCAGCATGGTATTTGGACATTATGACCTGGATGGTGTAACCCTGCTCTCAAATATATATGTTTGATTGATTTTGTGGGAATATGAGGTGACCATAGCTTCTTATATTCAGGTTAAGCTTTCTATGCATTTAGGAGTTTTGTTCAATGATCTCTTTATGTATATTTATTCTATACATTTGAATGTATTCGCTTTATATAATTGAGACAATTTTTTCACTACATGTTTGATTTTCAGTGCCAACCTGTTATACCCTCATTTATTTGATTTTGTCTATACCAGTCTGAGGGGAGGACAATTTTGTACTTACTATATATGCAAGGTATTTTCTATTGATTGTTAAAATATCTGAATAGGAGGTCAGTGTGTTGGGGATTGATGCCTTTTTGGCTTTTTAATTGGTTTTAAATTCTGTCCGTTTGTGTGCTCTTGTTGCCTTTGAGCCAGGATATGTTCACATTGTTACCATAATACATTTTTTTCACTTTTTCAAATAGTTTGGTGATCCCTGTATGGCAGGGGTGGGGAACCTCCGGCCCGCGGGCCGTATACGGCCCGTGACGACTTTTTATGCGGCCCCCAGGCACATTCCCAGGGACCGCTGTGCTCTGGCAGCAGCCGCGCTTTTCCCGGCCGCCGGCCCTTTAAATCTCACTGCCTGATGCCTTGAGGGTAGATGCTAGAATGTACGGGCTCTATCCAGATCCTGACTTCCAGGACCTGACTGCAGCCCATACATTCTAGGCTTAACCCCGGCCTGTGCTAGTGTGCTCTGGTGGGCGGGGTAAGCAGCACGCTGCGACATGTCACAGAAGAGCTGCAGCAGATTTACCAGCCTCCCGGACCTGCTGTGTGTGTGACTCCTCCCCCCCTCACTGTGAGTACGCAACCCATCGCTGCCCCCTCCCCCTAAGTGCTGTGTGTACCCCTCAATGCTGTGTACCCCTAATGCTGTGTGTACCCCCTCGTGCTGTGTACCTCCCAGTGCTGTGTGTATCCCCTAATGCTGTGTACCCCCTAATGCTGTGTGTACCCCCTAATCCTGTGTGTACCCCCTAATGCTGTGTGTACCCCCCAGTGCTGTGTACCCCCCAGTGCTGTGTGTACCCCCTAATGCTGTGTGTACCCCCTACTGCTGTGTGTACCCCCTAATGTTGAGTACACCCCTAGTACAGTGTGTACCCCCTAGTACTGTGTGTGCTCCCCTAGTGCTGTCTGTACCCCTTGGGTGATGTCTATGCCCCCCCAGTGCTGTCCGCACCACCTAATGCTGTCCATGCTGCCACCAGTGCTGTCCATGCCACGGTCAGTGCTGTCTGTGCCCCCTTATGCTGTCCGTGCTCCCCAGTGCTGTGTGCCACCCCTCAGTACTATGTACCCCCCAGTGCTCTGAACTTGCTACTGCTGTCTGTACCCTCCCACTGCTTTATATGCCCCCCAGTCTGTGCCTCCTGTTGATGTCTATGCTCCCCCAGACTTCTCTGTGTATCCCTAGTGATACAACCTAGTGCTGTCCGTGCTGCCACCTAGTGCTGTCCGTGCTGCCACCTAGTGCTGTCCGTGCTGCCTCCTAGTGCAGTCCGGGCTGCCACCTAGTGCAGTCCGTGCTGCCACCTAGTGCAGTCCGTGCTGCCACCTAGTGCAGTCCGTGCTGCCACCTAGTGCAGTCCGTGCTGCCACCTCAGTTGCTGCGTGGAGGTGATAGGAGCGGCGGTGAGTAGCGCGATCAGCTGAGCTGTCACTGAGGTTACCCGCGGCCACCGCTGGATCCAGTGACAGCGGGTAACCTCAGTGACAGCAGCTGATCGCGCGGCTGTCTTCATTACCTGCGTGGAGGTGACCGGAGCGGCGGTGTCTTTTGCAGCTCCGGTCACCTCCATGCAGCAGCGCTGGAAGCGACGCTGGAGCATCCTGGATTACGCCGGACATGGAGGGCTTTTTGGGGCTGATTAAAGTGGTTAACCAGGGTATATGTTTGTGTTTTTTATTTCTAATAAAGGATTTTTTCGGGTGTGTGTGTTTATTTACTGTAATTTACAGATTAATCATGGAGGGTGTCTCATAGATGCCTGACATGATTAATCTAGGATTTATTGGCAGCTATGGGCTGCCAATAACTCCTTATTACCCCGATTTGCCAACGCACCAGGGCAAATCGGGAAGAGCCGGGTACAGTCCCAGAACTGCCGCATATAATGTATGCGGCAATTCTGGGCGGCTGTTGGCTGATATTGTTAGGCTGGGGGGCTCCCCATAACGTGGAGCTCCCCATCCTGAGAATACCAGCCTTCAGCCGTATGGCTTTATCTGGCTGGTTTTAAAATTGGGGGGGACCGCACGCCGTTTTTTTTAATTATTTAATTATTTATTTCACTGCACAGAATAGACACGCCAACCGGCTGCTGTGATTGGGTGCAGTGTGACACCTGTCACTCAGCGTGGGGGCGTGTCTCACTGTAACCAATCATAGGCGCCGGTGGGCGGGGAAAGCAGGGAATACGAGATTGTTTAATGGGCGGCCGGCTTTTTCAAAACAGTAAAAGCCGCCGGAGCAGTGTGAATGCTGTGCAGAGCCGGGGATCGGGGATCGGTGAGTATATGAGAGAGGGGGATAGACTGACATGGACAGAGAGAGAGGGACAGAGATAGTGACCGACTGACAGAGATTAGTGCATGACAGACATTGTGAGGCGCTTCTGTCGCGGGCGGGGAGGAGGGTGTCAGCACACCGCGCTCACCCCTTCTGCTCGGGTCCGGCTGCTCAGTGGTGGCTCGAGCCGTAGGCCGGATCCCGGGGGTTTTCCTCGAGCGGCACTCCTCGCCCGTGAGTGAAAGGGGGGGTTTGGGATGTTGGGATAATGTCCGTGACGCCACCCACGGTTGTGGTGATGTGTAGCACCACCGCTGCTCAATGCGGGGATCCCGGGGATGGTGATGGGGAGCAGCCAGGTGTTGCGTTGCCCCTCCGTGGGTAGGGGTTGGTGATCCCGGGGCCCGGTGATGGCTTGGGAGGTGCAGGGCCTGGTGGGCGCAGGGACGCGGGGGCAGCGCTGTGCCTTGCGGCACTGTGGTACTCACTCAGCCTGAGACTTGGACACAGTTTGTACGGTAAACCAAACGGCTGGTAGGACGGTCCCACAGACGGCTGCTTTGCTTCCCCGGTAGGTGACGGTGATGTCCCTCTTCCTTGCACCTGTATGTACGGATGGTTGCGATGGGTCCCCACCGGTAACCCGCTCCCCGGCTTCAAGCTGGGCCGGAGGAGCACTACACTTTGCCCGCAGGCGCTGGCCCTCAGAGACTGGTGCCCTGGCGGTGGCGGTGCCTCTGTTGTACAGGTTGGACTGTTGCCTTCAATCGGGACTTGGTTGTTGGGGGAATCTACGTCCCCTTCACTGACGGATTCGGCAAATTTGGCGACTCCTAGCCTTGCCGGGGTCCGAGAGGCCCCTGCCCTGGTGCTGACTGTCTTTCGGAACACTGCTCCAGACCACCGGGCACACAGCCAACGGGGTCCTTCCAGGAACTTCCAAACGGTCCCCCTCCGGACAGTCACCGCCGTCGCTGACCTTGCTGTACTGGCCCTCACAAAGCTGGACCTTCAGGCTTTCCTTCCTTCTTGTCACCTCACTTGCTTTCCTCCTTTACCACTTCTCTCCCTTTACTTTCACTTAGGTGTTTACACTTGCCCTCCCTGGGCTCTAACTCGATGTTTACTCAAGCCCTGCCTGGGCTAATCTGCCTGGTTTCTCCCACCTCCAGAACTGTGAGCTCCTTGGTGGGCGGAGCCAACCGCCTGGCCCACCCCCTGGTGTGCATCAACAGTCTCTGGAAGAAGGCAACAAGGATTTTTGGTTCAGCTTAGGTGTGCCTACCTGGGGTGTGGGGTGTGGTGGTGTGTGACCTGTGACCCCTGGCTTGCCCAGGGCGACACATTCCCCCTTAGCAAAATGCAGACCGTCCGCGGGCTGCCGTCCTACACCGGTTTTATTTTTCTGTAAAAAGGGGATAACAGGGTTAAACAACATAACATTTTTAAATTCTTCCCAATACGGGAGGCACATTTACTTTTAACGTTTCAACGGTGTACGGTCACGGTTTCCGCTCTCTCCCACCCAAGTAACCTGGCCCTGATGCTGCCCCTAAAACCCAGGCAGCACCCCTTGACCCACAGTCCAGCATACGGTACCCGAGCGGGATCTGTCCTTCCCTCCAGAGGGTAGCCACCGGTTCCTTTGGTGGCTGGGCCCTGGCCTGCTCTGCTCAGGGCCCTCCCTCCAACCTGCCTCTCCGGAGGCGGCCTGCGGAAACGGTAACGGTACCCAACATATTTACAAGCCACTAACGTTTGTGGTTGCCCTGCAGAGTTCACGGGCTTGTCCATGGATAGTTCCCATGCATTTTTAAACGGTCCCCACGGGGACAACGGTGCCGGCTCCAGCCAGTTGCAAATCACACAAAATCAGGTGAACACTCGGTAATTATCATTTTCACTTATCATTCTTTTGCAAACTTTCAAACTTTTCAAACAAGCAACAACACTCTTTTACATTTGCGGAACCCTTTTACTCATAGAACGGTCTCCCTGTACCTAAGTGGGGGTCTACCTAGGTTGGAACGGGTGGACCTTCAGAGCCCGGTGTCAGTGGTGCTAGACAGTGGGGTAGAGGGAACAATCGGTTCCTCCTCCCTGCTATAGTGTGGAGCAGGCGGAGGTGTAGGGGGGTTGGGTACAGGTTCATCCCTGGGCACTGGCACTGGTTCTGGCTCACGGTTAACCGCTTCCACTACTTCTTCATCCACGGGTTGTGGGAACAGTATCACTGGAAGTATCACCGCGCCGTTCTGTGTAGGCCAGTTTGCGGGGAAGTCACCCATCACAGTGTGGATTACCTCTGCCGCCTTTTCCACTGGTGGAGGAACCGGTACTTCAGCCTCTGCTTTCAACGCTGGGGGGCATTTCTTTAGATGGTCCCGGGAAACTGTGGCCAGGGTGCCCCCTTGGTCACGACTGATCTGGTAGGTCTTCCCATCTCCCCATTCTGTGGGTTGTATGACGTAAGGGACCTGCTCCCACTGGTCATCCAGCTTGTGGGCTTTTCTCTTCCGTTTCAGCACCACATCTCCTGGCTGGAAAGGACCTGCGGGCGCCTTCTGGTTGAACCGGTGCTCTTGCTGCTCTCGACTTCGACTGAGGTTTTTCTCCACATACTCCTGGATTTGCCGGTACTGTGCTCTCCTTCGAGTTTCCCACTCCGCCGTTGAAGGGAGTGCCTCCGGAGCTTCCAACCCCATCTCCAGGTCCACCGGCAGGCGGCCAGGCCGAGCCCTCATCAAATACGCTGGGGTGCATTTCGTTGAGCTGGACGGAATGTTATTGTACATGTCGACCAAGTCAGGCAACTTTTCCGGCCATAGGTTCCGTTCTTCCAGCGGTAACGTCTTGAGGAGTCCCAGGACCAAGTGGTTCATTTTCTCGCACATGCCGTTGGTTTGAGCGTGGTACGGGGTGGTCCGAATCTTCTTGCAGCCGTACAACTGGCAGAATTCGTGAAACACTTCTGCTTCAAAAGCCGGGCCTTGGTCTGTCAGCACCTTCTCGGGGTACCCATGGGGTCGGCAGAAATAAGCCTGGAACGCTCGAGCAGCGGTTCGACCAGTTAGGTCCTTAACGGGGACTACCACCATAAATCTTGAATAGTGGTCTACCATGGTCAATGCATAGGTGTACCCACTTCGGCTAGGGGTGAGCTTGACATGGTCCAGGGCGACCAGCTCCAGCGGCTGATGGGTAACGATGGGATGTAATGGTGCCCTCTGGCTAGTCTCGTCCTTTCTCCTCAGTGTACAAGGACCGCACTCTCGGCACCAGGCTTCCACCGATTCCCGCATCCCACTCCAATAGAACCGCTCCCTCAACAGCATCTCCAGCTTTTTCCACCCGAAGTGGCCAGCACCATCATGGTATGCCCGCAGGACAGTAGCGACCTCAGCTTGAGGAACGATCAACTGGCATATTTTCTCATGGGTTTTTGGGTTGATCAGCTCACGGCACAGCCTCCCTTGGTGTAGGTAGAGCCGTTTTCGCTCTTTCCACAAGCGTTGGGCTTCAGCTGGAGCGCTAGGGTCCATTCCCATGGCGCCTTGTTCCACCAGAGTCTTGACAAGGCGGACAGCCGGCGCTTGGTCCTGGGCGTCCTGCCACTCTTGACTGGGCCGCGGGTCCAGATCCACCCTCTGCTGACATACTTGTACCCTCTCAGTAGGCGGCTGGTGAAACGCAGGCAACTCAATCTCCTCGAGGTCGTCATCCTCACACCCCTCTTCTGACAAATGGGGCATCCGGGAGAGTGCATCTGCATTGATGTTGACACGACCAGCTCGGTACTTTATGGTGAAATCATAGTTGGCTAACCGGGCTACCCATCGCTGCTCCAGCGCGCCCAACTTGGCCGTGTTCAGGTGAGTCAGCGGATTATTGTCCGTGAATGCGGTGAACTTTGCTGCCGCCAAATAGTGCCGGAACCGCTCTGTGATAGCCCACACCAACGCCAGTAGCTCGAGCTTGAAAGAGCTATAGTTCTCAGGGTTCCTTTCGGTCGGCCGGAGTTTTCGGCTGGCGTAGGCAATCACCTTCTCCTTTCCATCCTGGACCTGGGAGAGGACCGCTCCTAGCCCCACATTACTGGCGTCCGTGTGGAGGATGAATGGGCGCCCGTAGTCAGGGTACGCCAGGACCTCTTCTCCGGTCAGGGACGCCTTCAGCTGGCCAAAGGACTCCTCATGCTTGTCCTCCCACAACAGTGGGGCTCCGACGGGTTTACCACCTTTGGTCTGTCCCACGAGGAGATCTTGCATGGGGGCGGCCATCTTCGTGTACCCCTTTATAAAGCGCCGATAGTACCCCACCAGACCCAGAAACTGCCTTACTTCCCTCACTGTAGTGGGCCTCGGCCAGCTTTGGATGGCAGTGATCTTCTTAGGGTCGGGGGCGACACCATCCGCACTCACCACATGCCCTAGATATTGCACCCTGGGTTTCAGCAGGTGGCATTTTGAGGGCTTCAACTTCATCCCGTACTTGGCAAGGGACGCGAACACCTCGGCCAGGTGCTGCAGATGGGCTTCATACGTCTGGGAATAAACAATCACATCATCCAAATACAGCAGGACGGTCTCGAAGTTTAAATGTCCCAGACAGCACTCCATCAATCGTTGGAAGGTCCCGGGGGCATTGCACAGCCCAAACGGCATGCTATTGAATTCGCAGAGCCCCATCGGGGTGGTGAAGGCGGTCTTCTCCCGGTCCTCTGGGGCCACGGCCACCTGCCAGTATCCGCTGGTGAGGTCAAGGGTCGAGAAGTAGTTTGCAGTTCTTAGTGCAGCCAAAGATTCTTCAATACGAGGCAATGGATAGGCATCTTTATGGGTTATCTGGTTGATCTTCCGGTAGTCCACACACATCCGCATGGTACCATCCTTTTTCTTAACCAGTACCAACGGAGCGGCCCAGGGACTACAACTGTCCCGAATAACCCCTGCCTCCTTCATATTCCTCAACATATCTTTGGCACACTGGTAATGTGCAGGGGGAATAGGTCTATACCTCTCTTTGATGGGGGGATGTTCACCCGTAGGAATGTGGTGTTGGACCCCCTTGATCTGCCCAAAGTCTAGGGGGTGCTTACTGAAAACCTGTTCGTACTCCTGCACCACCCTGTATACCCCTGCCCTGTGATGTGTAGGGGTATCATCAGTGCCTACATGTAGCTGTTGATGCCACTCCTTTGTCTCCCCCTGGGGTGGGGAAGTGCTGGTGGTAGGTGGGAGTGTGGATGGACTGGCTTCATGGATAGTGTGAGGGTCCAGGGTGAGCAGCTTGGCAATGGTGGCATACCGGGGGAGCCTGACTTCTTCCTCCCCACAGTTCAACACTCTCACAGGCACTCTCCCTTTCTTCACATCTACCACCCCTCGGGCGGCTACTACAGTGGGCCAGTGCTCGGAAGGCATGGGCTCCATCATCGCAGGGTAGTCACGCCCCTGAGGCCCTACTGCTGCCCTACACCAGATCATCATCTCACTCCTAGGGGGCACAGTCAATGGAGCAACATCCATCACTCGCACTCCACCAATCTCCCCTCCGGTTGAGCTTACATGCTGGCGGTACATCAGGGCGCGGATCTCACGCTGCACAGCCCTCTGCCGGCTCCCCGCCGCCGTGGCGGCTAGCTGTTGCAATAGGTTCAACACATCAGCCATACAGTGCTCCATCACATTGGTTCCCAGCACTATTTTCGGGTTATGATCACTAGGTTCATTCATGATCACAATCATACCCTGGTGTTGCAGTTCGGCTTGCCCCACTGTCATAGCCACTTGTTTATACCCCACCTGGGTCAATGGAAGTCCATTAGCGGCAATCAAATTTATACTATTGTCTGGAGGCGCCAGCTCGTCGGTGGCCCAATATCGCTGATACAACGTGTACGGTATGGTAGTTACCTGTGATCCAGTGTCCAAGAGAGCCATCACCGGTATGCCGTCCACAGCCACGGGGATGATAGGGCGGGCCCCGACATATCGGTCTCGCCAGTCCGGGGGGCCACGGTGTTCTACTCCTGAGGATTGGCCCGGGGCCCCAGGGGTTGCTCGTTTAACGGGCACTGTCGGTAATAATGGCCCGGCTTACGGCACTTGTAGCAGATTGGAGGTCTGCTCCGCGGGTTGTTAGCGCTTCTCCGCTGCATCCAGGGAACATCTTCGGGACTGTCAGCAAGCTGTATCTGTGCTGGAGGCTGAGATCTGGTCAGCGGTTGTAGCGCAGCAAGGATCTTGGCAAGGTCTCCGTCCAGGCGACGGACCTGGGCTGCCAGTTCTTCCACTGTGCTGCTCGAGGCTGCAGGTATTAAGGAGGTTGGTTTGGCTGGGGCCGCCACAACGGGAGCTGTCTCGACGGGCCACGGGACGGGTTCCAGAACTTCAGCAGCTGGGGGCTGTAGTGCTTTGATAGCCCGCTCCTTTAACACAGCAAAGTCCACATCAGGGTGTTCCAGGGCCCACAGCCGGAGTTGTTTACGATCCTCAGGGGATCTCATCCCCTGCGCAAATTGCTCCACTAACATCTTGTTGCTATCCGCCTCATTAATAGAGTTCACTCGCTTCAGCGTGCGGAGGGCGGTCTGCAGTCGTAGAGCATAGTCCCGAATACTATCCCCAGCTCGTTGCCGGCACTGGTAAAACTGCATCCTCAGCTCAGCTTCAGTCCGGGTCTCGAAGGCAGTCTGTAGCTTCTCGAAGATGGTGGCTACAGAGAGCCGGTCCCCCTCGGCCAAGGTCTCCGCTTCCTGCTCCGCCGCACCGGTTAACTGGCCTAGCACTATCGCTGCACGTTGCTTATCAGTCAGGGGGTACAGCTCTAGCAACGGGTTAAGCTTTTTCCGGAAGGCCTGTAAGGCATCCGGTTTCCCGTCATACTGCGGTAGCCAGGCAGCTCCGGGCGCATAGGGCAAGGAAAACGGCATGACCTGAGCAAGCGCGGGGGCCGCGGCACCTCCCGCCGGTACGGCCGGGACCTGGGCAGGCCCATTCCCATCCGCGGGTGCCGCTGCGGGTGCCGCTGCGGCTGCGACCACCGCTCCTCCAGCAGCTCCGTCGGGCGCAGACATCTTGTTTCCGTCCCCCTTAGCTCTTTCCGGCCCCTCCTCTCTCGGGGCGGGGTTTTGGCCTTCGCGCCTCTACTGCTCGAGAAGACGCTCGAGCGGGAACTTTTCGCGCCAAAGATGGCGGCTTCTGAAATTTTTCTGCCGGATACCTCCGGCGGTAACAAGGCGCACCTCTACCAGACGGCAGAGCGGTAAGATCCTGTTCGTGATGCCAAGTTGTCGCGGGCGGGGAGGAGGGTGTCAGCACACCGCGCTCACCCCTTCTGCTCGGGTCCGGCTGCTCAGTGGTGGCTCGAGCCGTAGGCCGGATCCCGGGGGTTTTCCTCGAGCGGCACTCCTCGCCCGTGAGTGAAAGGGGGGGTTTGGGATGTTGGGATAATGTCCGTGACGCCACCCACGGTTGTGGTGATGTGTAGCACCACCGCTGCTCAATGCGGGGATCCCGGGGATGGTGATGGGGAGCAGCCAGGTGTTGCGTTGCCCCTCCGTGGGTAGGGGTTGGTGATCCCGGGGCCCGGTGATGGCTTGGGAGGTGCAGGGCCTGGTGGGCGCAGGGACGCGGGGGCAGCGCTGTGCCTTGCGGCACTGTGGTACTCACTCAGCCTGAGACTTGGACACAGTTTGTACGGTAAACCAAACGGCTGGTAGGACGGTCCCACAGACGGCTGCTTTGCTTCCCCGGTAGGTGACGGTGATGTCCCTCTTCCTTGCACCTGTATGTACGGATGGTTGCGATGGGTCCCCACCGGTAACCCGCTCCCCGGCTTCAAGCTGGGCCGGAGGAGCACTACACTTTGCCCGCAGGCGCTGGCCCTCAGAGACTGGTGCCCTGGCGGTGGCGGTGCCTCTGTTGTACAGGTTGGACTGTTGCCTTCAATCGGGACTTGGTTGTTGGGGGAATCTACGTCCCCTTCACTGACGGATTCGGCAAATTTGGCGACTCCTAGGATTGCCGGGGTCCGAGAGGCCCCTGCCCTGGTGCTGACTGTCTTTCGGAACACTGCTCCAGACCACCGGGCACACAGCCAACGGGGTCCTTCCAGGAACTTCCAAACGGTCCCCCTCCGGACAGTCACCGCCGTCGCTGACCTTGCTGTACTGGCCCTCACAAAGCTGGACCTTCAGGCTTTCCTTCCTTCTTGTCACCTCACTTGCTTTCCTCCTTTACCACTTCTCTCCCTTTACTTTCACTTAGGTGTTTACACTTGCCCTCCCTGGGCTCTAAGGGGTGCTTCACACACAGCGAGCTCGCTGCCGAGATCGCTGCTGAGTCACGCTTTTTGTGACGCAGCAGTGACCTCATTAGCGATCTCGCTGTGTGTGACACTGAGCAGCGATCTGGCCCCTGCTGCGAGATCGCTGCTCGTTACACACAGCCCTGGTTCGTTTTCTTCAAAGCCGCTCTCCTGCTGTGACACACAGATCGCTGTGTGTGACAGCAAGAGAGCGACAAATGAAGCGAGCAGGAGCCGGCGTCTGACAGCTGAGGTAAGCTGTATCCAAGATAAACATCGGGTAACC
The DNA here is from genome assembly GCF_048569485.1 of Anomaloglossus baeobatrachus. Classification (NCBI taxonomy): domain Eukaryota; kingdom Metazoa; phylum Chordata; class Amphibia; order Anura; family Aromobatidae; genus Anomaloglossus; species Anomaloglossus baeobatrachus. The sequence continues at coordinate 480,142,229 of NC_134354.1, read as the reverse complement.
AAGGTGGTTACCCGATATTTACCTTAGTTACCAGCCTCTGCAGCTCTCACGCTGCCTGTGCTGCCGGCTCCGGCTCTCTGCACATGTAGCTGCTGTACACATCGGGTTAATTAACCCGATGTGTACAGCAGCTAGGAGAGCAAGGAGCCAGCGCTAAGCAGTGTGCGCGGCTCCCTGCTCTCTGCACATGTAGCTGCATTACACATCGGGTTAATTAACCCGATGTGTACTGTAGCTATGGTAGGAGAGCAAGGAGCCAGCGCTCAGTGTGCGCGGCTCCCTGCTCCCTGCACACACAGCTGTGCGCTGGTAACTAATGTAAACATCGGGTAACCATACCCGATGTTTACCTTAGTTACCAGTCTCCGCAGCTTCCAGACGGCAGCTCCGTGCAAGCGCAGCGTCGCTTGCACGTCGCTGCTGGCTGGGGGCTGTTCACTGGTCGCTGGTGAGATCTGCCTGTTTGACAGCTCACCAGCGACCATGTAGCGATGCAGCAGCGATCCTGACCAGGTCAGATCGCTGGTCGGATCGCTGCTGCATCGCTAAGTGTGAAGGTACCCTAACTCGATGTTTACTCAAGCCCTGCCTGGGCTAATCTGCCTGGTTTCTCCCGCCTCCAGAACTGTGAGCTCCTTGGTGGGCGGAGCCAACCGCCTGGCCCACCCCCTGGTGTGCATCAACAGTCTCTGGAAGAAGGCAACAAGGATTTTTGGTTCAGCTTAGGTGTGCCTACCTGGGGTGTGGGGTGTGGTGGTGTGTGACCTGTGACCCCTGGCTTGCCCAGGGCGACACACTTCAGAACGCAGCTTTTCAGCTGCGCTCTGAAGCGGACCTTTTTTAAGCTGCGGTGCAGAGCGCACACCTGCGCACATAGCCTCAGACATCAAAATCGTATGAGGGATGTCACACGTTACAATTCACTAGGTTCATACAACAAAACGTCCAATGTATGAGGAATAAACGACGTGTATGCGATCACCGTATTTTAATTCAATCTTGATTGCACGTAGGTGTCACACGCAAATACGTCACGAACGATGCAGGATGTGCGTCACTTACAACTTGACCCCGACGACGGATTGAAAGATTTATTGAAGCGTGTAAAGCAGGCATAAGTCATTGAGTGCCGGGAATACTCGTGCTTGTGCTGTAGGATATTCTATGCCCATGGCAACACACACAACAAATAGGTGGCGCATGCGTACTATTAGTTAACACTGTATATAACTTCAGAAGCTCAGTGATATTTCAGTTTATGCAATCACTGCATATAGACGTCCCTCAAGATAACATAGTGTATGACAAAAACAAAGCAAGTGACATAGGTTCAATATTTGTTTTTACAGTGTATGAGATAAGAAATATTTACATGCATAGGAAAGATATCTAATAAACACTAAAGATGATTATAACACATGCAGTGCACCTAAGTAATGATTATTGCATTATACGCATATGGAGGATTAGTATCCACCACCGAATAGGTTCAATATATGAGCAAATAGCTCAAATATGGAAATTTACTGCACACAACTGCAATGTAGTAGAACACCTAGATCTTAATCAGTATATTGTGCACAAATAGTTGTGGGGCAGTAGAAGATCACAAAACCACCACCCAATATTGTGTTCAGCATGAACTCTTAACGTATTGACATAAGCTAGAATAATATCTGCCGAATCGTGGTGCTTGCAAGCGAAACATAAATACCGTGCGGTCATAAAAGGCGAATCTATAGACCATGAAATATAGTATATAATTGCTCAAAGAGCATGGGATACTTCCCAAAAGAAACAAAGATAAAACGTGTTGCTTAAATGTCCTATGAACAAGATACACGGACTGTACAGTGTTTAACCACAATTATACGTGTATAATGACTAGGATGAGCATGAAATAAAGAGACTGCTTGATCAGAAAGGTAGTCTTAAAAAATGCTAGTCAAGATGAATCCCAAAGAATTTTGAGGAGGTCGACCAATGGATCACTTGAGAAATTTATTTTTATAAACTAATTCCTCTTCATGTTGGCTCTTCCTATTTGTTCTTCATTATAGTACCCAGTAAACAGGGTTCCTCATTAAAACTCAGCAGGGCCAGACTTTGTAAGTTATAGATCCATCTTGTTTCTTGTCTCAGAAGATCCTCTACGACTCATTCCTTTCTAATGTTCGGCCACACTTTATCAACTACAATAATTTGTACTCTCCATGGGGATCCATTATGAAATTCAAGGAAGTGTGCTACTAAGGAGGTAATGGGCTTACCTTGTGTCTTATTCTTGGGAGCACATGCTATATTAGAAAGGTAATGCTGCCACTGTGGCGGAACCCGGATTTGCCAGAAATTAAAAAATTAGTGGGGTTCAGAAGATGGGAAGATAAAGGTATCCATTTAGTGTCACAAGTACTACAAAATAATATTCTTAAGAGTTTTGAGCAATTGAGAACGGAGTTTCACATCCCGCATCTCTTCTTTTATCAATACTTACAGCTGAGACATGCACTGAACAGACAGAGGAGGACAAATCCGGTGACAGTGACACATAATCAAACATTACATATGCTACTTATATCTGAGTCCTCTAAAGGTCTTATTTCTGAACTATACTACCTGACCATCTGGAGACATACCCACTGACTGTTAAAAGTAAATGGGGTGTTGGTCTCCTGTCAGAAGACCAGTGGTCTGACATTCTAGAACAGGTCCCTAAACTGGCGGTCTCTGAGTGCCAAAGGCTTTCTCAAATATATCTCATCCACAGGGTATATAAAACTCCCAGCCTATAATTCAGGATGTGACTTAGACCAAATGCACAATATGTTAGGTGTGGACAGGATGATGCCCATTTGATGCATGTTATGTGGGAGTGTTGACACATTGGTGATTTCTGAAAACAAACCCTGGGACTCATAGACCAAATATATCATATCACAATACAGCCGTCGCCCCGGCTGTGCCTGTTGAGTCTGTGGGAGGGAGGAGTAGACCCGGACTCTCCAACAGCCCTGGGAATAGCCCGTATCCTGTATCAAGCAAGGAAGATACTGGCATACCATTAGTTAGATCCTCTACCACCAACGTTATCAGAGCTTAAAAATAAATTAAATAACGTCATTAGATTGGAAAGGGGAGTTTATTTAAAAAGAAAAACACTGAGAAAGTTTTACAAAATCTGGCAGCAATGGATGGAGTCGCCGGGTCTCCCCTCTGGGGCACTAGTACAGGATGCAATGTTGGACCAGGTACTGTTGTGCTTGCAGTGAATGGAACGTTTGGGGGGTAAAAGTTAAAACTAGTGTTTTACGTGGCGAAGTGCACTTTGAGCGGCGCTGTGGGAGGGGCCGGAAGGGTGTGAATGATGACTAAACGGGGAGAGAGAGGCAAGCGGGTATGGAAATATGATGTGGAGCGACGTGGCTGATGGAGGAAACGTTTCTATTAGACTGAGGTATTATTGCATAATTTAACTTTTGTTTATCTGTGGAGCCATGTTGTTTGTATGCTCAATTTATATAACTGTGATCTAAGAATTTAATTTTTTTTTTATTTTTATATATATATACAGAGGAATAACCTGATTTATAGACAACTTATGTTTTTTCAATGTACGCTTTTACTAGTTATATAAGATGCAATATATTTTCTCTGTATTGATTCCTAATTGTTTAATAAAAAAAGATCTGATTTAAAAAAAAAAGAAAGGTGATGCTGTATTTTGCACTGATCTCCTGGGTTGTTTGACCAACATAAAACTTAGGACAGCTGCAGATCAAAACATAGACAATATTTTTAGTACGGCAATTGGAATTATGTCTCGTAAAAATTAGTCATTTCTTCTAGAAAATAGAAATATTTATACTTTTGCCAGTGATTATATAGGGGCAGATCGAGCATTCCCCAGAGGGATATGTACCTATTAATTTAGAGCCTCTGCCCAAAGATGTTTTAGGCAGTTTAAGTGGCTGTGTGAAAGGGAGGCTTTTAAATTCCAAGCAAGTTTTGCAATTATTTTAGGGCAATGTCCGATAAAAGGGTCATATTTCAGTTTGCTTAGTAAGATACCCCAATTTTCCTGTAAGATCCCATAGCTGTTTCTCCAATGATTATTGTACAGTATTATTAAATTCACTGTATGTAAGGCCTCTCTAGTATGGGGTCTCAACAATGCCTACCTACCCCTTTCTACAGAATACTAAAAGGCTTGGGAAACAATGTAACGTGGATAACCTCTTGCTTGAAAATGGGCTATAAGTTTGTTCATAAACTCCAAAAGCTTCTGTCAAAAAAACTTCCAATGAAATTCAAGAACAAATGAGAAGCAAAGTAACTGAGATCTATCAGTATGGAAAAGATTATAAAGCCATTTCGAAAGCTTTGTGTCAAGGCCGTCTCTATTTTTGGAGAGTAGTGACGGATTCAGGGTTGGAATCCCTCATTTCCATCTCGTACTCACATTTAAATGTGGTTTCATTTCTTTCAGTGCCTAACAAGTTAATGTCAGTTTTGTTGTCCAGCAGATCCTGGCTGAGTGTTTCAGCTGCAGTTGCTTTGTAGCCACACCCCTTCAGGTTTAAGTAGCAGTGTTTCACAGGAATCCACGGTGAAGATACAAACTCATAGTTCTCTGGCCACCTTTGTTGAAGGTCCTGCTGAGGAGTTGTCCTGAACTCATGCTTTATCCTTTTTTGTTTCTGTTTCTGAGTCGCCCACCACAGCGCTGCAGCGGTCACCTCCGGGACATTGCGGGGACTTCTCTATAGGGACCCTTCTGGCAACAGGTATGTCAGGTTCACTTTCATAGGAGTCGTGACACCACTCTCGGTTTTTGCAGTCAGGGTGATAGGGGACTACCACTGCAGTTTAGCGAGCGTCTGGGGCTGATGGTACTTGCAGTTAGATGGTGTGGCCTCCCAAGAGTGAGGCTGGCCCCAGGGGCTCGGGTGTATATGTGTGGAACAACAGGTCACAGAAGAACTCAGTCCAGAAATGTCTTTCAACTGTTTACTCACTTTTTGCTGGTAGAGTGAGGCAACCCGGGCGATGCTGAGATGAACCAGAGAGAACCAGGTATCCTTCAGGTTGATATAGGGGTGACTGCTGACTTGCCTTCCTAGCACTTTTGTTTCGGACAACCCATGACATAAAGTACCGTGGGATTCATCCAGGGAAGTTACAGCTGCCTTTTCTCCCCTTTCTGACCCATTTGCTGACAGCGTGGACCAAGGAAAAGATGGCTCCAGGCTCGATCCTCCTTATGGGCCCCCTCGTTGCTGTTGATGCTCAGGCTCTGTGATGGTTGGTGTGCAACCTCTAGTCCCACTACCTGCAGGATTTAGCAGACCACTAAATGGATGTCTGGCTCTAGGGACCTGTTCCCCGCACGTGCTTTCATTACCAGGAGTCCTCGTACTCAACTCCTTACTGCTCTCTTTCTTCGGGTGTTTTTCAGACTGACTGGGTCGTAATGTACTCCCCTGCCAGCAGCCACTACACGTTCAGGGTCTGACCAGTGTTCTCTCTCTCCTGCATCTACACTTCAGACTCGGCTGCTTCACTCCTACTCTTCTGACTGCCACTGCACAACTCCTCTTCCAGCTTCACTACATCACCACTCTAGATGAGATGTGGAGGCCATGCCCCCTCCTGGGTCTGCCCAGGGGTCCCATCTAAGGTGTTTGTGAGCCCTGGTTAAAGTGTGTTTGTGTGTTCACACCCTATTCAGCCTTTGGGATTACCTGTTTGTACTCACCCAGCATGAGTGCAGTACTCAGTGGTGCCTGACCAGGTCAGGGGCGCCACATTTCCCCAATTTGTCTTTCTTTCTCTTGTGTCTTATTAGTGCTAGTGCAGCGGTGGGTCTAGTGAACCTCACCTGCCTCTCACTAGACAGGGTATCTACAGGACTTGCAGGGTCTCAGGTTCCTGCTCAGCAACAGTTGTGGAGACTGTATAGGGACTGGCAAGGAGAATAGGGACAACTGCAGGTGAGGATAGGAAGTGTCCCATCTACCTCTCTCACTAGCTCGAGGGCCCTCCATTGTTATCGTGTCCCTAGCATTCCCTTGTTTGTCGTCTTTTTTGTTGTGCGTCAGACGCCCGTAGGTCTGAATGCATGTGCCACACTTGTCACACTTGGCAAGTGTGACATTATCTTCAGCTCCTTACATTATTTCCCTTTGTCTCTAAGGCTCAGGCGGCTGCGCTGGCACACCTGATGCAGACCCTCTCTCAGCAGGTTACGGATCTCCGCTCTCAGGTTGTGCAGCAACTGCAACAAATTGCTGGGTTTTTGTCTCGGTGCATGTCCAGGCACAACCATAACCCATGATAGCCTTCCTGGATAAGTTTTCTGGTGGGTGGGACATGTTTACCACCTTCAGGGGGTGAGGAACAGTGAGTAGGGATTGTAGTCTCTCTATTGCTTGGAGAATCCCAGTCCTGGGCCTTCTCACTGTTTACCGACTCCCAGTCATTGCGGTCGGTAGATTCATTTTTTGCCGCTTTTGCCTTGGTATACAGCAATCCTGATGGCATTTTCAGCAGGGGGCATGACCAGTGGAGGAATATTGTTCAGAGTTCCAGAGATGGGCCACTGACACCCAATGGAATTACCCTGTGCTTATTTATGTCAGGGTTTGTCAGGTCTCAGGTACCTGCTGGGTGACAGTTGCAGAGACTGTATAGAGACTGGCGAGGGGAGTATGGACAGCTGCAGGTGAGTATAGGAGGTTTCCCATCTACCCCTGTCACTAGCTCCAGGGCCCTCTATGTTATCGTGTCCCCGGTATCTCCTTTGTTTATTGTGTGGCAAGCATTACACTTTAGGACACCAGCAAACCACAGTGAGAGCCATTATTCACAAATTGCGAAAACATGGAACAGTGGTGAACCTTACCAGGAATGGCAGATTGACCAAAATTACCCCAAGAGTGCAGCGGAGAGTCATCTAAGTGGTCTCAAAAGACCCCACTGCAATATCAAGAGAACTGTGTGCCTCACTTGCCTCAGTTAAGGTCAGTATTATCACTCCACCATAAGAAAGAGACTGGGCAAAAATGGACTGCATGGCAGAGTTGCAAAGTGTAAACCACTGCTGAGCAAAAAGAACATAAAGGCTTGTCTCAATTTTGTCAGAAAACATCTTGATCATCCCCAAGATGTTTAGGAGAATACTCTGTGGAGTGACAAGACAAAAGTTGAACTTTTTCGAAAGTTTATGTCCCAATACATCTGAGGTAGAAGTAAAACAGCATTTCAGAAAAGGAACATCATAACAAGAGTAAAATATGGTGGTTGCAGGGTGATGGTATAGGGCAATTTTGCTGCTCCAGGACCTAGAAGACTGTGGTAAATGAAACCATGAATTCTGCTGTGTACCAAAAAATCCTGATGGAGAATGTCTGGCCAACTGTTTGTGACCTCAAGCTGAAGCGCATTAGGGTTATGCAGAAGGACAATGATCCAAAACATGCCAAGCAAGTCCACCTCTGAATGTCTTAAGAAAAAATAAAATTAAGACTTTGGAGTGTCTAAAGGCTACTTTACACGCTGCGATATCGTTCCCAATATCGCTAGCGTGGGTACCCGCCCCCATCTGTTGGGCGACACGGGCAAATCGCTGCCTGTGCCGCACAACATCGCGCAGACCCGTCATACATACTTACCTGCCTGGCGACGTCGCTGTGACCGGCGAACCGCCTCCTTTCTAAGGGGGCAGTCCATGCGGCGTCACAGCGACGTCACTGAGTGGCCGCCCAATAGAAGCGGAGGGGCGGAGATGAGTGGCCGGAACATCCCGCCCACCTCCTTCCTTCCTCATAGCGGCCGGGAGGCAGGTAAGGAGAGCTTCCTCGTTCCTGCGGCGTCACACATAGCGATGTGTGCTGCCGCAGCGGCGACGAACTACATCGTTACTGCTGCAGTAACGATAATTGAGAATGGACCCCCATGTCACCGATGAGCGATTTTGCACGTTTTTGCAACGATGCAAAATCGCTCATCGGTGTCACACGCAGCAACATCGCTAATGCGGCCGGATGTGCGTCACAAATTCCGTGACCCCAAGGACTCCGCATTAGCGATGTCGCAGCGTGTAAAGCCCCCTTTAGTCAAAGTCCTGACCTTAATTGAGATTCGCTGGTATGACCTTTAAAAGGAGGTTCATGCTTGGAAACCCTCCAATGTGGCTGAATTACAAAAATTCAGCAAAGATGAGTGGGCCAAAATTCCTCAAGAGCGTTGCAAAAGATTCACTGCCAGTTATCGCAAACGCTTGATTGCAGTTGTTGCTGCTAATGGTGGCCCAACCAGTTATTATTCTTAGGGGCAATCATTTTTCACACAGGGTCCTGTAGGTTTGGATTTATGTTTCCCTTATAAAGACCTTAATAAAAACCTTAATTTATAAACTGTATTTTGTGTTTACTTGTGTTATCTTTGTTGAATATTTAAATTTGTTTGGTGATCTGAAACATTTATGTGGGACAAACATGCAAAAGAATAAGAAATCAGGAAGGGGCAAACACTTTTTCACACCACTGTGTGAATAGATCAGGATTTGGGACATATATACCAGGGTGAGCCCAGAATGGGGGACATATAAATCAGAATGAGGGACATATATACCAGCATGGGCCCAGGATGAGAGACAAATATATCCGGAGGGGCCAAGGCTGTGGGACATATATACCATTTACATTACGATATACGATTTGGGACAGATATACCAAAATTTGCAACAAACTGTATATACCAGGATGCACCCAGAATTTGGCACATATATGCCAGGATGAACCCAGTATGGAGGACATATATACAAGGATGGTGAACAATGCTTTCTCCAGCATGATGGAGCACCATGTAACAAGGTAAAATCATAATTACGTGGCTCGGTGAACAATAAATTGAAATTTTGAGTCCATGACCAAGAAACTCCTCAGATCTCAGTCCTGTAAAGAGACTGTAGTCATTCCTCAAAAAGTGGGTGGACAACCAAAAAAAACAGAAATTGTGATAAACTACAAACATTAGACAGGAATGGGTTGCCATTGTTCAGGATTTGATCCAGAAGCTGATACCCACAAAGCCAAGTGGAATTGAAGAACTCTTGAAAAATAAGTAATCAACATTGTAAATACTGAGTCATTGATGTATTTGTCAATAAAATGTTAAAAACTGTATGAATGCTTATAATTGTGGTTCAGTAACATATGACTAAAAGATCTAAAAACACTGAAGCAGAATACTTTGCATTAGAAAAAGTTGTGCCAGTCTCAAATTTTTTGGCCACAACTATATAATAATCTTCTGACTATTTTTCTGCAGGTTTTGTAATGCACAAGAATATGGATCCATGAACTGAAATTCAGTCATAGAAAATGTATGCTTTATTATTATTGACTAATCCAGTGGTATATGAACTGTAATTCATATTCAAAGATAATACAAATTAAATTGCATCATTTTGAACCTAATCCGCCATTGTACCTGGGTTTTGAACTTTAACCCACCACTAGAGATGGGCAAATCCGCAGATATGTTTGCGTTTATTTCTTTTCACTTACAGATTAGTAAGGGGGGTCTCATAAATGCCCCTCATTACTCACATTAAGGCTTAGTCGCAGCGTTGAACTGTCATTAACCCGTTATTTTACCTCAGTTGCCACCGCACTAAGGCAATCAGGAGGAGCTGGGTAAGGTGCTGGGATTATCACATCTAATGGATGGGACATTTCTGGGCAGCTGCAGGCTGCTATTTTTAGGCTGGGTGGAGCCCAATAACCATGTTCTCCCCAGCGTGAGAATACCAGCCCCCAGCTGTTGGCTTTATCATCGCTAGGTATCAAAATTGTGGCGGAATCACAAGCCATTTTTTAAAATGATTTATTTAAATAATTTTTAAAAAGTCACATAAGGTCCCTCTTACTTTAATACACAGCCAAGATAAGCACATGGCTAGGCGATGCAGCCTGAAGCCATATATTTTATTTGTGCTGAGTATCCTAATATGGGGAGACCCTACGCCAATATTTTTAATATATTTATTTTTACACCAATATAAAAACGTAGACAGCATGTGTGATTCCGAGCAATCACACATGCTGTCACACAGGGTAGATGCCCGGTCTGACTGCAACCAATCAGTGATGCCGGGACTGCCGATGAGCAGGGGAAGCAGGGAATATTATGTATGAGGGTAATGCGCAGCCCCAGAAGTAGTGTTACAGCCATGCGGGAGATTCGATAAGTATCACACTCCTGCTTTATTCCCTTTTTCCTTTATTTTTTTCTTTTATTATCCGAGTGACTGAATCCGGATAGCTACCTGAGAACTCCATGTTTGGGGTCGATGCACGGATACTAGGTAGTATCGGGTATGGATCCCGAATTTTCCAGTCTGGGTTCGCCCCTCACTTTTCACCACCCATGCCCCAGCATTCCATTTCTATCTCCAAAGACTGGTTGACTTCTGCCTAATGCCACCACCCTGAACAACTGGTCTTCTATCTACGAGTATGTCAGCCCTGCAGGACAATATGTTCCTTGGTTTGTGAACTCCTATCTGCACAGGAGTTTGCTGTTGCCTCCATAGCTATGTTTTCCGAGGAGTGACATATCCTTTCCACCTTTTTTCAACTGTACCCCATCCACAGGTTACAAATAGTTGGATCTAGTAAAAAAAAAAAAAAAAAAAAGAAGAAAATAAATACTATCAAAATCACCAAGAACTCCATAGAAACCATTGTGGCAGACTCTAAGGCGGGCTTTGCACACTGCGACATCGCAGGTGCGATGTCGGTGGGGTCAAATTGAAAGTGACGCACATCCGGCATCGCATGCGACATCGCAGTGTGTAAAGCCTGGATGATACGATTAACGAGCGCAAAATCGTCGTAATCGTATCATCGGTACAGCGTCGGCGTAATCCATAATTACGCTGACGCGACGGTCCGATGTTGTTCCTCGTTCCTGCGGCAGCACACATCGCTGTATGTGAAGCCGCAGGAGCGAGGAACATCTCCTACCGGCGTCACTGCGCCTTCCGTAGGATATGCGGAAGGAAGGAGGTGGGCAGGATGTTTACATCCTGCTCATCTCCGCCCCTCCGCTCCGATTGGCCGCCTGACGTGTGACGTCGCAGTGATGCCGCACGACCTGCCCCCTTAACAAGGAGGCGGGTCGCCGGCCACAGGGACGTCGCACGGCAGGTGAGTGTGTGTGTGAAGCTGGCGTAGCGATAATTTTCGCTACGCCAGCTATCACCACATATCGCTGCTGCGACGGGGGCGGGGACTATCGCACTCGGCATCGCAGCATCGGCCTGCGATGTCGTAGTGTGCAAAGCCCGCCTAACAGTTTAATATTCCTGTTTAGTCTAAAGCGGGCTTTACTCGCAATGACATCGCTAACGAGATGTCGTTGGGGTCAATGAATTCGTGACGCACATCCAGCCTCGTTAGCGACAACATTGCATGTGAAACGCAGGAACGACCTGTTAACGATCAAAATTACTTACCAAATCGTTGATTGTTGTCCAGTCGTTCCTATCCCGATTATCGTTGCTGCTGCAGGACGCAGGTTGTTTGTCGTTCCTGCGGCAGCACACATCGCTATGTGTGACACCGCAGGAACGAGGAACATCACGGTACCTGCGGCCGCCCACAATGAGGAAGTAAGGAGGTGGGTGGGATGTTCGGCCCGCTCATCTCCGCCCCTCCGCTTCTATTGGGCGGCTGCTTAGTGACGTCGCTGTGATGCCGAACGAATAGCCCCCTTAGAAAGGAGGCGGTTTGCCGGCCACAGCGACGTCGCTAGGCAGGTAAGTATGTGTGACTGTTCCTAGCGATGTTGTGCACCACGGGCAGCGATTTGCCCGTGACGCACAACCGACGGGGGCGGGTGCTTTCACCAGCGACATCGCTAGCGATGACGCTGTGTGTAAAGCCCGCTTAACTCTCTTCATTCATATCCGTTTGATTTGCCTAAAATTCCATACACAAAAACGTAGACTACACTCTGGTTCTTTTATTAAATAGCACAGAATCAAATGTTTTTTGACTACTCGTTACAGATATAGACCTTCGAATAAGACCAAGAAGTCACAGTCTGCTTAGGGAGTTAAAGATATTCTGATTAACTAAGCAAAGGGGTGACTGGAAGGTTTGTCGTATACTGGAAATATAAATGGTAATCAGATTCCAATATATGCGGCCTTTACTTCAGCCATGGACACTAATGAGTTCTCTTGAGAACAGATGCATTGTGCAGTCATACTACCACAGTTCTCTTCTATAATATAATAGAAAAGAAGAAGCATGACAAAAGGGCTCTAATGTAAATATCAAAAAGAAGACTATTAAATTCATGAGTAACATGTAGGAAAATTGCTTCTTAATTTAGACATAACCCTATAACTGATATTTCATTATATTCTTGAGTAATCTGATGCCCAGCTATATATCATCCATGTAGCCCAGCTTAAATTATTTATTATAGCTAGAAGTTTTTATATTGTGGAATGAAAAAACTAAAAGGATAGATATGACAAAAAATGAAAGATGTGTAGAGTGTTTGTGAGTACTGTAAAAAAAAACAAAACAATAATATCTGGCTCCTACTCGACAGTTGTTAATTTTCTAGTCTGCACTCAAGTCCTTTAGCTGTAATTGTGAGTTTTAAAGGAATATCTTTAACAAGAGAACAAGTTATTTCCACATTCTTGCCACTGCATTATTTAAACTTTGCAAAAAAAAGAAAAAAATAAATAAATAGGACAACCATTATATAATGTTAAATTAACCTGGCTATAACTAAAATAAGCACTTTCTGTATGATGCAACAGGTCCTGTCAAAACTTTGATTTTGGTAGCACATTTATGGTAAACAAAGGCAAAGTTCAAGGTTACATTTTGCAGAAAAAGTAATATTGCCTGGATTTCTGCAAAAATTAGTAGTGATGTAATATGGTTTAATTGTTAAGTTTCACGTATAAATAAATGCAATTTGATCTATATGACACATAATCAGTTCTAGTGTTCATGCCTTTAATTAAAGAATCACTCCCATTATTTTTATAATTAAATCTGTGAATATGTGCATCTGGTGTAGTGTCTATGTGCTGATATACTCACCTACCGCTTCTTTCTCTGCTATTCAGTGCCGTTCTGCTCCGCATTTCCATGATATCACTGCTCATAAGCCTCTCCTTGTCATACTACACTCTACATGACCCGAAAGTGGCTTTTACAATGTAAATCTACTGACTGTTGGAACGAGGTTTCATAGGCTTGTATGGTAAAAGAGATGTAACTAAGAGGAGGAGCTGGATAGTGGAGAAAGCCACGATTGGTGAGTTTGTTAAGACAATTACACTAAATTACACGCACATACACACACATTTAATGAAAAGAAAACATAGTGGTCTGCACCAGATGAAGAAGAAAATTAACTTCAATTGGCGATGTCATGGCAAGTCACTGGATTTACCTGTAAAGTTAGATTATGCACTATATACTATCTACAGAGCCCCTGTGTATAGCTGGCACTGGTGACAACATTTATGTTAGTACTGTGGCAATATGTGGTCATGGTGTCATCTACATACATATTCTTATTTATCTGTTAAGCATGTTCCCATAACAAGGTCATGCTCGGCAGTAATTAATGGAGTTTTCTCTGATGCTCAAAGTGCAGTGTGTGAATGGGCCCCCCCAGCCTTGTGCAGTGTACGAATGGACCCCCCCATCCTTGTGCAGTGTACGAATGGACCCCCCATCCTTGTTCAGTGTATGAATGGGCTCCCCATCGTTGTGCAGTGTATGAATGGGCCCCTCATCCTTGTGCAGTGTATGAATGGGCCCCTCATCCTTGTGTAGTGTATGAACGGGCCCCCCAGCCTTGTGCAGTGTATGAATGGGCTCCCCAGCCTTGTGCAGTGTATGAATGGGCCCCCCAGCCTTGTGCAGTGTATGAATGGACCCTCCAGCCTTGTGCAGTGTATGAATGGGCCCCCCAGCCTTGTACAGTGTATGAATGGGCCCCCCAGCCTTGTGCAGTGTATGAATGGGCCCCCCAGCCTTGTGCAGTGTATGAATGGGCCCCCCAGCCTTGTGCAGTGTATGAATGGGCCCCCCAGTCTTGTGCAGTGTATGAATGGGCCCCCCAGCCTTGTGCAGTGTACGAATGGACCCCCCATCCTTGTGCAGTGTACGAATGGGCCCCCCAGCCTTGTGCAGTGTACGAATGGACCCTCCCATCCTTGTGCAGTGTACGAATGGACCCTCCCATCCTTGTTCAGTGTATGAATGGGCTCCCCATCCTTGTGCAGTGTATGAATGGACCCCTCATCCTTGGGCAGTGTATGAATGGGCCCCTCATCCTTGTGCAGTGTATGAATGGGCTCCCCAGCCTTGTGTAGTGTATGAATGGGCCCCCCAGCCTTGGGCAGTGTATGAATGGGCTCCCCAGCCTTGTGCAATGTATGAATGGGCCCCCCAGCCTTGTGCAGTGTATGAATGGACCCCCCAGCTTTGTGCAGTGTATGAATGGGCCCCCCAGCCTTGTACAGTGTATGAATGGGCCCCCCAGCCTTGTGCAGTGTATGAATGGGCCCCCCAGCCTTGTGCAGTGTATGAATGGGCCCCCCAGTCTTGTGCAGTGTATGAATGGGCCCCCCAGCCTTGTGCAGTGTATGAATGGGCCCCTCAGCCTTGTGCCGTATATGAATGGGCCCCCCAGCCTTGTGCCGTGTATTAATGGGCCCCCCAGCCTTGTGCTGTGTATGAATGGGCCCCCCAGCCTTGTGCCGTGTATTAATGGGCCCCCCAGCCTTGTGCTGTGCATGAATGGGCCCCCCAGCCTTGTGCTGTGTATGAATGGGCCCCCCAGCCTTGTGCTGTGTATGAATGTGCCCCCCAGCCTTGTGCTGTGTATGAATGTGCCCCCCAGCCTTGTGCTGTGTATGAATGGGCCCCCCAGCCTTGTGCTGTGTATGAATGGGCCGCCCTTCCTGTCCCCTATTATGTTGTTGTTCACACACACGTTATTCTCACCTGTCCTCTGTTCCTGCGGGCTCCTTACATTATCAGTCCGCAGGCTCATAGACCCCTCGGTGATCCCGTCCTCTGCACGGAGCCGCCGCCGCAGGATGCCATCATGGCTTTACTGCAGTTAAATGCTTTGCTGCGCCGTAAAGCATTTAACTGCAGTAAATCCATGAAGTCACCTGCAGCGACGGCTCCATGCAGAGGACGGGATCACCGAGGGGTCTGTGTCCTGCAATCTGGAAGAAGCAGCTGGAGGCACCACGGGAACGAGGAGGAGAGGTGAGAATATATACTTTTTTTTCTTCGGCTCCTCCTGAGCGCTTACCTGCAGCCCTGCGCATCCTCGTCTCTGCTGCTCCAGTGTGATGACGGCTGCTGTGTCGGTGCGGGACTGAGCAGCTCCTCCACCTCAGTCCTGTCACCGGCCGCACTGTTCAGATGTACGCGCGTCTGAAAGATGCGCGTACATTTGAATAGCAGCCCGGTCTCCAGGACAGGTCTGGGACTTCCGCAGTGCAGGACCTACAGTGATATCACATGACTGTGATGTCACCACAGGTCCTTCTGCAGCTGCACAAACTGCAACGATAGTACGGAACTTGTGCTATCGCTGCAGTTTGTGATTGAAAGGCTGGGGGCCCTCAGAGCGTGGGAGGGGTGCCCATCACAGCGTGAAGGCCATGCCCAGTCTGCCGCACATATTGCCGGCACCGAAAAACCGGCGGCCCCACGGCGCTATACACTGCCCCGCAGTATATAAGGCACAGGGGCCCACTGAGGGCCCGGGGCCTACCGGGGGATTCCCCGCTACCCCGCCAGGTCAGACTGACCCTGCTTATGCTAATTCTAACAGGGGGAGAGGATAACTATGAATACCCCCCAGATATTATGTGATCCTCAGCTGCTGTCACTCAAGCAGCTGCTGATTTTGTAAACTTTACTTTCTTGGATTTCAAAACCTAAACATCCTAGCTGACCATTAAAGGTATGTAGAGAATCAGCCTGATAGTGTCAGTATAGCACTGGTTTTAGGTTATATACGAAAATCCTGGTGATTGGTTTCCTTTAAATAGCAAAAACCTGCTGGCAGATTCCCTTTAACCCCATCATTCCTGGGCAAATTTCCATTTTTGAGCTTTTGTTTTTCCTCCCCTTCTTCCAAGAGCCATAATGTTTTTATTTTTCCATCAATATAGCCATATGAGGACTTGTTTTTTCTGGGACGAGTTGTGATTTTCAATGGCTCCATTAGTTTTACCATATAGTGCACTGGTAATGGGGAAAAAAATCAAGTGTGTTCAAACTGCAAAAAAATAAAAGTGCAATTTC
This sequence comes from Anomaloglossus baeobatrachus, assembly GCF_048569485.1. NCBI lineage: Eukaryota > Metazoa > Chordata > Amphibia > Anura > Aromobatidae > Anomaloglossus > Anomaloglossus baeobatrachus. The sequence goes on along the minus strand of NC_134354.1, from coordinate 480,125,850 downwards.
ACAATTGTTTTGGGGTTTTTTATTTACTATATTCCCTATATGGTAAAAATAGCCTTACAATATGATTCTCCAGGTCAGTAGGAGTACATAGATATTAAACATGTAGTTTTTGTATTTAAGTGGTAAAAAAATAAATTGAAATTTGTAACTTAATTAATCCCTTATTACCCCGATTGCCACCACACCAGGGCAATCGAGAAGAGTCGGGTAAAGCACCGGTCTTGTCGCATCTAATGAATGCGACAATTCCGGGTGGCTGCAGGTTGCAATTTTTAGACTGGGGGGCAGCTAATAACCGTGGCCCTCCCCAGCCTGAGAAAACCAACCCCCAGCTGTCGAGCTTTATCTTGGTTAGGTGTCAAAATTGGGGGAACCGCATGCTGTTTTTTTAAATTATTTATTTAATTTAATTGAAAAAAAGCCCCATGCGGTTCCTCTTATTTTGATATACAGCCAACATGAGCGCAGGGCTGGGGCTGCAGCCTGTGACCATGGGTTTATCTGTTCTGGTATCATAATATGGGTTGACCCTAAGCCATTTTTATTTATTTATTTATTTTTACTGTATGAGTAGAGTCACACTGATGTATGACTCGCACAAGTGCACTCGGCCCTATGTAAACCAATGCTGTAGCTCACATCTCTGAATCTTTCCCTAATGCCCTAATCGGACTGAGGAAAAAATCATAGCATGCAGCGACTGTGGCAGGTGTTACCCTTACGTGTGGCTCGCGCGAGTATTAAATCGCATCACCCAGCCTGCCACTCTCCGGACACGAGCCTGCAGCTGCATAGAAATAAATGCAGATGCATGCTCCTGTCCAGAGAATGGCAGGCCGTGCCAGGAGATGCAACTCAATACTCACGCAAGTCATACGCAAGTGTAACACTGGCCTGTCTACGAGTCTCCTATCACTTGCACCCATACAAGTCTATGGGTGCGAGAGAAACATCGGACTGCACTTGAATATTATCCAAGTGCAGAGCAATATACGCACATGCTGACAATGGAGGAGATGGGGAGGATTAATCCCTCCCTCTCCTTCACAGTTGTGTCCCGATCTCAGGATCAAGTCACAGTCACATGACACTCGGACCATGCTCGCAGCAGAGCCTGAGCCGAGGGTCATTAGCATATCATATGCGATGCTCTTGCATCGGATGCCAGACGCCAGTGTGACTCCAGCTTATGATATAGACGAGCATAGCGCCTGTGAATGGAAGCAGTCAGCTGACATGCTGACACTCAGAGTGGGGGTGCAGCTGACTGCAACCAATCACAGGTACCGGTGGGAGGGGAAAGCAATGTATATTCAAAGAAGGCTGCTCTGGAAGTGAATACGTGACCTGGAAGCAGCTTGCCACCGTGACATAGCATGGAAGAGTACAGCGCGCCCTCTCCTATCTCCCTATCCCTTTTACCAACATTTTTAATCTCCGGTTTCTGATCCTCATAGTCTTATATGGGGACTGGGTTCCATATCGGAACCGGGTTTAAAAAAATAACGTAACAGGGACCTGCCGATTCCAGTTTTCTTTGAGTCCTCCCAGCTTTAGTTATTATTTCTCTTCATTAGCGTACACTCAGAGGCATATGTAACATGGAATGATGAAACCTTATAATGCTCTTATTTTAATTTGAGAAATGTATAATGATACACTTAGTTTTTGTACAAGCAACCAGGGAATGTAAAGGATTACTGGCTTATTTTGACACTAGGGAGGACTTACACTCATATTTGCTGTAAAGGTCATGCAACCTCACAAAGCAATATAAAAACTGACTTATAGTTTGCAAAAATTTACAGCACATCACTGCCTTTGATAAATTGTTCCTACTGTGTTAGCTGGCAGCTTGTGTCAAAGAAAAAATAAAACCAGTCATGAGAAACAAAAAGAAAGTCTTAGTACCTTTTTAGGGTCTAGCCTCTAATAGCTATATTTGCCCTTTAGAAAGTGCCTTAACAGATTACTGCTTTGGTACACTACGTGTTAGTTCTATATTCAGTCTTCAGTGTACAAAAGAAAGTGATTCAAAAGGCCGAGAAATAACACCAAGCGAATTGAGATGGAAAGGACCCAAGATGTTCTCAGAGTACAAATGAGCATCTGTGCACAAAAAGAAAATAACAGCAAAGATTTTTTTTTCTTTTATTTTCTCAGAAGTGTCACGATGAGAAAAATGATACAGATAAACCTTGAGCAGAGATGTTTGTAAAGAATGTCCTGTCTGCACCGTTGTTGTGTTAGCCTAGGGACATTTTTAATTAGGATGAGATTGCGGTTCTTTTTCAGGAAACTCCAGACGACATGCTGACTTTGAAATCACAGGCCGTGCAGGTTGGGGGAAAGGAGTACCAGTTTTCATGAAAAATTGCAATAATTAAATTCTGTGTGTACAGTGCAGTTTTTTAGCATAGTGTAAATAAAGTATAAATAACTTTAGATAAAAAAAATTATTTAAAAAAAAATTACAAACTGCTATACGAGCTAAGACTCTGTTCACATAGGAGACAAAAGCCACAGCAGGCTGCCAGATCTGTTTTCAAATTAAAGGACCCAACATGCACAAAACTTTTTTGCGCCACTAATCACACATGGCAACCGTCATATACAAACATAATATGAAGACTAGAAAAATTCTGTATCACGACAAACAATTAACAATCAAATAACTTTTATTGACATCATGATGAAAAATTCACATAATAATAAAAAGTGGATGAAATAATCCTGCTGGTCATCACCTTTTATCATTATGTGAATTTTAAATTATGTTGTCAATAAAAATGCTTTCATTATTAATTGTTTTTCTTGATACATAATTTTTCTAGTCTTCAGATCTGTTTTCATCAGCCTAGAAACTCAGCTGACTTTAAAGGACTGTCCACTACGAGGGCCTGCTGATAAGTCTTTGTGATCTTTTTTTCTTTCTATGGTAACGAATGTTACATCACATGAAAGCCTTATATGTCTAATATATGTTTTCAAAATTTTGGGTTCCAGCATCAATGCAAGGTATTACATTGAACTTTTGGACCAATTGAAGGCAGCTCTGAGGGCCAAAAGGTGTGGCAAGCTGTCCAAAGGAATCTTGTTCCTGCAAGACAACATCTCCGCTCACACTGCACAAGCGTTGCCTGGGATAGTAACTGTCTCTCTGTCTCTCTCCCAGTCTCTGTCTGTCTCTGTCTGTCTGTCTCTGTCTGATTGTCTCTGTGTTTGTCTGTGTGTCTCTCAGTGTGTCTGTCTCTGTGTGTGTCTCTGTGTGTCTGTCTCTATCTGTTTGTCTATGTCTGTCTCTATCCATGTCTGTCTGTCTGTGTCTATCTCTCTGTCTCTTTGTCTCTCTCTGTCTGTCTTTCTCTCTTCTGTGTCTGTTTCTCTCTCTCAATCTCTGTGTATATCTGTCTCTCTCTATCTGTGTCTGACTGTCTCTCTCTATCTCTGTGTCTGTCTCTCTCTATCTCTGTCTGTCTCTCTCTATCTCTGTCTCTCTGTCTCTCTCTCTCTGTGTCTGTCTGTCTCTCTCTATGTGCCTGTCTGTCATTCTCTTTCCCCGTCTGTCTCTTTCCCCGTCTGTCTCTTTCCCCGTCTGTCTCTTTCCCCGTCTGTCTCTTTCCCCGTCTGTCTCTTTCCCCGTCTGTCTCTTTCCCCGTCTGTCTCTTTCCAGGTCTGTCTCAGTACGTCTTTTTCTGTCTCTCTCTGTCTCTCTCTGCCTGTCTCTCTTTGTTTGTCTCTTCCCCTGTCTGTCTCTTTCCCTGTCTGTCTGCCTTTTTCCCCTGTCTGTCTCTGTCTGTTTGTCTCTGTCTGTCTGTGTTTTTCCCCTGTCTGTCTCTGTCTGTTTGTCTCTGTCTGCTGTGTTTTTTCCCTGTCTATCTCTGTCTGTTTGTCTCTTTCCCTGTCTGCCTCTGTCTGTCTCTTTCCCTGTGTGTCTTTCTGTCTGTCTCTTTCTGTCTGGCTTTTTTTCCTATCTGTCTCTATCTGTTTGTCTCTGTCTCTTTCCCTGTCTATCTGTGCCTGTCTGTCTGTGTCTGTCTGTCTGTCTTTCAGTCTGTCTCTCTGTCTGTATCCGTCTCCCCACTGACATCATATTACCTCATACATAATCTTCTTATACTAACAATTTCCTTTGTTCCTATAGAAACCATTTACTGCTGCTGTAGCTCGCAGCTCCATTCACTTTAATGGAGGCAAGTGTTTTGGAGAGTAACTGTAAAGCGCGGTGTTAAATTTGCTCTTGGTAAACGTGCACATTTCCAACATAACAATCCAAAACACACATCTGTTGCATTTCTGAAGAACATGGTGAAAGTGATTCAGTGGCCAAGTATGTTTCCTGATCTAAACCCAACCGATCCACCTATGGGGAAGTCTGAAGAGACAAGTTGACCTTCTCTCTCCATCCAGCATCCAGGCTCTAAAAAGATGTTGTTCTTGAAGAATGGAAAAAGATAGATGTTGCATTATGTCACCAACTTTTTAATTCCATGCCTTGGACTTTTTCATTCCATTCCAAGACTTGGTTCTGTACTTAAAAATTATGGCAGTCACAACAAATACGAGATATATTAGTTTTTTATGTGAGATGTATTCATTTTTGCATCAACTACATTTAGCTAAACTGAAGATTTTGTAATTAAACTTAAATTATTAACTTTACTTTCATGTTATAATTAAAAAAATGTTCTATGAAATTCAGTCTTGTCATAAGTTTGGAAATTGTACTTGTTTTCAGTGACTAATGATTAATATATTACTTTCCAATGGGGTGTGCTCTATCTACTGTATCTATCTGTGTGTGTGTGTGTGTGTGTGTGTGTGTGTGTGTATGTGTGTGTGTGTGTGTGTGTGTGTGTGTGTGTTGTGTGTGTGTGTCCGGGTCCCTTATTATACAAATTGAACATATGGCGGACATTATTGTTTCAAAGGCAAAGTAGTAAACTGTTGCATGTGTTTCCAATGTCAATAATTAAATTGATAATGGATATTTGCTTTCTGAAATACATCACCTCCCACCACTACAAAGACAAAATTGCATTAAGAACTGTTGGTACAAAAGCAAATCACACTAAAAAAAGAAAGACCTTAAGTGGAAAACAATTTTCTATCATTGAAACACAACCTAATTGTTTATCACAATCCATCCAACTATCCCATGATGAATCATCACAGCATCCACGGAAAAGATAGAGCCAATGACACTTCCGCTGCTTGGAAGGAAAATAGTTATATGCAGTGTCATTATTACTGGCTAATCAGTAACTATAATAGAAGTCAATGCAATTTCATCATAACAGGAAGTTCTCTCATGCATGTTACCAAACCTGATTCATATTATTGTCATGCCATTGTCTCAATGTGATATTTAGTTACAGAAGCTCAAAAAAATGAACAAGAAATAAACATATGAAGTTTCATAATGGGAAATATTGTTAACGCTATTTCTTGACAGAGTTTATCTTTAAGTACAGAGCTTTTAATTGAAAAACAGATTTTCAGAACTGAATAGATATGCTTCATATGTAGCACGCGAGAAACGGCATTTTTTTTTTTGTAAAATAGGGACATGCTGAATTGTCATCAATCTTGTCCTGCTTGGTGCCGTTAAGTAATTATTCCTCCTCTTGACAGATACAAATGATGAAGGTGAATCTATTCTATAATAAGAATATGCATGAGATAATTTTCTGTTTTCTGAACGCTGTAGGACAGTAAACCAAAGAATATTAGTTGATCCTGGATGTTGGTGCAGATATCAATCACAGCCTTCTTCCTGGTGGTGACGGTACATTAAAAAGCTTTGTGGCCTTTATGATCACTTGACGGTGGGACCTACTGCATGTTACACTGTATATTTTTAGAACAGTTTATCAAGAAGTTAAGCAATATACTAGATGATCATCTATTTGGTTTTGATGATGTAGCAGAATATTCATCTGAATAAGGGTTTCCTCTCAGGTGTATTCAATATGAGGATAAAATGGGGTCCCTTGTGGGGGGTTTCTACTATTTAGGCACATGAGGGTCTCTGCCAACACGAAATGGCATCCACTATCTAGCTTAAACAATTTTGCGTTCCAAAAGTCGAGTGGTGCTCCTTCCTAATCAACCCCTGCCGTGTACCCAAACAATAATTTTCCACCACATATGGAGTATCAGTGTACTCAGGAGAAATTGCAGAATTTTCTCTTGATACCCTTGTGAAAATGACAAATTTGAGGCTAAAGCAATATTTTTGTGGGAAAAAGTAAAATTATAATTTTTTAATTGCATGTTGCTTTAATTCCCGTGAAGCACCTAAATGATTAATAAACTTAATGAATGTGGTTTTGAGTACTTTGAGTGGCGCAGTTGTTAAAATGGTCTCAATTTTGGGTATTTAATGTCATATAGGCCCCTCAAAATCAATCACTTCCAATGTGATGTGGTACCTAAAAAACTGGCTTTATTGGGAAAAAGAGAAATTGCTGATAATCTTTTAACCCTGCTAACTTCCTAACAATCAACGAATTTTTTGAACACGAACAAAGTGTCAACGATGGCTGATTTGGTGAGTATTTTCCATCGTTAACGGTCGTTCGTTGGTGTCACACGCAACGACATCGCTAACAATTCCGGATGTGCGTCACGGAATCCGTGACCCCGGCGATATATCGTTAGATACGCCGTTGCGTGTAACAGGGCCTTTACCTGCTTTTTCCCATATAAACTGCGGCCCCTACCTGTATGCCCTTATATACAGCATTCTAGAATACTGTATATACAGTTGGAAAAATAAGTATTTGATACACTGCTCATTTTGCAAGTTTTCCCATCTACAAAGAATGGAGAGGTCTGTAAAGGTTGCTTTACACGCTACGATTTATCTGACGTTATGTTGTCGGGGTCACGGTTTTCGTGACGCACTTCCGTCATCGTTAGCTACGTCGTTGCGTGTGACACCTACGTGCGACTCCGGACGATCGCAAATAGGGTGAAAATTGTTGATTGTTGACACGTCATTCAGTTTCAAAATATTGTTCGCCGTTTGGAACACAGCAGACATATTGCTATGTTTGAAACCCTGCCAACGACGAACAACATCCACATGACTGCCTTGGTCGAACAATATATCGCTGAACGATGTAGCGTCGTTTGTGAGATGTGTACGTGTGACCGCTACAAAACGACCTATGAGCGATCTTGGCAAATCGTAACAACGATCTGGGCGTGTCACATCGCTAACGAGATCGCTAGCGATATCATTGTGTGTAAAGCAGCCTTAATTGTTATCATAATGTGAGGTTACACACAGTTCACCCACTGCAACTGCAAGGGGATTTTACTAACTTTTGCTGCGATGCGAGACAACACAGGAGCACAAACCGTTGAAGAAAAGTCCAGCAGTTTATTATAACAGCTCATAAACTGCTCCTCCAACATGGCATGAGACTCTTCCAGCTTAGGCTGCTTTCACACTACTTTTTTTTAACATGCGTCATGAACGTTTTTTTAACGCAAAAACGGATCCATTGCAAATACGTTTTCATTTCAATGCATTTGCAATGGACTCGCGTCAACATGCATTCACATGCGTTTGCGTGCGTTATAGTGAGGATCCAGCGACTTGCAGTTTTTTAACTTTTTTCAAAAACGCTACTTGTGTCGTTTTTGAGCTGTGTCCTAATACTGCAAATCGCTGGATCCTGACTAAACAGCACGCAAATGCATGTGAACGCTGGCATGCTGATAGACAGGATCCTGCTTGCTCTACTGAGCATGCCCAGAAACCAGCCTGTCGTGATCAGTCTCTCTCCCCCTCCCTCTCTCCCTCTCCCCAACCTGAGAGCGGCGGACACTCATAACCAAGGTAAATATCGAGTAACCAAGCAAAGTGATTCTTAGTTACCCGATGTTTATCTTGGTTACGTGTGCAGGGAGCTGGCTCCTAGCAGCTGCGGATGCTTATAACCAAGGTATATATCGGGTATTCAAGCAAAGCACTTCACTTAGTTACCCGATATTTACCTTGGTTACAGCTTACTGCAGCTGTCAGATGCCAGCTCCCAGTCTCACGTTCAGTTCCCCTCACTCCCGATAAAATTACTCCAATGCCCGCCCATAAATTTCAAGTGACAGGATCCTGCAAAATAACACATGCGTTTGCATGCGTTTTTCTCTTCAAAAACAGGATCTGCTTTTGCAGCAAAAAAACGTTAATGACGCATGCTAAAAAAAGGTAGTGTGAAAGCAGCCTTAAACATACAGGCATTACAGTCCGTTTAACATTATTATCTCACTGACCTCGCCCAGTATTCAGACACGGCTTTCAAGACCGCTACCTTCTACAAAGGTTTCTTTCCAGGGTTTCACAGCCCTCCATACACTGACCCAAGTCAGGCGAAGCAAACCCTCTGTTCTCCCAGTGGGTCCCTTCAGAGAGGCTTCATACCTCTATTCAGAGTTTAGCAACCTTCTCTCACAGCCCAGCAATCTCCATACTGACTGCAGTCTCTACACCATGTGTCAAACAACAGACTCTATTAAATCTCTCATGTGACCTGTCATCAAAAAGCTGTGGAGAGAAAAACGCACATAGGGTCTTATCTGGCAAACAATGCAGGCTTAGAAAATGAAAACAGGTGCTCACCTATGGAAGTTGTGACAGGCACAACTCCTATGCATGCAGAAAATGGTCAAGCAGCAGCCCCGATATGCAACAGGGAATCATGAATGGATAAGAAAGTCGGGTTTAACACTGCGCTAAAACCATGAAGCCAAACGATGTAATGAATTATTTGCTATATTTTCTTTATTTAGGCCAAGTCAACGCGTTTCAAAGGCATGTCCGCCTTCTTCATCAGGACAGAGGAAAAAACAGCATGATACCAATTGCTACTCGGGGATACATATATAATGAAAAAAAGAGACTCCACGTCTACACAGGTGATGTCAGCCAGGGAGTGACTGAACATCACGTGCATGGAAAACAGAAAAAAGTGGAGAAAAAAAGTGGAAAAAAATGGAAGAAACAGAAAGAAGAAAAAAAGGAGAATTGAAAGGGGTTAAAACAGAGAGGGTGTACGCATATGTCTGTGAAAAATTTTTTTTTTTTTTTTCTTTTTTCTTTTTTTTTTATTTGCTTTAATAAAAACAAATGTAAAAAAATTGATGTAAAAAAATGTGTGCTTTTTTTTATATAAAGCTTGCGCCTAAAAATACATAAAAATATAGTGTCAGGTCGCTGACAAAACAATCAGCAAAAAAGTGCAAAAATATATATATATATGATACTGGAGATAATCCAGCAGTGAAAAAAAGTGCTTTATTTGTAAAGCTTGCGCCTAAAAATACATAAAAATATAATGTCAGGTCGCTGACAAAACAATCAGAAAAAGGTGCAGAAATATATATATGTATGATACTGGAGATAATCCAGCAGTGAAAAAAAAAAAAAGGGGGTTTTGCGAGGTACAAAAATGTGAAAGAAAGATAGGACACACGGATTTTTGCTTTAATAAAAAAACAAATGTAAAGAAATGTGCTTTATTAAAAAATACATAAAAATATAGTGTCAGGTGGCTGACAAAACATTCAGCAAAAAAAGTGTAAAAATATATATATGTATGATACTGGAGATGATCCAGCAGTGAAAAAAAGGGGGTTTTGTGAGGTACAAAAATGTGAAAGAAAGATGGGACACACGGGCATAGGGAAAAAACTCCATCGTGCTATGTGAAGTGCTGAAAAGGGTGAGATGAGTTCAAAACTTGGGAAAAAAGTTATCTGCGCATGCGTGCGCATGAAGGAGCGGGGTGAAAAGAGTTCATGTCGGCATAGAGAACGGGCCGAAATAAAATACAGTGAGTGAGAAAAAAAGGGGAGTAGATCAAATATGAAAAGAATAAAGAAGATAGTTTCTGGAGAGTGAAACAAATATAAAGATCAAATTTTGTATTCATCCATCCAAGGGCAAAAAACGGTGTTTGATGGTGTAACATTTAAATAAATACATACAATAAATATAATAAAAATATATAAAGAGTAAAAACCTTTGAGAAACACGCTGAAACCAAAACAATTAATTATCACAACCAACAGATAAAAGGATATATATGAAAAGTTGTATATAAAAACATACAATCCCACCTTATAAAGAAAGCTGGGGAAGGGGGAAGGAATTTTTGTGGTATCTTAATAAAATAGGGAAAATATATATATATAAAAAATATAAAAAGTCCTTATTACATTAGGATAAAAACTGGGTGTATAAAAACTTCATGTTCATGCAGACCGCATTAGAAAATGTAGAAAAAATATATATAATATATATCCAAAAACAGAAGTTCCAGGCGGCACACAATCCTTCAAGGTGCACGTGTCCAAGGAAGGCATCCACAGTATAATTAATACAAAGGACCGGCACTCCAAATCTTCTGAAATATTTTTGTAGTTTATTCCATCATAATATACAGGCGTAAATACGCGTTTCGGCTAATAGTGAGCCTTTTTCACATCTATAGATTAAATGAATGCACACACATATATATACACACATTGTGTGTGTATATATATGTGTGTGCATTCATTTAATCTATAGATGTGAAAAAGGCTCACTATTAGCCGAAACGCGTATTTACGCCTGTATATTATGATGGAATAAACTACAAAAATATTTCAGAAGATTTGGAGTGCCGGTCCTTTGTATTAATTAATATATATCCAAAAAATATTTGTTGGGAATTTATTTCCCATAAAACCATTAAAAAGATCCAAAAAAAAAAATTTTTTTGGGATAATAAGTGAGGATTAATAAAACAGATCGGTCAATTCATTGAGCCCATGCGGTTTTAGAGTACTGAGCTTATGGATCCAAAAGGTCTCTTTTTTGCTTAATAGTTCTAGTCTATTTGGTATATCTGAGGGAATATGTTCAATAGGGGTGATTGTACAGGACATCATCTTATTGTGAAATATAGCACAATGTCTAGATAAACTGTGCAACATATATCCAATCTTGACGTTATGTCGGTGAGAATTTAACCTATTGTGCAGTGCCTGGCAAGTCCTCCCCACATACTGCTTGCCACAGATACAATCCAATAGGTAAACGACATGGTCAGTCTGGCAGGTCATATAATCCTTAATAGGGAAAATCTCAGCACCCACGTGCGAACAAAACGATATCTTATTATGGCCGATGATCTTGCAGCAGAGACAGTTTTTTGCATTACATCTAAATGACCCTGTTATAGGGGTTGTAGTATTAGAGCTCCTAGCATCTTTGAGTCTACTGGGAGCTAAAATATTCTTAATAGTAGGAGCTCTCCTAAAAGTAAAACCCGGTTGGGAGGGTAAAATGCCCATTAAAATGGGGTCATTTAAAAGTATATCCCAGTGTTTTGAAAAAAAATTTTTAATCCTAAAATTGTCGCTGCTGTAAGTAGTAATAAAATTGAGGGCAAAATTATTAACAATCGGGCTCACGCCGTCCGCTTTATTATCGGGTTGGAAAACTTTCTTAGAAACAAGCAAATCCTTTTGTTTTAGAGATCTCGTGGTGGTGAAGGCTTTTTTAATTAAATTACGGGGATATTTTTTCTCCAAGAACCGCTCTTTTGAAATGGCAACCTGATCAGAGAAATCCTCATATGTTGTGCAATTTCTCCTTATCCTTTTATATTGATTTACCGGTATATTGAGCAACCATTTATCATAGTGTTCGCTATTGAAATTTATATAGCTATTTGTGTCCACCTGTTTAAAATAAGTCTTGGTGAGAATACAGCTGTTTTGATGATAAAGTGTCAGATCTAGAAAATGAATTGTCTTATCATGGACAATTGATGTAAAATTCAAACCCCAAGTATTTTCATTTAACAAAGCAAGAAAGGAATCAATATTATTTTGTTCATTATCCCATATAAAAAACAGATCGTCTATAAATCTTTTGTAGACAACAATACTGTTTACATGACTACCATCCAGTATATGGAGGTTCTCGAATAGTCCCATAAATAAATTTGCATATGAACAAGCTGCTTTTGATCCCATCGCTGTACCCAGAGATTGATGGTAAAGTTTATCTAGGAACATGAAGAAATTGTTGTGTAGAATAAAGCTCATAGCCTCCAAAAGGAACCTCTTTTGGACTGCAGGAAACCTGCTATCTTTGGTGAGAAAAAACCATAGACTAAAAAGACCCAAATCATGGGCAATATTTGAATATAATGCGGAAACATCAACAGTTACAAAGAGATACGATTGTTTCCAAGGAATATCTTTGATTATGTTTATAAGATGGGAGGAATCTCTCAGATAACTCCCTAGATCCATCACATACGGTTGCAGTAATTGATCCACATATGCCGCTAAATTTGCTGTGAGTGAATTGATGCCTGAGATGATAGGGCGTCCAGGGGGGTTTAGCGGATTTTTATGCAATTTAGGCAGATGGTAAAAAAATGCTACATTAAAGCTATCAATCTGTAAAAATCTCTTTTCAGATGAATTCAAAATATTATTATCAGCGGCTTTTTGTATTAAACCTTTATAGGCTGTGACAGCAGAATCATATTTCCCCCATTCTACTGTCTGATAGTATAAGGGATCAGAAAGTATCCTTAAAGCCTCATTTACATAATCGCCCCTGTTCTGGACGACAATGCCCCCCCCTTTATCAGCCGATCTGATGACAATTTCTCGATTATTTTTTAGGTTTTTGAGTGCCGATCTCTCTTTATAGGAGAGGTTGTGCTGCAAATTTCTTTTGGTATTCATGAACACCTTGAGGTCTGTCAAAACTAAGTCACTTAAAGTCTTAATGTGATGACCTTTGCTCCCTGTGGGGTAGAATTTGGATTTGGGTTTGACAATGGTGTGGACAAAAGGGAGATCTGTTGGAAGAGTATTCGTATCACTAATAGGAAGAGTATTACTATTTAATAAAAAATGCCTCTTTAGAGTCAATTTTCTGATATAATTTTGGACATCTAAAAACACATCAAAGTCCTTGGATTGATATGAAGGGCAATAGGAGAGGCCTTTTTGGAGTACTGATATTTCCCATTTATTCAGCTCATAACTGGAGAGGTTAAAGATGTTCTTGGTGTTATTAGCTGTTTTCAAATCTAAATTAATCTGATTTCTTTTTTGCTGGAGCCGGCGACCTGCTCGAACTCCTCTAAAGTGTTTTTTCTTTTTTTCGTGGAACCCCTGGGTATGAGGAAATCTGTTATCAGATTCTCTTTGTTGGCACGAACTGGGGGCAAAAAAGGAACCAGTGGAGTGGCTTTAAGAGTATTATCAATTGTTATGACTTTATGGGTCATGGGGTTGTCATTTGAAGATGTACCAGCAGACTGAGAAACAGATATCTCCTGCGCCCCCGACGTTGGAGGGGAATCCTCATGAGTAGATAGATTGAGTAAATCTATGAAATCAAAGTCCTGTGTATTCTCAGTATTTAATGCTGAAATTTTTAACCCTTGGGACTCAGAGAGGACCCTCTCCTTTCTGATTTTCTCAATCTGAAGCCTAATATTTGCTAAATGTTCCCATATCTCATTTGGATCCCTGGGGTTGGGTTCCAAAGGGGGCATACTGGTGTCTTTGGTGGACAGGGGTTTGCCAGGTGAAATGGAATTTTGTGCAGTGCCCACTCGTGAAAAAACCTCACTTGCTAACTGATCTATAGTGTCAGGAATTTTCCTATAGGTTTTTTTAGGGAGGGATGAAAATGTAGCAGCTGATGTATTAACTGCAGTTTTCGCCAGATCACGGTCCTTAGAAGGATCTGATCTCAAAGATTTATGAAATTTACTATTAACAAAATTTCTACTGTTAGTAGAGCTGTGTCTCCTGGATTTGGGTATTCTAATTGGGCTGGAAATAATTGCAGTATTGGTATGAGCTTTAGAGACGCAGTCTTGCCTGTCTCTCTGGATTTTTTTAGATTTACGAATAATAGTGTAATAATAATAATAATATAATACCAGAGCACATCCATTTCGGCATTAAACGCTGCAGTTGAAAAAGCAGCAAAAAAGCAGGTAAAAAGCAGGTAAAATGCAACGTGGACACATAGCCTTACGGAGCCACTAATTAGTTGCCCTGGTAGTGTGTTTCGGGTCATTGTCATGCTGGAAGACCCAGCCACGACCCATGTACAATTCTTTTACTGAGGGAAGGAGGTTGTTGGCCAAAATCTCACTATAAAACGATACATGACCTTTTCTATCCTCCCTTCAATACGATGCAGTCGTCCTGTCCCCTTTGCAGAAAAGTATGCCGCCCCCACACCTGTAGCAGCCGAGCTGCTCGGATACGGACCCGCTGTGTGGCTCGAGGGATCCTCCGGACCTGGGGGTCACGCGGACACGCCAAATGAAAAGGGGGATGTAATTGTACGGGCTTGGCCGTAATCAAGTCGTGACGCCACCCACGGTGTGTGGTGAAGTGGGACACCACCGCTGCTGTTGTGGGATACCCAGTGGAGGTGTGATGGCAGCTGGATGTTAACCCCTCCATTGATAGGGATGGTCACCCTGGGACCCGGTGGGTTGGTGCAAGGGATGGCGATGGCAGGGGCCTACACGCCCAGACGTACCAGGGGATGTTTGGTTACTCACAGTTGAATAAATCACACAAGTCTTTTGGTAAAACAAGGTGCTGGTGGCTGGCCGCCGCGGCCGGTTGTACTCTGGTCCCCCACCCGGGCTGGTGGTTGCCGTCTTTTCCTTCTGCACTGTTTTTGTTTGTGTAGACTTCCCGGTGTGAAACGCAAGAGTCTGCTCCCGGTGTATTGTGTACCTGAGGAGCTGACTGGTGGGATCTACTGGGCCCTGGCGGATGCCCTATCCCTCTCTGTGGGTGGTTGTCTACTTTTTGGACTTTGGTTGGGACAGGACCTAAAATCCTGCCCTCAATTGGTTAATTAGCTAGGCCGTTGGTTCCAGTCCTGGCTTCAGGGTCCAAGTACCCCCTCTCTGTGCATGGTTTCCAGGTCGGTTCTCCGTTGTTGGTGCCAGTGGGCTGCAACCCTGTCCCGGTCCACCTCGGATCTCCGGCTGCCGTCTTCCTGTCGCCTGCTGACGGAGACCACCGTCTGCCACCTAGCCAATGCACCAGGGCTCCAACCCTGGCGCCAGTCAACTTGAGCTTCACCTCCGCTTGAGCTACACCTAGGCTCAGCTTCCACTCCTCTCAACTTGAACTCTAGACTTTATCTCACGTTTTTCTCGCCCCGGGCTGTCTAGACCCCTAGGTGGGGGTTCTTCATCCACCTGGTCCCGCCCACTGGTGTGCCTGTCTTGCCCTGAGTGGGGTAGCTAGAGTTTCAGGTCGGCTGTATGTAACCCTGTGAGGGAAGGTGTTATGCAGGGATCTTTTGTGTGACCACCTGGCTCTGCCAGGGCGTCACAAAAGCACCCCCAAAATATGTTTTCATCCTCATGCTTCATAGTTGGGACAGTGTTCTTGGGGCTGTAGTCATCCTTGTTCTTCCTCCAAACAGAACGAGTAGCGTTGATCCTAAAAAGTTCTATTTTGGTCTCATCTGACCACATGACCTTCTCTCTGGCCTCCCCTGGATCATCCAGACGGTCATTGGTGAACTTTAAATTGACCAGGTCCTCCCGTGTAGTTCTGGGCTGATTCCTGACCTTTCTCAGAATCATCCTTACTCCATGAGGTGAGATCTTGCATGGAGCCCCAGACTGAGTAAGATTGACAGTTATCTTGTGTTTCTTCCATTTTCTAATATTTGCGCTAACAGTTGCCTTCTCACCAAGCTGCTTGCCTATTGTCCTGTAGCCCAACCCAGCCTTGTGCAGATCTACAATTTTGTCTGTAGTGTCCTTAGATAGCACTTTGGTCTTGGTCATGGATGAGAGGTTGGAGTGTGATTGATTGAGTGTGTGGACAGGTGTCTTTCCTACATGTAATGAATTAAAACAGGGGCAATTAATACAAGTAATCAGTGCAGAATAGGAGGGCTTCTTAAAGAAAAAATATCATGTTTGCGTGAACTAAAATTCTTGCTGGTTGGTAGGTTATCAAATACTTATTTCATGCAATAAAATACAAATTAATTATTTAAAGATCATACAATGTGATTTTCTGAAATTTTTACTTTGTTCTGTCTGTGTCACAGTTGAAGTGTATCTACGATAAAAATTACAGACCTCTTCATTCTTTGTAGATGGCAGAACTTGCAAAATCGGCAGTGTATCCAATACTTATTTTTCTCACAGTAAGTCCGCAGGCCGATCTGTATAGCAAAAAAGCAAAAAAGAGCTTTTATTATACTCACCTGTAAGGCGGTCCGGTTGATGGGCATTGTTGATCTTGATCTAGCGCCTCCTCTCTTCTTCTTCTCCTCTTTGCCTACTTCATGTGGATGACACATCCTACGTCATCCATAACAGTGTCCTGCATTGCGCATCTGAGCATGTGCACTTCTCTCTGACCTGCAGAGAGCAAAGCATTGTAGTGCACATGTGCTGACGTTCTTTGACCTTTCCCTACACCTGGGCATTACAGTACTTTGGTCTGCCCTCAGCAGGGCAGAGAGAAGTGTACGTGCACAGGAGCGTAATGGAGGGCACTGTGAATGACCTAAGACACATCATCCACACAAAGGAAGGAAAGAGGTTGGAGACTGCAAGCAGAGAGGCAGTGCCAGATGAAGACCAGTGAAGACCATTGGACCAGACCGCCCCACCCAGTAGGTGAGTATAATAAAAGGTCTTTTATATATTATACAGATCGGCTTGGGGACTATACAGTATTCTACAATGCTGTATATACTGTACTGGCTTACTGGTGGTGGCCACAGTTTATATGGAAAAAACTTGATGACAAGTTCCCTTTAAATTTGTCTGTTTTTCAACAAGCTTTTTTAAGGAACAGATATACCTGATTTTCTTTTATTCCAGAGAATGCTGATTAGACTGTTTGTGGAAGCTTAAGTTGCAAAATTAGAGAAACGGCAAAATGAAGCAGTAGTAATACGTTTAATATAACTTACTTGTTTTCCCAGAAAAACAAGTTATTAAAGCTACATTCATTTATTAATTTAACAACCCCCCTGAATTTTCATTATACTTAAAGGGGTGGATCACCCCTTTTCATTATTGGCCACATCGATATTATGTTGGGAAACAATGTTTCTCTCAAATATCTTGTGTTGCCAATAGTGCCTGTGAGCGGCACTATCATGGTCAGCTCACCCCCACCGCATGACCCCTGGGGCTTCGTGACCTCTGGGATCCGGTGATGTCATTTCAACTGAGGCCAGCCGCTGTCTCTGTGAGTGACTGGGCTGTGGGCGGCGTTTCACCGCTCATTACAGCCCAGCATCTCCCTGCACCCTCCTCCTTCACTGCAGAGCGTGCAAGCAGGAGTGATGCTGGACTGTGACAAGCGGTGAAACGACGCCCACAGCCCAGTGATTCACGGTGACTTTGGGCCGAGCGCGGTGATATCATGTGAACAGGAAGTTGATGTGACATCACCGGATCCCCGAGGTCATGGAGCCCGGGGGTCACATGATTCAGAAGAGCAGTCCGCAATAGTGTCTCCCACAGGTACTATTGCCAATGCAAGTTATTTGAGAGAAGCATTGTATCTCAAGGTTATATCAATGTAGCAAATAATGAAAATTCGTGAACCACTTCTTTAACCCTTTCACGACCGGCCGATTTTTCGCTTTCCGTTTTTTTTTCGCCATTCTTTTTCTGAGAGACGTAACTTTTTTATTTTTCAGTCAATATGGTCATGTGAAAGCTCATTTTTTGCGGAACGAGCTGTACTTTTAAATGAAACCATCAGTTTTACCATATAGTGTACTAGAAAATGGCAAAAAAATTCCAAATGCTGAAAAATTGCAAAAAAGTGCGATAGAACTATGGTTTTTGAGATATTTTATTCACTGTGTTCACTATATGGTAAAACTGATGTGTGGGTGTGATGCCTCAGGTCATTGCGAGTTTGTAGACACTAAACATGTATAGGGAAGAGTTCTGCCCAGCGCAAGAAGGAGAAATATGTCAGTAAATTTCCAGGTGCTTTATTCTGCTTGGTTTCCAATAAAAACGGTCATATAAACATATGAACAGTTAAGACATAGTCCTCCATGGATATTGACACAACAGCGACGCGTTTTGGCTACTGGAGTTTAGCCTTTGTCAAGTGGCTTTACTATGTGAACTGAGTCCTCTTTATACCCATACATGAAAAAGTCCTCCAAACAAACAGGTGCAGGTTCTTGCTGAAATCCTCAGAGTTAACCCATGATGGATCCACTGGCTCAAGACGTATCACAGCACATTATAGGTACATGGGTTCAGATACAATATAAAAACAAAAGATAGGCACATTATATAACAGTTCTCTCATATCAAAAAACACTGCTTGAAAGTTACATCATAATATTCATATAATAAAAGTTACATGAAAAATACATGAATATATAACAATCCGAGTGACGTGAACCATTACCAAAGAGAGTGTGTCACAATATAGATGCATTGTTATAATTGCCCTGTTCCTTAGAAATGATGGAATAACATATGTAGTAAATATTCCATACCCAACGATCAATGCACAAATACAATTGAATCCAGAGAGAAAAAAAAAAAATAATGGGAAATTTTGATGGGTTTATAGACCTTTTCTATGTCCCCAGAGCTGAAACTACTATTGTATAACAGTTCTCTCGTATCAACAGACACTGCTTGAATGCTACATTATAATATTCACATGATAAAAATTACAGAAAAAATATATACAAATGTATAACAATCAGAGTGATGTGAACTATTATCAAAGAGAGTGAGTCACAATATAGATACATTGTCATAGTTGCCCTGTTCATAGATAAGATAGAAAACCTATGTGATAGATATTCCATACTCAACGGTCTATGGACAAGTACAAGTACAGAAAAAAAAAAAAATATATATATTTATGAAAAAATACCTATGTGGTTGTTCTTTATGTCCCACCAAACCGCAACTCCACTGAATTCAACTAACAATAGTATTGACAAATCTCCGCTATAGGGGGAGGAAAAAGGGGGGGGGGGAAGAGGGAGGGGAAAGGGGGGGGGAAATATGTATATTTCTCTGTTCATTTATTATATATCATGTATAATTATAATTCTTTATTTTATTTCCGTATATATTATCATTTGTTTAATCAATTATTTATGTATTCCACCCTACGGAGACATGTCAATCAATTGTATTGCAATATCAGATCTTTGCGTATATTCAAACCATTTGGCTGCCTAGTTCCCAATTTAAAGATCCAAAAAGACTCACAATTTAAGATTTTACGTTTATAACATCCCCCTCTGATAGGTTTCTGAACCCTTTCTATGCCACAAAAACTGAAACTACTGTTATCACCTCCGTGTACTTCAGAAAAATGTTTTGATACCATTGAAGTACCAATTTTATTCGTTCCCAAGGCATCAGATAAGTGTCGCCTTATTCGTTTCTTAAGGGGACCAATAGTGCACCCTACATACTGGATTCGACATAGGGTTCATGTTATTAAATAAATTACTCCGGTGGTATTACAGTTAATGAATCCATTAATGTCATAAGTATGGCCATTAACTATAGAGGTAAAAGTTTTCGTCCTACCAGCATGGGAGCAAGAAATACAAATATTGTGATGACATTTAAAAAAACCCTTAAGGTCCAACCATGTAGAACCCTTTTGCGGGGGAGATTTTAAAAAACTTGGGGATACTATATTACCAATTGTGGGAGCTTTTTTTGGAATGAATCTAATATCACACTTTGTCAGTACTTCTCTGGTTGTCAAATCACTGTTCAAAATGGGAATGTATTTTTTCACAATTTTAACAATGTCATTAAAATCCTCGCTGTAAGTGGTGACAAAGTTTATGACATTGTTGTCATTACTACATGAGGGTTTTACCCTATCTATTAGCAGTGACTCACGTTTGATCTGAGAGACCTCCTCACATGTTCTAGCTAGCAAATCTTTGGGCTAACCCCTATCTCTCAGATCCTTACACTTGTCCCTTAATACTTCATCCAAATACCTGCTATCTGAGCAATTACGTTTAGTTCGAATTAACTCCCCCTTAGGGATGTTAGAAGTCACATGCCTAGGATGACATGAGCCATATCTCAAAATGGTGTTCTCACTTATGTCCTTATGGTAAGGAGTAATAAGCACATCAGGCGTACCTCCGCCGGCCTGCAGGGTGATGTCCAGGAAGTTTATTTGGCTTTGATGATAATTTGAAGTAAAACGCAAATTGAAGTCATTGTGATTGATATACTCTATAAACAGACCAATTTCTTCCTGGGTACCACCCCACACCAACAGGAGGTCATCTATGTACCTTCCGTACCACATTATTTGCCGTTGCCACGGGTTACCATCATTCATCAGAAAAATCTCTTCCCAGAAACCCATAAAGAGGTTAGCAAGGGAGGGTGAATATTTCCCTCCCATGCTAACACCCTGCTTCTGGATGTAAAAAGTTCCATTAAAGAAAAAATAGTTTTTATTCAAAAGATATTTAGTAACATCTAGTATAAAGGACTGCATGTAATTGTCATAGTCGCTATATTTGCATAAAAATGTTTCAGTGATGTCATGATGACCTCATAAGAGATAGAGGGATAAAGAGCTACCACATCTGCTGTCAGCCATATAAAACGATCCTCCCATTGAAAATTTTCAAAGGCACAAAGGACACTTTTAGTGTCCCTTATGTACCCCGGCAAAGATTTGACCAAGGGCTGCAAGGCATGGTCTAGCCAGGCCCCTATTCACTCCGATAGAGACCCTATGGCCGACACGATGGGTCTAAATTTAGGGGGGAATCCACCCTTATGCACCTTGGGGAGGGAGTGGTAGATGGGGATAACAGGATTATCAACGTATAAAAAATCCATTAATTTTTGCGTAATGATCCCCATCTCCACTCCATCCCGTAGTACTGATAGCAGTTCCCTTTGAAAAAATGAGGTGGGATCCCCCCCCAAAATCCCATAGGTGTCACTATTGCTAAGAAGTTCAACATTGCACTTAATATACAGATCCGTGTCCATAATTGTGATTGCGCCTCCCTTATCCGCCCTTTTTACCGTGATATGCCAGTCATTTTTTATTTCTTGTAAAGCTGCTTTTTCTAGTTTGGTGAGATTAGATCTAATATCCCTGTGTGAGGAGTGCAGTTTTACCAAATCTTCCTCAATGAGATCTTGGAATCTATCAAAAATCAAGGGTCTAGAATTAATGGGATTGTATCTGAACCCATGTACCTATAATGTGCTGTGATACGTCTTGAGCCAGTGGATCCATCATGGGTTAACTCTGAGGATTTCAGCAAGAACCTGCACCTGTTTGTTTGGAGGACTTTTTCATGTATGGGTATAAAGAGGACTCAGTTCACATAGTAAAGCCACTTGACAAAGGCTACACTCCTGTAGCCGAAACGCGTCGCTGTTGTGTCAATATCCATGGAGGACTATGTCTTAACTGTTCATATGTTTATATGACCGTTTTTATTGGAAACCAAGCAGAATAAAGCACCTGGAAATTTACTGACATATTTCTCCTTCTTGTGCTGGGCAGAACTCTTCCCTCTTCATTATACACAGGTAACAGCACCTGCAGCCCGTGCAGCAGAAGGAAATCAGAGCACATGGAATGGGTGAGCTGAAAGTTTCTCTTTTTGTCTCTTAAATTGCTGGTTTTTCGTGCTCCCCTGTGCTTCCATAACGGGGTTATTTTTGTCCTTGGTGATTTTTCTATAATATGGACACCGGACAAGAACCCGCAATGTCAGTCCAAGACAGACGCAAACGCTTGGTACAAAATGTTTTTTTGAACAAGAATCAAGCAACTCCTCCAGGGGATATTGCTAAAGAGGACTTTAAAAACCTATACAAACAACTAACAGCAAAAAAAACAAAGGAAACAAAATTATGGTTGGATGCTGAATTCCTCAGTAATTATGTGGATAAAAAAATGGTGCCAAGAGGTTTGAGAATCACGAAAGACTGCACTTATCCTTACCCAGATAATTTTGTTTCTGATTGGAATGACATTCTGTCTACCTGCTCATTGAGTTTGATGAATTGCATTATTAAATATGAGCAATTGGAGTTAGTGAAAGTACAACAAACCATTACTGAAATAGAAGAAAAAATGTCTGATGTGGTCAAACCCGACAACTATGAAAATCTAATGAAGAAAATGTCTAGCAACATAGAAAATTTAGAAAACAAAATTGTGGACATTAAAAGACGTAAATGGGAACGAGATAATGAAGATTATTCAAAAAATCAAGTGTATACGTGGAAAAAACATAGAAGTGGATCCAAACTTGCATTTAAAAGGAATAAAAGCAAAAGACGTGTCAGTTTTTCCTATCCGGAGACATCAGGGGATTCCCTTACTCATTCCTCATCTGAGAAGTTGGATCAGAGTTACAGTCAGGACGATTTGGGTCCATTGCAGTCAAAAAACGGGGACGGAGAGCCGGTAGAAAGCATAATACAAACAAGGCAATCTACCAGGAAAAAGAAAATATGAACACCGTTTGGAATCTTACCACCAGAATTTTTCAACCTGAACATTTGTCTGCGCTCTCCAAAGGTTTGGGATTTGCTCCTAAAACACGCTTTAATTTGTTTTCTACCCTGTTAGACATTAATAAGTTTACACGCAATTTAACATTGAAATGTCATTTTTTGGGTTGTGAAGGGGAAAATGTCACTACCAATATTGATGGAATGGAAGAGATTAGTGTTGCTACTACCACTTTAATTCCCAGTTTTTCCGAACTGTGTGGTATTACTTCTTTGAGACAATTGGAAGCAGAAAGTGGTGGTTTTATTAAAGCAAACATGAATTCCAGTGGCGTAACTAGAGTTGGATGGGCCCCGGTGCAAAGTTTAGACCTGGGCCCCCCCTCCACATACACAGACACTTGGGGTAAGGCATACCTCCCAACTTTTAAAGAAGGAAAAGAAGGACAAAGTTTGCGGCGCGCGTAGCGCGCCGCGGCAAATTTTTAGGCCACGCCCCCTAACCACACCCATTTCACAGTCACGCCCATATCCACTCCCCATCCACACCCATTCAGCATGGACACGCAGGCAGCCGGCGGGCCTCCAGCATGGACACGCAGGCAGCCGGCGGGCCTCCAGCATGGACACGCAGGCAGCCGGCGGGCCTCCAGCATGGACACGCAGGGAGCCACAGTGAGGCGGCCGGTCGCCCACACAGTGAGGTGGCCGGTCGCCCACACAGTGAGGTGGCCGGTCGCCTTCACAGACAGGCGGCAGGGGGGCGCCCGCACAGACAGGCGGCAGGGGGGCGCCCGCACAGACAGGCGGCAGGGGGGCGCCCGCACAGACAGGCGGCAGGGGGGCGCCCGCACAGACAGGCGGCCAGGGGGCGCCCGCACAGACAGGCGGCCGGGGGGCGCCCGCACAGAAAGGCGGCCGGCCGACCGCACAGACAGGCGGCCGGCCGACCGCACAGAGAGGCTCCGGCCGGGGATGAGGGGGGGGGGAGGGAGGGAAATCAGCGCTGGGGAGATTTTACTGTACCAGCAGCAGCACAGGCAGCGCTCCTCTCTGTTATGCCACGTCTACTGGGATGGTAGGAGGGAAAAGCAGGGAGGCGGAGAGAGAGTGGGTGGGCGGAGCCTGGGAGCCGGCCGTCCCGATCGTGGCAACGGGACAAACAACGTAAAGCGTGAAAGTCCCGCTGTATCCGGGACGGTTGGGAGGTATGGGGTAAGGGATAATGACACTGACACTCGGGGTACAGGATAATGACGCTGACACTTGGCTCTCACCCACAGCACCCTGAAATCCCTCTATCAGCACCCAGCTTTCCTATGTTCTGATATTTATCTTGTCCTCAGCACCCAGCTTTCCCATATCAGAGCATGAGAAAGCTGGGTGCTGAGAGATGTATATCAGAACATGGGAAAGCTGGGTGCTGAGAGATGTATATCAGAACATGGGAAAGCTGGGTGCTGAGAGATGTATAGCAGAGCATGGGAAAGTTGGCTGCTGAGGGAAAGAGCCTTTTTCCCTCAGCACAAAACATTTCCATCCCATACTTGTATCTTTGTCCCCCCTGTATAAAGTTCTCAAAATACTATAACAGCTCCCACATAGCCTTCCAAATAATTGTATAAAGGGTCTCACATAACCCTTCATATATTAGAATGCAGATACATAGCCCTCCATATATTATAATGCACCCCCATAATCCTCCATGTATAAAGTAGCCCTTCAATTATAATGCATTTCCCATAGTTCTCCATGTATTAAAATTCACCCCATAGTTCTCCATATATTATACTGCACCACATAGTCCTCCATGTTTTATAATGCACTTCCATAGTCCATGTGTAAGGTAGCCTCCATAGTCCTCCATATATTATAATGCAGCCCCCATAGTCCTATATGTATTATAATCCAGCCCCATCAATTTTCATATTGTATTATGCAGCCCCATACTCCTCCATGTATAATGTACCCCTAGTCCATGTATAAGGTGTCCTTCATGTTTTTTATGCAGTCCCATAGACCTCCATGTGTCATGCAGCCAGCCACCCCAGGGCCTCCATGTGTCATGCAGCCAGGCCCCTCCAGGGCCTCCATGTGTCATGCAACCAGGCCCTCAGGCCTCCATGTCATGCAGCCAGGACCCTCCAGGCATCCATGTGTAATGCAGCCAGGCCCCTCCAGGCCTCCATGTGTCATGCAGCCAGGCCCCTCCAGGCCTCCATGTGTCATGCAGCCAGCCACCCCAGGGCCTCCATGTGTCATGCAGCCAGCCACCCCAGGCCCTCCATGTGTCATGCAGCCAGGCCCCCAGGCCTCCATGTCATGCAGCCAGGACCCTCCAGGCCTCCATGTGTCATGAAGCAAGGCCCCTCCAGGCTTCCATGTGTCATGCAGCCAGGCCCCTCCAGGCCTCCATGTGTCATGCAGCAAGGCCCCTCCAGGCCTCCATGTGTCATGCAGCAAGGCCCCTCCAGCCCTCCATGTGTCATGCAGCCAGAACCCTCCAGGCCTCCATGTGTCATGGAGCCAGCAAAATAAAAAAACAAGTACCTCTCTTCTCCTTTTGACCCCTGCAACCACGGTAGTTATGACCCTGCCCCCATATGTCACACACACTGCTCCCCATACAGCCTGCACCCCCCAGATCACACACACTACACCCCCATATGTCACACACCCTGCTCCCCATACAGCCTGCACCCCCCATAGCACACACACTACACCCCCATATCTCACACACCCTGCTCACATATCTCACCCTGCCTGTACCCCAACTTACCCCTCTCAAACACTCTGCACCCCTTCACATCCTTCTGTCACAGTCTGCAGCCCTCATATGCCACTCACCCTGCACTCCCCTCCCCCTCGTGCCCCCTCTTTTCTCATTACCAGTCATGATGTGTCCAAATCTCTTTCAGGAATCCGTATCTTCTGATGCTTTCTGCCCGGCATCCTGTGTCTCCTCCCACACACTCACATGGGCGTGACATCATCGCAGGTCCTGGAAGGATGGATTTCGTCTGCTGTGCAGGAGCGCTTCTGCTCTGCCGCAGCTCAGAAATGCCTGGTGGGTCTCTCCAGGTCAGGGGGCCCCTCTGCCCCCTGCTGACACCGGGCCCCCTGACTCACAGGCCGGCCCCCTGGCGGTCGCGTAGTCGGCCACTACACAGCGCATCTCCTCTGTTACAGAGAGGAGCCGGCTGTGCAGAGCGGCTGCCGGGCCCCTAAAACCCTGCGGGCCCGGTCGCAGTGGCGACCGCTGCGACCGCGGTCGTTACGCCCCTGATGAATTCCTTTCATACACACAATAGGGACTACTATCCCATTAATTCTAGACCCTTGATTTTTGATAGATTCCAAGATCTCATTGAGGTAGATTTGGTAAAACTGCACTCCTCACACAGGGATATTAGATCTAATCTCACCAAACTAGAAAAAGCAGCTTTACAAGAAATAAAAAATGACTGGCATATCACGGTAAAAAGGGCGGATAAGGGAGGCACAATCACAATTATGGACACGGATCTGTATATTAAGTGCAATGTAGAACTTCTTAGCAATAGTGACACCTATGGGATTTTGGGGGGGGATCCCACCTCATTTTTTCAAAAGGAACTGCTATCAGTACTACGGGATGGAGTGGAGATGGGGATCATTACGCAAAAATTAATGGATTTTTTATACGTTGATAATCCTGTTATCCCCATCTACCACTCCCTCCCCAAGGTGCATAAGGGTGGATTCCCCCCTAAATTTAGACCCATCGTGTTGGCCATAGGGTCTCTATCGGAGAGAATAGGGGCCTGGCTAGACCATGCCTTGCAGCCCTTGGTCAAATCTTTTCCGGGGTACATAAGGGACACTAAAAGTGTCCTTTGTGCCTTTGAAAATTTTCAATGGGAGGATCGTTTTATATGGCTGACAGCAGATGTGGTAGCTCTTTATCCCTCTATCTCTTATGAGGTCATCATGACATCACTGAAACATTTTTTATGCAAATATAGCGACTATGACAATTACATGCAGTCCTTTATACTAGATGTTACTAAATATCTTTTGAATAAAAACTATTTTTTCTTTAATGGAACTTTTTACATCCAGAAGCAGGGTGTTAGCATGGGAGGGAAATATTCACCCTCCCTTGCTAACCTCGTTATGGGTTTCTGGGAAGAGATTTTTCTGATGAATGATGGTAACCCGTGGCAACGGCAAATAATGTGGTAAGGCGACACTTATCTGATGCCTTGGGAACGAATAAAATTGGTACTTCAATGGTATCAAAACATTTTTCTGAAGTACACGGAGGTGATAACAGTAGTTTCAGTTTTTGTGGCATAGAAAGGGTTCAGAAACCTATCAGAGGGGGATGTTATAGACGTAAAATCTTAAATTGTGAGTCTTTTTGGATCTTTAAATTGGGAACTAGGCAGCCAAATGGTTTGAATATACGCAAAGATCTGATATTGCAATACAATTGATTGACATGTCTCCGTAGGGTGGAATACATAAATAAAAGATTAAACAAATGATAATATATACGGAAATAAAATAAAGAATTATAATTATACATGATATATAATAAATGAACAGAGAAATATACATATTTCCCCCCCCCCCCCCCCTTTCCCCTCCCTCTCCCCCCCCCCTTTTTCCTCCCCCTATAGCGGAGATTTGTCAATACTATTGTTAGTTGAATTCAGTGGAGTTGCGGTTTGGTGGGACATAAAGAACAACCACATAGGTATTTTTTCATAAATATATATATATATATTTTTTTTTTCTGTACTTGTACTTGTGCATAGACCGTTGAGTATGGAATATCTATCACATAGGTTTTCTATCTTATCTATGAACAGGGCAACTATGACAATGTATCTATATTGTGACTCACTCTCTTTGATAATAGTTCACATCACTCTGATTGTTATACATTTGTATATATTTTTTCTGTAATTTTTATCATGTGAATATTATAATGTAGCATTCAAGCAGTGTCTGTTGATACGAGAGAACTGTTATACAATAGTAGTTTCAGCTCTGGGGACATAGAAAAGGTCTATAAACACATCAAAATTTCCCATTATTTTTTTTTTTTTTTCTCTCTGGATTCAATTGTATTTGTGCATTGATCGTTGGGTATGGAATATTTACTACATATGTTATTCCATCATTTCTAAGGAACAGGGCAATTATAACAATGCATCTATATTGTGACACACTCTCTTTGGTAATGGTTCACGTCACTCGTATTGTTATATATTCATGTATTTTTCATGTAACTTTTATTATATGAATATTATGATGTAACTTTCAAGCAGTGTTTTTTGATATGAGAGAACTGTTATATAATGTGCCTATCTTTTGTTTTTATATTGTATCTGAACCCATGAACCTATAATGTGCTGTGATACGTCTTGAGCCAGTGGATCCATCATGGGTTAACTCTGAGGATTTCAGCAAGAACCTGCACCTGTTTGTTTGGAGGACTTTTTCATGTATGGGTATAAAGAGGACTCAGTTCACATAGTAAAGCCACTTGACAAAGGCTACACTCCAGTAGCCGAAACGCGTCGCTGTTGTGTCAATATCCATGGAGGACTATGTCTTAACTGTTCATATGTTTATATGACCGTTTTTATTGGAAACCAAGCAGAATAAAGCACCTGGAAATTTACTGACATATTTCTCCTTCTTGCGCTGGGCAGAACTCTTCCCTCTTCATTATACACAGGTAACAGCACCTGCAGCCCGTGCAGCAGAAGGAAATCAGAGCACATGGAATGGGTGAGCTGAAAGTTTCTCTTTTTGTCTACCAAACATGTATAGGTTTACTTTTATATAAGGGGTTAAAAAAAAATCTGAAGTTTGTCCGAAAAAAGTGGCGCACGTTTTACGCCATATTCCGTGACCCGTAGCGTTCTCATTTTTCGGGATCTATGGCTCAATGACGGCTTATTTTTTGCGTCTCGAGCTGACGTTTTTAACGGTACAATTTTTGCGCAGATGCTACGTTTTGATCGCCTCTTATTGCATTTTGCGCAAAAGTTTTGGCGACAAAAAAACATCGTTTTGTCGTTTGGAATTTTTTTGCCGCTACGCCGTTTACTGATCAGATTCATTGATTTTATATTTTGATAGATCGGGCGTTTCTGAACGTGGCGATACCAAATGTGTGTATATTTTTTAATTTTTTTAACCCTTTAATTTTCAATGGGGCGAATGGGGAGTGATTTGAACTTTTAGGGGTTTTTTTAATTTTTTAAAACTTTTTTTTAACTTTTTTTTTTATTTTACTAGTCCCGCTAGGGGGCTATTGCGATCAGCATTCCGATCGCTCTGCAGTATCTGCTGATCACAGCTACAAGGCTGTAAACAGCAGATACGCTGTCTTTCTCTTTTGCTGTGCCCCGGGCACAGCGAAAGTGAAACCAAGTCAGGTGTAGTACAGGAGTCATCACATGACCCTGTGCTACCATGATAACTATCGGGAGTCACGTGATCGCGTCACGTGACTTCCGGTATCGGGCGGTAAGGAAAACATTACCGCAATCGCGCTTATAATGGCGCTGTCATGTATTGACAGCGCCATATAAGGGGTTAATCGGCACGAGCAGATAACGATTCTGCTCGTGCCTAGCAGGCACACATCTCAGCTGTGAAAATCAGCTGAGATGTGTGCCGATCGCGGCATGCTGCCGCCGGAGGACCGCGGGCAGTAACATTATGTCATTTAGGACGTAATTTTACGGCCCGCGGTCGTTAAGGGGTTAATATTCATCTAATATATAAAGCTGAATGTGTGTGTGTGTGTATGTGTGTGTGTGTATGTCCGGGATTGGCAGGCGCACCGTCGCAGCTACAGCCACAAAATTTTGCACACTCACACGTATGGACCCCGAGAGCGACATAGGCTATATTTTGAGGGGAAATTTGAACCCCACGCTTTACAGTTATTCGCCAAAAAACCTGCCTCCATTAAAGCGAATGGAGCTGGGAGCCACAGTGCAGCCAGAACTTCAGAAGAATGCGCAGCCACGCCCTTATATGGAATGTTGGCGTGTTACAATGCAGCCAGGGAAAGAGACAGACACAGACAGGGAAAGAGGCAGACACAGACAGGGTAAGAAACAGACATAGACAGGTAAGAGACAGACACAAAGAGACAGACACAGGGAAAGAGACAGACAGGGAAAGAGAGGGAAAGTGACAGACAGGGAAAGTGACAGACAGGGAAAGTGACAGATAGGGAAAGTGACAGACAGGGAAAGCGACAGACAGGGAAAGTGACAGACAGGGAAAGAAATAGATAGACAGACAGGGAAAGAGATTGAGACAGACGGAGAAAGAGACAGATAGGGAAAGAGACAGACAGACAAAGAGAGAGAGAGACAGAGAGATATATACAGAGGGGGAGACAGACAGAGAATGGGAGAGAAACAGAGAGACAGTTACTATCCCGGGCAGCGCTGGGTGCTATGTTGTGAGGCGAAATTTTAACCCCGCGCATTCCAATTTACCAATCAATTTTGCCCCTATCTACATAATGGGGAAAAAGTGAAACGAAAAGTGTTGGGGGCAAATTGACAGCTGCCAGATGTGAACAAGGGGGACTTAAAGAATGAGAGCGATGGCGCCAAAGAGTATATACCGTACAGTTGATAAGGTGGGGCCCCGGCATGGGATACTCACCACACTCGGGGATATGAACACACACACAAAATGCACCACACACTACCACATACTTGAACACATATACCACCCTCAGCACACATCTCACCACACATACACCAACCTCACTACATAATTGCCCTAAACACACACAAGTCTGGCATTATCCTTCAAAAATAATAATCTGATTAATAAGCAGCCAAACTACAAGAACAACAAATGTACCACATAGGAAATACGGCAGCTGTCAGTCACATGACCTGTCTATTATGTGTATGTGTGATCTAATATATACTGTCAAGGGGGGGGGGTTCTGTTGCCTGGAGATTTATCAGGCTGCCAATAGCAACCAATCACAGCTTAGCTTCTATTTTGCTACAGTTAATTAATCTGAGCTCTGATTGGTTAATATAGGCAACAAAGGACATTCTCAGTATGTGTGAGGTCATAGGATGTTAAATCTGTGTGGAATATATGTGGTGCTGAAATATATGTTGTGAAATGCTTCTATTATCTTAGTTTTTGCCTTTTAATAATTACATTTCTATCTATTTGTTTTGTGGTTTTTGTGTGCAGAATACATTTTTGTTAATACATTCTATTTTGTTAACAGCAGTTATTAACTCGGGCGAAGCCGGGTAGTACAGCTAGTGTAATATATATATATATATATATATATATATATATATATATATATATATATATATATATATATATATATATATATATATATATATATATATATATATATATGAGTTCTTACAAGGTTTGTTATTCAAGACGCTCTATTACTTATAATGCTATATACATATGGGGTAGGAGTTCATGCAAACCATGCACAATCCAAAAATCCAAATCAATCACTGGTTCACTCAGCTTTGCAGAAGTTTAGTTTGGAGCCATTTTTATAATTGTTATTATTGTATTAGGGAACTGCGGTAACTATTATCAGGCTTTCAAATGTATAATTAGCAGTAGTTGCAGTTTGTAAATGTATAGTTACAGTTGTTATTGCAGTTGCAAAAAACGCATACACAACTACTAGAGGTATTGACATGGTGTTTGACCTTTTAAATGCACCATATGTGACGCCCTGGACACCCAGGGGTCACAGGTCACTACACACACCACATACACCCCCATCCTAGTAAGGTACCATCAGTCAACCAAAGAATTCCGCAACCGTAGTAAAAAAAAAACCACACCAAAACTGCAACGAAATCCGCATGTGGTTTTACCGCAGTTTGCCGTGGATTTGCCGCGAATTTACTGCGGATTCTCCGCAAGTTGGTCCCTACGGATTTTTACCATTATCTATGGCAAAAAACGCAGGTACCTGCAGAAAAGAAGTGACATGCTCATTAATTCCGCAGCAGAAAGTCCGCGGGTAAATCCGCGGGTATAAAAAAAGCAGTGTGCGCACAGTATTTTTTAAAACCCATAGGATTTGCTGGGGAATGACTGCAGCAATGTTAGACAAATTTTCTGAAGCAAATCTGCAGCAAACTTCTCGGTAAATCAGCAGCGTGCGCACAGGGCCAAAGAGGCAGTTTTGTAAATGTAAAGCCTGCTTTACACGTTGCAATTTCGCATACGATATCGTATGCGATTTGCAACGCCCCCATCGTATGTGTGGCACGTTCAATTTGTTGAACGTGCCGCACAAACGATTAACCCACATCACACGTACTTACCTTCCATACGACCTCGATGTGGGCGGCGAACGTCCACTTCCTGGAGTGGGAGGGACATTTGGCGTCACATCGACGTCACGCGGCAGCCGGCCAGTAGAAGCGGAGGGGCGGAGCTGAGCGGGAAGTAAACATCTCACCCACCTCCTTCCTTCCGCATTGTGGGCCGGGAGCCGCAGGACGCTGGTAAGATCTGTTCATCGTTCCCGGGGTGTCACACACTGCACACTCTTTTTTTTTTTTTATTATAGTACAGTTGGAATAAATTTGTGAATTTTCACTTTTTATATGATGCATGCCAATTTCAGATCGTGCTGGTTCCCTTTTTTTCTCTGTTTTGACCGTAGTTATGCTACAAATCTGGTGTCTGACCAACACCATACCATGCACGCCTGATTTTGGCTTGCAATATATTCCTCCTGTTGGTAGCTGTTCAGACTCAGTTACCTCACCCCTTTCCACAGGCAATGCTAATTAAGCACCATTCTTGGATCTGGTCCGCCTTTATCAATGGTTGCTGTTTGACACTGGGAGGATCAGTTCTGATATAGTCCTGGTATGTGTAGGGCTTGCTCCACATGCTGGGACCTGGGCTGGTCTCTATCCACAAGTGCCTTTTTTGCAACATGGAAGCGGCTATATACAGGTTGCAGGTATGTGTGCTCCATTATGGTTCTGCTTTTAACTTTATCTAGGAGGCCGCATGGCACATGAAATACAGAATGTAGAGTAGGACCCCCCTATTGAGATTTGCCGTGACGTTGGCAGGGGTGGCTCAAAAAATTGATCAATTATTTGCTAAAAATCTCATTTTTTTATTATAGTACAGTTGGAATAAATTTGTGAATTTTCACTTTTTATATGATGCATGCCAATTTCAGATCGTGCTGGTTCCCTTTTTTTCTCTAATTCTAGAGAAAGGTACGATGTGTATGCGATGAACGTTTTACCGTTCATTCGCAATCGGAGGTACCTGTCACACACTGCAATGTACCTTACGATGCCGGATGTGCGTCACTTACGACGTGACCCTGCCGACACATTGTAAGATACATTGCAGCGTGTAAAGCAGGCTTTACACTGACAAGTCTAATATATGTGCATTGCAATGGATTAGACCAGTGATCAGACAAATAAAAGTTAAATCCCATAAAGGCACTTAGTAAAAAAGTGAATAAATGTTTTAGAACATTGTAAAAATATTTAAAAAAAATAAAGAACAAAAAAGGAAAAGAAACCTACCAATAAATATGTATATTTATCTACAAACAAAAAAATACACATTTTGTATCGCCGCATCCAGAACAACCTAATCTATAACACTGCCACATTAGTTAACCTCTTCAGTGAACACCTTGAAAAAAAGAAAAAAACAACTTGTGGAGGGTTTAGGCTGCGACCGCACTTTCCTTTTTACCTGCTTTTTACCTGCTTTTTCAACTGCAGCGTTTAATGCCAAAATGGATGTGTTCTGCTTTTCAAGCACAGTCTATGAGATTTGGGTTTCTAGACCGCACTATGCAGTTCAAACTGCAGCCTTTTTGTGGCAGAAATTTGGGCAAAAACTCAGCTTTGCAGTGAAAACCCAAATGGCATGTCAATTGTTTTTGCCATTTGGGTTTTGCAAACCCTGCAAAGCTGTTTTTGCCCAAATTTCTGCCACAAAAAGGCTGCAGTTTGAACTGCATAGTGCGGTCTAGAAACCCAAATTCCCAGAGACTATGCTTGAGGTCCGCAACACACATCCGTGCCTCCGGTGCGTGTTTGGTACTTTTTTGCGCGTACCGGAGACACGGAGACACGAAGACCCATGTTATTCTATGGGTGATGGCACACACGCATAAAATCACACGGAACGTGTGTCCGTGTGATAAGTAC
This sequence comes from Anomaloglossus baeobatrachus, assembly GCF_048569485.1. Lineage (NCBI taxonomy): Eukaryota > Metazoa > Chordata > Amphibia > Anura > Aromobatidae > Anomaloglossus > Anomaloglossus baeobatrachus. The sequence goes on along the minus strand of NC_134354.1, from coordinate 480,092,045 downwards.
GTGTGTGCGTTTTCCCGCACGGACAACATGTCCGTTTTTGGCGGTTAGCACACTGGCACGAACCCGCTAAAGTCAATGGGTCCGTGCCTGCACGGATGGCACACGTAGCATGTCTGTGTTCAGCACGTTTCGTCCGTGTGCGTTTTTAAACAAGCGATCTATTTTTTTTTTCTTTTTTATTAAAGTCAGTCTACTTACCTTTTTTCTGCTGTTCTCAGTCATACTTACATTGGCGCTCGGTCTTTTTCTTCCCCCGGCTGATACTTACCAATCCCCGATCACCAGCGCGGCGAGGAACAGCTGTGCCGAAAATACGCGGCTTCAATTCATTTGAAAATGCCGGCCGCTCATTAATCAATCTTGTATTCCCTGCTTCCCCCACCCACCGGCGCCTATGATTGGTTGCAGTGAGACACGCCCCCACGTTGAGTGACAGCTGTCTCACTGCACCCAATCACAGCCGCCGGTGGGCGGGTCTATACTGTGCAGTGAAATAAATAATTAAATTAAAAAAAAACGGCGTGCGGTCACCCCCCCAATTTTTATACCAGCCAAGATAAAGCCATACGGCTGAAGGCTGGTATTCTCAGGATGGGGAGCCCCACGTTATGGGGAGCCCCCCAGCCTAAAAATGTCAGCCAGCAGCTGCCCGGAATTGCCGGATACAATAGCTGTGACAGTTCCGGGACTCTACCCGGCTCTTCCCGATTTGCCCTGGTGCATTGGCAATCAGGGTAATAAGGAGTTATTGGCAGCCCATAGCTGCCAATAAGTCCTAGATTAATCATTCCAGGTGTCTATGAGACACCCCCAATGATTAACCTGCAATTTAAAGATAATAAACACACAGTGAAAAAATCCTTTATTTGAAATAAAAAACAATAACAAATACCCTCGTTCATCAATTTATTAAGCCCCAAATACTCATCCATGTCCGGCGTAATCCACGGAGGTCAGTGTCGCTTCCAGCTCTGCTACATGAAGGTGACAGGAGCTGCAGAAGAACCCCGCCACTCCTGACAGCTCCACGCAACTGAGGCAAGTAGCGCGATCAGCTGTGCTGTCACTCAGGTTACTCGCGGCCACCACTGGATCCTCCACCTGTGACAGCAAGTCGCCCGAGTGGCAGCGCTGAAGTCACAGGTGAGTTGTAGTCTCGGGTAGAGGATGCAGCTAGCCGCGGCTAACCTGAGTGACGGCAGCACTAATCACGCTGCTCACTTCAGTCACTCAGGGGATTAGCGGTCACCGGTGAGTCCTTCACGGGTGACCACTAATCAGTACGCGACACCCAGACAGAGCTGCGGGATGTCAATGAAGTCAGGTGAAGTTCATCCGACTTCATTCTGATCGTGCAACTCTGTCTGCTGTCTGCCGACATGTATCAACGACATTTTACCACACACACGGACATTACACATGGACATTTCACGTACACATACACCGACATTCCACACGCACACACGGACATTCCATATGCACAAACGGATAGCATACGCCATCACACAGATGTCATACGTACCGGAGAAACGCCTAAAATAAACGAAACACGGACCCAAAAAACGGACCGTGTCACACTTACGTTTTTTATGCGGAAGTGTTTTTGGCCTGAAAAGCAGAACACATCCATTTTGGCATTAAACACTGCAGTTGAAAAAGCAGCAAAAAAGCAGGTAAAAAGCAGGTAAAAAGCAAAGTGCGGTCGCACCCTTAGGCTAGGGCCCCACTTTGCGTTCATCTACTTGCAGTTCTAAACGCACGTTTTGGGCTTAATTGATTTGACCAAAGTTGCCTTTTTCAAAAATTTAGTGCTGAAAACGCATGCGTATTTACCGCGTTTTAGATGCGTTTTCAGCGCTTTTTACATGTTTTTCCACCTGCGTTTTCATAGATGCGTTTTGAACATCATGACACTGCTAAATAAAGTTTAAATAGTCAAACTCAATGAAAAAATTGGAAAAAAAAGAAACAAATCTATATTTTTGTGAGAAATAATGAAAATAGATTAATTTAATGAAATTATAGCGGTAATATGATATTTAATAGAAAATTATCAATAATTTATTAAAATTCTTATTTTAAATTGTCGGACTATGTGTGTGTGTAAAGGGACATATGAAATCATTATTTTGATGTAAAAAAAGCATGCGTTTTTGAAGTCCAAAACGCATGTTTTCTGCACTGGAAAATTTTGCTGGAATCTTGGTTTTTGCCATTTCTCATAAACTTCAATGTTAGCAAAACGCACCCAAAATGGCAAAAACAATTGACATGTTGCTTCTTTGAACACGCAGCGTTTTAAAACGCAAAGTGGGGTCTAGAAATCCCCATTTTCCAGACTTTGCTGGGAAATCAAAACTCATGCCTTTTGGCATGAAAAAGGTGCTTCTCAAAACGGACCTAATAAGCACCAAAAACGCAGGTGGAAGCGCAAAGTGGGGCCCTAGCCTTATGCTGTTTTGGAATGTCAGGGGCTCTTCAAATGCGACTGTGGCACCCCAGGGTTGCCACAGTAACAACACAAAGGGTTAACTCCCCACACACAACACCAAGACCTCCTGGCCAGAAGGGGGAGACCAAGCTGCTTCCCTGTACATTCTGCTGGGGGGGAGGAAATGGTCAGGAGTAGTTTCAGTTTGGAAGTTCAGTGCAGAGCACTGAGGAGAAAGGATCTCTGGAGGTTGGAAGCTGGCTTTAGCTCACCTCAGGATCCACTGACCAATTCCAGGCCTAGCTGAGGGTCTGAGGAAAGGAGAAAGCGTACACAGAGGAACATTCCTGGGAGACAGAGCATTGCTGAGTTCATCCCAGTGGAGCACACAGAACGGATGCTGGATCCGAGACTGCAGGTTACATACTGCACAGTTACCACCAGAGAAGTGAGGATTCCACATTCTCTATCTGTACCACAGACACAAGCAACAAACGCAGAGTTCAGGAACATACAAGTAAGGACTCGAGTTGCCTGTCAGGTCGGTACCTAGGAGCAGAGCAGAAGCAGAGCCGGCTGCATAGTTCACACATCAGCAGGGCCACAGACACACAGTGCAGGCAAGGAAGCCAAAACGGCCCGGCTGCTTGGGAGAAACCCTGAACCCCTCACAGACTCCGTGGACAGTACTCTGCTGAATACCATCATCAGTAAAGGACAAAGAAACTGCAAAACCGTGAGTCTGCCTGTTTATTGTGCTCGTGTCCTGCACTCCCCCCATAGACTACTATCACACTGCCCCGGGGAAAAGGCTCTACCCGTGGGGAGCCGTCCCATCTCAAGCTGCCTTCCATCACCCCGGAGGTTCTGCAGCAGCGGTGGTCATCTCTGATCACATTCCACGGGTGGCGTCACGAACATAACCCCCCTTTTTATTGTGGAACCAGGGAGCACGGACCGGGTCACGACACCGTGATCCCCTTTCCAGAAGCAACCCCTTGGCCCGGTTCTGGGTATCTCCTTAACCCCTGGCGACACAACTTTGGCGTCACGAACAGGATGTGGACTGGACCCGGCTGCAACCCGGGTGACGTGTGCCTGTAAAGACTTATTGCATCGCATAAAAGACTTGCACTGTGAATTGTTGCAACAAAGAACGGACTTTAAACTTTGCAAAGATACCTGGAAAAATCCAAAAACATCATTGGTAAAATTTTCCAGGCGCCATCTTTAATCACGCCATTACCTGCTATGCGCGGGAAAACATCGCGCCTAAACTAAGACTCCGCCTACCGCTTGCAGAGGAGGTGCTGCGACCCGAACGGAAACGCAGAAAAGTGTCCCAGGCTTGCTGTCAAGAAGACTGGTGAAATTAACTAAGGGGGCGCAAAGATGTCGCAGCAGGGAGACGCTGTTGTACCCGGCGGTGCAGCGGCACCTATCATGCCGTTCCTGATGCCGTACACCCCGGGTGCAGTGTGGCTGCCGCAGTACTCAGGTGAGCCCAACACACTTAATGACTTTATCGGAAAGCTAAAAATCTACTACAGCATGTACCCCCTGACAGAAGCTCAGCGTGTTGGTATGCTTATGGGACAGTTAACTGGCAATGCCCAGCGGGAGGCTACATCCTGGCCAGACGATGCAAAGGACACTGTAGAGCATATAATAGCTGGACTAAAAGCAGCTTTTGAATCCACTGTTGGCAGCCGGGCTAAAATGAGGTTCTTTGGATGCAAGCAAAAACCTAGAGAGAGCGCAAGAGACTTTGCCTTAAACTTACAGGAGGCGCTCAGAGCACTTAAATTAGCAGAACCTGCCTTAGCCCCTGGAGCAGATAAGCTGCTGATAGACCAATTCCTGGATGGACTCTCATCCCCTTCCCACCGGGGACAACTGAGCATGATGGTGATCCAGGATCCAGGACTAACATTTGCCCAGCTAAAGGATAGAGCCATCCGCCTCCAGCAGGTGGAGGAGCCGCAGGATATAGACTCTGTTCAACACCTTACAGTGGCACCCCAGCAGCCAGTAATGCCGGTGACATCGGCCATGTCAGCGGCTGTTGCTAACCACCTGGAGCCGATCACTAATGAGGCTCTACATCAAAAGCTTGAAGCCCTTACAGACACTGTTGCTTCCATGGCTAGAATCGTCCAGGAGCTGCGTGGATCCAAGTCTGCACCCAAGATTGAGCTGGCGACCAGCAAGGAGGATGTCCCATGGATGAGGCCTAGGAGATACCAAGCGACGAGAGGACGACCCAGCGACCGCTACCAGCCGGATGGACAGCCCATTTGCCGCCGTTGCAATGAGCCAGGTCACTTTGCCCGTGAATGTGCTTTAAATGGGGATCCCCTGGGGAGGCGGGCCGCTCCTCAGGAATGAACTCTCAAGGTCCTTCACCCTGGCACGACAAGTATGTGGGGGGACGTCCAGTCATCCCCATCGTGCTGGATGGCATTCCGCTCAACGCCTTGCTGGACACTGGTTCCCAAATATCATCAATTCCGCATGTCCTTTATAAGAGGTACTGGGCTGATTCAGACGTTAGCAGTGGTCCATCTAATGTTGCATTGAATATATGGGCTAGCAATGGTGAATTAGTACCACAGGTTGGTTTCAGAGAAATGACCATTAAGATTGGGAGAGTAGAATTGCAGAATCAGGGTATTATCATTGTTGATGTTGACCGACGAGAACGTGAACCAATTATGCTGCTAGGAATGAATGTAATTGAAAATTGTTTTGCAGAGGTAATTACTGTCTTGCAGCAGATCGTCGAGACTGCCAAACCTGGGCAACAGAGACTCCTGCAGAAGGAAATTAAAGCCTTGATGCTGAAGCAGCAGGTAGAAATGTCAGGAGGTGAAATTGGCAGTGCAAGGGTAAGTGACCCAATACCTATTGTAATTCCTCCCAAAACAGAAATGCTGGTCTGGTGTAGAGCCGCAATAGGCATCAGAGGGCGAGACTATCAGGCCCTGGTAGAACCCGTGTACTCAGACAGTAGGCCCACTGTATTGACGGCCAGAGGAATAGTTGAGGTACATCGGGGAAGAGTGCCAATACGCCTTCTAAATTGTGGGGAAGATGAGGTCACCCTACCAAAGTATGCTACCATGGCTAAGCTATATACGGTTGATAACAACGCCATCACCACCGTTGAGCCCTTGAAGCCGTCAAATCAGGCGGAGGACAATGGCTCAGAGGGAAAGCTGGAGGATTGGTGCCAAAAGCTACATGTAGGTACCGATTCTACACCCTCCCATCAAAAGCATGGAGTATACAGGGTAGTGAAGGAATATGAACAAATATTCAGCAAACACCCATTAGACTTTGGGCAGATCAAAGGGGTAGAGCACACTATACCCACAGGTAACCATCCACCCATAAAGGAGAGGTATAGACCAGTACCACCGGCTCACTACCAATGCGCCAAAGACATGCTCAAAGAAATGAAAGAAGCAGGAGTAATAAGAGACAGTTGTAGCCCCTGGGCAGCCCCACTAGTGCTAGTTAAGAAAAAAGATGGGACCATGAGGATGTGCGTAGACTACAGACGGATCAACCGCATTACACACAAGGATGCATACCCATTACCTAGGATAGAAGAGTCATTGGCTGCATTAAAATCCGCTACTTACTTTTCCACCCTAGATCTGACTAGTGGGTATTGGCAAGTTCCTGTGGCAGAGGCTGATAAGGAGAAGACAGCATTCACCACGCCGATGGGCCTCTGTGAGTTCAATTGTATGCCGTTTGGACTCTGCAACGCACCTGGAACCTTCCAGCGACTGATGGAGTGCTGCCTAGGACATAAGAACTTTGAAACTGTCCTCCTGTACCTGGATGATGTCATAGTCTACTCCAAGACCTATGAACAGCATCTACAAGACCTGGCAGAAGTGTTTGAAGCCTTATCCGGATACGGCATGAATATCAAGCCATCCAAGTGTCACCTTCTAAAGCCAAGGGTACAGTACCTGGGACATGTCGTGAGCTCAGAAGGGGTAGCACCAGATCCTGAAAAAGTTACCGTGATCAGAGATTGGCCGAGACCCACCAGCGTGAAAGAGGTGAGGCAATTCCTGGGACTGGTGGGCTACTATAGAAGATTTATAAAAGGGTTCACGAAGCTAGCAGCTCCCCTTCAAGACATCCTGGTAGGACAGTCAAAAAAGTCTGCAGCCCGAAATCCTCCTTTCCAGTGGAGTGATGAGAGAGAAGAGTCCTTTAAGAAGTTGAAGTGGGCACTGACAGGAGAAGAGATCCTGGCATATCCAGATTACCATCAACCCTTCATTTTGTACACGGATGCCAGCAACGTAGGACTGGGAGCCGTATTGTCTCAAAAGCAGGAAGGCAAGGAGAAAGTTATTGCCTTTGCAAGCAGGAAGCTCCGGCCTACAGAAAGAAACCCAGAGAATTACAGCTCCTTCAAGTTAGAACTACTGGCAGTAGTTTGGGCTGTAACAGAGCGTTTCAAACACTACCTGGCAGCTGCAGAATTTACCATCTTTACTGACAACAATCCGTTGACCCACCTGGACTCTGCAAAACTAGGTGCGCTGGAACAGCGATGGATAGCCCGACTGTCAAACTACAACTTTGTCATCAAGTACAGGGCAGGCCACAAGAATGGGAATGCAGATGCCTTATCCCGGATGCCACACTCGGGGAACGTGGAAGAGGAACCGGAGGGACTGGAAGAAATTGAGCTGCCGGCCTTTCACCGTCCTAAGGTGGGACAGTATCAACCGAGTGTCTACCAAAAACAACAGCAGGCAACTCTCAACCCATTAGCGCACCACGGATGGGCTGACACACAAGACAGCGATCCAGCTGTGAAGCTAGTGAAAGAACTGCTTACACAACAAGGTGCATACCCTAATCAGAATGCCCCAGCTGAGACGCAACATCTCTGGAAGGAGAGAGGTAAATTGTTCCTGTACCAAGGGAAGCTCTGTAGAAGGCACACCAATCCAAAAACACATGAGTTGGTCTGGCAGATCATCGTGCCCAAGAGAGACGTCAAGATGGTTCTGGAAGCTTACCACAACGGTGCTGGTCATTTTGGTTGGAAAAAGTTGGAAGTGCTCTTAAGAGAAAGATTCTACTGGGTTGGCATGAGAAAATCAATTGAAGATTGGTGTAGAAAATGCGGGCCATGCAACCTCAGAAGAAAGGATCAACAGAACCAGAGAGCTCCACTCCAGTCCATAGTAACCAAGCAACCACTCGAGCTAGTCGCATTAGACCACGTCAAGTTGTCACCAAGCCGGTCCGGCTATGTCTATGCCTTAACCATCGTGGACCATTACTCACGCTTCTTAGTGGTGGTACCCGTGAAAGACCTTACAGCTAGAACAGCAGCTAAAGCATTCCAGACGTACTTTTGCAGACCCCATGGTTACCCAGAACAAGTCCTTGCAGATCAAGGTCCAGCTTTTGAATCACAGATTTTCCAAGAATTCTGCAACATGTATGGCTGTAAAAAGATCCGCACAACAGCATACCATCCCCAAACAAATGGCTTATGTGAGAAGATGAACCATATTGTGATTGACCTGTTGAAGACCTTACCAGAGTCAGAAAGAAATCAATGGCCAGAGAAGTTGCCAGACCTAGTGGACTTGTACAATCATGTCCCGGTGAGTTCTACAAACTGCACCCCCGCTTACCTTATGCGTGCAAGGCCCGGTAAACTGCCAATTGATTTAGATATGGGAATTCTGAAGCCAGATGCGGAACTTCAAGAATCCAATTGGGATACCCTACGTCAGCAGCAGTATCGCCAAGTACAAGAGTGCGTAGAGAAAAGTCTCCAACAAGCTAGGGGAAGACAGGAGAGAACCTTCAACCAGCATGCTCTAGCAACCCCATTGCAACCTGGTGACCAAGTTCTCAAGAGGAAACGGCGCACAAACAAATTGGATAATCAGTGGGAAACCACCCCATATACAGTCTTACCATCCAGTATGGATAATCCCAAAGTGTGTCTAATCAGTAAGGATGAAGGAAGGACATCAGCTGTCGTGTCAAGAGATCAACTCAAACCGTGTCCTGAAACCCTGAAGACACCAGAAGTCACCTTACCCATACAGGTACAACCTGTCAAGAAGGAAGAAGATGTATTCCATACAGTCTTAGGAGATTTCCCAAAAACATGGCCAAATTACCATGGAGCAGTAGTAGTCCCAATGATCGCCTTCCCTCAAGTGGTGGAAACAACATCAGAACCCATACCACAAGAAGTCCCAAGACATGAAGAACCGGAAGTCGAAGCCGTAGAGGAAGAACAGATTCCTGGTCCCAGTGAGCTTGCCAGTCCTACAGTCAGTCCACCATCCTCACAAGTACCAGAAACACCAAATAGGTACACTTCCACCCACACCATTATGCTAAGTACACCCAGTACACCAGCAGTACGCAGATCACAGCGTAGTACTCAGGGTCATATACCAGCAAGATATAAAGACTAATGTGGAATTGCATATAAAATGTACATATGTTATAATGTTTATATGAAAAACCGTAACAGTTTAGTGTACAGAAAAGGTGAGAGAAGAGTGGTGTAAGGTGGCAGCACGGAGAGTTACAACTTGATCACATTGTTGGTGGCCCGAGGGCCGTGAGGCCTACTGCACTTATGACCAGAGTAGAGACACCTTTAAGAAGTGTTTGTTGATTGAAATGTTTATTTAATTGCAACGTTAAGACCAAAAGCCCAGTACCTACAGAGACTATACTGTATGAACACTTATATATTTTTGAACTTTTTGTGACTTTTTGAGCTTTAAGGTTTTTGTATTTTTTCCTTTTGAGACTCTGTATATATATAATTGTTGTGATAACTTGTTTGTTTGTTTCACAGTCCCGGAGTACTGTTCTTCACTAAGGGGGAATGTGGCACCCCAGGGTTGCCACAGTAACAACACAAAGGGTTAACTCCCCACACACAACACCAAGACCTCCTGGCCAGAAGGGGGAGACCAAGCTGCTTCCCTGTACATTCTGCTGGGGGGGAGGAAATGGTCAGGAGTAGTTTCAGTTTGGAAGTTCAGTGCAGAGCACTGAGGAGAAAGGATCTCTGGAGGTTGGAAGCTGGCTTTAGCTCACCTCAGGATCCACTGACCAATTCCAGGCCTAGCTGAGGGTCTGAGGAAAGGAGAAAGCGTACACAGAGGAACATTCCTGGGAGACAGAGCATTGCTGAGTTCATCCCAGTGGAGCACACAGAACGGATGCTGGATCCGAGACTGCAGGTTACATACTGCACAGTTACCACCAGAGAAGTGAGGATTCCACATTCTCTATCTGTACCACAGACACAAGCAACAAACGCAGAGTTCAGGAACATACAAGTAAGGACTCGAGTTGCCTGTCAGGTCGGTACCTAGGAGCAGAGCAGAAGCAGAGCCGGCTGCATAGTTCACACATCAGCAGGGCCACAGACACACAGTGCAGGCAAGGAAGCCAAAACGGCCCGGCTGCTTGGGAGAAACCCTGAACCCCTCACAGACTCCGTGGACAGTACTCTGCTGAATACCATCATCAGTAAAGGACAAAGAAACTGCAAAACCGTGAGTCTGCCTGTTTATTGTGCTCGTGTCCTGCACTCCCCCCATAGACTACTATCACACTGCCCCGGGGAAAAGGCTCTACCCGTGGGGAGCCGTCCCATCTCAAGCTGCCTTCCATCACCCCGGAGGTTCTGCAGCAGCGGTGGTCATCTCTGATCACATTCCACGGGTGGCGTCACGAACATAACCCCCCTTTTTATTGTGGAACCAGGGAGCACGGACCGGGTCACGACACCGTGATCCCCTTTCCAGAAGCAACCCCTTGGCCCGGTTCTGGGTATCTCCTTAACCCCTGGCGACACACGACATGTGATGCACAATCTGTGTCAGCTAACATGGTGCTCTGATATTTAGTTAGCGCTTCTCTTTCGTGCCATCCTTTGTGCCCTGCCTAAACAGTAATTTCTGACCACATATCATATAGGGTACTAGCGCACTCAGAAAAAAATTGCACAACATATCGTGTTGTTCATTCTCTCCTTGTACTCTTCAAATGAAACATTTGGGGCTAAAGCAACATTTTTGTTGAAAATATGTCCTTTTTTATTTTCACATCCCAAATAGTAAATTTCTACCACATAAAGGTAGATACCACAGGTATCACCGTACTCAGGAGAAATTAGACAATAAATTGTACTGTGCATTTTCTTTTAGTAACCCTTATGAAAATGCAAATCTTGGGCGTAAAGTAACATTTTTGTGGGAAAAAGTAACATTTTCATTTTTTCCTTACACATTGCTTTAGTTCATGGGAAGCACCTAAAGGATTAATAAACTTCTTGAATGGTATTTCAGCATTCTGAGGAGTGCAGTTTTTAGAATGCTGTCACATTTGGGCATTTTCTGTCACCTAGGCCTCTCAAAGTCACTTCAAATGTGATATGGTCCCTAAAAAATGGTTTGTAAATTTTTTTGGAAAAATGAGAAATTGTAAATAAACTTTTAACTCTTCTAATTTCCTAAAAAAAAAATAAAATGATTGACGTAAAGTAGACAAGTGTTCAATGTTATTTATTAACTATTTCGTGTGACATAACTCACTGGTTTAAAGGCATACAAATGCAAAGTTAGAAAATTGCAAAATTTTGACCAAATTTCCAATTTTTTCACATGTAAACAAACAAAAAAATATCTAAATTTTCCACTATCATGAAGTACAATATGTCACGAAAAAAAACAATCTCAGAATCACTGGGATCTGATGAAGCGTTCCAGAGTTATAACTTCATAAGGTTACACTTGACAGAATTGAAAAAAATGGCCTGGTCATGAAGGTAAAAACAGGTTGGGGGGTAAATGGGTTAAAATAATCCATGAAAATCTAACAAATCATGAAGCAGTACCCAACTGCTCCATGTCCTCCTAAACTTGTCTGAAGTTACATTTTTCCTCCACCCTGCAAATATTAACTATTTCATTACACCAATCAACTGGAGTGGGAGTCTGAGACGATGTCCAGAATCAAGGAATCATTGTGCGAGCAGCTGTGAAGCAAAAGTGTAGAATGTCTTTCTTTTCATACCCTATTGATGAAAGTAAAATAGAGAAGAGAGCAATCTGAGGACTTCCCAAAATCCTATTGCCAGTAAACAGGCGGTAATTCGTAAATACTTTCTCCCAAAAAGGCTGGCTCTTACCACAATCCCACATACTGAGGGCCGTTTCACACGTCAGTGAAAAACAGTGACGTTTTTCACTGGCGTGTAAAACACGCACATGTCCCTGCGTGTGCCGTGATTCACGGCACACGTGGGTTGTCTAAGTGCAATCCGGGCTCCGTTCTCCGTGGCCCGTGATTGCACTTAGAAAACAACTCACCTGTGCGCGCTCCCGCTGTCCATGGTGCTGATCGCTCCCGCGGTGCAGCATCCGGCCGGCGGTGACCCCCGCAGTAGCTGTTTCCGGGTCGGCTGTGTCGCACATAATGAATATGCGCGACAATAATGAGCCGGCTCAGAAGCAGCAGGGAGAACGGGCTGCAGAGGACATCGCTGGACGCCGGGTGAGTTAAAATGTTTTTATTTTAAAAGCACGTTTTTTTCTGGCTTGTGTTTCACGGACCACACCACTGCATGGTCCGTGGAACACCAGTGATGCCAGAAAAAAATGGACATGTCTCCGTGCGGCAATCACGCACACGCGGGTACGCCGCATGGAGACACGTGCAGTGAAAAATCACTGACGTGTGAGCAGACCCTTTCATTATAATGGGTCTGCGTATGTCAGTGATTCTGGTATGTTTTAAAAAAAGCACAAACGTCCCAGAATCACTGACGTGTGAAAGGGGCCTAAGACGCATATAGCCCGTTTCCTTTTCACACTGCCAACATTTATCAGCGACAGTTGGAAAAATCACAAGTAGTGACACCACCTTTCAAGGATGTTGTAATTCTTTTCCTGAGAGGAGCAAGGAAAATACAGTCAATGAGTCAAAAGCAGACTCCTCTCCCAATCTAGTGGGGACATGACCACTTTCACATAATTTTTAAGATTTTTGTGAAGCATTTGACATTTTGCCCTAAAAATGGTACAAAAACAGTTGTAGGTAAAAAAAGACCACATCCACCATGTTGATGACTTTAGCCACGTGCACATGTTGAGTATTTGGTGAGTTTTTTACCTCAGTGTTTGTACCCAAAAGCAGGAGTGGGTGATAAATACAGAAGTGGCACCCGTATGTCTGTTAGGCTATGTGCCCACTTTGCATTTTTTCCTGCGTTTCTGCAGCGATTTAATGCAAAATTGCTTGCATTTTGATTTCCAGGCAAAGTCTATGGAAAATAGGGGTTTCTTGTGCGCACGATGCTATTACAAACGCAGCGTTTTAGTTGCTTAAAATTTGTCAAAAACTCTGCGTTTGAAGAAGCAACATGTCAATTGTTTTTGCCATTTTGGCAGTGTTTTAATAACATTGAGGTCAATGTGAAATGTCAAAACGCATATTTTTCTAGAAAGAATGCATTTCACTTGCTTTTTACTAGCGATCTACATGTGTTTTTGCCATAATAAACGCAGGTCTTTCAGTCTCTCTCTCTCTGTCGGTCGGTTTCTCTCTCTGTCTCTGTCTCCATCTCTCTCTCTGTCCATGTCGGTCTCTCCCTCTGTCCATGTCGGTCTCTCCCTCCCACCCCCTTTCTCATACTCACCGATCCACTGTGGCGGCTTCTCCTCTTTTGAAAAGGCCGGCCGCTTATTAATACAGCTAGTATTCAGTGCTTCCTCCGCCCACTGGCGCCTATGATTGGTTACAGTCAGACACGCCCCCACACTGAGTAACAGCTGTCTCACTGCAACCAGTCACAGCCGCCGGTGGGCGTGTCTATATCAAGCAGTAAAAAAATAAAGAAATAATTGAAAAAAAAAACGACGTGCGGTCCCCCCAATTTGGATACCAGCCAGGGTAAAGCCATACGGCTGAAGGCTGGTATTCTCAGGATGGGGAGATCCACGTTATGGGGAGCCCCCCAGCCTAACAATATCAGCTAGCAGCTGCCCGGAATTGCCGCATCCACTAGATGCGACAGTCCCGGGACTTTATCCGGCTCATTCTGAATTGCCCTGGTGTGGTGGCAAACGGGGTAATAAGGAGTTAATGGCAGCAGCCCATAGCTGCCACTAAGTCCTAGGTTAATCATGGCAGGCGTCTCCCCGAGATACCTTCAATGATTCACCTGTAAGTTAAAGAAAATAAACACACACATCGAAAAAATCCTTTATTTGGAATGAAAGACAAAAAACACCCTCCTTCACCACTTTATTAACCCATCAAAAACAACGCCAGGTCCAACGTAATCCACGCAAGGTCCCATGATGCTTTCAGCTCTGCTACATCGGAAGCTGACAGGAGCGGCAGTAGAACACCGCCGCTCCTGTGAGCTCCATGCAGCAACTGCGGTGAGTCGCGCGATCAGCCGTGCTGTCACTGAGGTTACTCGTGGCCACCGCTCTCAGGTGGAGGACTGCAGCTGTGGCTGCGAGTAACCTGAGTGAAGGCACAGCTGATCGCGCGGCGTACTGCAGTCACTCAGTGGATTTGCGATCACAGGTGAGTCCTTCACGTGTGACCGCAAATCAAGCCGCGGTACACGCACAGAGCCGTGTGATCACAATAAAGTCGGGTGAAGTTCATCCGAGTTCATTCTGATCACGCGGCACTTTCTTGCAGCCAGCCATGCTCCTTTTGACAGTGCGGTCCCACTCGGCTCTCCTGAAAGTCTATGGGGATGGTGCAGAGCTGAGTGGGACCGCACTGTGAAAAATGTGCGTTCTGGATGCTCTTCCCATTCTGTCTATGGCATGAATTCTCCAGGAATATGCGCACGTTGCGTTCTGCCAAATGCATCTCAGAACGCAGCTTTTTCGGCTGCGTTCTGAGATGCACAGGCAGTGACTTACACGCTGCGGAATTGAACGCAAAGTGCGCACATGGCCTTATACTTTTGCTATGATTGTTCCACTCCTGGTTTTATCTTACAAATACTGAGGTAAAAAACTCTCCAAATACTCAATGTGTGCACATGGATTTTTACCCCAGTATTTGTTAAGCCAAAACCAGGAGTGGAAGAATCAGAAGAAAAGTATAATAGAAACACGTCACCACTTCTGCCTTTTTTTTTACCCACTCCTGGTTTTGGTTTACAAATTCTGAGATAAAAAGCCTCCTGCATGTGAGTACTGTATTTGTTGAGTTTTTTACCTCAGTATTTGCAATCCAACACCAGGAGTGGGTAAAAAAAATGCAGAATATGATACATGTGTTTCTATTACACTTTTCCCCTGATTATTCCACTCCTGGTTTTGACTTACAAATACTAAGGTAAATAATTTACACAATATTCAAAGTGTGCACATGGCTTTTTACCTCAGTATTTAGTGCAGGTGTTTCTATTATATTTTTGCTCTGTTCCACTCCTGATTTTGGCAAATACTGAGGTAAAAAGCACACGTTGAATATTTGGTGAGGTTTTTTACATCTATATATGTGACCAAAACGAGGAGTTTAGCAATCTTAGGAAAAGTGTAATAGAAATTATAATAGAAACACATCACCACTTCTGTATTTATCACGGGACATACTAAAAAGAATGATGAAAAGGAATAAATAAAAAGAATGAGGATAATAACTTATTAGGTGTATATTATGTAGATGTATAAAAGGTTTCTTTGGCAAGTTAGACATGGAATGATCATGAAATATCTGTAGATAATGGGAAAATGAATGCATATGGCATATAACCAGGTATATATTATGTTACCTGAGCATTATAGGTGTGGAATGATCATGAAATATCTGTAGATAATAGGAGAATGAATGCATATGGCATATAACCAGGTATATATTATGTTACCTGAGCATTATAGGTGTGGAATGATCATGAAATATCTGTAGATAATAGGAGAATGAATGCATATGGCATATAACCAGGTGTATATTATGTTACCTGAGCATTATAGGTGTGGAATGATCATGAAATATCTGTAGATAATGGGAAAATGAATGCATATGGCATATAACCAGGTATATATTATGTTACCTGAGCATTATAGGTGTGGAATGATTATGAAATATCTGTAGATAATAGGAGAATGAACGCATATGGCATATAACCAGGTGTATATTGTTACCTGAGCATTATAGGTGTGGAATGATCATGAAATATCTGTAGATAATAGGAGAATGAATGCATATGGCATATAACCAGGTGTATATTATGTTACCTGAGCATTATAGGTGTGGAATGATTATGAAATATCTGTAGATAATGGGAAAATGAATGCATATGGCATATAACCAGGTGTATATTATGTTACCTGAGCCTTATAGGTGTGGAATGATTATGAAATATCTGTAGATAATAGGAAAATGAATGCATCTGGCATATAACCAGGTGTATATTATGTTACCTGAGCATTATAGGTGTGGAATGATCATGAAATATCTGTAGATAATAGGAGAATGAATGCATATGCCATATAACCAGGTGTATATTATGTTACCTGAGTATTATAGGTGTGGAATGATCATGAAATATCTGTAGATAATAGGAGAATGAACGCATATGCCATATAACCAGGTGTATATTATGTTACCTGAGCATTATAGGTGGGTGTGGAATGATCATGAAATATCTGTAGATAATAGGAGAATGAATGCATATGGCATATAACCAGGTGTATATTATGTTACCTGAGCATTATAGGTGTGGAATGATTATGAAATATCTGTAGATAATGGGAAAATGAATGCATATGGCATATAACCAGGTGTATATTATGTTACCTGAGCATTATAGGTGTGGAATGATCATGAAATATCTGTAGATAATAGGAGAATGAGCGCATATGGCATATAACCAGGTGTATATTATGTTACCTGAGCATTATAGGTGTGGAATGATCATGAAATATCTGTAGATAATAGGAGAATGAATGCATATGGCATATAACCAGGTGTATATTATGTTACCTGAGCATTATAGGTGTGGAATGATCATGAAATATCTGTAGATAACAGGAGAATGAATGCATATGGCATATAACCAGGTGTATATTATGTTACCTGAGCATTATAGGTGTGGAATGATCATGAAATATCTGTAGATAATAGGAGAATGAGCGCATATGGCATATAACAAGGTGTATATTATGTTACCTGAGCATTATAGGTGTGGAATGATCATGAAATATCTGTAGATAATAGGAGAATGAATGCATATGGCATATAACCAGGTGTATATTATGTTACCTGAGCATTATAGGTGTGGAATGACCATGAAATATCTGTAGATAATAGGAAAATGAATGCATATGGCATATAACCAGGTGTATATTATGTTACCTGAGGATTATAGGTGTGGAATGATCATGAAATATCTGTAGATAATAGGAAAATGAATGCATATGGCATATAACCAGGTGTATATTATGTTACCTGAGCATTATAGGTGTGGAATGATCATGAAATATCTGTAGATAATAGGAGAATGAAGGCATATGGCATATAACCAGGTGTATATTATGTTACCTGAGCATTATAGGTGTGGAATGATCATGAAATATCTGTAGATAATAGGAGAATGAGCGCATATGGCATATAACCAGGTGTATATTATGTTACCTGAGCATTATAGGTGTGGAATGATTATGAAATATCTGTAGATAATACGAAAATGAATGCATATGGCATAAAACCAGGTGTATATTATGTTACCTGAGCATTATAGGTGTGGAATGATCATGAAATATCTGTAGATAATAGGAGAATGAACGCATATGGCATATAACCAGGTGTATATTATGTTACCTGAGCATTATAGGTGTGGAATGATCATGAAATATCTGTAGATAATAGGAGAATGAATGCATATGCCATATAACCAGGTAAATATTATGTTACCTGAGCATTATAGGTGTGGAATGATTATGAAATATCTGTAGATAATAGGAGAATGAACGCATATGGCATATAACCAGGTGTATATTATGTTACCTGAGCATTATAGGTGTGGAATGATTATGAAATATCTGTAGATAATAGGAGAATGAATGCATATGGCATATAACCAGGTGTATATTATGTTACCTGAGCATTATAGGTGTGGAATGATCATGAAATATCTGTAGATAATAGGAGAATGAATGCATATGGCATATAACCAGGTGTATATTATGTTACCTGAGCATTATAGGTGTGGAATGATCATGAAATATCTGTAGATAATAGGAGAATGAATGCATATGGCATATAACCAGGTGTATATTACGTTACCTGAGCATTATTGGTGTGGAATGATCATGAAATATATGTAGATTACAGAAGAATGAACACATATGGCATATAACCAGGTGTATATTATGTTACCTGAGCATTATAGGTGTGGAGTGATCATGAAATATATGTAGATAATAGGAGAATGAATGCATATGGCATATAACCAGGTGTATATTATGTTACCTGAGCATTATAGGTTTTTTACCGCTGGTGCGGTAATCTTTCAGACCCTGTGGAATTTTCTTAAAACAATTACGTTTTCCAGTGCGCACAGGGCCTAAGGCTGACAGTTTGCAGCTCTTGATCTTCCCAGTTGCGGGAGCAGGCTGCTGTTTTAACAACCGGCTCCATTGAACTGAGGGGAACCGGGCGAGTCCCAGCCCTGGCTACGGGATGCGACAAATGGCGAAAAGAGTCCAATTCTCTTGTTTTACACTGCTTAAATAAAAGTATACATGTTTGTTATCTAAAAACTGGTTCTTACCTGAGGCATCATACTGCCATGTCAGTTTTACCATGTAGTGAACATGGTTAATAAAACACCCAAAGTCAATTGTGAAATTGCACTTGTGTTTGCAATTTCATTGCACTTGGATTTTCTCCCCCATTTTCCTGTATAGTATATGGTAAAATGAATCATTTCATTTAAAAGTACAACTTATCCCACAAAAAAAGAAGCCTTATATATCTATATTGACATAAAAAATAAAAATATTATTGAAGAAGGTGACCGAAAAACGAAAATTCAAAGCAAAAATCGCCAGGGGTGAGGGGAATAACCCCCTAAATGCTGTAATAAATAGCATTCTCGGCATTTAGGTGGATGCGACCGCTGCCATGATGACCAGTCATGACAACTTCTCAGTCACTCAGCTGGAGAATGCCTGGTATACCATGCGAAATGCATGTTATGTGAGGCAAAGTGTCAGCTGCAAGTGCAGCTCTGACATATAATCCATTGCAATGCTGGTAAATTGCAATGGATTATATCAGCAGTCAAACTAATAAAAGGTGATGTCTCATAAAGGGAGTAAGTAAAAAAGTAAAAAAAAAATAAAAAAATAAAGAGCAAATAAAATTTCAAAAAATTGAATACCAGTTAATACATATTTTTAAGTAAAAAAATAATTAAACAATAAATGTAAACATTTTTGTTATCGCCACATTTGTAACGACTCACTGTTTACAACTGTCACACTAGTTTACCCCTTCAGTGAACACAGTAAAAATTAAAAACTGGAAAAACAATATGCTTTATTCATCATATCACCAAAAAAAAGTGTTTCAAACGTGATCGAAACATTGTTACATGTAAATAAAAATTTTATCTGCGGAAACATCATCTTATTCTGCAAAAATACAAGCTGTCACATAGTTCCATCAGTGAAAAATGTAGAAGGCTACAGCACTTAGAACACAACAATGCATAAACAATTCCTTTTCCCTATAAATTTGTTTTAAAGTTGTTAAAGCGCCAAATAAAAAAAGATATAATATATGTAATAGTGGTATCACTTTAATCGCAGTGACCCGAATAATAAAGTTGTGTTATCACTTTTATGACGTGGTGAACAGCGTAAGCAAAAACCCTGAATTTCTGGTCCTTCTATATTCTGCCTCACAAAAAGTGAAATAGAAAAAAATATTATGTGGCCCAAAATGGTATCAATGAAACCTCCCAACTTATCCTGCCAAAATCATGACGGTCAGTAGAAATATATAAAACTGTAACATTCCAAGTTTGGTGATGTATAACCTTTATTAATTAAAGGTTGAGAAGATAGAATTAATACACTAACAACATATCATCAGAAGAAGCTAAATTGTCAAAGATTGAAATGTTATTGTTAATATCAAGGTTGAAAATTATTTATTTCTTAACAATAAATAAATGAATTACAACAAAATGGTAGGATCAAAGAAGAAGGTGAAAGATAAAATAAAGACAAATAAAATACACCTCTTTCTTGTATTTGGATTGCTGCTGGTAATTTCAATTAACCATGGATGTTGGCTTATTAGAAGTAAAAATCTAAACCTAACACAAGTATGAAATACTGCGCTACAATCAATGGGATGGACCTGACAAAAGGACAAAGATTTCCAAGTTAAACACAGACTGTTCATGTCACAGACTTAGCTAAATACAAACCTAAATATACACAGACTTATGTTTTTATTTAGCTAATTTTTGGATGCAATCAAGTCTGTGACAGTCTGTTTTTAAGTTTGAAATCTTTGTCCTTTTGTCAGGTCCATCCCATTGATTGTAGCGCGGTATTTCATACATGTTAGGCCTGCAACACACATCCGTATAAAACGTGCGTGTTTGGTCCGTTTCCGTATATACCGGAGACACGGCCAAACGTGCACCAATGTTATTTAATGTTTGAGGACACATGTGCGTTTTTCATTAAGGTCCGTGTGTCCGTGTGCGTGCTACGTTTGTGTCTCCGTTTTGCACGGAAGCATGTCCGTTTTCAGCACACAGCACGGGCCCAATGAAAGTCAATGGATCTGTGCGCACGTCCGAGTGACACGGTCGCATCTCTGTTTGTTCCCTGTACGTTTTGTGCTTTTTTCATGTGATGTCGGTCTTTTTTCTTTTTCTGTTTCGTTCTCTCCCTCAGTCCGTCAGTCGGTCGGTCTCTCTGTCTTATCTGTCCCTCTCGCTGTCTGTCAGTCAGTTCCCCCCCTCTCTCATACTTACCGTTCCCCGATCTCCGGCGCGGTGCTGCACTGCTGTTATAAAAGCTCCGGCGGCTTTTACTATTTTGAAAATGCCGGACGCTCATTAAACAATCTCGTATTCCTTGCTTTCACTGCCCACAGGCGCCTGTGATTGGTTGCAGTCACACACGCCCACCACGCTCAGTGACAGCTGTGTCACTGCACCCAATCACAGCCGCCGGTGGGCGTGTCTATATTGTGCAGTAAAATAAATAAATAATTAAAAAAACGGCGTACGGTCCCCCCCCTATTTTAATACCAGCCAGAAAAAGCCATATGGCTGAAGACTGGTATTCTCAGGATGGGGAGCCCCACGTTATGGGGAGCCCCCCAGCCTAACAATATCAGTCAGCAGCCGCCCAGAATTGCCGCATACATTAAATGCGACAGTTCTGGGACTGTACCCGGCTCTTCCCGATTTACCCTGGTGCGTTGGCAAATCGGAGTAATAAGGAGTTAATGGCAGCCCATAGCTGCCACTAAATCCTAGATTAATCATGTCAGACGCCTGGGTGCAGTGAGACAGCTGTCACTCAGCGTGGTGGGCGTGTGTGACTGCAACCAATCACAGGCGCCTGTGGGCGGGGAAAGCAGGGAATACGAGATTGATCAATGAGCGGCCGGCATATTCAAATTAATTGTTGCCACGTATTCTCTGCACAGCTGTTCCTCGCCGCGCTGGTGATCGGGGAGCGGTAAGTATGAGAGAGGGCTGCTCACTTCAGTCACTCGGGGGATTAGCGGTCACTGGTGAATCCTTCACAGGTGACCGCTAATCAGTACGCGGCACACAGACAGAGCCGCGGCATGACAATGAAGTCGGGTGAAGTTCACCCGAGTTCATTCTCATCGCGCAACTCTGTCTGCTGTCAGCCGACATGTATCAACGACATTGTGCAACACACAAACGGACATTCCACACGGACATTCCACGTACATATACACGGGCATTTTACACACAAACACGGACATTTTACTCGTACACACGGCTCGCATACGCCATCACACGGATGCCATACGTACCGGAGAAACACCCCAAAAAAAAGGGAACACGAACCCGAAAAACGGACCGTGTCACACGGACGTTTTTTTTTGCGGAAGTGTGTTTTAGGCCTCAGACTGTAACATATTGGTCAACAAACTGCTGTAGGCTTTCTTACAGTTCTTTGACTTGAGAATATCCTTTCTAGCATCCGTAAACACTTTTTTCATAGAAGGAATAAAAGGTCGGTTTGACAGCTTTTGATTACCATGAGCTGAGGCTCTATGTAGATTTTCATCACCGAGATAATGAATGACATACATTTGGTTCAGCTCTGATGATACCCCGAGAAAGTATACATGTTTCTTGAAGCCATACAATGTTTGTTTTCTCATACCATTTGGGTCTTTAAGGTAGTAGTATTGTTTTATAACTACCGGCAAATGTTTAATCTGTGAATTCACATTAGAACCTTTGCAAATCCACCTGTACTGATCATACTTGAAATCCATTTGATGGCCTCTTTCCGGTGATTGTGAGCAGTACACATATACTTCTCCTCCTTTAGGCAATGCAGGCGGCCTTGAAATAACTTTTGCTTCATTTAGTTCGATCTTACTAAGAAGTTTGAAAACTTCATCAAATGCTAATGGCTCATGCACCCCGATCATATATGGGGTGATTGTAGGTGACATTTTTCAGATTTTTCTGAACGATCTACCTCAGCCAGCAACAGTGAGTCGGTCTATAATCATCTCACTACAATCAGAACTCCTAAAATGAAAGGGAATATGTCACCATTTTGACCTTTGTAAAGTATTCATATGGCCATACATGTTATTGATCTACTGAAAAGAATCCTACCTGTCTACCTCTTATCAGATGCCTTGTAGTGGAGAAATCATCTTTTATCACTTCACATAGATTAGCCGTTTCCAACCATGGGGTGGATGTTGCCTGGAAGATGGCTGCCTTCAGAGTTTGTTTTAAAGGAGGAAGGAGTTACCAGCATGAGACAAGTAAGGCTAGTTTTACACTTGCGTTGAACGGCATCCGTTGCGTTGTGTGACGGATGCAACGGATGTGTTGCATATAGTGGCACAACGGATGCAGCGGATGCTGAAAAACAACGCAATTCGTTTTTTTTTATTTTTACAGTTTTACCGTCGGCAGACTATTGTGAACGATCAGCTGATCGCTAACAGTAGTCCGCCGCCGGGTGATCAGCTGATCACTAACAGTAGCCGGCCACCGGGTGATCAGCCGATCACTCACAGTAGCCGGCCACCGGGTAATCAGCCGATCACTCACAGTAGCCGGCCACCGGGTGATCAGCCGATCACTCACAGTAGCCGGCCGCCGGGTGATCAGCCGCTCACTCACAGTAGCCGGCCGCCGGGTGATCAGCCGATCAGTCACAGTAGCCGGCCGCCAGGTGATCAGCTGATCACTCACAGTAGCTGGCTGCCGGGTGATCAGCTGATTGTTCGGTCGCCGACAATGTGTGCGGGGGGCATGAGTGGGAGGCGGAGTGCGGTGGGTGGAGCCGAGCAGGGCCATGGCTGAGGACGTCAGTGCCGCGGGGACTGCATCGCTGGGGGACAGGTGAGTGAGTGTGAGAGTGTGTGTGTGTGTGTGTGTGTGTGCGCGTGCGATTGTGTGTGTGTGTGTGTGCGTGCGTGCGTGCGTGCTATTGTGTGTGTGTGTATACATACGAGTGCGGGGAGGGGGTGGAGCCGAGCAGGGAAGTGTCGGGTTCCTTGGTTACCCGATGTGTACCCTGGTTACAGGTGGAGGGAGCCAGAGAGAGCATGCGCAGTGAAGTCCAAAGGATTCCGCTGCTCAAAAAAAGTTACATGCTGCGTTCCTTCTGCCCGACGCAGCGTCAAAATAACGACACTGCGTCGTCCGGCGGATGCAACGCTGACAGTTGCGTTACAGTGCGTCATCCATACAAGTCTATGGAAAATAGCGCAGTGCGTTAACGGACTGCGCTATTCTCCATAGTGACGGACTCCGCTGAACGCAAGTGTGAAACTAGCCTAACTGACACAGAACAAGAGAACTTAAATTTAAGTTCTTGCAAACACACTTCTTGCATCTCACGGAGCTCTGCTATATTGAAACAATGTTGCACCCTGTCTGCCTGTGAGATGGAAGCTTAAAAGGGAACCTATCAGGTAGTTTAGATTACCTAAGGCTGGTTTCACATCACAATTTTTTCCTGTATGTGGGGATGCTATATTTTGCAGGGCCCCATGGACAGGAAAGGACACCATCACATGTGACCTCCACATTCCATTTCTGTATCCGTGTTCGTGATTTTCACGGATCGGAACACAGAAAGGCCGAGCCTGCAAAGCGCAGGCAAGCGGGGCACTTTAACTCCCACATTGCAGGAGTGAAGCAAGTGTTAAAAATAAAAAAAAAAATCCTCACCTCTCCGGCGTGTGTCCCGCGATGCCCTTCATCTATTCCGAGATTAAGGACCTGGCAGGGCTACCTGATCAGCTGATCAGTCACATGAACGCATTTCATCATCATTCCACACCTATAATGCTCAGGTAACATAATATACACCTGGTTATATGCCATATGCATTCATTCTCCTATTATCTACAGATATTTCATGATCATTCCACACCTATAATGCTCAGGTAACGTAATATACACCTGGTTATATGCCATATGCATTCATTCTCCTATTATCTACAGATATTTCATGATCATTCCACACCTATAATGCTCAGGTAACGTAATATACACCTGGTTATATGCCATATGCGTCCATTCTCCTATTATCTACAGATATTTCATGATCATTCCACACCTATAATGCTCAGGTAACGTAATATACACCTGGTTATATGCCATATGCGTCCATTCTCCTATTATCTACAGATATTTCATGATCATTCCACACCTATAATGCTCAGGTAACATAATATCCACCTGGTTATATGCCATATGCATTCATTCTCCTATTATCTACAGATATTTCATGATCATTCCACACCTATAATGCTCAGGTAACATAATATACACCTGGTTATATGCCATATGCGCTCATTCTCCTGTAATCTACAGATATTTCATAATCATTCAACACCTATAATGCTCAGGTAACATAATATACACCTGGTTATATGCCATATGCATTCATTCTCCTATTATTCACAGATATTTCATAATCATTCCACACCTATAATGCTCAGGTAACATAATATACACCTGGTTATATGCCATATGCGCTCATTCTCCTATTATCTACAGATATTTCATGATCATTCCACACCTATAATGCTCAGGTAACATAATATACACCTGGTTATATGCCATATGCATTCATTCTCCTATTATCTACAGATATTTCATGATCATTCCACACCTATAATGCTCAGGTAACGTAATATACACCTGGTTATATGCCATATGCGTCCATTCTCCTATTATCTACAGATATTTCATGATCATTCCACACCTATAATGCTCAGGTAACGTAATATACACCTGGTTATATGCCATATGCGTCCATTCTCCTATTATCTACAGATATTTCATGATCATTCCACACCTATAATGCTCAGGTAACATAATATCCACCTGGTTATATGCCATATGCATTCATTCTCCTATTATCTACAGATATTTCATGATCATTCCACACCTATAATGCTCAGGTAACATAATATACACCTGGTTATATGGCATATGCATTCATTCTCCTATTATCTACAGATATTTCATAATCATTCAACACCTATAATGCTCAGGTAACATAATATACACCTGGTTATATGCCATATGCATTCATTCTCCTATTATTCACAGATATTTCATAATCATTCCACACCTATAATGCTCAGGTAACATAATATACACCTGGTTATATGCCATATGCGCTCATTCTCCTATTATCTACAGATATTTCATGATCATTCCACACCTATAATGCTCAGGTAACATAATATACACCTGGTTATATGCCATATGCATTCATTCTCCTATTATCTACAGATATTTCATAATCATTCCACACCTATAATGCTCAGGTAACATAATATATACCTGGTTATATGCCATATGCATTCATTCTCCTATTATCTACAGATATTTCATGATCATTCCACACCTATAATGCTCAGGTAACGTAATATACACCTGGTTATATGCCATATGCGTCCATTCTCCTATTATCTACAGATATTTCATGATCATTCCACACCTATAATGCTCAGGTAACGTAATATACACCTGGTTATATGCCATATGCGTCCATTCTCCTATTATCTACAGATATTTCATGATCATTCCACACCTATAATGCTCAGGTAACATAATATACACCTGGTTATATGCCATATGCATTCATTCTCCTATTATCTACAGATATTTCATAATCATTCCCCACCTATAATGCTCAGGTAACATAATATACACCTGGTTATATGCCATATGCGCTCATTCTCCTATTATCTACAGATATTTCATGATCATTCCACACATATAATGCTCAGGTAACATAATATACACCTGGTTATATGCCATATGCATTCATTCTCCTATTATCTACAGATATTTCATAATCATTCCACACCTATAATGCTCAGGTAACATAATATACACCTGGTTATATGCCATATACGTTCATTCTCCTATTATCTACAGATATTTCATAATCATTCCACACCTATAATGCTCAGGTAACATAATATACACCTGGTTATATGGCATATGCATTCATTCTCCTATTATCTACAGATATTTCATGATCATTCCACACCTATAATGCTCAGGTAACATAATATACACCTGGTTATATGCCATATGCGCTCATTCTCCTGTAATCTACAGATATTTCATAATCATTCAACACCTATAATGCTCAGGTAACATAATATACACCTGGTTATATGCCATATGCATTCATTCTCCTATTATTCACAGATATTTCATAATCATTCCACACCTATAATGCTCAGGTAACATAATATACACCTGGTTATATGCCATATGCATTCATTCTCCTATTATCTACAGATATTTCATGATCATTCCACACCTATAATGCTCAGGTAACATAATATACACCTGGTTATATGCCATATGCATTCATTCTCCTATTATCTACAGATATTTCATAATCATTCCACACCTATAATGCTCAGGTAACATAATATACACCTGGTTATATGCCATATGCATTCATTCTCCTATTATCTACAGATATTTCATGATCATTCCACACCTATAATGCTCAGGTAACGTAATATACACCTGGTTATATGCCATATGCGTCCATTCTCCTATTATCTACAGATATTTCATGATCATTCCACACCTATAATGCTCAGGTAACGTAATATACACCTGGTTATATGCCATATGCGTCCATTCTCCTATTATCTACAGATATTTCATAATCATTCCACACCTATAATGCTCAGGTAACATAATATACACCTGGTTATATGCCATATACGTTCATTCTCCTATTATCTACAGATATTTCATAATCATTCCACACCTATAATGCTCAGGTAACATAATATACACCTGGTTATATGGCATATGCATTCATTCTCCTATTATCTACATATATTTCATGATCATTCCACACCTATAATGCTCAGGTAACATAATATACACCTGGTTATATGCCATATGCATTCATTCTCCTATTATCTACAGATATTTCATAATCATTTCACACCTATAATGCTCAGGTAACATAATATACACCTGGTTATATGCCATATGCATTCATTCTCCTATTATCTACATATATTTCATGATCATTCCACACCTATAATGCTCAGGTAACATAATATACACCTGGTTATATGCCATATGCATTCATTCTCCTATTATCTACAGATATTTCATAATCATTCCACACCTATAATGCTCAGGTAACATAATATACACCTGGTTATATGCCATATGTGTTCATTCTCCTATTATCTACAGATATTTCATGATCATTCCACACCTATAATGCTCAGGTAACATAATATACACCTGGTTATATGGGATATGCGCTCATTCTCCTATTATCTACAGATATTTCATGATCATTCCACACCTATAATGCTCAGGTAACGTAATATACACCTGGTTATATGCCATATGCATTCATTCTCCTATTATCTACAGATATTTCATGGTCATTCCACACCTATAATGCTCAGGTAACATAATATACACCTGGTTATATGCCATATGCATTCATTCTCCTATTATCTACAGATATTTCATGATCATTCCACACCTATAATGCTCAGGTAACGTAATATACACCTGGTTATATGCCATATGCGCTCATTCTCCTATTATCTACAGATATTTCATGATCATTCCACACCTATAATGCTCAGGTAACATAATATACACCTGGTTATATGCCATATGCGCTCATTCTCCTATTATCTACAGATATTTCATGATCATTCCACACCTATAATGCTCAGGTAACGTAATATACACCTGGTTATATGCCATATGCGCTCATTCTCCTATTATCTACAGATATTTCATGATCATTCCACACCTATAATGCTCAGGTAACATAATATACACCTGGTTATATGCCATATGCGCTCATTCTCCTATTATCTACAGATATTTCATGATCATTCCACACCTATAATGCTCAGGTAACATAATATACACCTGGTTATATGCCATATGCGTTCATTCTCCTATTATCTACAGATATTTCATAATCATTCCACACCTATAATGCTCAGGTAACATAATATACACCTGGTTATATGCCATATGCATTCATTCTCCTATTATCTACAGATATTTCATAATCATTCCACACCTATAATGCTCAGGTAACATAATATACACCTGGTTATATGCCATATGCATTCATTCTCCTATTATCTACAGATATTTCATAATCATTCCACACCTATAATGCTCAGGTAACGTAATATACACCTGGTTATATGCCATATGCGCTCATTCTCCTATTATCTACAGATATTTCATGATCATTCCACACATATAATGCTCAGGTAACATAATATACACCTGGTTATATGCCATATGCATTCATTCTCCTATTATCTACAGATATTTCATAATCATTTCACACCTATAATGCTCAGGTAACATAATATACACCTGGTTATATGCCATATGCATTCATTCTCCTATTATCTACATATATTTCATGATCATTCCACACCTATAATGCTCAGGTAACATAATATACACCTGGTTATATGCCATATGCATTCATTCTCCTATTATCTACAGATATTTCATAATCATTCCACACCTATAATGCTCAGGTAACATAATATACACCTGGTTATATGCCATATGTGTTCATTCTCCTATTATCTACAGATATTTCATGATCATTCCACACCTATAATGCTCAGGTAACATAATATACACCTGGTTATATGGGATATGCGCTCATTCTCCTATTATCTACAGATATTTCATGATCATTCCACACCTATAATGCTCAGGTAACGTAATATACACCTGGTTATATGCCATATGCATTCATTCTCCTATTATCTACAGATATTTCATGATCATTCCACACCTATAATGCTCAGGTAACGTAATATACACCTGGTTATATGCCATATGCATTCATTCTCCTATTATCTACATATATTTCATGGTCATTCCACACCTATAATGCTCAGGTAACATAATATACACCTGGTTATATGCCATATGCATTCATTCTCCTATTATCTATAGATATTTCATGATCATTCCACACCTATAATGCTCAGGTAACATAATATACACCTGGTTATATGCCATATGCATTCATTCTCCTATTATCTACAGATATTTCATGATCATTCCACACCTATAATGCTCAGGTAACATAATATACACCTGGTTATATGCCATATGCATTCATTCTCCTATTATCTACAGATATTTCATAAACATTCCACACCTATAATGCTCAGGTAACGTAATATACACCTGGTTATATGCCATATGTGTTCATTCTCCTATTATCTACAGATATTTCATGATCATTCCACACCTATAATGCTCAGGTAACGTAATATACACCTGGTTATATGCCATATGCATTCATTCTCCTATTATCTACAGATATTTCATGGTCATTCCACACCTATAATGCTCAGGTAACATAATATACACCTGGTTATATGCCATATGCATTCATTCTCCTATTATCTACAGATATTTCATGATCATTCCACACCTATAATGCTCAGGTAACGTAATATACACCTGGTTATATGCCATATGCATTCATTCTCCTATTATCTACAGATATTTCATGGTCATTCCACACCTATAATGCTCAGGTAACATAATATACACCTGGTTATATGCCATATGTGTTCATTCTCCTATTATCTACAGATATTTCATGGTCATTCCACACCTATAATGCTCAGGTAACATAATATACACCTGGTTATATGCCATATGCATTCATTCTCCTATTATCTACAGATATTTCATGATCATTCCACACCTATAATGCTCAGGTAACATAATATATACCTGGTTATATGGCATATGCATTCATTCTCCTATTATCTACAGATATTTCATGGTCATTCCACACCTATAATGCTCAGGTAACATAATATACACCTGGTTATATGCCATATGCATTCATTCTCCTATTATCTACAGATATTTCATAATCATTCCACACCTATAATGCTCAGGTAACATATTATACACCTGGTTATATGCCATATGCATTCATTCTCCTATTATCTACAGATATTTCATAATCATTCCACACCTATAATGCTCAGGTAACATATTATACACCTGGTTATATGCCATATGCATTCATTCTCCTATTATCTACAGATATTTCATGTTCATTCCATGTCTAACTTGCCCAAGAAACCTTTTATACATCTACATAATATACACCTAATAAGTTATTATCTTCATTCTTTTTATTTATTCCTTTTCATCATTCTTTTTAGTATGTCCCATTTATCACCCACAACTGGTTTTGGCTACAAATACTGAGGTAAAAAACTCACGCAAAAAGCCCAACACAAAAAACGTCTAGTGTCTTAATCTGCAAACTAGTATCTTTATGGGTAACAATGAAAGCAGCTTCAGTCTAAAGAAACCAGGATTGTTTTTCATACAACATTGGATTATTTCTGACAGGAATTGGGGTGAGGAGACTTTGGTCACATTTCCCGCCCATATTTATGTGTCCTTTATTCACATGAAGATGGAGAGACATTAGAGGGTCAGATGCTGGAGGCTGCACCTGGCCGTGTGGATGCTGCTGCTGCTTCCTCAGCGCAAGGCGGGAGGTGGGGACAAGGCAGAGGGAGAAGGAGCAGAGCTGCAGCCTGACAGGAGAGTGTCCTCACCGCTCACACCCAGGGACAATACAGGAGACTGCACCCTGTGATTCAGTGAAGTGCAGGACAAGTATCACAGGTCACAGGCTGCCACCATGTGAGGCGGCTACTACTACTTCAGCAGGCAGACTATGGACACATTTGACTGGACGCTGCTGCAGGAATGGGAGCTGGATGACTTGTGGTAGGTGCACGTATTTCATGGCTAGTCTTTTATTGTCCAGTGACCCAGACATGTTTATACTTGGTGCTGCCTCGGTCCCCGCACTTCTCTCTTATGGCAGGGATTGTACACATGCCATTGGTGTTCAGGTAAGCGCGGGTATAGTAGACTGTGAGCAGTACTTGCTGTGTACCAGCAGGGGGCGCTGTCACCCCTCACTTAGCGCTGCCTAATGAAGTTCAGTGTCTCCTGTGCCCGGCTCCGCAATGTGACAGGTGCCATGTAGGAAATAGACTGGGTTTTTTGTTGGTTTTTTTTGCATTGTATCCTGCTTTTCATTTGCACCTTTTTTCTTTTAGTTTTAAGTCTCTATTTTATATGTTTTATCTGTGTTTGCTTGATTTTTTTATTATTATTATTATTATACTTTAGCGCTTACAGATGTTATCACACGAATGATAAATTGTGGATTATGAAAATCCCAAAATTTGTTGCTATTTTAACTCCATTCCATTCGGAGTGATTTTATGTGCGCCTGATGTGTTGCCATCATTTTTGCAATATTTTGCAAAACTTGTGAATTTGAATCTGAAGAAAAAGATGCCTTTTTTTGCACAAAATTCATGAACCGTACGCACTATTTTGAAGAAATTTGTACAAAAGTAGCCATCGAATACAAGAAATCATCAATTATACAGACGAGTAACATTAAAAATCTGGGTAAGGGGCGTTCATGTGCCACGATCACTAACATCCAGGGCATACGGCAAGCACATTCCTAGTGTCGCGCTTCGGGATCCGGGCGGTCGGTGGCTCGATGGTTCCCGGACCCGGGGGCACTATCGAACAGTTTTTAAAAGAAAAAGAAAGTCCGACTACGCCACTCGCTGTTTGCGGCCAGAGATAGTAGGGCCGCCTCTGCCGCTTCTCACTGGGGATGATGGATGGGGGCAGCGTGGATGGTGGAGCCCTCCGCGAGCAGGGATTTTCCCTAGGGGTAGGGGAAGGGTTAACGTGGAGGCGCGCGGCAATGAAGCAATCCAGACAAAGAGGGCAGTTTGATGGTTTGTACTCACTGTATTCACACCCTGGCGACGTACTGGATCCCACGTGCAGCCGTGTCCCTGATGGCTTTGCCTGCCGACCTGGTGCCACTCTCCACCTTTGAACTCTGGTATATGTGGGTCCTCCCTGGCGTGGAGAACTTGGAGGTCTTCCTGGTGTCTGGGTCCTGCCGCAGGCAGCTTGGACTATTTAAGGGAATATGTCCCGGTCCCCTCTTTGCTGCTGATGCCTCGAATGTTAATGGTGGCAGATGAGTCTTGAAAACCCACCCGTCTGGCAGAGTTAACAGATGGCTTGAAGTCCTGGTCTGTTCTGGGATCTGCAACTTGTTCGTGCAAAGTACTGTGAGCCCTGGATGTCTAACCCACAGGATCCCTCTGTCCTTGGAGCTTGCTCTCTCGCTCTGCAGTTACTTTCATCCTCTGAGTGGCTGATCTTTCTTCTCAGGTTTTTGCGGTGTCTTTACTACCACTCTGCCGACTTTCTTACTCGTCACTTTCCTTTCTGGTTCTTTCCACTTTCTCTCTGTGTCTCAAGAGTCTCTGGTCTGTCTTGACATCTTTCTTACTACTCCTCTCCTCACAACTTTCCTCATTCACTTCCTAAACTCTTCTGACTGTCCCACTGTTTACCCACACTCCCCAGGTCACTATGTCCTCTGCCAGGTCTGGTCTCTTCCTCTCAGTTGGCTGCCTGTTATCTAACAGTGCCCAGCCCTGTCATTTGGCTAGGTGAGGCTCCCAGCCGGGTACAGCGAGTGTAAATGTCCTGGTGTGCTAGTGTGTGTGTAGTGGCTGGCACAGTTATCTTGGACCTGGGCTGTTACCTTACTTTTGTGACACCTGGTTACCGCAGAGGCATCACACTAGACCCATATTTAACAATGGCTCCATTGATTGGTATTTGATGGGTTTCCATCTGTTTGGTTGTGGTATAGCGCAGGAGGTGGCTATTCCATACAGAACTTATTTTAACCCCGCAGTGACATAGCCAATTTTGGGCTTAAAGGGGTGGCTCACTACTCTGCAATAGTGGTCACATCCCTTTAAAGCTGATACCTTGTTTAGCCAATTGTACCTCTGAGAGGCGCTATTGTGCTCTGCTCATCCCCATGAAGTGACCCCTAAAGCGCCGTGATCTCTGAAATCTGGTGATGTCAGGTCAACTTCCTGTTGACTTGACATCACTGAGTCTGGCCCCAGTCTCAGTGAGTGACTGGGCAGTGGGCAGTGTTTCAGCACGCATCACAGCCCAGCATCACAGCCCAGCATGTCGCGCGCTCTCTCCTTCGCTGCAAAGGACCGCAAGCAGCAACGATGCTGGGCTGTGATGAGTGCTGAAACTCCGTCCACAGCCCAGTCACTCAGGAAGACTAATTAATAGGATAAGGCACTTCCACAATTATAGAGTTCGTATATGGGGTGCTCACGTAGGTTTCCAAACCATATAGTGAGTTAATAAGCACGAGGCACTCCCAGAAAAACGTGAATTTTTTATTGTTATTTCATATTTAGTGCAGTTAAACGTTTCGGTCAATGTATGACCTTCGTCAGTAACTAGCACATGAAATAAATGCACAGGATATCTGGCTTCACAAGTCAGGGATAGCTGTTGGTACACTAATGATTAAGCGTCATTACTGGCCGTCTGTAACAAGGGGTATCCGCGCTTTCAATTTATCTGGGAGTGCCTTGTGCTTATTAACTCAGGAAGACTTGGGCCAGCCTCGGTGATGTCAGGTCAACTGGAAGTTGACGTGACATCACTGGATCCCAGACATCACGGAGCCCGGGGGTCACTTCATGGGGATGAGCAGACCGCAATAGTGGACCTCAGAGGAAGAATTGGCTGAACAAGGTATTTAGAAAAAGCCTTCCCTATCAGTTTTACAGAGATCTGTCCACTATTGCAGAGTAGTGAACCACCTCTGTAATCCCTTCACCCCCCCCCCAACCTGTCTTCATCTTCCAGACCTGGCTAATTTTTTGAATTCTGATCAGTGTCACTTTGACAGGTTATACCTCTGGAACGGTTCAATGAATCCTAGTGACTCTGATACTGTTTGTTTTTTCGTGACATATTGTACTTCATAATAGTATTATATTTAGGACCATATTTTTTGCATTTATTTGTGAAATTTGGTGAAAATTTTGCAATTTTCAAACTGAATTTTTATGTCCCTAAACCAGAGTTATGCCACACAAAATAGTTATTAGGTAACATTTCCCACATGTCTACTTTACATTAGCACAATTTGTCATTTTTCCAACAAAATTTACAAAAACCTTTTTTTAGGGACCACATCACATTTGAAGTGACTTTGAGAGGCAAGACAGAAAATACCCAAAAGTGACATATTTCTGAAAATCACACATAAAACTGCTCAAAACCACATCCAAGAAGTTTATTAACCCTTTAGGTGCTTCACAGCAATGTAGGAGGAAAAAATGAAAATTTTACTTTTTCCCACAAAAAGTTACTTTAGCCCCAAATTTTATATTTTCACAAGGGTAACAAGAGAAAATGTGCCACACAATTTAACCCCATTTTGGAATCTAGTCCTCAGGCTATGTGCGCACGCTGCAGATTTACCATGGATTTTACCGCGGATTTGCTGCAGAAAATCTGTCTAACATTTCTGACGTCATTCCCCAGCAAAACCCATGGGTATAAAAAATGCTGTGCGCACAACTGCGTTTTTTTATACATGTGGATTTACACGTGGAATTTCCGCTACGGAATTAATGTGCATGTCACTTCTTTTCTGCAGGGACCAACCTGCGGAAAAAATGCGGGTGCGGTTTTACCGCTTTTTTGCCGCGAGTGCGATATTCTGCCAGAGGGTGTGGATTTTTCTTAAGAAAAGTCCATTTTCTAGTGCGCACATAGCCTTAAGAAATTTATCTAGTTGTTTGGTGAGCACCTTGAACAATTGGGTGCCTCACAGAAGTTTATAACGTTGAGCCAGAAAATGAAAAAAATAATTTTTACTACAACAATGTTGCTTTTACCCAAAGTCTTTCAATTTTCACAAAGGTAACAGGAGAAAATGCACCATACAGTTTTTTGTGTAATTTCTCCAGACTACGCCGATAGCTCATATGTGTTGGAAATCAGCCCCTTATGTGCCTAAACAGTGGAGCTCCTCCACATGTGACCCCATTTTGGAAACTGGATCCCTCGAGGAATTTATCTAGATGTTTCACGAACAACTTGAACCCCCAGGTGCTTCACAGAATTTTATAACATTAAGCCGTGAAAATAAAAAATACATTTTTACCATAAAAATGTTGCTTTAACCCCTTCAGCCCCCGGGCACTTTCCGTTTTTGCGTTTTTGTTTTTTGCTCCCCTTCTTCCGAGAGGCGTAACTTTTTTATTTTTCCATCAATCTTGCCATATGAGGGCTTGTTTTTTGCGGGACGAGTTGTACTTTTAAATGAAACCATAAGTTTTACCATATAGTGTACTGGAAAATGGCAAAAAAATTCCAAGTGTGGAAAAATTGCAAAAAAAGTGGGATTGTACAATAGTTTTTGGGATATTTTATTCA
This sequence comes from Anomaloglossus baeobatrachus, assembly GCF_048569485.1. Taxonomy (NCBI): domain Eukaryota; kingdom Metazoa; phylum Chordata; class Amphibia; order Anura; family Aromobatidae; genus Anomaloglossus; species Anomaloglossus baeobatrachus. The sequence continues at coordinate 480,056,394 of NC_134354.1, read as the reverse complement.
CCGTGTTCACTATATGGTAAAACTGATGTGTGGGTATGATGCCTCAGGTCGGTGCGAGTTTGTAGACACCAAACATGTATAGGTTTACTTGTATCTAAGGGGTTAAAAAAAATTCACAAGCTTGTCCAAAAAACGTGGCGCACGTTTTGCGCCATTTTCCAAAACCCGTAGCGTTCTCATTTTTCAGGATCTGAGGCTCAGTGATGGCTTATTTTTTGCGTCTCGACCTGACGTTCTTAACGGTACCATTTTTGCGCAGATGCTACGTTTTGATCGCCTGTTATTGCATTTTGCGCAAAATTTGCGGCGACCAAAAAATGTAATTTTGGCGTTTGGAATTTTTTTGCCACTACGCCGTTTACTGATCAGATTCATTGATTTTATATTTTGATAGATCGGGCATTTCTGAACGGGGCGATACCAAATATGTGTGTATTTTTTTAACCCTTTAATTTTCAATGGGGTGAAAGGGGGGTGATTTGAACTTTTAGGTTTTTTTATTTTTTTTAATTTTTTAAAACTTTTTTTTTACTTTTTTTTTTAATTTTACTAGTCCCCCTAGGGGGCTATTGCGATCAGCAATCCGATCGCTCTGCACTATCTGCAGATCTCAGCTACAGAGCTGAGAACTGCAGATTTGCTGCTTCACTTTCAATGCCGGCTGTATTCCGGCATTGAGAGGAAGTGACTCATGTTAGCTACAGGCGTCATCACATGACCCTGTGCTACCATGGCAACCGCCGAAAGTCATGTGATCATGTCACGTGACTTCCGGTGGGGGCGGGGTAAGTCACTGTCATGGCGGCGCCCATATACATATCGCTGCCAAGACTTTGGCAGCGAAATGTAAGGGGTTAATGGCCGCGGGTGGAAGCAATTCCACCCGCGGCTAGCAGGCACACATATCAGCTGTTGATAACAGCTGATATGTGCACATCTCGCCGCCGCCTGCCGGCGGCAGGGGCGGGGCTTACCGGCACACGATCCATGACGTATCTAGTACGTCATGGGTCGTTAAGGGGTTAACCCTAAATTTTTCATTTTCACAAGGTTAACAGGAAAAAATGCACCTTACAATTTGGGGTGCAATTTCCCCTGAGTACGCCAATACCCCATATGTGGTCAAAAACTACTTTTGAGGTACAGTGCAAAGTGAAGAAGGTAAGTAGCGCCATATTGGAGTGCAGCTATATTTGGAATGGTTTGTGGGAGTCATGTCACATTGGAAGAGCACCTGAGGTGCCAATGTAAGGGGTGGATGGACCCCTGGTGGAGCAGAAGACGTTTTCCCCCCTGAAGATGCCCCACGCTGGGGTGGCAAGTGATGCTGATGTGATATTATTTGTGGTTGTAGTAGTAACCGGTGCCCCCACTAGGTGTCAGGGTGGAGCAGTGGTCCCTCTGGGAACAGTGACAGGAGAAGGAGGGGCAGGACAGCCTAGGGGGAGGGATAGAGGGCTCTGTAGCAGAGTGAGAGTTGTAGTTAGAGCAGTGTGTGTTGAGACAGAGAGAAGCAACGGGGCAGAGTGTGGGAGCGATACGTGGCAGATAGCCAAAGAGAGAGAAAGTGCCTCGACTAAGAGAAACAGAAGCATTCGGGTAAGACCCGTACGAGCATAGACAGAGAAGCAGAAGTGTATGGGCAAAGCCCGTAGTGGCGGAGTACGAGTATAGGTGAAGAGACAGAAGTAGACGGGTAACGCCCGCAGAAGAGACACAGAAGTAGTCCCCCGGCAAGAACTGTAATTTGGAACTGAAGTGTTTGTGTGCCGAAACTGTACAGCAAGATAAAAGCGATGTGCAATAAAATGCCTTTTGGTTCACCAGCTGACTGTCTGCGGCGTTTTACTAAGACTGAAGAAGTGCCCCTGCCATCCACACTCTGCCCCACCAATGAAACCCCTGCCTTAATAGTGACGGCCGGGCCGGGGGTCAGCCTGATGCATAAAGTGGCCATGACTGCACCCCCCAAGGCACCCCCTGACCCCGTTACACCAGCACAGCAGAAATCACACACATAAGCGACCCCATTTTGCAAACTGTACCCCTCAATTAATTCATCCAGGATGGCAGTGAGCATACTGACACTATAGGTGTGTCACAAAATGTTATTCTATAGAGTGGTGAACAAAGAATAATTACCGTATTTTTCAGATTATAAGACACACTTTTCCTCCCAAAAATTTAGGAGGAAATTGAGGAGTGCATCTTAAAATCCAAATGTAGCTTACCAGGGGGTGGTGGAGAGGGGTCATAGGAGGCTGGAGGAATGCTGTGTGCTGTTGTGCGGCAGGCAGCGGCTCTGTTGTGCGGTGGGCAGTGAGGTCTCTGCGGCGGTCAGTGACTCTGTCGTGCAGCAGGCAGTGAGGTCTGTGCAGTGGGCAGCGGCTCTGTTGTGTGGCGGGCAGGGAGGTCTGTGCGGCAGGCAGCAGCTCTGTTGTGCAGCGGGCAAAGAGGTCTGTGCGGCGGGCAATGAGGTCTGTGCGGCGGGCAGCGGCTCTGTCATGCAGCGGGCAGTGAGGTCTTTGCGGCATGCAGCGGCTCTGTCGTGCAGCGGGCAGTGAGGTCTGTGCGGCGGGCAGTAAGGTAAGAGCCATTCTGAAGATGTCTGCAGTGAGGGCTTCAAATAATGACGCCCAGGGTCGGGGCATGCGCAGATGGAGCTCTCAACTCAGGCTCTCATCTGCGCATTCGCCAACTCCGACTGCCATTTCTTTGAAGCCCTCACCGCCGACATCTTCAGAATGTCCCGTGACTCGCCACCCGCAGCGAGCAGCAGCACAGAGCAGCGCCCGCTGCCTAGTTACTGCCCCAGGACACAGCAGCACCAGCTGCTCCAGGACAGCACCGCAGCCCTCAGTGAACATCTGAGCCTCCCTCTGCAGCGCCGCAGCATCGCCGTACTCCAGCACTGCCGCTGCCTCCTGTGACCCCGGCTCCACCACAGCTGCTGTCCCCCAGTAAGACATCACTGTATTATAAAACGGACCCCATTTTTTTTTTACATTTTTTTTCTCTAAATTTGGGGTGCGTTTTATAATCAATTGCGTCTTATAAAATGAAAAATACAGTACATTTTTCCACTAAAATGTTGGTTTAACCCCAGGTTTCTAATTTTTGCAAATGCAACAGGTAAAAAAGGGGCTCATAATATGTTGCACAATTTCTCCTGAATGGGGCAATACCCCACATGTGACTGTACAGTACTGTTTGAACGCATCACAGGGCTTGAGAAGGAATTAGCGCCATTTGATTTTTGGAGCACAGATTTTCTTAGATTAGTTTACGAATACCATTTACAGTGCCCAAAGTGCCGAAACAAGAGAACCCCCCCCAAATGACCGAATATTGGAAATTGGTTCCCTCTAGGAGTTCATCTATGGGGTGTAGTGACAATTTAGTCTCTGGAATACATCCATTGTGTCAAACGCAGTGAATGTTGCTGAATTAAAAATTACAAATAAGCCCTTGTTGTGCCCAGTACATTGTAGTGCCCATACATTGTGCTCAGCTGGTGCTTCTGGAAACCTGCATGTCATAAATTAAGCGGGCTTTCCTCACTACAATAAGGTCAGGTATGTGGACACTAACTGTGGTTCAGGCAGATTGTGGGGCTCAGAAGGGAGGGGGGCATTTGGTGTTTTTCCAAACACACAAAGAAATGCTGCAGTGTTTTTGTCAACCCAAAATTGGAGGAAAAAAAAAGCAACATGTGCACAGCATTTCTGAATTCTCATGCTGCAAAAAAAATGCAGCGTGCACATGTAGCCTTAAGGCCCCGTCACACTAAGCAACATCGCTAGCAACATCGCTGCTAACGAACAACTTTTGTGACGTTGCTAGCGATGTTGCTTAGTGTGACATCCAGCAACAACCTGGCCCCTGCTGTGAGGTCGTTGGTTGTTGCTGAATGTCCTGGGCCATTTTTTAGTTGTTGCTGTCCCGCTGTGAAGCACAGATCGCTGTGTGTGACAGCGAGACAGCAACAACTGAATGTGCAGGCAGCAGGAGCCGGCTTCTGCGGAGGCTGGTAACCAATGTAAACATCGGGTAACCAAGAAGCCCTGTCCTTGGTTACCCGATATTTACCTTTGTTACCAGCCTCCGCCGCTCTCACTGCCTGTGCTGCCGGCTCCTGCTCTGTGCACATGTAGCTGCAGGACACATCGGGTTAATTAACCCGATGTGTGCTGTAGCTAGGAGAGCAAGGAGCCAGCGCTAAGCATTGTGCGCTGCTCCCTGCTCTCTGCACATTTAGCTGCAGCACACATCGGGTAATTAACCCGATGTGTGCTGTAACTAGGAGAGCAGGGAGCCAGCGCTAAGCGGTGTGCGCTGCTCCCTGCTCTGTGCACATGTAGCTGCAGCACACATCGGGTAATTAACCCGATGTGTGCAGTAACTAGGAGAGCAGGGAGCCAGCGCTCAGTGTGCGCTGCTCCCTGCTCTCTGCACGTGTAGCTGCGTGCGCTGGTAACCAAGGTAAATATCGGGTTGGTTACCCGATATTTACCTTAGTTACCAAGCGCAGAATCTTCCACGCGGCGCTGGGGGCTGGTCACTGGTTGCTGGTGAGCTCACCAGCAACTTGTGTAGCGACGCTCCAGCGATCCCTGCCAGGTCAGGTTGCTGGTGGGATCGCTGGAGCGTCGCAGTGTGACATCTCACCAGCAACCTCCTAGCAACTTACCAGCGATCCCTATCGTTGTTGGGATCGCTGGTAAGTTGCTTAGTGTGACTGGACCTTTAGGCTATGTGCGCACTTTGCGTCGAGGTAGTTGCAGTTCAAAAAGCATCCTCTGGCAGAAAGGACAATGCTTTTGGCTTTAAAAATGCATGTGAAACGCAAAGAAAGTAGCCTATGCGCACCTTGCCGTTTTCATGAGTTTTTAGTGCTTTCCTAATTGTTTTAGTTAAAACTGTTATTTAATGTTTTTCATGCTTGTCTCTGCTGCCATCTACTGGTCAGACCTTTTGGCTCCTCTGTTTCTTTTGTCCAGCCCATGGGGGGGTCTGCTCATCCTCTTGCATCACTTCCTGGCATATTCCGTTCAGCCAGAGTTTTTGTGAGAATCACATCCCTTATTGGAGCTGCTAGAAGCAAAGTCTTCTGACCTTAGTGGCTTCAGAAACAAGCATCACAAGAGAACCACAATGCCAGGTACTTGGACTACTGTACTCTGCATGTCCTAACCTTTGGAGAAAATAAACCACCATTGTTTCATCTCAGCATGTGCATGTTTAACTTTGGAGCGCTCTGGTCCTGTCTGCCTCACCTATAGGAAAAACGAAGGTAAGATTCTCACAACATCTCACAACTACGCCCCTTCAATCGCCTTTAAGTGGGGACAGAACATCCGGTGCTTTTAGAAACGCTGCAGTTTTGTATTAAATTGAATGGATGGGAAACACAGCCAAAATGGCAAAATCAATTGACATGTTGCTTCTTTAAACGCTGAGTTTTTGCCCAAATTTATGCAAATTAAACGCAGCGTTTTGAACAGCATGGTGTGCACAAGAAAGCTCAATGTCCCATTGACTTTGCTTGAAAAGCATAATGCAAGCATTTTGGCATGAAAACGCTGCAGTTCAAAAAGCAGTGGAAAAGCAGGTAATAAAAGCAAAGTGCGCACATAGCCTTATAGTTTGTTAGGTTTGGCTACTATCACACTAAAAACAAAGGTTTTTTTGTATCACTGAATTTTGAATTCTGTAGTTTATTTTTTTTTATTTTTCTGCCAACGGGGTTATGTGAGGACTTGTTTTTTGCAGGATCAATAGTTTTCTTTGGTATCATTTTGGGCCACATAATATGTTGTGATCACTTTCTATTCTGATTTTTGTGAAGCAGAATAGAAAAGAAACAGCAATTCAGGAATTGTTTTTTTTTTTTTTTTTTTTTACCACCGGTCACCGGGTTTTCTTCGGGTTAGTACAGCAATACCACGTTTAGGCCCTGTGTGTACAATGCAGTTTTTGATGCATTTTTGGTGCAGTTTGTTGCCCTAAACTGCATGCATTTCCTTCCCCAGTAAAGTTGATGAAAATTCAGAAAGGCTGTGCACACATTGCTTATTTTTTCCTTGCAGTTTTGATTGCAGAAAAAGAAGCAGCATGTCAATTCTTTGACCCTGTGCGCACACTGCGTTTTTACCGGTGTTTTTTTGCTGCAGAAATTTCTTGAGAAAATAGTTGTAACCTTTCTGCAGACATTCCCCAGCAAAGCCTATGGAAAAAAAATAGCTGTGCACACACTGCGGTTTTTTTTTTCCTCAGGAACATTCTTTCTGCAGAATTTCTTGAGAAAAAAGAATGAGCATGTAACTTCTTTTTTGCAGGTACCTGTGTTTTTGCCATAGATAATGGTAAAAGGCGCAGGGACCAACCCGCGGAAAAAAAGCATCAAAAACGCACATGCGTTTTTTGGTGCGTTATTGGTGGTTTTTTTGAACGCTAGTGCGCTAATCTTTCACACTCTCGAGAAATTTCTTGAGAAAAATCCTTTTTCTAGTGCGCACAGGCCCTTTGGGTGTTTTTGACCTGCATTTGCCATTGAAAACAGAGGGTATGTTTTTCGCTGAAGGAACAAAACTGCAGCGTGCGCACATAGCCTTAAATAGTGTTTTTCATGTTTTGCTCCTTTTACACCATAAAATTTACATTGCTGTGTTCTGAGAGGTATGGCTTTTTTATTTTTTTTGCTGCACTGTCACAACCTTCAGGGATCATGCTGCAGGCATGAACGCTAAGACTTCCCGTAGTCTGGTAACCCAGAGTTCGTTATGACGACTTCGAGTCACCATGACGATGATCGTACCTTCATGATTACATCGTGTGGGCACTGATTAGATTCCTCTCCCAATCCCCTAAGTGCCGTGATCAGTATCGATTGCGAGATTTAGGAGATTAAACAGCCAGGGACAGCGTGAGGACAGTCCCTAGCTGTGAGGGCTGGGGCTCAGCTATCAGATAAACCAGCTCCTGGCGGTGATTCTTAGGGTACAGCTCCTGAGCCCCCGCAATAACCATGACATACTGAGTGCATCCTTGGTCGTTAAGGCACTGACATCCAGGACGTATCCAGTACATCCAATGTTGCAAAGCGGTTAAAGGTCAAACTCCATTTTTCAAATCTGACCAATGTCTCTTTATGTGGTAATTACCCTGGAACGCTTTTCTATATCACAATAATTCCTTGATTCCTTGATCAGAAAACCTGCATCCATTATGCAGTGTTTCTGCAGCGATTTGACGCGCACATGTGCTGTCAAATCGCTCCAGAATATTCAGCAGTTACGTGCGCATGAGCCCTTACGCTGGACACCGTCTAACCTCTGTTCGGTGTTGTCCTTTTCAGAAGTGCACAAAACAGTGGTCAGCTGTGGTTTTATGCACCACTAAAAAGACGGACAACAACAATTTATACTACACACTGAGTCCAAGGTGACTTCATCTGCCTCATTATAGGGAATCTTCCATCGGGGGTTCCATCTGAATCATGTTTTTTTGAGATTTAGGCTATGTGTCCACGGTAGAATGTACCTGCGGATTTTTCTGCCTGAAAATCCGCGACTTTCGCGGCAAATCCGCACCCGCGGATTTGCCGCGGATTTGCCGCGGATTTACCGCGGATTTGCCGCGGATTTTGATGCGGATTTTTTTTTTTCTTTTTTCCCCATTCAAAACCAAAAATCCGCACCAAATCTGCACCAAACAATTGACATGCTGCAGATTTTTCCGGATCAAAATCCGCGGCAAATCCGCAGCGGAAAAATCCGCAGCATGGACACAGCATTTCCAAAATGCCATTGAAATGGCTTGGAAGTGCCGCTGCTGCAGATTTTTGGCAAATCCGCGGCAAAATCCGCGGTAAATCCGCAGCGTGGGCACATAGCCTTAGGGTGCAGTTCCACTTGCATATAGCTTTCGATGCGAGAGCATAAGGCTATGTGTCCACGGTAGAATGTACCTGCGGATTTTTCTGCATGAAAATCCGCGACTTTCGCGGCAAATCCGCACTCGCGGATTTGCCGCGGATTTTGATGCAGATTTTTTTTTTTTTTCCCCATTCTATACCCAAAATCCGCAAAAAATAATTGACATGCTGCAGATTTTTCCGCATCAAAATCCGCGGCAAATCCGCAGCGGAAAAATCCGCAGCATGGACACAGTATTTCCAAAATGCCATTGAAATGGCTTGGAAGTGCCGCTGCTGCAGATTTCGGGAAATCCGCGGCAAATCCGCGGCAAAATCCGCGGTAAATCCGCAGCGTGGGCACATAGCCTTAGAAGCGATATGCTAATGACCCTCTGCTGTGAGTGTGAGCTGAGGGTCATGCGACTGTGATCCGATCTTGTGGAAAAGAGGGAGGCAGTGTGGCGCCCCTGACCTGGTCAGGCACCACAGAGTATTGCACCCATGCGGGAGCAATGCTTCCAGGTAATCTCCAAAGGCCAGGATGAGGTGCACACACAAACACATAGTGACCAGGTCTCCCACATCACTAGAGGGGACCCTTGGGTAGCCAGTAGGGGTTAACTTTCAATTCCCAGCTGGGGGTGTGTTCAGGGGCTGGTTGCTAGGAAGCAGGGCAGAGAGAGAGAGAAAAGAGGAGAGTCTGGAGGAAGAAGTTGAAGTGTGTGGAAGGGAGCAGAGGAGCTCTCGTGTCAGACAGTTCCTGAGGAGTGCAGTAGCTGAAAGCGGGGGAGAAAGGAGTACCGTGGGTCGGCCTGAAAATCATCCAGAGAGAAGGGTGGCTGAGTACGGAGATCCCGGTATCCGAGCACACAAGGGGAACTAGGTCCCCAGTACAGGCAGCAGATCATCCAGAGCTGCTTAACCTACAGGTGAGGGGGGTACTTCATGCCCTCACCACGACTACACAGAGCTTGAGCCAAGCAGCAATCACCAGGCCCATAAGGGGACAGGGCCAGAAGCCATCCCACCAAGGCCACGCTGCCGGCAGACGAGCCAGAGAGAGGGGAGCAGGGTGGTAACAGCTTCCCTGGAGGGGTCCTACCACGCTTCAAGCAAAGGATCCTCCTAAAACAGAGAGTGCAAGGAAGGCGAGTGGACAGCTACCCTCAGAACGGCCTCCTGGAATTCCTGGTTCAACCTGGTTATCACAGTGTCGCCCGGGCATCTCACCGTGACCTCCAAACAGTGAGTAAACACGTTGAAAGACTTCTTGGACTGTGTTTGAGTCATTCTGCGACCTGTGGTCCCACACACATACACCGGGGCCTGGGGCTTGCCTCACTCTCAGGGGGCTAATATACTGACTGCACCCACCATCAGCCCCAGGCATCCCTTAATCTGCAGTGGCGGTCCCCGCTGACCGCAATACTGAGAGTGGCGTCACGACAATCCTAAAAGAAGGTTCCCTACCTGTGACCAGACTGTTCCATCCACGTGGAGTCCCTGAAGGTACTGCACCGACACATACTAGCGGGGCTTCACAACATCTGGCGTCACGAACAGGATAAGGACTAGACCTGTTCAGACAGGTGACCGTGCGCCTCAGAGGTCCGACCGCAAAAATTGAACCGCCGCCATATTGCCATCTTCAAAAGCGCGCGCTGCAGCCCGCGCGAGGGAAAAAAGCACCGCCCACGAAGAGGTGTGGCCGCCCCAGAATCCCCACAATTCAGAGAGCGTTCTGATCCAGGAAGTGGAAAGGGGGCGCGCAGATTTGTTTGAAGAAAAATGGACGCTGCAGGAGGTAATGCCCCTGGTCACGGCGACGCAGCCCAAGCGATGCCAGCCCCCGTCGCGCTGGACGCAGCAGCGCCTGGTGCCGGTGCCGCGGTCGCAGCCGCGCCGGCTGAAATCTCCCCCATAATGCCAGTTTCCTTGCTGTATGTCCCAGGAGCGCAATGGCTGCCCCAATACGCCGGTAAAATAGACACGCTGACCGGGTTTAAGAAGAAGATCAGCACCCTGCTAGACATGCACGCGATGACTGGTAAGCAGAGGGCCGCTGTGGTGCTGGGACAATTGACTGAGGCAGCAGAATTGGAAGCTGAGTCCTGGACCAATGATGACCGGAGCTCTGTTGAGACCATCTTTGCCAAACTAGCAGCTGCTTTTGAACACCGCACAGAGGGAGAGCTGAGGACGGACTTCTATAACTGCCGTCAGAAGCCCCAAGATAGTATAAGAGACTATGCCCTCAGGCTGCAGGCTGCACTACGGGCTCTCAAGCTGGTGGACCCTGTCAGTGATCAGGAAGGAAACCGGATGATGAAGGAACAATTCTTGCGGGGCCTGCGCTCGCCTGAGGATGGGAAGCAGATGAAGCTGTGGTCCCTGGAACACCCTGACGTGGACTTTGCCATTCTGAAAGACAGGGCAGTGAAAGCACTCCAACCTCCTGTGGACACAGACCCCGTCGCACCAGCATGGCCTGCCAGTTCCACGGCTGCAGGAGCGGAATCCTCCTCGCAGGCCCTGGTAACTGCAAAAGGACTCAACACGCCAGCAGAGACCATAAATACACTATCCTCCCAGGTGCAACAGCTCACTAAGGACGTCGCACAAATCCTGAAAGCAATGCAGTTGCCCTCAGAGACCAAAGTCCCTCATCGGATCCTGCTAGCTGACAACCCAGAGGACGTCCCTTGGATGCGGAGGAGAAGAGGTCCCCCAACCCGAGGCAGGAGCAGTGATCGCTATGACTCATCTGGACAACCCATCTGTCGTCGTTGCCAGGAGGCAGGACACTATGCAAGGGCCTGTCCTTTAAACGAGCCAAACCTGGGGCCGGGGGCCAGTCCTCAGGATTAAGAAGATCAGGCCCAAGTCGCTGCTGTGATCAGTACGTGGGTGGACGTCCTGTCCTGTCCATCGTCCTGGACGGGATCCCTACCCCGGCATTATTGGACACCGGCTCTCAGGTCACCACAATCCCGTATGTCCTTTATCGTAGGTTTTGGTCGGACGACGATCTCCGACCACCGGACCCCTCCCTCACCATCTATGCTGCCAACGGACAACCTATAGACCAGATCGGGGTCAAAGAGGTAACCATAAAGGTGGGAAGGCAGGAAATGAAGGGACAGGGACTGATTGTTGTGGACACTGATATTAGAGAAAGGAACCCGCAAATGATTTTAGGCACTAATGTCATAGAAAATTGCCTAGGGGAAGTGTTGTTGTTGCTTCACCAGATTGTTGAAGGTGCTGAGGGCAGGTCGCAAAGAGCCTTGCAAAAGGAGATCCGAATCATTCTGAGGAAGCAACAGGTAAAACAGGCTGGCGGTGAGATTGGTAGTGTACGGGTGATGGATGCTAACCCCATTGTGATACCCCCACGGAGTGAAATGATGATGTGGTGTAGAGCAGCGGTAGGTCTCAGAGGACAAGATTACCAGGCTGTACTAGAGCCCACTCATTCAGACCACTGGCCCACGATTCTGACAGCCAGGGGGGTAGTTGACGTACACAAGGGACGAGTGCCTGTACGAGTGTTGAACTGTGGGGAGGAGGAAGCCAGACTACCAAGGTACGCTACCATAGCCAAACTGTTTACATGCTCAAATGACGCCATAACACCTGTAGGTCCCCTGACACAAGCTGACTCAAAAGAGGGCGAGACCTCCCAAAAGCAGTTAGAGGATTGGTGCCAGAAACTACACGTGGGGACTGACTCTACACCCGACTACCAGAAACATGGGGTTTACAGGGTCGTGCAGGAATACGAGCAGGTCTTTAGTAAGAACCCACTAGACTTTGGTAGGATCAAAGGGGTGCAACATCACATACCCACAGGCAGTCATCCTCCCATTAAGGAAAGACATAGGCCTATTCCACCAGCCCATTACCAGCGCACAAAGGACATGCTGAAGGACATGAAGGAGGCAGGCGTCATAAGGGACAGTTGTAGCCCCTGGGCGGCTCCCCTGGTCCTGGTGAGAAAGAAGGATGGCACGATGAGGATGTGTGTGGATTACAGACGGATAAATCAGATAACACACAAGGATGCCTACCCTTTGCCAAGGATAGAGGAATCCCTCGCTGCCTTGAAAGCCTCTAACTACTTTTCTACCCTAGATCTTACTAGTGGCTACTGGCAAGTATCTGTAGCAGAAGAAGATCGGGAGAAGACGGCCTTCACCACCCCATTGGGCCTCTGTGAGTTCAACAGCATGCCATTTGGACTCTGCAATGCCCCCGGGACCTTCCAGAGGCTTATGGAATGCTGCCTAGGGCACCTCAACTTTGAAACCGTCCTGCTCTACCTGGATGATGTCATCGTGTACTCCAAGACCTACGAGGACCACCTGAAACACCTGGCTGAAGTCTTTGAAGCACTATCCCGATATGGAATGAAGTTGAAACCATCCAAGTGCCATCTACTGAAGCCAAAGGTCCAGTACCTAGGTCACGTGGTCAGTGCAGAAGGAGTAGCACCGGACCCAGAGAAGGTCACAGTCATCCAGGAATGGCCCACACCTACTACCGTCCGGGAGGTACGTCAGTTCCTTGGCTTGGTAGGCTACTACAGAAGGTTCATCAAGGGCTACACGAAAATGGCAGCGCCTTTGCAAGAGCTCCTGGTAGGCCACCAAAAGAAGAAAGGAAAGATCTCCGGCCCGCCATTTCACTGGGGAGAAGCAGAAGAACACTCCTTCAGACAAATGAAAGGGGCCTTGACGGGTGAAGAGATCCTAGCCTACCCTGACTACGGTCTGCCATTCGTACTGTACACAGATGCCAGTAATGTGGGACTGGGAGCAGTGCTTTCACAGGTGCAGGGAGGCAAAGAGCGTGTGATTGCTTACGCCAGCAGGAAGCTCAGGCCTACTGAAAGAAACCCGGAGAATTATAGCTCATTCAAGCTAGAGTTCCTGGCCATGGTATGGGCTATCACAGAGCGGTTCAAGCACTACCTGGCAGCCACCAAATTCACTGTCTTCACGGACAACAACCCCCTGACCCACTTGGATACTGCTAAATTGGGTGCCATGGAGCAGCGTTGGGTAGCCCGACTGGCGAATTATGACTTTACTGTCAAGTATCGAGCTGGCCGCAAGAACGGCAACGCAGATGCTCTGTCCAGGATGCCTCACCTAGCAGACGAGGGTGAAGATGTAGATGATCTTGAAGAGATTGAGCTGCCAGCGTTCCATCGCCATGGAGCAAAACAGTGTCGGCAGTCGCGTGCCAACCGCCAAGAGGTGACCCTGAACCCACTACCTCACTACAACTGGAAGGAGACCCAGGAAAATGATCCAGCGGTAGGCTTGGTAAAGAAACTGATCAGCCAGCCGGGCGCCAGCCTTGACAAAGGAGCCCCACCTGAGGCACAGTACCTATGGAAGGAGAGGGGTCGATTATTCATCTATCAAGACAAACTTTACAGGAGCATCATTGACCCGAGGACGCATGAGAAGGTGTGGCAAGTGATTGTACCACAGAAGGATACGAGGATGGTGCTAGAAGCCTATCACAATGGTGCAGGCCACTTTGGTTGGAAGAAACTGGAGGCCCTACTTAAAGTAAGATTCTACTGGGTGGGCATGAGATCTGCCCTAGAGAAGTGGTGTCGAAACTGCGGGCCCTGCAATCTTGGAAGAAAAGACCAGCACAGCCAGAGAGCACCACTCCAGCCAATCCAAACTAAACGGCCCCTGGAGATCGTGGCCCTGGACCATGTAAAGTTGGCACCCAGCAGACAAGGCTACAACTACGCTCTCACTATGGTTGACCACTACTCCAGATTCCTGGTGGTAGTACCAGTCAAGGACTTGACAGGTCAGACTGCAGCCAAAGCTTTCCAGACACACTTCTGTCGACCACATGGCTATCCAGATCAAGTGCTCACTGACCAAGGACCAGCCTTTGAAGCTGAAGTGTTTAAGGAGTTTTGTAACCTATACGGCTGCCAGAAGATCCGTACTACGCCTTACCATCCTCAGACCAATGGCATGTGTGAGAAGATGAACCACATCATTCTCGACCTTCTGAAGACGCTCCCACTAGAAGAACGAAGTCAGTGGCCGGAAAAGCTGCCCGATCTAGTGGACATGTATAACAACATCCCTGTGAGTTCCACGAACTGCACACCGGCATACCTGATGAGGGCCAGACCAGGGAGATTGCCAGTAGATCTGGAAATGGGAGTTGAGACCCCTGAAGACCATCTACAAGGTGCTGATTGGGATTCCAACCGCCAAGCCCAATACAAGAAAGTACAAGAGTGTGTGGAGCGAAGCCTGACTCAGCAGCGTGAGAAACAAGAAAAGGCCTACAATCGAAAAGCACCTGCTGTTCCTTTGATGCCAGGAGATATAGTTCTCAAAAGAAAGAGAAGACGTCATAAACTTGACAATCACTGGGAAGAAGAACCCTATACTGTGTTACCATCGACGCTTAGCAATGAAAAGACATGCCTTATCAGCAAAGATGGAGGAAAAACAACAGCTGTCGTTTCTAGAGATCGCTTAAAGAAATGTCCTGAACAACTAAGAATCCCTGAAGAAATTCTCAACCCTTTGCCAGTTCAAGAACCAAAAGAAAAGATGATCCATACTGTACTTGGAGATTTTCCAGCAAGTTGGCCTCAATACAATGGAGCAGTAGTTATTCCGGTTATTACATTCACTCAATCTAGAGAAGTAAGAGACCCAGAAGAACCTGTTCAGAACCTGGAAGAGCCAAATGTAGCTGAAGCAGAAGACCATGCACTGGTATCAATACCTAGTACACCTATTATTCACATTGAGACACATACATCGGGTGGGAGGACACAACCTCAGACAGATGACAGTATAGTACTGCGTAGATCAACCCGCAGCAACTTTGGTCAGCTCCCATTACGCTATAGAGAAAGTACAGTTTAGTTCAAAGTGACGGTATGAAATGTAATGTTTAACCTGTTTACAGTTAAGTAACGTTTAAGTGAAATGTGCCCACAAGGACTATTGTGAGACCTCTTTAAAATGTTTTCTTTGCACTAGTTCACGTGCACTTTAAAAAAATGGACCACCGGTTATGAACTGGCTTTAACCACAAACTTTTGCATTGTAAAAAGTTACCTCCTTGGTATCAACCACAGAGTCTGCCTGTTGAGGGGCATGGCTCTGCACCAACAAGGGGGCACGCCTGTTTATGGGGCCTGCCCACCAACACTCGGAAGCGGGTACGCCTGTTTATGGGGCCTACCTTACACCACTCTCCTCAGGAGAGGAAGATTGGAGGAAAGGTCTGGGGAATGTGATGGCCCAGCCCTGGTCACCAAAAGGACCGGCGACCTACCTCCTGGAGGTTTTTGGGTGGGGTTCGGACATGTGGGTGGTTGGTGGTGGAATGGTACCTGGTATGTTTAAATGTAAATAATTGCCCCTGTGTGGGAAAAGTTTGTATTTACCTTTTTCTCTTGTCTTTGCAGCCCGAGGACGTGCTGATGATAACTAAGGGGGAATGTGGCGCCCCTGACCTGGTCAGGCACCACAGAGTATTGCACCCATGCGGGAGCAATGCTTCCAGGTAATCTCCAAAGGCCAGGATGAGGTGCACACACAAACACATAGTGACCAGGTCTCCCACATCACTAGAGGGGACCCTTGGGTAGCCAGTAGGGGTTAACTTTCAATTCCCAGCTGGGGGTGTGTTCAGGGGCTGGTTGCTAGGAAGCAGGGCAGAGAGAGAGAGAAAAGAGGAGAGTCTGGAGGAAGAAGTTGAAGTGTGTGGAAGGGAGCAGAGGAGCTCTCGTGTCAGACAGTTCCTGAGGAGTGCAGTAGCTGAAAGCGGGGGAGAAAGGAGTACCGTGGGTCGGCCTGAAAATCATCCAGAGAGAAGGGTGGCTGAGTACGGAGATCCCGGTATCCGAGCACACAAGGGGAACTAGGTCCCCAGTACAGGCAGCAGATCATCCAGAGCTGCTTAACCTACAGGTGGGGGGGTACTTCATGCCCTCACCACGACTACACAGAGCTTGAGCCAAGCAGCAATCACCAGGCCCATAAGGGGACAGGGCCAGAAGCCATCCCACCAAGGCCACGCTGCCGGCAGACGAGCCAGAGAGAGGGGAGCAGGGTGGTAACAGCTTCCCTGGAGGGGTCCTACCACGCTTCAAGCAAAGGATCCTCCTAAAACAGAGAGTGCAAGGAAGGCGAGTGGACAGCTACCCTCAGAACGGCCTCCTGGAATTCCTGGTTCAACCTGGTTATCACAGTGTCGCCCGGGCATCTCACCGTGACCTCCAAACAGTGAGTAAACACGTTGAAAGACTTCTTGGACTGTGTTTGAGTCATTCT
This sequence comes from Anomaloglossus baeobatrachus, assembly GCF_048569485.1. Classification (NCBI taxonomy): domain Eukaryota; kingdom Metazoa; phylum Chordata; class Amphibia; order Anura; family Aromobatidae; genus Anomaloglossus; species Anomaloglossus baeobatrachus. The sequence goes on along the minus strand of NC_134354.1, from coordinate 480,040,134 downwards.
GCGACCTGTGGTCCCACACACATACACCGGGGCCTGGGGCTTGCCTCACTCTCAGGGGGCTAATATACTGACTGCACCCACCATCAGCCCCAGGCATCCCTTAATCTGCAGTGGCGGTCCCCGCTGACCGCAATACTGAGAGTGGCGTCACGACAATCCTAAAAGAAGGTTCCCTACCTGTGACCAGACTGTTCCATCCACGTGGAGTCCCTGAAGGTACTGCACCGACACATACTAGCGGGGCTTCACAGCAGCTCTATCACGTGCCTAGGCCCTTGCTGGCTATGAACTTACCCTGTGTAGAGAAGGCCAGCGAGACGTTAGTCTCGCCACTGCAATAAGACAACATGAGAAAGGTTAGACAAACAGGTGGGGAAAGACACAACAAATAAGACTCCATGGCTTCTCCAGCAGTAATTTCTCAGCTTCTCTAGAGTTAGGCTACTTCAAAGTAGACAGAATACATATGAACTAGAATTGATGGAATTAAGCAAGCTCCAACTCAGGAGGAACGAAGAGTGGGCACTAAAGAGGATCTGAAATGAACTATATGCTGTGATCTTCTGAACTCAGATCACCCTGAGATCACATCAGGCCATGACACATTCATGACACCTTAACAACAGACTACCGACCATGTGCTTTTCTTGGCTGTGTATCAAAATAAGTTTTTTTTTTTAAATAATAATTAAAAAAAATTGCATGGGGTTCCTCTTATTTCGATACACAGCCAAGATAAGCACACAGCTGGCAGCTACAGCATGTAGCAGTATGCTATATCTGTGCTGGGTATCAAAACAGAGGGGGACCCAATTTTTTTATTTTATTTGTTTTTGCACCACTATGGATACACAGACAGAGTCTGTAATTCCAAGCAGTTAGACATGCTATCACACAGGTTAAGGGCGTGCTCTGACTGCAACCAATCACAGATGCCAGGATTGCCGGTGGGCGGGAGAAGCAGTGCATATGCATGAGGAGAATGAGCAACCCTGGAATGAGTGTTACAGCCACTCGGAGACTGGTAAATATAACATGCCTGCTTTATCCCTATTTTCTTTCTTTTTCCTTTACGTTTTTTTAATTATCCAGATGGCCAGATCCGGATAGCTGCCCAGAGTTCTCTGACATCTCCGGGGTGGGTGCACGGCTACTTGGTATCCTTCTGAGATCCAGACTTTTACAGGCCGAATTTGCCCATTACTAGATTTGGGCAATATATAGAAAGGGATTTAGATAAAAAGGTCTTTAAGGCCCCGTCACACTAAGCAACTTACCAGCGATCCCAACAATGATAGGGATCACTGGTAAGTTGCTAGGAGGTTGCTGGTGAGATGTCACACTGCGACGCTCCAGCGATCCCACCAGCAACCTGACCTGGCAGGGATTGCTGGAGCGTCGCTACACGAGTTGCTGGTGAGCTCACCAGCAACCAGTGACCAGACCTCAGCGCCGCGTGGAAGATACTGCGCTTGGTAACTAAGGTAAATATCGGGTAACCAACCCGATATTTACCTTGGTTACCAGCGCACGGAGCTACACGTGCAGGGAGCAGCGCACACTGAGCGCTGGCTCCCTGCTCTCCTAGTTACAGCACACATCGGGTTAATTAACCCGATGTGTCCTGCAGCTACATGTGCACAGAGCAGGAGCCGGCACTGACAGTGAGAGCGGCGGAGGCTGGTAACAAAGGTAAATATTGGGTAACCAAGGACCGGGCTTCTTGGTTACCCGATGTTTACTGTGGTTACCAGCCTCCGCAGAAGCCGGCTCCTGCTGCCTGCACATTTAGTTGTTGCTGTCTCGCTGTCACACACAGCGATCTGTGCTTCACAGCGGGACAGCAACAACTAAAAAATGGCCCAGGACATTCAGCAACAACCAACGACTTCACAGCAGGGGCCAGGTTGTTGCTGGATGTCACACACAGCAACATCGCTAGCAACGTCACAAAAGTTGTTCGTTAACAGCGATGTTGCTAGCGATGTTGCTTAGTGTGACGGGGCCTTTAGTCTGCGGACCAACCCTTTAATCCTAGAGTACATGGTCACACATGAGATTAAGATCATGTGAGGGGGTTAATGAATCAGGTGACTTCATTTTTCTAGTAGGAGTGTAGTTCTTAGACTGGTATATTTTTATTTATTCATTTATTTTACTCATTTATATAGTGTTACAGTGGTACCTCGCATAACGAGTAACCCTCTTAACGAGAATTTCGCTTAACGAGCAAAGCTTTCTGTAAATTTGTAACCCGCTTTACGAGAAAGCTTTGCTGTACGAGCGAAATTCTCACCGCACACACTTCCGGTTCCGTCCATCCACCACACTCTGACCCTCACTTGCAGTCCACACAAACACACACATGTACGCACAAACACACACAAACATACACGCACACACACACATACAGTATTATGCTCACCTTACCTTCCGTTCCACCGCCGGTCTCATGGTTCTTGTAGTTCCCGGGTACATCGCGACGTCCTCACGGCGAACTACAAGACCCAGGAGGCATGCGATGGAACGGAAGGTAAGGTGAGCATATAATATAACATAATATGTTTACCTTTCATTTCATCGCCGGCCTCCTGGGTGCTGTAGTTCGCCGCTGCGCTCCAGTCCACGCTGTGTATCTGCATCCATAGCGACGAGGGAGGAACTTACTGTCATCGCTAATGAAAGGCAGAGCGCTGGCCAATCAGAGGCAAGCGGCTCTGCCTTTGACGTCAGCGCTCTGGCCGGGAACTTCCTGCCTCGTCGTTATGGTAACGCGTTACACAGCCCGGCCCCGTACCAGAGAACAGCAAGTCCCAGCAGACCGGCGATGGAACGGAAGGTAAGGTGAGCATATAATATGTGCGTGTGCGTACGTGCATGTGAGTTTGTGGGTGTTTGTGGGTGTTTGTGGGTGTTTGTGGGTGTTTGTGGGTGTTTGTGCATGTGTGGAATGGCACAATAGGGGACCAGGATGGGACATTTTAGAAGTTGTGGAACGGATCATCAGCATTGCAATGATTTCCTATTGGAAATCTTGCTCTGCTGAACGAGTACCTTGATTAACAAGCACAGTCCCAGAACGGATTGTTCTTGTTAAGCAAGGTACCACTCTATTTGTTACACAGCTCTTTACAGACTTGATATATGTACCAAAATCAGTTGTATCATGCTTGGGGGGGGATGAGGGCAGAGAGATAGTGCATTTATAGAAGAAAGGACAAGTATGTGTAATAGAAAAAAATATTTGAAAATTATTTTTTTTTTCTAATTAGTACTAAATGTAAATTTCTTGTTTCAAATTCTCAACATGTCGGTTTATGACATTTTGCCTTTCATCCTTGCGACTATTACTGCCTAGTTTTAAATGAGTCCTCTATACCATTAGTACCTGCTTGGCTCAGATCTTTCCCAGTGTTTTGGAGCATGCTGGGAAATAGGCAAAGCAGCCTCTATATGTTGGTCCTGCTGTGATCAAAACATTAGCCAGTAGATCGGTTTAATATGGTGCATCAAGCATAAGGCTTATTAAAAGGAAGTGCTGACATATTGTTAACCTAATTTGTATGAAATCTATTTAATACAAAACTTGCAGATTAATGACATTTAGGTGTGCAAGACTGTAGTGTCGGGTTTTCACTGTGAGGGTCATGCCATTACCATTTTCATAGACTATATAATCTGCCCTCTTACTGCTTTGTCACTTCTGAATTTCTAGCATAATAAATAATTTTAGCTAATTTTAGGCTACATACAGTTTGAAACCAGAAGTTTACATACACTATCTAAAAAGACACATCTACATGTTTTTTTCACTATCTGACATGAAATCAGAATAAACCTTGACCACTGAGGAAGGATTTCCGGTCGTGATGGTTACTATACCCCTTAAAACTTAACCTAAAAATAATACACCGACTGCATGCGACTTGGTTAAACAAATTGGCCACAGCAGCCTTTATTACCTATTATTAACATACTACCACAAAAGGGGGCGCCGTCCAACGGGCGACCCCAAACACAATAATAGGTAACACATAATAATAAACGGTACATGAAACCCTATGTAGGCCCGGTCCAGAAACCCTTTTCTACACCAATATCCCTGGCCGCAACACTCCGACCCAGAGATGAGGTATTAATCACCCCACGGATTAATACCCCCCAAACTTTGCAGAACCCCGTGCCTGCAATTTCCCGGAACCCAGAGACACCATACCAAGACAGTGCCTCTCGGTCCAGCTACAAAATCCCTTCCAACCGCTTCTGGACCAGACCTACCCCTGCTGCTGCGACAAAACATACATCCCTTTTATAATAATTCCTTGTCGTCTTCTTTTTTTTTTTTTTTTTTGAACATAGTTAAACAATTCACAAACACAAAAAACGGGAGGGTGGGCGGGAATCTGTCGCCGTCCGGAGTCCAAAAGGGGAGGTAAGACCCTCCCTCATCGCTTTTATACTCCCCCCCCCCCCCCCCCTCCCCTACAGGGATCCTTTCTCCACCAATCCCCTATACCTTCCCATAATGCCCCTCATTATAACTTTATTAACCCCTCACTCCCTCCCTTCCCTCTGGTCATGTCGCCCCTCCCCCCTATGGGGTCCATGGCTTTCTTTCCCGTTTTAGGTCAATTAGGATTAGCAAAATTATTTATATTTGCCTAATGCCAGAATAATGAAAGAGAGAATGTTTTAAAGCCATTTTATTACTTTCTGTGAAGTCAAAAGTTTACATATATTTCATTAGTATTTGGTACCTTTGCCCTTACACTGTATGATTTGGATCAAACGGTTTGGATATCCTTCCACATTACTGGTACCAAATTCTAATGAAATGTAGGTATTCTGGTATTTGGCAAATATAAATAATTTTGGTAATCCTAACTGACCTAAAACAGGAAAAAGTTTATTCTGATTTCATGTCAGATAGTGAGAAAAACATGTACAGTGGAGCCTTGGTTTACGAGAACAATCCGTCCTGGGAGTGTGCTTGTAAACCAAGTTACTCGTCTAGCAAAGCAAAATTTCCCATAGGAAATAATTGCAGCTCAGACAATTCGTTCCACAACTTGTGCAATGTCCCATCCTGGTCCCCTATTGTGCCATTCCACACACGCACAAACACACACACACATATTATGCTCACCTTAACCTCCATTCCCTCGGCAGCTTCCTGGCTCTTGTAGTCCACAGGTATGTGTATCGCAACCATCGCGACCAATGCAGAAGCTTCTGCAGTCAGCGCTTCAACAGCAGACGTCAAATGCAGGAGCCGCTTGCCTCTGATTGGCCAGCGTGCTGACGTCAAAAGCATGAGCCGCTTGCCTCGTATTGTTCAGCGTGCTGCCTTTGAGAAGCGTCTGACAGCGGAAGCTGCTGCATCGTCGCGATGGTTACCGGATACACATACTGTACCTGCGGACTACAAGAACCAGGAGGCCGCCGAGGGAAGGGAGGGTAAAGTAAGCATAATATGAGTGTGTTTGTGTGTGTTTGTGCGGACTGCAAGAGCGGATCAGAGCACGGTGAAAGTACAGAACAGGAAGTGTGTGCGGTATTTGCTCGTACAGGAAAGCTTGTTCGTAACAAGTTTTTGTTTGTTACAAATTTACAGCAAGCTTTGCTCGTATAGCGAAATACTCACACACCAAGTTACTCTTAAACTGAGATTCCACTGTATATGAGTAATTTAGATAGTGTATGTAAACTTCTGGTTTCAAATGTATATCAGGATGGGTGACATATTTATCAGGAAGTGACCAGGATGGGGTACATTACTACTTAAAGAAGGAGGAGGGGGAGCAAATCATATGTCTATTTAGGATTGGGGTCTAAAGGGGAAGCTATTCTCCTTGCGGAGACTGACACACTATTCCGGCATGCCAGTGGTGAGGAGACTTTAAGCCGCAATTCTCCTCTGGGAAATATGCAAATTGTCTCTTCAGTGAGGAAGTAGATGAACTCTAGTGCCAACTATTGGAGGTAGCAATCCCAAAAGTCCTTGCGGAGACTGACACACCATTCCAGCACACCAGTGATGAGGAGGCTTTAAGCCGCAATGCTCCTCTGGGATCAGATCTCATGCTTTGTACTGACGAGGGACAACTATCCTGAAACACCGTGTCTGCAAATGAAGGTTCTGATCTGGCATAAATCCTAAGCCATATGACAAAGCTCGTTAAAGGGTCACTTTTGACTTTTAGGATTGTTACCTCCAATAAGTGGCACTAGAGTTTGTCTACTTCCTCAAGAAGAAGAGAATTTTTTGAAGAGACAATTTTTAGGATTGAGAATGCTACAATGACCCATACATTTGACCAACATGTTGGGGGGGGCAAGCTGCACCATGTATTATGCCACATGAAACAATGCACAATATATTATTGCATGATGAATAATGGCACATGGTACAATATATTATGGCGCAATGCTTTATGGCACATTGTCTTATGACACATGGCAAAGTATATTATGGCACATGGCACGATGTATAATGGCACCGTGTATTATATTTTATGGCTCGATGTATTTTGGCTTGATATGTAATGGTACATGGCACAATGTATTATGGCACGATGTATTATGGCATGATATATTATGGCACTTGGCACTATATATCATGGGACATGGCATAATGTATTATGGCACATGACACAATGTATTATGGCTTGATGTATTATGCATGTGCAGTGTGTTATGGTACATGGCACAATGTTTTATGACACAATGTATTATAGCTTGATGTATAATGGTACATGACCCAATCTATTATGGCACATGTGAAATTTTATTATGGCATGATGCATTATGTATAGCTTGATGTATAATGGCACATAGCACAACATTTTACGGAACTTCTATTTCAGGGCAATCTCTTTGTTTCTTCTAATACATTCATGCCTGGATTTAAGAACACCTGTTGATTTTCAACTTTTTTTTCACAGAGTTGTTGGATGTTATAGAAATTGTGCTCCTCCACCTTCCATTTGAGGATGCCCCACAAATGATCAATATGGTTTAGGTCTGGAGACATGCTTAGCTAGTCCAGCACCTTTACCCTCAGTTTCCTTAGAAAGGCAGTAGTCATCTTGTAGGTATTTATAGGGTCGCTATCAGGTTGGAATACTGCCCTGCAACCCTATTTTGGAAAGGAGGGGATCATTTTCTTCTTCAGTATGTCACAGTACATGTTGGCATTTATGGTTCCTTCAATGAACTGTAGATCCCCTCAGCCAACAGAATTCATACAGCCCCAAATCATGACACAACAACCACCCTACTTGATTGTACGCTGAAGGAGTCCTTGTACTCCTCACCTGGCTGCCACCATATATGCTTGACACCATCTGAACCAAATAAGTTTATCTTGGTTTTATCAGACCACAGGATATGGTTCCAATAATCCATGTCCTTAGTCTGCTTGTCTTGAAGCAACGGTTTGCGTGCCTTTCTGTGCATCATCTTTAGAAGAGGCTTTCTTCTGGGCCGATAGCCATGCAGACCAATTTGATTTAGTATGCATCGTATGGTCTGAACACTGACAGGCTGACCCCCCCCCCCCACCCCTTTAACCGCTGCAGCAATGCTGGCACCACTCATACGTCTATTTTGAAAAGACAACTTCTGGATATGACGCTGAGCACATGCACTCAAGTTCTTTAGTCGACCATGGCGAGGCTTGTTCTGAGTGGAACCTGTCTTGTTAAACTGCTGTATGGCCTTGGCCACCATGCTGCAGCTCAGTTTCAGGGTGTTGGCAATTTTCTTATAGCCTAGGCCATCTTAATGTAGGGCAACAATTCTTTTTTTCAGATCCTCAGAGAATTCTTTGCCATGACGTGCCATGTTGAACTCCTAGTAACCAGTGTGAGAGAGTGTGGGAGAGAACACCGATTTTAACATACGTGCTCCCCATTCACACTTGAGACTTTGTAACACTAATGAGTCACATGGCACAGGGGAGGGGAAAATGGCTAAATGTGGCCCTTTTCACTTTGGGGTATACTCACTTTGGCTTCCAGCAGTTTTAACATTAATGACTTTGTGTTGAGTTATTTAGAGGACACACCAAATTTACACTGTTATACAAGCTGTACACTGACTACTTCACATTAAAGTGTCATTTCTTCAGTGTTGTTCCCTGAAAGATATATAATAATACATTTTTAAAGATATAATAATAAATTTACAAAGATGTTTATATTTTGTGGACCAAGTGATCTGCAAAAAAATCATGGGAAAATGTCCATTTTTGATCGAAGACACAGATTAAAATTACTTATACAAATATATGAGTATGTGAATATCACTTACAGCACAGAGTTGCAATCATTGTGCTGCCTATATGCTGTCTGTGATTAACTTTGTACTGTATAGAAGAAGCTTTTCAATTTATTTATTTTAGTGTTTCATCAGTGAAAATTACTGATGAAACATTGATGGTAAAAACGGAAACACTGACCAAACCCTGATGAAATCCTCTGATGATACGCAGACCATTTTTTGCGTTTGTTAAAAATCACTGATGTCTGTGTGGCGCCCCTGAATATATCAGGGTGCCACAGGGTACTGCAATCCTTACCAAGGGTGCAGGATCTACCCCCCTGGTTCCAGGTTCTTAAGAAATCAGTGTCACTAACATCATCACAAATCCTAATCACACCTCACATCATGACCTGTCAGACACACCAGTGGGTTGGATAAGTGGAATAAGGCCACCCTAGGGGTCAGGCAGACTGTTGGGAGGGAAGTTCCAGTCAGTTCAGTTCAGGGGAGAGAGGAGTTGAGTGAAAGCCCTCAAGGAGTGAGGAGCTGGAGTAGTAGCTCTCGGGGAGCTAGACCAAGGTTGGGTCGTAGACGGTGGTCCAGGACCAGAGGAGTCGGGGACCGGTGGCAGTGACATTGGAAGGGTGCGACAGACATAGTCTAGGAGGACTGTCGGCATCAGAATCCCAAAAGAACTGACCGGTACAGAGCACAACGGGGTACAGGACCCTAGGTCAGGAGCAAGTTCATCCGTCCTGATAATTAACCTGGGAGGGAGAGTCTCTTTATGAACTTCCCTAGGAGCTCAGAGATTGAAGGCGACAGCAAACCGTGGGGGATATGGCTTTCCAGTAACACGGCTCCCTAAAATCCTAAGTGCCAGCCATCAGAGCACAGCTACACTACAAATATAGTGAGCGGGGCCCAACAGCTTCATGCCAAGGGGCCACACAGAAACTAACTTACGCATGGAGGCGGCTCCGGATTACCCAGTGACACCGGTCGGAGCGGACACCTGGACGGGCTCCCCTGTAGAGACTGTGATACACAGAGCCTTTGGTTTATCCTCAGTGTGAGTGTCTGCTTTATAATCCTCATCCTGCACCACGACTACCCACAGTGAGTACCCTGGTTCCCCTGCACCCTGCGCTCCCAAACATCACTCCACCAAAAACACCCCAGAGGCCGGGGCCTTCCCTACCTGCGGAGGGACTGACACCTTGCTGCTCCACACCATCTTCCCCGGTACTCCTTCCAGCAGTGGCAGTACACACATTACCGCAACCCGCAGGTGGCGTCACAAACTTCTCTCCTGTAAATAATCCCCCTTTCAAGGATCAGAGCGAGTGCCAAGCCCGGGTCCAGACCCCTCGAGCCACGACCATCCCGGATCCGAGCACCCCGGTCTGCACCAGGGCGGCACATCTGAATGAGCCTGTTATTTTAGGAGGCTAGAAAAATCAGGCGATCTTATCTACATGTATAAATCATGTCAATGTGTGATTAATACCTTCCTTCCAAGGACTTAGCCCATACACATCGTCTTGGTCTAGATTACGCTGTAGTAAAATGTAGGCCCCTTAATAAATTTGCTACAATTTTGCCTGTGACCTTTGAATGCCAGGTTACTGGAACAGCCAAAAACACATTTCCCCTTTTGTGTGAATATAATCTTGTACTGCTACTTGAGATAGAAAATCATGTGGAATGGCAAGAAGGCTTGGCAGAACTTTAACCCCCCAAATTTCATTTGAGTGACAAATATTTTATGTAAAAAAAATGTTCAAAGATGTTAGTTTTAGAATTGTGTCTGCTCCCTTTTCAATAAATGTGGACTCTTCAGATTAGGGTTACTAAGCTGATTTTAGAGCAGCTTGTGTGAACAGACGCTTCTTATCTCCAAGTACTCCAAATTGCTACAATTAGTCATAATTAGTGATGGGTGATCCTCCCGATGGTTGGGTTCGGGATCCTCGCACGATTGTTTTGTAAAGATCGGGATCGAGATAACACAATCTTGTGTCCGATCACTGATCTCGGGTTTTACAGTTATGGGATGGGGCAGGGGGGCTGTAAAATAAAGAATATAGTTAATAATAAACATTGTCATTATACTTACAGGTCCCGCGATACGCCCTGCAGACTCACAGTCGATTCTGCTTTCGAGTCCAATCATTGCTGTGCCATCCCAGTAACCAACACTGATTAAAGGACCTTCTGCAACGTCATGGCCATGTGACCAGTCAGGTGTGAATGTCGTATTACCTCGTTGGTTACAGACTGGTCACATGACTGTGACGTCATCAAAGGTCCTGTCCTGTTAACTGAACTTTGATTGTCACTGTGCGAGTGTCGCATCACGGCGCATACTCTATCGACAGGAGCTGAGGCACTCCTGTTCTGAGAGCGTCAGGCTTTGCAAGGTGATGCAATGCTAGATGCAAGGGCAATCATACCCTCACTGTCAGCCTGCTTCTTGCTCTGTACAGAACGATGTAGCAGAGCTGACAATGCTCTCTGCTTCTCACTTTGTATAGACTGTCTGTACAGAGTGATGAAGCAGAGTTGACATTGATGTCCCTGTGGATTAAGTCGGACTAATTTTTTATAATAAAGATGGAGTCTCTAAATGATTTTTTTTGTTTTATTTGTAATAAAAAAAATCTTTGTGTTGTGTTTTTTTTTTTTTTACTGTTTACTAGAAATTCATGGTGGCCATGTTTAATTTGACACCATGAAAAAAAAAATCCTTAGTCTGACGTAATCCACAGGGATAGCAATGTAAACTCTGCTTCATCACTCTGTAAAGACAAGCATCTATACAGAGAGAGAGCAATGCGGGTAAAAAGGGAAATACGAGTTTAATGCTGCGTTAGAAACCACAAGAATCCAAGGGTATATAAGAATTCCTTTTTCTCTATTTCTTTTATTAGAAATAAAGAAAAAGGAATTCATTATATACCCTTAGATTCTTGTGGTTTCTAGCGCAGCATTAAACCCATATTTCCCTTTTTACCCACATTGTTTTATTGCTTCCTTCGGGGCTGCTGCTGACCACCATTTGAATATATGTGCATTTAAGGAGTTGTGCCTGACACAACTTTATCAAGTGAGTGTGTTTTCGACACCTTGTTTTGAAATTCCATACCGGGTAAGACCCTATGTGCGCTTTCCTTCTTCCACAGATAATTAATTCTATACAAATTGTCTCTCCAGTAAAGGAGACAAACTCTAGCACAGCGCCACCTATTGGAAGTAGCGATCCTAAAAGTCACAAGTGGATTTTCAACAATCCTTTGAAATATGACTCAGGATATATAAGCCAGATCAGAATCCCAATTTGCAGACACGGTGTTTCGGGGTGCTTGCCCCTCGTCAGTGCAAAGTATGGGGGTGTCTGATCTGGCTCATGAGAAAGCTATGTGGGGACCACGGGGGAACACTATTCTCCTTAAGGAGACTTTGCAAGCCAGTCTGGCTGCCAGGTAAGGGGACTTATAGCTGCAATGCCCCTCTGGGAAATATTCAAATTGTCTCTCCAGTAAAGGAGACAAACTCTAGCACAGCGCCACCTATTGGAAGTAGCGATCCTAAAAGTCACAAGTGGATTTTCAACAATCCTTTGAAATATGACTAATTCTATACAGAAAGAGAAGCAGAGAGAGCATTGTCAGCTCTGCTACATTACTCTGTACAGAGCAAGAAGCAGGTTGATAGTGAGGGTATGATTCCACCTTCCTGATTCCAGGACCTTCGATGATGTCATAGTCATGTAACCAGTCTGTAAGCCAATGTCTGTACAACATTCACACCAGACTGGTCATATGGCTATTATGTCATGCAAGGTCCTTTAGGCAGTGGTTCTTACCGGGGGCACAGCAATGATCGGACTCGGAACCAGCAGCCGGGAGATAGCGGGTCTGCAGGATGCGACGCGGGACCTGTAAGTATGATCATAATTTTTTTAATAATGTACTTTTTTTTACAGTCCTGGACCCAATCTGGACCCGATCTGTAACACGAGCTTCCCAGGAAAGCTCGTGATCGGGATCGTGTACACGACCACTATGTGATCGGTACGATCCCTGATCTTTACAGTTCAGGATCGCCCATCAGTAGACGCAATGCTTCATAGCCCTCCAGTAGGTGTATATGCTGTGAAAAGTTGCAGTCTTTAGGCCTCAGTTCCACTTGCGCATAGCTTCCAATGCAAGAGCATTGGAAGCGATATGCTAATGACCCTCTGTTGCGAGCATCAGCTAAGTGTCATGCAACTTTAATCCGATCCGATTGGTTTCAAAACTGCGGAGAAGAGGGAGGGAGCATGTTCTCCCCATCTCCTCCCCGGCCTGTCTCTCCATCTATATCGCACTGCACTCAGATGACATGTGAGTGCAGTGTGGTGTTTCACACGCATCTATAAACTTGTATGGGTGCATGTGAGATGAGACTTGCTGCAAAATGCAGTATGCTGCGATTCATTTCTCATGCCAATATGACATGATAAATCAATCGTAGATGGACACTGCCACATAGCTTTGCACTAGAGTGCAAGCAATCAGAAGTTTTATCGGATTGCGCTCATCCGTGCAAACCTCAAGTGGAACCGAGCCCTTATATTTCTAATGTACCCTTGGAGCTCAATTCATCTATTGGAGGACTATTGGGGTAGCATCTGTTGTATAGGATAGAACAACAAATTGTTCAATTATACAATGGGCCAACACAAAAACTATAAATAATATTTAATTTCTGATAATAAGTAATGTTTGCGTTTATGTGCATATATTGAAGCCTTCAGTTGGAGGTTTACGTGATAAATCCTCCTAAAATGAACCTTCCTAGAAATATAAAGTGATGTGCACAGAGTCAAAGGAAAATATAGGTAGCTCAATAAGACACAAAATGGTAACTTAATACAATCCAAAGCAGATGGTTGCACATATTTTCAAATCAACAGAATCCATCCCAGGCCTATTAATTGCAGTGCAATTATCTGCTTGAGACGAAGCACATTTTTTCTCAACAGACCATAGATCTGGAGAATAGGTCTTTTTTTTTTCTTCAGGTTGCTGCTCCCATTTGTGTAGTTCATTTTGAAGACTATCATAAATTATAACTCAAGAATTTAATTCACTTGATTGTTTCAATTGAAAAATGAATGACCTGTTCAGCTAATACTATTTGAGCAAAAGTTATCAATTTGAGTTAATATTCACAATTCATCTACAAAATGACTGATGCCTAAAGAGTGCTCATATTTTTATTACAGTATTTCCCACAAGACCACTTAAGGGAAACCAATTTTCAAACTCATTATAACTGGCACAGTTTTGTCAGGCCAAAAATAATTTACTGCAGAGTTGAGTTTAGCATATCTCACTTACATTATTTCCTTACCTCAGAGTATCTGGATAATTACACTTCAATCACATTTTCACTATACCTTTGTGTACGATTTCTTACAACTCTTACATTAGCATCTAAAAAAAAACTTATTGGTATGCCCAAAAGCTATTATAATAACTTGGGAGACTGTAATGCTATCCTGTCACTGACAATGGTATCAGATAATTGTAGGTTCCAGTTTCTTTGAAGGTTATTGCAATCTGTTGCTTGCAATATACACAGCTGTGGTTTTATCTTTTCCCTTGCTCTACCTGGAATTAATGTGCTTCCCTCATGTTTGCCAATGAGATTTATACACATGTAGGAATAAACTCAAAAGGGCTCCAAGTGAAAAAATAAGAAAAATATAGTAAGGCGTTTTCTTATTTTTAAGGGGGAAGAGGTGGTAGTTAAGTTGTTAAAACAGGTGTCCATTTATAGGGAACCTTAAGAGTGAGTGCACATTACCTTTAGACACTGCACCCTAGACGTAGTGTCTTTCCTCTTGCGGTGACGCTAGTGTTTTCCGTGAGAGAACACAGTGTCCGTGCACACGATCAAGGTTCTGGGCGCTGTAGACTTTCGCTGTGTTCTCCCTGCTGAGAACACTCACGTCTCCACAAGCATAAATTGACATGCTGCGGTTCGGTAAGCGGCGCCATATGTCAGTTTACGATTTTTAGAAATCCCATCCACTGTGCTTCTACTGTACAATGCAGCATTTTGGACACAATGTAAATATGCTGGTAATCCTGATCGTGTGAACCCGGCCTTATACACCCCAAAGTGCCTCCAGTAACAAATAGTTGCCTAGCGCTGGACCTAGAAATAGTAACGCAGAGCCAGACCTTGGCTCTCATTGCCTTCCCTTGTGATGAGTGATTGATTACCATGGCAGCTAGGGGCCTGCTGAAGGCCAACTTGGTACTTCTATAAAGCTAAGCCATTGGCTGAAGTCCATAAAGGACCATGATTTATACTGCTTTACTGTGGTAGGTGGTATAACGTACAAACAACATGCAGTAAATGGTACAAGTAATCAAACAATTATAGTTTCAAATACCCTAAAGAGACTACAAAATAATGTAAAAACAAATAAGAAATTAAAAAAGAATAATATATATAAAAATATGAATGGGAACTGGACCGTGTACACAGGGCGCTGGGCCCCAAACCCGTTGACCAGGCACACCCTAGGGATGTGATATTTAAGGGACATCAGTATTGGTTAACGGATGCTATGTCACAGGCTCGCTCAGTCGGGATCATATGTTACAAGGAAAATCAAGTCCAGATACTCCTGGACCTCTTGCAATGGACTTTACAGAAGCAAAAGGTCCTGAGACCCCTCCTGGAAGTCCTTCGTCAACACAACACTCCATACACCTGGGGTTTCCCGTTTCGATTAAGGGTCCATCACTCAGGGAGATTTCATGCCCTCAGCCATCCCAGAGGAATTAATGCCTTTACAGATGCTCTCCACCTGCCTCCAGTGGCGATCTCCGATTGGCCCCAGCATCCCACGGGCTTAATGGAGGAGGGCACCCCGCGTCCTCCGCACCTGCTTCCCCAGAGGCGGAGAGGTCCTAGAAGGAGGGAGGAGGGCATTTAATCATAGTCGGTGGTGGTTAGATATTGTTTATTTAGTTTTATCTCAGCATGCCCTATCTGCCGTCCCCTGGTGTGTGCGGGGGCCCTCAGTGTGGCCCTCACTTCAGTCTTATGGCCCGTTGGCTGGGAGTGGACAGGACTCTCTGTTTCGCAGAAGGACTTTTCCGATTATGGGAAAACAGTATGGTTGCTCGTCGGGGTGACTGTGTGGATTGCCTGGTCTCTGGTAGGGACTGTGTGGTGCTCCGCAGATAGGCGCCCGAAGATCAGTTTCCCAAGACAAAGACAGATCCCTTTACTCCTGAGTCATACCTATATCAGTGAAGAACAGGACATGGCAACTCGGCTTTGCAGCGGGGGATGGTGGGCGATGGTGTGTGGGCCCTTCTCGCCTTTATATGTGAGGTGCTCTTGTGCCACCCCCATGCCAGCAGCTGCCGCTGCTCGGATGCAGGCCTTCAGGGGTGGTGGCTCGAGGGTCTCCGGACCCGAGGGTCTCGCGAACACGCCAAATAAAATGGGGGGACGTAGATGTATAGGCTAGGCCATAATAGGTTTGTGACGCCACCCACGGTATGTGGTGAGGTGGCACACCACCGCTGCTGTTACGGGGCACCTGGGGGAGATGTTGTGCAGCAAGATGTTAACCCCTCCGTGGGCAGGGATGGTGGCCTCAGGACCCCATGGCTCTGGTGCAGGGGGAATGACGACCGCAGGGGGTGTTGGTGTACTCACTTTCAGTAAAACACACAAGTCTAAGGTGGTGGTGGCCGGTGCCGTGACCGGTTGCGTTCGGGATCCCCCACCCAGCTGGTGGTCTCTATCCTTTTCCTGCACTGTTTAAGTAGAAAAGACTTCCCGGTATGAAACGTAGGAGTCCGCTCCCGGCTGGATGTGGCCTAAGGAGCCGTGCCCGCAGACGCTGGCCCGTGGGATCTATGGACCTTGGCGGTGACCTCTTATCCCTAATCGGTGGGCTGTTGTCTTCTATGAGGGAATTTGGGTGGGAAAGGACCTCCTCTAGTCCTGGCCTCAATCAGTTAATTAACCAATTCCAGTAGGTTCTGGTTCCTGGCTTCAGGGTCCGAGTACCCCCCTTTGTGCTACGGTTTCCGGGTTGGTTCCTCGTGTCAATACCGGCGGGCTACAACCCTGGCCCGGTCCACCTCGGTTCCACCGAGCAGTCTTCCCGCTCCTACTGACGGAGACCACTGTATGCCTCCTAGCCAAGGCACCAGGGCTCCTACTCTGGTACCTGTCAGTTTGCTTCAGGCCTGACACACAGGCCTGACCTCCACTCCACACTCTTCTGTCCTCGAACTCCTCCAAGATTGAACTGCTTACTTTCCCGCCCCCGGGCTGTCTGGACCCCTGGGTGGGCGTGTTCCAACCGCCTGGTCACGCCCACTGATGTATCTATCTTTCCCTAAGGCTATGTGCCCACGGGCGCTTGCATCTGCGGATTTTGCCGCGGAAAACCTGCGGATTTTTCTGGATTTTCCAGATATATCCGCAGGTTTTAGCATGTACAGTCACTCCCCATGTTATCCTATGGGACATGGAGAGTGCTGTGTCCACGCTGCGGAAAGTGCGGCTGCCGAACATGCTGCGGATGTAGGCATCCGCATGTATAATTGCATGTCAGTTATTCATGCGGCATTACCTGCGGATGTCCCGGCCCTCCGCTATGGAGATAAGAGGCCGGGACGTCCGCAGGTAAGCCGCATGAATGTCCGCATGTTTCCCGCAGCTATTCCGCTGTAATCTAGCAGCTAAAAATAGCTTTGGACGCTGGCGGGCAGCTGCGGGAAACATGCGCTCGTACCTGCGGATACATCCGCAGGTACGAGCGCCTGTGGGCACATAGCCTAAGAGGGGTGACTAGGGTTTAATGGTTAGCTGTGTGTTTCCTAGTGAGGGAAGGTGTTATGCAGGGGCCTATTTGTGACTACCTGGTTTTTCCAGGGCGTCACACTCTCATTTCAAACATATATACTATGTTTCTTTCTAACCAAGTGTTTACAATATAATTGTTGGTATGTTATGAGTTTCAGGTAGGGGTCTTGTCGGTCTGGGATGAGGTCTCACCCTTGGAAGACTCGGTACCCACAAGGGGATATATACCTCGCTGGACACAGTATAGTAGTCAAAATACCTTCCTCAACCTTTTGCTCCTCTGGGTGCACCTCCTTGGTGTTACCCTCACTCTTAACTCCCTTAAGCTCCTTTCGAGCTCTCTTTTATTTTTCTCCTCCTTTACGTCTCTATACTTCCTTTCTTTCCTGTCATAATCCGGGCTGGCTTTTCCCTGCTGCTGGTTACACCCAGCTCTGCCTGGTCATATCAGGGGTTAACTTCCCTTGCCTCGTTCTAGATTCCAGGATACTATATTTTGCCTCTCTACCTATGGCTCAGTGCCAGTGATATTTCTGCCTTGCAGCTTGTATACTGGTTCTGGTGAGTGTTCTTGATCTGTTCTGCCTCCCTGCTACTGTGTCCTGACTTTGACTCTCACCCGTTCGTCTGCCTGTCCTGGTCCTTGACTTCCCTCTCCTGTCTGGTGTTTGTGTATCCCTTTGCATACCTGATCTCCCAGCTTTCGACTCGGTTCTGTTTTCTTACTTTGATATTGATCCTCCCCTTGCATTGACTCGACTTTCCTGGCTAGACCCTGACTGTTTGACTACGCTATTGCCCCCTGGTGGTTTTCCTGTTAACTGCCTGCTAAAGTTACTCTGCTGTACTTCAGCTGCCTTTCCGTTACAGAGTTTCTTTGTCTCTCCTTCACTACTCTGCTGCCACCTAGTGTGGGTTACGCTGTACTAAGTCTTGCTAGCCTTTGTACAGCATGACATTTCCATTCTCTCTCGTCTTTCCTTTTCCTTTTCCCTTCTCTCCACATTAGATATGTGCCTTAGGGCACAGGAGTCCTAATTGCGAAAGACTTTGTAACGGTCGCTGCTGGTTGAACATGTCTACTCCACATTTTGTGTCCATCAAATACGGGCATTTAACACCCCACAGAAACTAATGCAAGTTCTTTATAGTATGCATAAACAAAAAGTTCAAGTATTGATTCTGCAGGAAACACACTTCAAAACGGTTCATATTAATAATCTTAAGGACAGGTATTTTACTAAATGGTTTCACAGCTCCAACTCAGAATCTCGCTCAAGAGGGGTATCTGTAGTGATACATAAAAACTTGGGGCACTCAGTAGTTGACTCAAAAACAGACCCTGACGGCAGTTTTGTAATGAGAAAAATCAGAGTCAGCTCTACCCTCTACACATTGGCGGGATGGTGCTCAGAGTCAGGCTAAAGTGGGCTTTACACGCTTCGAGATCGCTACAGCGATCTCATTGGGGTCACGGATTTTGTGACGCACATCCAGCCGCTGTAGCGATCTCGTTGTGTGTGACTCCTAGGAGCAATTTTGGATCGTTGCAAAAACGTCCAAAATCGCTCCTCGTTGACATGGGAGTCCATTCTCAAATATCGCTGCTGTCGCGTGGGCGAAGTTGATCCTCGTCCCTGCGGCAGCACACATCGCTATATGTGACGCCGCAGGAACGAGGAACCTCTCCTTACCTGCTACACGCCAGCAATGAGGAAGGAAGGAGGTGGGCGGGATGTTTGTCCCGCTCATCTCCGCCCCTCCGTTTTGATTGGCCGGCCGCTTAGTGACGTCACTGTAACGTCGCTGTGATGCCGAACGTCCCTCCCCCTTGAGGGAGGGATTGTTCGGCAGTTACAGCGGCGACGCCGACCAGGTATCGCTGCCGTAGCGATAATGTTCGCTGCGGCAGTGATATCGGCATAACGATAGGGGCGGTGCTATCATGCTCGCCATCGCTAGCATCGGCTAGCGATGTCGCAGCGTGTAAAGCCCACTTTAAGCGTGTTGTTCCTTTTTGAAGGCTTTGTCAGATTTCACAGAGAGGGTGGTAATTGTCGGAGGCTCAATCTGCAACTGGACTCTACCATGGGGAGGAGTGCTGTTCCCTGTAGATTTCTGAGGGCTTTAAAGAGAGAACTGCATGGACTGCAGTTGGTGGATGTATGGAAGACCATGAACCCCCAAGGGAGGGACTATACTTTTGTTTCAAATCCACACTGCTCCTACAGCAGAATTGATTTCTTCCTTCTAAGTCACCACGCTATGTTTTGGCAACCTTGTTCCTCCATTGGTAATTTTGTGTGGTCCGATCACACGCCGGTTTTCCTCAAAATCTCTCCCCCGGACAGGCCTGATCAGGCATGAAGTTGGAGACTTAACGATACCCTGCTTAGGGACTACACTTGTGTAGCCGACATCCAGGACTCCATTGACTCATTCCTCGCTGTGCATACTTCAGATGGCACACCGTACCCCACTCAGTGGGAGGCACTGGAGTGTGTTCTTAGAGAAACATTGATAAAACACGGGGCACGTATTAAGACGGTTAAAGCGGCTAAAACGTCAGAACTTTTGGCCCAAATACAGTCACTTGAAACACAACATAATAATACTACCTCCTCTACAGTAATCGCTGGTAGAACTAAATGCAGAGGTGAATTTAGATCCCATCAGTTCAAAAAGATTTTGTACAACCACTTAGATAAATGCGGCCGCCCATTGTCACGCCTCCTTCACCCCCATACACAGACTCAGTTTATTCCACGACTGCAGCACCCAAATGTGAGAGAGGCTCATAACCTTATAGAAATCTTAGACATCATGAAAACATATTATTCAAGCCAGTATGACATTAAGTGGAAATTCTATGAACTCTATCCTCAGGAATTTCAAAGGAGGTTAGATAGTTACATCAAAGCGCTACCACTCTTAGACAAGGAAACCACGGCGCAGCTTGAGGAACACTTTACTGAGGCAGAAGTAGAGCAGGAGATCAATAATTCACCCAGCGGGAAAGGCCTGGCCTGGCGCACATCACTGTGATCCCCAAACCAGGGAAAGATCCCTCGATGGTCTCAAATTTTCGACCAATATTGTTGATTAACAAGGATATTAAAATATTTGCTAAAATATTAGCCAATCGACTGACACCGCTACTCCCGGTAATTATACACACGAACCAGGTAGCGTTCGTGCACGGGCTCGAGGCAAGGGATAATGTATGTAAGACCATTTATCTGATCACCAATGCAGTGGTGGTTCCGGGTGGGGTGGGATTGTTTTCGGTCAATGCCGAGAAGGCATTTGACCGCATTTACTGGGGTTTTATGGAGGCGGCTCTTAAGCAGATTGGATTAGGAGGGAGCTTCCTCGCCAAAATAATGACCTCTAAATGGGCTCTACAGCATGCATTAAACCAAATGGCTCACTTTCAGCCCCGTACCAGATCCACAATGGCACCATACAGGGTTGACCCATATCCCCTTTGATTTACGCTATCGTTATGGAACATTTAGCTATTGCTATTAGGAAGAATCCCAGTGTGTGCTGTCAGTGCTTGGGGGTTAAACAATACAAGGCGGCCCTCTACACAGACGACTTACTACTCTCTATATTGCAGCCGCACATTACTTTCCCCTCCCTTATGATGGAATTTGAGCGTTACGGCGGGGATGTTAGTAATTTCAAGGTTAATTACAGCAAAACTGAAGCTCTGAATATCTCCCTGCCAGTAACAGAAGTTCAGAGATCCCAAAACAACTTCCCATTTAGGTGGCAGGCGCAGTCAATCAAGTATCTAGGAATCCATATCCCATCTGACCTTATCAAACTATACACACTAAATTACCAGACACTCCTGGATAAAACTCTTAAAGACTTTAATACTGATAAGAAGCCTCTGTCCTTGTTCGGGTGGATCAACACTTAAAATGGACATCCTCCCTAGATTCTTGTACGTTTTTCAGGCAGTCCACATCATTCGATCAGCCAGTTTCTTCAAAATCTTGAGGTCTGCACTAATTAGATTTGTGTGGAAGCAAGTGAAGCTAAGAATTACATTTCAAACCCTTTCCAGACACAAACTAGAGGTGGGGGCGAGGGTGCCGAACCGCCGCCTTTCCCACCAAGCCTCGGTGTTGGTCACATTGTTCGACGGCACTTTCAAATAGACACAAAACAGTGAGTGGGATTGGAGCAAAACTCATCCCCAATCCCCCTTAGAAATCTTCCTTGGATTGATAAAAAGGAAAAGATACAAATAGCGCCCTCAGGAATTCTAGTGAAGGTGACATTAATGCTGTGGGACAGTCTGAGAAGGATAAAAAATGCTGACTAGACCCTTTAGTTCACTCACTCCCATATTTTCTAACCCTGAGTTTCTCCCGGCATGCCTGGTGGAGAGGTTTCTTCGTTGGCACAAAAGTTCAGACCTTAGGGTGGGGAAACTATCAAAATGCACAAAATCCCAACACTGGAAAAGCTTCAGGCAATGGATTCCCCCTTGAGATTATCATGGCTTCAATATGGTCAGCTGAGGTCCTTTGTGGAGGGTGAGGAGCCGGCACTCCTTTCCGGTGATGCCCACACCATTTGAAAGTTTGTTTCTTCGAGACTCGCCACCTCCTCATTTGATCTTGCTTATATACAGTCATCTTAATCGGCAACCCAACCTCTCAGATCCTGAATTTGTTTGGGCCTGGGAACAGGAGTTGGGACCACTTTCTCAGAAGAGGATTAACAAAAAGCCTTCCTCTTCACGCATAAAATGTCTGTGGTGGGATACGCTCAGAAACGAAATGACAAGATTCTGGCTCGGTGGTATCTTTGCCCAACTAAAATTCACAAGTTATTCCCTTTGCTATCGGGTGCATGCTGGCGCTGTGAAACCCAAAAAGGGGACAATGTCCCATATTTGGTGGGAGTGTGGCAAAATCAAACCCTTTTTGGACGCAGTGTTTAGGGCCCACGCTAAAATTACAGGAAGTCAAGTACAGCTCTCCCCCAGGTGGCCATCCTGTCAATGTGCCGTCTCCATAGGGGCACAAAAACAAGGTCTCCTCAGATTCTGTCTGACAGCAGCCAGATCAGTTATCCGGAGGTATTGTCGCAGGATGGATGTCCCACCTGTAGAGGAGTGGCTTTAAGAATTCTCACACACTGCTCTCATGGAGGAATCCTCTGCTAAAGCTAACAATACTAACGATACCTATGTCAAAACCTGGCAGTCCTGGATTCTTTTCAGGGAGACCCTGGACTTTTCATAGTGTGGTGACCCTGGGCCTGTAGGTGTTCCCCTTACTCCTTTCCCCCTCTTTTTTTTTTTCTTCCTCCTTTCTCTCTCTCTTCTTCCTTTTTCCTCTTCTCTTCTTTCACATATTTTTCTCCCTTACCTTCTTCCCTAATAGTTACTTCCTTTTACTCTATATCTCTAGTTATCTACTCAGCTTATCTCCTTTTGTCCCTATGCCATATTTAATGGCTATGCTTTTCCCTCCCCCTATGTTTTCCCCCCACCTACTCTCTGTTTCCTTCTCCCTCTCCTGCTATGTTGTAGCAGACAACAGGGGAAGCTACCACAATAGTCACAAGCAGCGTATGGGTTACACCCAGGACCTCCTCCAGACCGAAGAGCTAGATATTGGATCTGCGTTAATTGATGCGCCCCCAGAAGTAAAATGACACGTTAACATGTGAATTCTGTTATCAATGGGTACTGATGTTTCATTTGTGTTAATATTCAGTTCTTGAATTGTATTGCTGAATGGAATTGTAACCGTTATTATCTGACTATTGGACCCTGCATGGTTCCACTCTATCTTTTCCCTCCCCCTTTCCCTTTCTCTTCCTTGTTCCCTTTTTTCCTTATCCCCGTTCCCCTCTGTTATATGAAAAAGCGATAAAATTCTGATTAATCATAACAATATAAATAGAATAATTAAAATCACCGTTTTTCATCCATTAACAATAAAGGGAAAAAAAGAAACATAATTGATATTGGCGCATTCGTAACAGTCAGATCCATTAAATTATAGAGTTATTTAAACTCTATGTTAAAAAACGATAAAAGAAAAAAATTAATAAGCTAGAATTGTGTATTTTTGGTTACTTTAACCCCCTAAAATGCAAGATTAGTAATCTGAAAGTCAGTTGTACCCCAAATTGGTATCATAAAAACATTAGCTCAGCACATAAAAAAGAAGCCCTCACTCACCTCCGTCAAGGTGAAAACAAAATGTTACTGGTTTTGGAAAATGTCATTACAAAATCAATTTTTCTTTTACAAAATTCAGATTTTTTTCATTGGAGAAATAATAAAAAAATCATTGTAAGTAATCACTGTAATGGTATATCATCCTACACCTTTCAAAAATATTTTACATGTTACCTTGACTTTTAGTTTAAAGGAGTATTCCCATCTTCAAGATCCTATCCCAATATGTAGTAGGTATAATAATAATCAGGGCTGTGGAGTCGGAGTCGGAGTCGTGGAGTCGGAGTCGGAGCTCATTTTGGTGGAGTCGGAGTCGGAGTCGGTATAAAATGCACCGACTCCGACTCCTAAAATATATAATAAATTGGGGACAGGAGTGCAATGCAGAATGTGCTGAATATTTTACTAAATAACAACATTTAGTATAATGCTTATATTTAAGTGAAAAATTTATTGTAGTACAATGTGAACATCAGACATTTAATTGTTTTTATGATACAATAATCAAGATATTTGGATAGAACATAAAATATTTATTGGAATACAACTTTAGAACACAAAAAAACTAATAAATTGTAAATATGTAATATATATAATATATATATATACAGTGTATATACACACACACAAGATATATATGTAATCTACTGTATATTACATAGTGTATTACATATTTACAATTTATTACAGTTTTTTGTGTTCTAAAGTTGTATTCCAATAAATATATTTTATGTTCTATCCAAATATCTTGATTATTGTATCATAAAAATTATTAAATGTCTGATGTTCACATACACATATTCATGTACTACAATAAATTTTTCACCTAACTATAAGCAATATATGTAGGAGTCGGAGTCGGAGCCGGAGTCTGAGTCGGAGCCGGAGTCTGAGTCGGTGCAAGAGAATTTGAGGAGTCGGAGTCGGAGTCGAAGGTTTGGCTTACCGACTCCACAGCCCTGATAATAATATTAACAAATAACTCCAATTAGATATGTAGTATAGCTTTCCTGATATAGCCATGTCTCATACCTCATGCGCAGGTCATTGCAGCTTAGATATCCACGGTTACGACCATGAGTAACTAACTAACTAGCTGTCACTACAGTAAAACACAAAAGTGTGTACACCGCCCACATTTTTGGAAATTTTGTATTATATCTTTTCATGGGATATCACTGAAGATATGGCACTTTGATCCAATGTAAAGTAGTCAGTGTACAGATTGTCTAACTGTAAATTTGGTGTGCCCGCTAAATAACTCAACGCCATGATGCGCTCACAGAGCCGATGGTAGTGCAGGGTCAGCTGATGACCCCAGTCGCTATCATGATGTAGAGCGGCAGCTCTCACAGGAATGCTGCATTTCTGCTGATCAGAGATGTGCATCTCTGATCAGCAGAATTGAACAAGCGATCAGACTGTGCAGTGATAAAGTCCCCCAGGGGGACCAGTACAGTAAATAAAAAATGTAAAAAGAAAGTTTTTAAAAATATGAAGAAATATATCCTAAAAATTCAAATCACCCACATTCGCCCCATTGAAAGTAAAACAGTTATATATATATATATATATATATATATATATATATATTTATCTATATATATAGTATACACTTATTTAGTATCACCACGTTCAGAAATGCCTGATCTATCAAAATATAAAATCAGTTAATCTGATCAGTACACAGTGTGGCAAGATAAAAATTCCAAACGCCAAAATTACATTTTTTGGTCACCGCAATTTTTTTAAAAAAAATACAATAACAGACTATCAAAAAGTAGCGTCTACACAAAAATGGTGTCACTAAAAATATCAGCACAAGACGCAAAAAATAAGCCATCACTTATCCCCGGATCCTAAAAAATGAGAACGTGATGGGTCTCAGAAAATGACACCAAAAGCGCTACTCTTTTTTTTTTGGTAATAGAAGAAGCTGTGGAAAAATAAAGCACAATAGGGTCTTACCCTTGTATGTAGGGGTATAGGATGGGGGAGCAATACTACTCACCAAATGTGGTTGTGAGAGTCACAACCACTGTAATCGCACGTAAAATTTGACCACGGCAGCAGCAACCCAAAGCGGCAGATAACAGAGAGAGGTAGAAACCGGGTTCTTCAAAGCCGCACCAATGATCACCAGCCAAAGGATCAGATCAATGAAGCTTTATTGTTGCATCGGTCTACGCGTTTCAGGAGCCCTGCTATTTGTTCGGTCAGGTACAGAGTTTACCTAGAACTCTAACAGAATTGTAGGCAGAAAATCCGGTTGGGTCTGGATAGGATTAGTGAAAGCACAAGACCACCACACCAGTAGGAAGTGTAGTTCATAGAGACATCGGAGGGGAACAAAAGATAGGAGGGACCCAGAGAGGACACAATGGTGAGGAAAAACTCTTTGAGACTAAAGGAGAAAAGAATAAACCCATAATATATAGGTTTCACCAGGACCGCAAGAGAAAGAAAGAAAGAGGGGGACATACCGTGTATGTGATTTTTTAACAATGTCATCGCCCTATATATTGAGTAGAGACAGCTAGGATATTCATGAAAATTATATAAAAAGAAAAAATTATAAACATAAAAACACAGGTCCACATCAAAGTGTTGCAGTAATTTCAGAGGAGCTAGAAACCGCTCCTGACTTGCATATAGAAAGCAAGTTCAATAAGGTTCAACACCGTGGGAAAAAACTGCAGAGCGGCTGCGCAAAGGAAGCAAGTGTCAGAAGGGGAAAAAGGTGAACAGAGTTCAGACACGTGGGAAAACAGATGTGCGCATGCGTTGACTGCGGGCAAACACCGTGTATCATCATCCAAGATAGAACTAGTCTAGTAGTGGAATCCAGGTAGTGATAAGTTAATGTGACGAGGACAGAAGTATGACACTCGCATAGAGGGGTAATAAAAGGAATTATCGATGTGTATTTATAATTAAAACCAACCAGGAAAATAATAGGAATATATAAGTAAGCGGACAAGGAATCGTGAGCAAATCAAGGAAGGGGAAGAACCAACAGGTAAAAAACATTTTGCTGAAGGATAGGTACATTTTGACCGCTACTCTGAGATAGCGGGTGAAGACAGAAAAAAACCAGGGGAGTGAGATCTGTGAAATGTGCCCTGTCTATGACATAGACAGACATATAAATATATAAAAAAAATATAAAAAAATTAAAAAAATATAAAAAACCAAATATATATATATATATATATATATATATATATATATATATATATATAAAATATAATGTATTTCTTTGTCGCTCCATTGGGAGACCCAGACAATTGGGTGTATAGGCTATGCCTCCGGAGGCCACACAAAGTATTATACTAAAAGTGTAAAGCCCCTCCCCTTCTGCCTATACACCCCCCGTGCTCACACGGGCTCCTCAGTTTTCATGCTTTGTGCGAAGGAGGCAGACATCCACGCATAGCTCCACAGCTTAGTCAGCAGCAGCTGCTGACTATGTCGGATGGAAGAAAAGAGGGCCCATAACAAGGCCCCCAGCATGCTCCCTTCTCACCCCACTCTTGTCGGCGGTGTTGTTAAGGTTGAGGTATCCATTGCGGGTACGGAGGCTGGAGCCCACATGCTGTTTTCCTTCCCCATCCCCTTTAGGGCTCTGGGTGAAGTGGGATCCTAATCGGTCTCCAGGCACTGAGACCGTGCTCCATCCACAGCTCCTGGGGACTCTGCTGGACAAGGAGCCGAGTATCGTCAGGGACAAGGCCCTGCTACTTTGAGGTACTCTGTGTCCCCGTGGGGATCGCGCACAGAAACACTCCAGCATTGCTGGGTGTGTTAGTGCACCGGGGACCGCAGCGCTGACCGCGCTTGTGCCATCACACACTGCAGCGTGGCTGGGTGTGTTAGTTTACTGAGGACTACCGCGCTGACCGCGCGCTGCCATTTCACACTGCAGCGCGGCTGGGAATGTTAGTACGCCGGGGACTACCGCGCCGACCGCGCTTATACGCCGGCCGCGCTTATAACTTTAGTCCCCGGCTTTTGCGGCCTAGTCTCACTCTTTTCCCGCCCCCAGGCCTGCCAGTCAGGGGAAGGGCGGGACGCTGTACAGGACGTCAGCACTGAGGGCTGGAACATGCTTTGCATACTCCACCCCCCTCACTGTGCACAGTGGGGCACCAGATTCCCGCACTTTCTAGGGCACGCCCACGGCCCCCTCCTCTCCTCAGGACGCCGGCAGCCATTCCTGTCAGCTCTTCTGATGCTGGAGAGGGGAGACAAGCTCTGGGAGACCCAGGCAGGGATTCTGGTGACCACACAACCGCTTTGAGCGGGCGGTAAGCAGCACCTGAGGTGCTGGCCCCACTAGTGCAGAAGTGTACTTATAGATTATATGATTATAGGCTATACTTTACACTGTATGGTGCACGGTTGATTTTTGGCTATATACCCTCCTGGATTGCTCAGAGGAGACAACAGCATGTCGTCCGCAAAAAGCAAGGGTGCCAAAGCACAGGCTTACTATGCTGCCTGCGCCGCATGTACGGCTATACTACCGGCAGGTTCCACTGACCCTCATTGTGTGCAATGCTCGGCCCCTGTAGCACTTACTCAGCCGGAGCCTCTGCTAAGGGTGGCCCAGGGGGAACCACCTGCTAACACTGTCCAGGTGACGGGGACGGAGTTTGCAGTTTTTACTGATAGACTTTCTGAGACTATGGCTAAGATACTAGAAGCCTTGCAGTCCAGACCGGTATCTCAGACCATGGGCACTGTGGAATCATTGCTCCCTGGTCCCCCTCAGTTGGAACAACAATGTCCTCCCGGGGTGTCTCATAGATCCCAGGGTGAGGTCTCTGACACGGACCGCAGCCCCAGACCGCCTAAGCGAGCTTGCTGGGAAATTCCCTCGACATCATCACACTGTTCAGGGTCTCAGCGGGAGGACTCTCTGTATGATGAAGCGGAGGTAGCTGATCAGGATTCTGATCCTGAGGCCGCTCTCAACCTTGATACTCCTGATGGGGACGCCATAGTGAATGATCTTATCGCGTCCATCAATCAAATGTTGGATATTTCTCCCTCAGCTCCTCCAATAGAGGAGTCAGCTTCTCAGCAGGAGAAATTCCATTTCAGGTTTCCCAAGCGTACAAAGAGTATGTTTCTGGACCACTCTGACTTCAGAGAGGCAGTCCAGAAACACCGAGCTTGTCCAGATAAGCGTTTTTCCAAGCGCCTTAAGGATACACGTTATCCCTTCCCCCCTGACGTGGTCAAGGGCTGGACTCAGTGTCCCAAGGTGGATCCTCCAATCTCCAGACTGGCGGCTAGATCCATAGTTGCAGTTGAAGATGGGGCTTCACTCAAGGATGCCACTGACAGACAGATGGAGCTCTGGTTGAAATCCATCTATGAAGCTATCGGCGCGTCTTTTGCTCCAGCATTCGCAGCCGTATGGGCAGTCCAAGCTATCTCAGCGGGTCAAGCGCAAATTGACGCACTCACACGTACGTCTGCGCCGCAAGTGGCGTCCATAACCTCTCAAACGTCGGCATTTGCGTCCTACGCTATTAATGCTGTCCTGGACTCTGCGAGCCGTACGGCGGTTGCAGCCGACAATTCGGTGGCAATATGCAGGGCCTTGTGGCTACGGGAATGGAAGGCAGATTCGGCTTCCAAAAAGTGCTTAACCGGTTTGCCATTTTCTGGCGACCGTTTGTTTGGTGAGAGATTGGATGAAATCATCAAACAATCCAAGGGAAAGGAAACATCCTTACCCCAGGCCAAACCAAACATACCCCAACAGAGGAGGGGACAGTCGAGGTTTCAGTCCTTTCGGGGTGCGGGCAGGTCCCAATTCTCCTCGTCCAAAAGGCCTCAGAAGGATCAGAGGAACTCCGATTCATGGCGGTCTAAGTCACGCCCTAAAAAGACCGCCGGAGGTGCCGCTACCAAGGCGGCTTCCTCATGACTTACGGCCTCCTCACACCGCATCCTCGGTCGGTGGCAGGCTCTCCCGCTTTTGCGACACCTGGCTGCCACAGGTAAAAGACCGTTGGGTGAGAGACATTCTGTCTCACGGTTACAGGATAGAGTTCAGCTCTCGTCCTCCGACTCGATTCTTCAGAACATCTCCGCCTCCCGGGCGAGCCGATGCTCTTCTGCAGGCGGTGGGCACTCTGAAGGCAGAAGGAGTGGTGGTCCCGGTTCCTCTTCAGCAACAGGGTCACGGTTTTTACTCCAACCTGTTTGTGGTTCCAAAGAAGGACGGGTCTTTCCGTCCTGTCCTGGACCTAAAACTGCTCAACAAACACGTAAAGACCAGGCGGTTCCGGATGGAATCCCTCCGCTCCGTCATCGCCTCAATGTCCCAAGGAGATTTCCTTGCATCGATCGATATCAAAGATGCTTATCTCCACGTACCGATTGCTCCAGAGCATCAGCGCTTCCTGCGCTTCGCCATAGGAGACGAACACCTTCAGTTCGCGGCACTGCCGTTCGGCCTGGCGACAGCCCCACGGGTTTTCACCAAGGTCATGGCTACAGTAGTTGCGGTCCTCCACTCTCAGGGTCACTCGGTGATCCCTTACTTAGACGATCTGCTGGTCAAGGCACCCTCTCAAGAGGCATGCCAACACAGCCTCAACGCTACTCTGGAGACTCTCCAGAGTTTCGGGTGGATCATCAATTTTCCAAAGTCAAATCTGACACCGGCCCAATCGCTGACATATCTTGGCATGGAGTTTCATACCCTCTCAGCGATGGTGATGCTCCTGCTGAACAAACAGCGGTCACTACAGACAGGGTTGCAATCTCTCCTTCAAGGTCAGTCACACCCCTTGAGGCGCCTCATGCACTTCCTGGGGAAGATGGTGGCAGCAATGGAGGCAGTCCCTTTCGCGCAGTTTCACCTGTGTCCTCTTCAATGGGACATCCTACGCAAATGGGACAGGAAGTCGACGTCCCTCGACAGGAACGTCTCCCTCTCTCAGGCAACCAAAGCTTCCCTTCGGTGGTGGCTTCTTCCCACTTCATTATCGAAGGGGAAATCCTTCCTACCTCCATCCTGGGCGGTGGTCACGACGGACGCGAGTCTGTCAGGGTGGGGAGCAGTCTTTCTCCACCACAGGGCTCAGGGTACGTGGACTCAGCAAGAGTCCTCCCTTCAGATCAATGTTCTGGAGATCAGGGCAGTGTATCTTGCCCTAAAAGCGTTCCAGCAGTGGCTGGAAGGCAAGCAGATCCGAATTCAGTCGGACAACTCCACAGCGGTGGCTTACATCAACCACCAAGGCGGAACACGCAGTCGGCAAGCCTTCCAGGAAGTCCGGCGGATTTTGATGTGGGTGGAAGCCACGGCCTTCACCATCTCCGCAGTTCACATCCCGGGCGTAGAAAACTGGGAAGCAGACTTTCTCAGTCGCCAGGGCATGGACGCAGGGGAATGGTCCCTTCACCCGGACGTGTTTCAGGAGATCTGTTGCCGCTGGGGGATGCCGGACGTCGACCTAATGGCGTCCCGGCACAACAACAAGGTCACGGCATTCATGGCACGATCTCACGATCACAGAGCTCTGGCGGCAGACGCCTTAGTTCAGGATTGGTCGCAGTTTCAACTCCCTTATGTGTTTCCTCCTCTGGCACTGTTGCCCAGAGTGTTACGCAAGATCAGGGCCGACTGCCGCCGCGCCATCCTCGTCGCTCCAGACTGCCCGAGGAGGTCGTGGTATCCGGATCTGTGGCATCTCACGGTGGGCCAACCGTGGGCACTACCAGACCGACCAGACTTGCTGTCTCAAGGGCCGTTTTTCCATCTGAATTCTGCGGCCCTCAACCTGACTGTGTGGCCATTGAGTCCTGGATCCTAGCGTCTTCAGGGTTATCTCAAGAGGTCATTGCCACTATGAGACAGGCTAGGAAACCAACGTCCGCCAAGATCTACCACAGGACGTGGAAGATATTCTTATCCTGGTGCTCTGATCAGGGTTTTTCTCCCTGGCCATTTGCCTTGTCCACTTTTCTGTCCTTCCTTCAATCCGGATTGGAAAAGGGTTTGTCGCTCGGCTCCCTTAAGGGACAAGTCTCTGCGCTCTCTGTGTTTTTTCAGAAGCGCCTAGCCAGACGTCCACAGGTACGCACGTTCCTGCAGGGGGTTTGTCACATCGTCCCTCCTTACAAGCGTCCGTTAGAATCCTGGGATCTGAACAGGGTCCTGATGGTTCTTCAGAAACCACCGTTCGAGCCAATGAGGGATATTTCTCTCTCACGCCTTTCGCAGAAAGTGGTTTTCCTAGTAGCAGTCACTTCACTTCGGAGAGTGTCGGAGCTAGCAGCGTTGTCATGCAAAGACCCCTTCCTGGTGTTTCACCAGGACAAGGTGGTTCTGCGTCCGGTTCCGGATTTTCTCCCTAAGGTGGTATCCCCCTTTCATCTCAATCAGGATATCTCCTTACCCTCTTTTTGTCCTCATCCAGTTCACCAATGTGAAAAGGATTTGCACTTGTTAGATCTGGTGAGAGCACTCAGATTCTACATTTCTCGTACGGCGCCCCTGCGCCGCTCGGATGCACTCTTTGTCCTTGTCGCTGGCCAGCGTAAAGGGTCACAAGCTTCCAAATCAACCCTAGCTCGGTGGATCAAGGAACCAATTCTCGAAGCTTATCGTTCCTCGGGGCTTCCAGTTCCCTCAGGGCTGAAGGCCCATTCTACCAGGGCCGTGGGAGCGTCCTGGGCCTTGCGGCACCAGGCTACGGCTCAGCAGGTGTGTCAGGCAGCTACCTGGTCGAGCCTGCACACTTTCACGAAACACTATCAGGTGCATACCTATGCTTCGGCAGATGCCAGCCTAGGTAGGCGAGTCCTTCAGGCGGCGGTTGCCCACCTGTAGGACGGAGCCGTTACGGCTCTATTATGAGGTATTATTTACCCACCCAGGGACTGCTTTTGGACGTCCCAATTGTCTGGGTCTCCCAATGGAGCGACAAAGAAGAAGGGAATTTTGTTTACTTACCGTAAATTCCTTTTCTTCTAGCTCCAATTGGGAGACCCAGCACCCGCCCCTGTTTTTTTGTGTACACATGTTGTTCATGTTGAATGGTTTCAGTTCTCCGATATTCCTTCGGATTGAATTTACTTTAAACCAGTTTATAATTTTTTCCTCCTTCTTGCTTTTGCACCAAAACTGAGGAGCCCGTGTGAGCACGGGGGGTGTATAGGCAGAAGGGGAGGGGCTTTACACTTTTAGTGTAATACTTTGTGTGGCCTCCGGAGGCATAGCCTATACACCCAATTGTCTGGGTCTCCCAATTGGAGCTAGAAGAAAAGGAATTTACGGTAAGTAAACAAAATTCCCTTCGTTTTGGGTGTTTTGTTTTTTTTTCTTGCAATTCTCTTGATTACGTCACACATGGGTCATCTTGCACCCTTTCCTGCCCGTTTTTTCTTTTTTTGGGGCGGTGCTTTGACAACACATGGTCTATTTAAATGTACACTTGTATCTGTCACAGTAGATTTGATGTATGCTTGTATCTGATGGTCCTGAGGAAGGGAGCAGGGCTCCTGAAACGCGTAGACCGATGCAACAATAAAGCTTCATTGATCTGATCCTTTGGCTGGTGATCATTGGCACGGCTTTGAAGAACCCGGTTTCTCTCTCTCTGTACTTTTTTTTTTTTTTTTTTTTTTTGGACAAACTTCTGAATCTTTTTAACCCCTTGGCTAAAAGTAAAAGTATACATGTTTGGGATCTACAAACTCATACTGACCTGAGGCATCATATTGATACATTAGTTTTATCATATAGTGAACACAGTGAATAAAATAACCCCAAAACAATCATGCAGTTTCACTTTCAGCACACTTGATTTATTTTTCCCTGTTTTCCAGTACACTATATGGTAAATCTAATAGTTTCATTCAAAACTACATCTTGTCCCTCAAAAAATAAGCCCTTATATGGCAAGATTGACGGAAAAATACAAAAGTTACAGCTCTCAGAAGAAGGGGAGCAAAAAACGAAAACGATAAATGGAAAATCACCCAGGGGTGAAAGGGTTAAAAACTTAGGGCCAAAGCAACCTTTTAGTGGAAAAAAAATTGTAATTTTTCTTTACTTAGCCCAATGGTATACAATACCGTGAATCACCTGAAGTATAAAAATGCTGACTAATCCTCTGAATGAATTCCTCGAAAGGTGTAGTTTCCAAAATGGTGTCGCTTGTGGGGATTTCAGCTGTTTTGGCATGTCAGGGCGCTCAGTTGAGCGCTTTGCCGCCGGCATGTTAGGGCGCTCAGCTGAGCGCTTTGCCGGCGGCATGTCAGGGCTCTCAGCTGAGCGCTCGGCCGCTATAACTGTACTGTAAAGAAGAAAAAAAATAAATAAATACATTTTTACTACGCCTTACTTTCGGGGTACGTCTTACATTAGCCGACCCCCCCAAAACCACCACTACGTCTTACTATCGGAGGTGTCTTACTATCGGGGAAACACGGTAGTTTCCTGCCAGCGTTCAGAAATATGTGATGGTGTCTCCGCGCCATTCTTGTTTTGCATATTTTCCCAGGGGGTCTTGTTCTAGTGTCACTGCGTTGAGAAACACGTGATGGTGTCTCCGCGGTGTTGGATGTTGATCTCCACGAGGTCAAAGGGGTTTACCTATGAACAAAGTTATTTTTAAAGTTAAGTTTTAATCAGTAGATCTTGGAATAATTTCCACAATTGGATGTATTTTGGTTGACTGTACAGGGACATGATCTGATCATACCACATCTCCTGGGATGGGGAGGAAGTAAAAACGTATACAGACATTACAACACGGGATCACAAATATAAGATTATCTCAGCACGGGGACATTCAGTTGTGGAAATTATTATTCCAAGATCTATTGTTTAAATTCAAATTTAAAATTAACTTTGTTCGTGAGGAAACCTCTTTAAATGTAGAGAGCCTTCCCTAATCCAGCAGTAGCACAGTGCTCTGTAAATACCATAGCAGTACTGGCTCTACTGTTGGTAAGCCAGTGGAGGGCAGCTGTTGGTAGCAAAAAGTAGACATAGACTGCAAGTGCATTGAAACAGCCAGCTGTGCACTTGCAGTCAATTTTGCATAGAAATAAGGTACAGATTTCTGGACAATGGCACAACAGATTTGAACCAAAGAGGTATCATTGGAATTAAAGCACATTGATCTATATAACAGTATCTTTGGTTGACAACAGACAATGAAGCTGATAACATGATACTGTATTTATGATTTTACTTGATGACTGATTAGAAGAAGTGGATGTGAATATGGCAACCTTTGCACTGTATCTTCAGCTGTTCCCAAACATAAGTGCTTATGCTTTGACTTATTCAGCACATTAATAATTTATGAACATAATATCCCACCACACTTTTTTTCCAGTGTCAAAAGACAGACTGTTTAAGTTAATGGAGTAGGGGTTATCTTCAGGTACAGTTACATCTGGAGTCTAATGACATAACACTGCATTACTGGCAAGCTTTTAGCCAATATATCCAGTTTCACTCTGCTTGCATAGGTAATAGCGTGTCCATACTTAACACATTATCTTTTTATTGTCAAAGTCACATATAACAATTCAGCATTGGAATAAGAAGAAAAGGGTGACTACCTGACAATTAAACAGAAACAGCTGGTCTCTAGTGTCTTGCAATGGACATCTGCTGCATGTCCACGTGTAGAACAATATCTAATATGAATAAATATGGAAGTAAGCTAACGTGCTAATTGAAGCAGGTCTCCCTGACCATGTGTTTGTCTCTATTGAGCATATGACAATATATGTAGTAGAGGCTTGCTGATGTAGATGATACTTAAAGCTATGCTACCCACTGTACTAAACGTTATGGATTTGTGCCATTAAAGTGTTACTATAATTTTATTTTTTTATTTCATGAATCAACAGTACATATTAAAATAAGTAACTTTGTAATATATCTTATTAGAGAAATCTGCTTCTTTCTCTGCCAGATATGCTCAGAGATAGGTGATGACAGTTGTTACTGATGATGATGGGAGGAGGGAGGAGCAAGAGACAGAAGTAGGAACTAGAGACAACGATCAAGCCCCTCCCCCCTCTTATAGTTACATAGAATCTCATCATCTCCTACCTCAGAGTTCACAGTAATCTACTTCTTATGGCCATGGTACATGTTAGCAGCTGTTGGACATGATATTTTTGAACTATCCAATGGGTCAGCAGTATTTTGTTTGTAGAAAACCCCTTTAACCCCTTAATGATGGAGCCAATTTTGACCTTAATGACCAGGCCAAATTTTACAATTCTGACTAGTGTCACATTATGAGGTAATAAATAACTCTGTAACACTTCAACAGTTCTGAGAGAGGTTTTTATGTGACATGTTGTACTTCATAATAGCGATAAATTAAGGAAAATATTTTTTTGCATTTATTTGGGAAAAAAGTTAAAAATTTTATGAAAATTTTGTAATTTTCAAACTTTAAATTTTCATGGCTTTAAATCCGAGCCTTATAGCACACAAAATAGTTAATACAGAACATTCCCCACATGTCTACATTTTTTTTGTAGGAAGTTAGAAGGGTTATAAGTTTATCAGCAATTTCTCATTTTTCCAACAAAATTTACAAAACCATCACATTTGAAGTGACTTTTAGAGCCCTATGTGACAGAAAATACCCAAATGTGACACTATTCTTAAAACTGCACCCCTCATACTTCTCAAAATCACACCCAATAAGTTTATTAACCCTTCAGGTGCTTCATAGGAATTAATGCAAAGTGGAATGAATGAAAAAAATTACATTTTACCTATAAATGTTGCTTTCGCTCCAATGTATTCATTTTTACAAGAAATAGCTCAGCAAAATGGACCCCAGTTTTTTCTGAGCGCATTGATACCCTACATGTGGTGAGAAACCTCTGTTTGGACAAATGGCTGGGCTTGGAACATAAATTTGGCTGAAATATATTGTGGGCACCATGTCGAATTTGCAGGGCCCGTTAAGGATCTAAACAGCAGAAACCTCCACACGTGACCCCATTTTGGAAACTGGACACCTCAAGGATTTTATCCAGTGGTATATTGGGCATTTTGAACCACACATGAATTTGATAACATTTGGTTGTAATATTAAACATGTTCACTTTTTTCCATAAAAATGTTGCTTTAGCACTAAATTTCTCACTCTTACAAGAGGTACCACCAAAAAGAGCACCCCACAATTTGTTACCCACTTTCTTATGAACACATTAATACCCCACATGTAGTAAAAAAAAAAGTTCTGTTAGGACAAACGAACACAAATTTGTCTGAAATAGATTCCGGGCACCATTTTGCATTTCCAGGGCTCCTAAGGTACCTAAACAGCAAAAACCCTCCACATGTGACCCTATTTTTGAAAATAGACCCCTCAAGAATTTGATCCAGGGATATAGTGAGCATTTTGAATTCACAGGTACGTCACAGACTTTGATAACATTAAGTTGTGATATTGACAATTTTTTTTTTTCTTTCACAAAAATGTTGCTCTGGCACCAAATTTCTCACTTTTTCAAGGGGTGCACCCAAAAAGTGGATGCCACAGTTTGTTACCCACTTTCTTATGAGCGCAGCGATACTCTACATGTAGTCAAAAACTCTCTTTGGACAAATAGGAGGGCTCAGAACGGAAGGAGCAATATTTAAATTTTGGAAATCAAATTTGTCTGAAATAGATTTTGGGAACCATGTCGCATTTGCAGGTTTCCTAAAGTACCAAAACACCAGAAACCTCTACAAGTGGCCTCATTTTGGAACCTAGACCCATCAAAGAATTTATGTTGGGTATGTTAAGCATTTAGATCCCATAGATTCTTCATAAAGCTTTTTTAAAATATGGATGGGAAAAGGATGGTTAAGTTTTTTTCCTCTAAAATTTTATTTTAGCCCAACATTTCTAATTTTGACAATGGATAATTAAAATAGAAGAAAACGAACCCCATAATTTGTTCTGCAATTTTTCCCAAACACAGTAATACCTCATTAGTGGTCAAAAGCTAATGATGTTTGGGCACATGGTAGGGCTCGGAAAGTGAACAGTGCTATTTGATTTTTGGAACGCAAATTTGGATGACATAGAACAACAAGAGAAACGAGTAATATTGCTCAAACATGTTTTTGTGTATTTATTGATAGCATGATAGTTATTAATTATAAATAGTTTTTTAATTATAGACAGCATAGTAGAGGGGTAGAAAGATTTTAAATTAGCACAGATTCAAAACGAATTCCGGAAACTGAATATACATGTATCCCCAACACATGGGCTAAAGATCAGGAACAAACAGCAGTACTGAGGTAAATCACATAGATGCAAAGTATGACATATGCCTACTAATCTATTGCACAAATCATTGCCATCAATTGGGATAACACAAGACTGTAGCTGCAAATACCATACCCAAGTGGCTGAAAAAGTTCTGGAGAGTTCAGGCAGGCCGGGGTGGAGAGGTAGTGTCCCCCTCAGAAGGAACCCCAACGTATGTTTCACATTCAATTGACCTTGCTTCATCAGGGGGAATAAAGTGCTCACCATGCAGCAGGTTTATATAAGGCGCCATTAATAGACACAGCTGTGTTTCGCACCGGGATCAATTTCAACGGCGCATGCGCGTGGCGTCATCACACTACCCAGACTCCACCACGGTCGTCATGGCGTCCGCACATGTGTGGAAGCTGGGACGCGTCTCCGTAGCTCCCGAGCATGTGCGGACGCCACCTAGAGACAGCCGGAGCGAGCAGGATAGGTGACGTGGCGCGCGCATGCGCACATTGATCCGACAGTGCTGTAACCCTATATGGAGACCAGGATGTGCAGGATGACAGAAGAAGCAATGATAATAACAACATATCAAACAGGTACAGGCAATATCCATCCCAAATTAGTATGTGATATTATATCTATATTAGCGCAGGACAGTCAATCAAATCCGGATGCTGTACTGTGTAGATGATGACGTTTTTTAAATCCAGTTGAAAAGTCGATAATCACTTGGTCTCCATATATATATACTCCACACTTGAGTCAGTAATACTGCAGAAACTGAAAGTATGAGGAGAGCATTAAGTTACTATGTCGGAGGAGCACCAGAATAATAAAAAAGAAGAAAATTGGGGAAACTGATTTAATTAGTTAAAATTACACAAATATAAAAAACAACAAGGAAAAATGCCCCCCCCCCAAAAAAAAAAGAGGGGGGACAAAAAAGGGGGTGAAAAGGGGGTGATGTCATAAAAATGAAACAAAGCTCA
The DNA here is from genome assembly GCF_048569485.1 of Anomaloglossus baeobatrachus. Classification (NCBI taxonomy): domain Eukaryota; kingdom Metazoa; phylum Chordata; class Amphibia; order Anura; family Aromobatidae; genus Anomaloglossus; species Anomaloglossus baeobatrachus. Next base: position 480,001,495 of record NC_134354.1, on the reverse strand, counting down.
ATGCTTCCTTGAGACCAGAGGGGGCAATTGTATTGAGCGTTACCATCCATCTGGTCTCACGTTGAGCCAATATTTTTTTATGTTACCTCCCCTGATTCCACCATTGACGACCTCAATACCCCGAACCGACAATGTTTTTGGGTCGCATCCATGGTGCATCTGGAAATGGCGAGGCAATGTTTTGAGAGAGGCAATGTCATCCACCACTCAAGCCATAGCAATGTCCCTCACATGTTCCCTTACATGTATTCGCAATTCGTGAGATGTCAGGTTTATATATATCAGAGAACACCCGCAGACAGCATAATATACAACGTTTGACGTACCACATGATATGTAGTCCCTAATTTGGAACTGACGTTTGCCATCTGCAGATGTAAATACAGAACTGCGAAGGACATTGCTGCAGACCAAACAGTGGCCATATGAAAAGCATCCGACACGGGGGTCACAGACCCAAAAGACTTGATGTAGGAGGAAGGTAGTGGCTCCTAACAAGCATATCTCGCAGGCTAAAGGATCTCCTGGCAGTCAATTTTGACGACATGTTGCATTTGCACAGCCCCTGAGGTGCCAAAAATGCAGAAACACCCACATGTGACCCCATTTGGCAAACTGAACTCTATAATGAATTTATTTATGGGTGTGGTAAGTATTTTTAACCCGCAATTGCACAGAATTTTATTAGATTGTGCAATGAAAATGATAAACATAGCGTTTTTCCACTAAGATTTTACTCTAGCCTCAAAATTTTCATTCACACAAAGGGTAACAGGAGAAAATGGACAGGACAATTTGATATGCACTTTTTACCGAACGTGGCAATACCCAATATATGGTTTTACACTAATATTTGAGTACGATGTGGGGATCATAAGGGAAGGAGCGCGACTTGGTATTTAGAACGCAGATTCCTTTTGAATAAATCGTGGTCTTCATTAGCTGAGCCCCTGAGGTGCCAGATCAGCAGAAACCCCACAAATGACCCCATATTGGACATGTCACTACATAAGGAGTTCATCTAGGGGTGTAGTGAGTATTTTGAACCCAGAAGTGCCTCACAGACTTTTATAAGATTGGGATGTAGAAATATAATATTTTAGTAGCAAAAATATAAATTTTTTTATCAGCTGCAAATTTTCTAGTTACACAAGAGTTAAAAGGTGAAAACAGACCCCACAATTTATTGTGCAATTTCTCCTGAACACTGTGATGCTCTATTTGTTATCAGAAACTACTTTTTGGCCACACGTCAGGGCTGAGGAGGAAGGAGTGCTATTTGGTTTTGTATAGATTTTACTAGAATAGTTTGCGGGTGACATTTACAGAGCCTCTGACAGGGGTGGGATTCAGCCGGTTCTGTCTGGTTTGGGCGAGTTGGTTGTTAAAATAGCAGCCGTTTCCCCGAACTGGCAAGAAACGGCTCTGGCGATTTGGTTCCTTATATTCACTTGTGTTAGTGTCTTTAAAACACTAACACAAATTAATCCCCGTACCTATGCGCCGCACTTCCGGGTTCAGTGGAGCCTGTCTGCTCCCTGACCTGGCATGCAGTGACGCGCTGATGCTGCAGAGGGGTCACGGCAGCGTGGTGAAGTAGCTCCTCCTGCTGCCACCTGCCAGCGTCAGTGTACAGAGTGCCGCGGAGGATGGATGACAGAGGAGAGGCCACCGGTGCTTGGAGCAGGCAAGCGCTCATAGAGCCGAAGATGCAGGGTGCATAAAGATGGGAACTATATGGGGAGAGGAGGCCACATAGATGGAAACTGTTTGGGGAGAGGAGGCCGCATAGATTGGAACTATATGGGGAGAGGAGGCCGCATAGATGGGAACTATATGGGGAGAGGAGCCGGAAAGATGGGAACTATATAAGAAGAGGAGGCCACATAGATGGGAACTATATGGGGTGAGATGGCCTCATAGATGGGAACTATATGGGGAGAGGAGGCCACATAGATGGGAACTATATGGGGAGAGGAGACCGCATAGATGGGAACTATATGGGAAAAGGAGCCATATGGGACAGGATCTGCAGGGGAAAAGGAGCACATGGGATGGGATCTGCTGGGGAAAGAGGCCATAATGGGATGAGATCTGCTGGGGAAAGATGCCATGATGGGATCTGCAGGGGAAAGAGGCCATGATGGGATCTGCAGGGGAAAGAGGCCATAATCAGATGGGATCTGCAGGGGAAAGAGGCCATAATCAGATGGGATCTGCTGGGGAAAGAGGCCATGTTGGGATCTGCAGGGGAAAGAGGCCATGATGGGATGAGATCTGCATGGGAAAGAGGCCATATTGGGATGAGATCTGCTGGGGATAGAGGCCATAATGGGATGAGATCTGCTGGGGAAAGAGGCCATAATGGGATATGCAGGGGAAAGGGGCCATAATGGGATGAGATCTGCTGGGGAAAGAGGCCATAATGGGATGAGATCCGCTGGGGAAAGAGGCCATGAGATGGGATCTGCTGGGGAAAGGGGCCATAATGAGATGGGATCTGCAGGGGAAAGAGGCTATAATGGAATGGGATCTGGTGGAGAAAGAGGCCATGATGGGTTCTGCAGGGGAAAGAAGCCATGATGGGATCTGCAGGGAATGAGGCCATAATGGGATGGGATCTGCAGGGGAAAGAGACCGCATGGGATGGGACCTGCAGGGGAAAGATACCATAATGGGATGACATCTGCAAGGGAAAGAGACCACATGGGATGGGATCTGTAGGGGACAGGAGCCACATGGGATGGGATCTGCAATGGAAAAGCAGCCACATGGGATGGGATCTGTATGGGGAAGGTTGTCCATTCCAATTTTAGCAGGGCTCCTTAAGTAATAATTTTTAAAATAGTAGAAAAAAGTTTAATACAATATGACTGATAGTGACTGGAACAACTACTGGTACTGGACAGGAGAGTGAAGGTATAGGAGGGGAAGAAGGGGAAAGAGATTTTACTTTAAATTACTTGTATTTTATGGTTGAGGAAAGTGTGTGAAAATGGGTGTGGCTAACAAAATGGGTGTGGTTACATAATGGGTGTGGTTTTCAAATGGGCGGGGTTTGGGGTTTACAGAGAACCTGTTGTTAAACATTTGAATCCCACCCCTGGCCTCTGCGGTGCTAAAACAGCAGAAACACCCCCAAAGTGACCCCATTGTAGAAATTGCACCTCTCAAACAATTTATCTATGGCTCCACTGACTATTTTGTAGGATCCACACCAGGCTCTTTTTCTGGAGAATTACAAATATGCCAATTTAGAGCCCTTACATTTTGCCTCATATATTTTGTGCCCACATACATTATTCCCAGCTTGTTGTTCTTTAGAGATGCACAATGTAAATTGTTACATCTGCTCTCCCCACTACAACAAAGCAACACACGTGACCACTTACTGCGGGTTAGCATACTGTGGGGCGTTTTGAATTTGGTAGCGCAGATTTCACTGGACTTTATTTGAGGGGTGGGAGCCATATCACTTTTCCAGACTCTTTGTTCTATCAACAACGTGGGAGTTCCCAAAATTTCCAGTGACAGATGATCAAGCTGAGTGAGGGCTGGGTTTCTGTGAGATAGGTTAGGGATTTTATTTCTAACATTTTGGGGTACAGAACATTTTTTGGTTATTTTCAGTATAAAGCTGGGATCACATTGTTGTTTTCTGCTCTGAGCACTTATGTTGGGGTTTTCATGTAAATTTTCCAAAAAATGTGATTCAAATGAAACCCTCGATGGAACCACTCAGGCTAGTTTCACACTTGCGTTGGACGGCTTCCGTAGCATTGCGTTGTGTTACATATGCAACGGATGCGTTGCATATAGTGGCACAACGGATGCTACGGATCGTACAAAACAACGGAAAGCTTTTTTTTTTTTTCTTCTTTACGGTTTTACCGGAAGCAGACTATTGTGAATGATCAGCTGATCACTCTCAATAGCCGGCGGCCGGTCGCTCAGTTGAGCGCTGTCACTTGCTGGCGGCCGGGCATGCCGGCGGGCGCTCAGTTGAGTGCTGTCACTTGCCGGCGGTTGGGCATGCCGGCGGGCGCTCAGCTGAGCGCTGTCACTTGCCGGCGGCCGGGCATGCTGGCGGGCGGGCGCTCAACTGAACGTTCGGCCACCGTGAGACAAAATAAAGTTTGTGATTTAAAAAAAAAAAAAAAGAGCATACGCAGTGAAATCCTGAGGATTCCACTGCTCAAAACAACGTTACATGCTGCATTCCTCCCACTGGGCGGAAGCAACGCAGGTCCTTTTGGCACAATCCGTCAACCATACAAGTCTATGGGAAACATAGGGCAGATTGTAACGGAAGGAAAACAATGCAAGTGGGAAAGTACCCTCACTATAATGAGCAGATGGACACTTTTGACTCTGTTTGGCATCTGTTTCACCGCCGGTTAGTGAGAGCGCTCAGCTGAGCGCCCGCCTGCCGGCATGCCCGGCCACCGGCAAGTGAGAGCGCTCAGCTGAGCGCCTGCCGGCATGCCCGGCCGCCGGCAAGTGACAGCACTCAGCTGAGCGCCCGCCCACCGGCATGCCCGGCCGCTGGCAAGTGACAGCGCTCAGCTGAGCGCCCGCCTGCCGGCATGCCCGGCCGCCGGCAAGTGACAGCACTCAGCTGAGCGCCCGCCCACCGGCATGCCCGGCCGCTGGCAAGTGACAGCGCTCAGCTGAGCGCCCGCCCGCCGGCATGCTCGGCCGCCGGCAAGTGCCAGCACTCAGTGCCCGCCCGCTAGCATGTGACAGCGCTCAGCTGAGCGACCGGCCGCCGGCTATTGAGAGCGATCAGCTGATCGTTCACAATAGTCTGTTGCCGGTAAAACTGTAAAGAAGAAAAAAAAAAAAGCTTTCCGTTTTGTACGATCCGTAGCATCCGTTGTGCCACTATATGCAACGCATCCGTTGCATCCGTAACACAACGCAATGCTACGGAAGCCGTCAAACGCAAGTGTGAAACTAGCCTTATTAGGCATGTACAGAGCTATAGTGATCCATATTTGTGCACTAAAAATACTCCTATAATGATGGGACATTTCCGGACGAGAACAGAGACCAGACATAGTCCAAAATGTCTCCATCTGTCTCATTATGATAAGTGGTTCAAACACGGTTTTGTCTGAAATGCGGTTTTTGGGATTTAGACGGAAACCCTGACGTAAATGCTCAGCGGACAGCACAGGATAAATACAGCTCTGGCAAAAATTAAGAGACCACTGCAAAATTTTCAGTTTTTCTGATTTTTCTCTTTATAGGTATTTTTGAGTAAAATGTAAATTTTTTTGTTATTCTATAAACTACTGACAACATGTCTCCGAATTTCCAAGCAATAAATTTTGTATTTATTTTCTGAACAAAAAAATTCATTGCTTTCAGACCTCAAATAATGCAAAGAAAGCAAGTTCATAATCATTTAGAAACAACAATACTAATGTTTTAACTCAGGAGGAGTTCAGAAATCAATATTTTGTGGAATAACCATGATTTTTAATCACAGTTTTCATGCGTCTTGGCATGCTTTCCACCAGTTTTTCACACTGCTTTTGGGTGACCTTATTCCACTCCTGGTTCAAACATTTAAGCAGTTCTTCTTTGTTTGATGGCTTGTGACTATCCATATTCCTCTTGATTACATTCCATAGGTTTTCAATGGGGTTCAGGTCTGGAGATTGGGCTGGCCATGACAAGGTTTTGATTTGGTCGTCCTTCATTCACACATTGATTGACCTAGCTGTGTGGCATGGCACATTGTCCTGCTGGAGAAAAACAGTCCTGAGATTTGGGGAACATTGCTTGAGCAGAAGGAAGCAACTGTTTTTCCAGGATAACCTTGTATGAGGCTTGATTCATACGTCCTTTGCAAAGTTTAATCTACCCAATTCCAGCCTTGCTGAAGCATCCCCAGATTATCACCGATCCTCCACCAAATTTCACAGTGGGTGCAAGACACTGTGGCCTGTATGCCTCTTCAGGACTCAGTCTAACCATTAGACTAGCAGGTGTTGGGCAAAGCTGAAAATTAGACTCATCAGAGAAGATTACCTTACTCCAGTCCTCTATGGTCCAATCCTTATGGTCTTTGGCAAACTTCAGTCAGTCTCTCCTTAGCTTCTCATTGATGAAAGGCTTTTTTTCTAGCTTTAAATGACTTGAGCCCTGCCTCTAGGCGCCTGTTACGAACTGTTCTTGCCGTGCACATTACCCCAGTTGCCATTCCTTTAGTAGGTCACTTGATGTCATGCGGTTGCTGAGTGACATTCAAATAAGATGACGGTCATCCCAGTCAGTGGAGAGTTGCTTTCGCTCTCTGCCGGTCTGTAGCCTTGTTGTTCCCAGTGTCTGCTGCTTGACCTTGTTGTAATGGGCTGCCATCTTAGAAATTTTAAGGATGGAGGCAACATGACGCTCACTGAATCCCTCTGATAGTAAAGCCAGAATTGAGCCCTTCTTTTCCTTACTCAAGACTGTTCTTTTGAACTTCTTTGGCATGGTTAAAAGTTATTTTTTTCATTCCTATTACATTTGGGATATTACTAGCGCTTGTTTTGCCATCCAGCTTGTCCTATTACAAGAGGATTGTGAAGACCACAGCAGTGTTTTTTATACTGTCCCTTGTTAAAGGAACCTGTCATCAGAAATTTTGCTATAAACCTAAAAGTTTCCCCCTCTGCAGCTCGTGGGCTGCATTCCTGTACTTTTTGTGGCCCCTTTTAAACCGAATTAAATACTTTATAAACTTGTACCTTTTGCTATGTAAATTTTGTAAATCGTCCATGGGGCGGGATCTCTTGCGTCCGTTGCTGTTCCTCCAGCACATTGACGCCGTCCCCCCACGCTCCATTTCATCCATCAGGACGCCGCCCACTGCGCCGGAGGTGCCGCCCACACCAGGATCGCTGGTGACGTGTGTCACAAGCACGAGATTATGGGTGGTGCTGTGATTGCATCGCAAGTGCCCGCCCATAATCTCGTGGACGCGCTTTCCCCCACTGCCTCCAGCGTTCTGCGCAAGCGCTCGCCGGCCAAATGACCCGACGTCACCTCCTTCCCATCTTACCCTGCAGCAGGGCAAGATGGGAAAGAGGTGACGTCGGGTCATCTGGCCAGCAAGCGCTTGCGCAGAACGCTGGAGGAAGAGGGGAAAGTGCGGTCACGAAGTTATGGGCGGCACTTGCTGATGACACTCACAGCGCCACCCATAACCTCGTGCCTGCGCAAAACGTCACCAGCGGTCACACGTGCACACAGTGCACAGTACCGCTACAGTCGCACAGCGCATGCGCGGGACCACGGGCGCCGAGGGGCGGCATCCTGAGATATGAAATTCAGCGTTGGGGGGCGGGGTAAATCTGCTGGAGGAACAGTAACGGTCAGCAGAGAGCCCGTCCCCATGGACGATTTACGAAATTTACATAGCAAAAGGTACAAGTTTATAAAGTATTTAATTTGGTTTAAAAGGGGCCACAAAAAGTACAGGAACCTTGCTAGAATGCAGCCCAGGAGCTGCAGAGGGGGAAACGTTTAGGTTTATAGCTAAATTTCTGATGACAGGTTCCCTTTTAAATAAGATTTGGTCCAGGTAATCACCTAATCAGATGCACATTAAGTAGAATGAGGTGTACTCTAGTGGGAATTCAACTGACACTGGAATGGAATGGCTGTCAGACATGTAGAGAAGCTGATTTTTATAAAACTGTGCAGTGGTCTCTAAATTTTTGCCAGAGCTGTATCAGCCAAGCCTTATTCCAATTTTTGGGAGGCAGAAGGAAGAAACAGACAGCATTACAGGAATAGTTATTTTTTTATTTTTGCGCGGTGTTAGTGATAAAACAGATTTATTCTGCGGGTCAGTACAATTACAGTGATACCAGATTTATAATTTTTTTATGTTCTGCTTCTATCACACAGTAAAAAGGCTTTTTTATAATAAATAATTTTTCTGTCGCAATAGTCTGACAGCCGTGACTTTATTTTTTGACAAACAGAACTTTATAAGGCCTTGTTTTTTGCACTGCAAGTTGGAAATTTTTATGGTGCCATTTTGCGGAACATAATATTTTTTGATTTTTATTCAGATATTTCAAATGAAGAATTAACAAAAAACAGCAATTCACTTAGTTTTTTTTGTGCTGTTCACTGCGGTATCAGCGATAAGACCGATTTATTCTTCAGGTCAGTAAGTTTACAGCTGTACCAGACTTACCGTATTTTTCGGATTATAAGACGCACTTTTCCTCCCCAAAATTTGGGAGGAAAATGAGGGGTGCGTCTTAAAATCCAAATATAGCCTACCGTTCGGGCAATCTGTGTGGGTGTCCGGGTGCGTGCGGGCTTCCGTGTGCGTGTGGGCTTCCGGGTGCGTGCGGGCTTCCGGGTGCGTGCGGGCTTCCGGGTGCGTGTGGGCTTCCGGGTGCGTGCGGGCTTCCGGGTGCGTGCGGGGTTCCGGGTGCGTGCGTGTGGGCTTCCGGGTGCGTGCGGGCTTCCGGGTGCGTGCGGGGTTCCGGGTGCGTGCGTGCGGGCTTCTGGGTGCCTGTGGCTGAGTGCGTGCGTGCATGCGGCCGGGTGCCTGTGGCTGCGTGCCGGGTGCCTCTCTGTCCCGGCGGCCAGCTGCTTCTCTGGGCGGGCGGCCTGCGATGTTTGTGCAGCGTGTGTCCCAGTGTGTCCGTGATCCGGTTTCAAATGATGGCGCCGCGTGTCAGCGCGTGCGCAGATGGAGCTCTCATCCAAGTGCTCCATCTGCGCAAGCGCCGCTCTGGGAGTCAGCGCGTGCGCAGATGGAGCCCTTGGATGAGAGCTCCATCTGTGCATGCGTCACTCTGGGCGCCATTACTTGAATCGGGACCGCGAACACACTGGGACACACCGCACTGGCATGCTCCACCACTGAGCTGTCACCGCCACTGCCACCACTGAGCAGTCACCGCCGCTGCTACCACTGAGCCGTCACCGCCGCTGCTACCACTGAGCCGTCACCGCCGCTGCTACCACTGAGCCGTCACCGCCACTGCTGCCACTGAGCCGTCACCGCCGCTGCTACCACTGAGCCGTCACCGCTGCTGCCACCACTGAGCTGTCACCACCGCTGCCACCACTGAGCTTTCACCGCCGCTGCCACCACTGAGCTGTCACCACCAGTGCTACAACTGAGCCGCCTCCGCAGCTGTCCCTACTGACCCGCCCCTGCCACCACTGACCGCCGCTGCCAGCACAACCTCTGCCTCCTGTGACCCCGCTTCACCACCATTGCTGCCCCCCTCTGGTAAGACAACCACACCGGAGTATAAGACAGACCCCATTTTTTTTTTACCTTTTTTAATCTCTAAATTTGGGATGCGTTTTATAATCCGGTGCGTCTTATAAAACGAAAAATACGGTATATCAGTTTTTTATGCTTTGCCACTGTTATACACTAAAATCCACAGTTAGGTCCAGAAATATTTGGACAGTGACACAAGTTTTGTTATTTTAGCTGTTTACAAAAACATGTTCAGAAATACAATTATCTATATAATATGGGCTGAAAGTGCACACTCCCAGCTGCAATATGAGAGTTTTCACATCCAAATCGGAGAAAGGGTTTAGGAATCATAGCTCTGTAATGCATAGCCTCCTCTTTTTCAATGGACCAAAAGTAATTGGACAAGGGACTCTAAGGGCTGCAATTAACTCTGAAGGCGTCTCCCTCGTTAACCTGTAATCAATGAAGTTGTTAAAAGGTCTGGGGTTGATTACAGGTGTGTGGTTTTGCATTTGGAAGCTGTTGCTGACCAGACAACATGCGGTCTAAGGAACTCTCAATTGAGGTGAAGCAGAACATGCTGAGGCTGAAAAAAAAGAAAAAATCGATCAGAGAGATAGCAGACATGCTTGGAGTAGCAAAATCAACAGTCGGGTACATTCTGAGAAAAAAGGAATTGACTGGTGAGCTTGGGAACTCAAAAAGGCCTGGGTGTCCACGGATGACAACAGTGATGGATGATCGCCGCATACTTTCTTTGGTGAAGAAGAACCCGTTTACAACATCAACTGAAGTCCAGAACACTCTCAGTGAAGTAGGTGTATCTGTCTCTAAGTCAACAGTAAAGAGAAGACTTCATGAAAGTAAATACAAAGGGTTCACATCTAGATGCAAACCATTCATCAATTCCAAAAATAGACAGGCCAGAGTTAAATTTGCTGAAAAACACCTCATGAAGCCAGCTCAGTTCTGGAAAAGTATTCTATGGACAGATGAGACAAAGATCAACCTGTACCAGAATGATGGGAAGAAAAAAGTTTGGAGAAGAAAGGGAACGGCACATGATCCAAGGCACACCACATCCTCTGTAAAACATGGTGGAGGCAACGTGATGGCATGGGCATGCATGGCTTTCAATGGCACTGGGTCACTTGTGTTTATTGATGACATAACAGCAGACAAGAGTAGCCGGATGAATTCTGAAGTGTACCGGGATATACTTTCGGCCCAGATTCAGCCAAATGCCGCAAAGTTGATCGGACGGCGCTTCATAGTACAGATGGACAATGACCCCAAGCATACAGCCAAAGCTACCCAGGAGTTCATGAGTGCAAAAAAGTGGAACATTCTGCAATGGCCAAGTCAATCACCAGATCTTAACCCAATTGAGCATGCATTTCACTTGCTCAAATCCAGACTTAAGACGGAAAGACCCACAAACAAGCAAGACCTGAAGGCTGCGGCTGTAAAGGCCTGGCAAAGCATTAAGAAGGAGGAAACCCAGCGTTTGGTGATGTCCATGGGTTCCAGACTTAAGGCAGTGATTGCCTCCAAAGGATTCGCAACAAAATATTGAAAATAAAAATATTTTGTTTGGGTTTGGTTTATTTGTCCAATTACTTTTGACCTCCTAAAATGTGGAGTGTTTGTAAAGAAATGTGTACAATTCCTACAATTTCTATCAGATATTTTTGTTCAAACCTTCAAATTAAACGTTACAATCTGCACTTGAATTCTGTTGTAGAGGTTTAATTTCAAATCCAATGTGGTGGCATGCAGAGCCCAACTCGCGAAAATTGTGTCACTGTCCAAATATTTTTGGACCTAACTGTATATTTTACAAAAATTAATTTGTTTTTTGCATCGCCATATTCTGAGAGCTGTCAATTTTTAATTCTTTTTCCGAATTAGCCATATCAGGACTTATTTTTTGGCAGTTTAATTTCTACCATTTTTTTTTTTTTTTTTTTTTTTTTTTTTTACATATGACTTTTCAATAATTTTTTATTCACTTTTTTTGTGTAAGTATAAAGAAACAAATGCCATTTTTGTCATGTTTTTTATTTTTTATGGTATTCACCATATAGAATAAGTAACATGACATTTTTATAGATCAGCGATACAAATTATGTGTACGTTTCTTTGTTTATTTTTGTTCGACCGCAAAAGCTGCGTTTTAGTGGCGAAATGGGTTTTCGTAATTTGTGTGTTATTTTTACTTTTTTACATATTTTATCTACCTTTTTTTTTTAACTTCGTCCCACTGTGGGACATGAATATTTTTAGTTCGATCACTGATCTCATGCATTGTGTTATTTGTGTAAAGCAGCACATGAGATCTGTCAGTGTCTCACAGGCCGCTTTACACGCTGCGATATCGCTCAAGCGCTCTCGTTGGGGTCACGAAATTTGTGACGCACATCCGGTCGCTTTAGCGATGTCTTTGCGTGTGACACCTATGAGCGATTTTGAATAGTCGGAAAACGGTCAAAATCGCTCATCGGTGACATACCCCCTATTCTCGAATATCGCTGCTGCTCGGTGTACGAAGTAGTTCGTCGCTCCTGCAGCAGCACACATCGCTATGTGTGACACCGCAGGAACGAGGAACCTCACCTTACCTGCGGCCGGCCGCAATGAGGAAGGAAAGAGGTGGGCGGGGTGTTACGTCCCGCTGATCTCCGCCCCTCCGCTTCTATTGGGCGGCGGTTCGGTGACGCTGCTGTGACGTCGCTGTGACGCTGAACGAACCGCCCCCTTAGAAAGGAGGCGGTTCGCCGGTCACGGCGACGTCGCAGAACAGGTATGTGCTTGTGACGCTGCCGTAGCGATAATGTTCGCTACGGCAGCGATCACATGATATCGCATGTACGATGGGGGCGGGTGCTTTCGCGCTCGAGATCGCTAGCAATTGCTAGCGATGTCGTAGCGTGTAAAGCGGCCTTTAGGCTGGAATCACACTTGCGAGTGTAAAATCGGTCCAATTCTCATGCTAGAAAGTAGCATGAGCTTTGTTCAAGTGTTGATCAGTGTGTAATGCAACAGCAATGCGATTCTGTGATTTTTCTCATGATTGTAGTCCATGTGCAATCCGTGTGTGATCCATATGGGATCCGTTTTTATTCTCAGCAGCTATGTCATCTGCCATTCAGCTCTGCTATATGACCGCTGACAGCAGACACAGACAGAGCCATGTAGCAGACCTTAATGGCCGCTAACACCAGACAGAGCCGCGGGATCCAAATGAAGTCGGATGAACTTCACCCGACTTCATTGTCATCCTGCCGCTATGTCTGTGTGTCATGGCCTGATTTTTGGTCACCGGCGAAGGTCTCACTGGTGACCACAAATCCCCTGAGAGACTTAAGTGATCTGCTCTATCAGCGGTGCCGTCACAGAGGTTACCCGCGGCCACAGCTGCAGTCCTCCCGCTGAGATCTGTGGCAGCGGGTAACCTCAGTGACAGCAAAGCTGATCACGCGACTCACTTCAGTCACTGCAGGGAGCTCACAGAGAGCCAGTCGTGGTCTGTGACCGCTCTCTGTCAGCTTCTGATGTAGCAGAGCTGAAAGCGTCGTGGGACCTCTGTGGATTACGTCAGACCTGGATGGGTATTTGGGGGTTTAATAAAGTGATGAAAGAGGGTGTTTTTTTGTCATTTATTTCAAATAAAGGATTTTTTGGTGTATGTTTTTATTTTCTTTATCTTACAGGTTAATCATGGAAGGTATCTCGGGGAGACGCCTGTCATGATTAACCTAGGACTTACTGGCAGCTATGGGCTGCTGCCATTAACTGCTTATTACCTCGATTTCCACCACACCAGGGCAATTCGGGATGAGCCGGGTACAGTCCCAGGACAGTCGCATCTAATGGATGCGGCAATTCCGAGCAGCTGCTGGCTGATATTGTTAGGGTGGGGGGCTCCCCATCCTGACAATATCAACCTCGTGCCGTATGGCTTTACCCTGGCTGGTATGAAATTTTGGGGGGAACCGCACGCCGTTTTTTTTTAATTATTTATTTATTTAATTTACTGCACGATATAGACCTGCCCACCGGCAGCTGTCATTGGTTGCAGTGAGACAGCTGTCACTCAAAGTGGGGGCGTGTCTGACTGCAACCAAGCGGCCGGCTTTTCCAAAAGAGGAAAAGCCACTGGAGCTTTCTGACAGCCATGCAGTGCCGCGCCAGTGATCGGGGATCGGTGAGTATGAGAGAGGGGGGGGAGAGGGATAGACTGACAGAGAGAGAGACCGACAGAGAGAGACCGACAGACATAGAGACATTAAGCCTGCTTTACATGTTGCAATTAGTTGTACAATCGCATTTGCGATGTGACACGCCCAGGTTGCATTTATGAGATTGCACGTAGGTCGTTCATTTGCTGTCACACGAGCGTTAGTAGTCTATGTTAAATTGATCAATTTTATGTGCGATCCTTTAGATCATGTGTTCTGTGACGTATGCATTGGGCACCTTTTTTTTTTTTTTATTTTTTTTTTATTTATTGACTTGACAAGCGTGTGTAATGTGTAGGGATGCGTTTTTACTATGTCATCTGCCATTCAGCTCTGCTACATGGCCGCTGACAGCAGACACAGACAGCTATGTAGCAGAGCTGAATGGCAGATGACAGCAGACACAGACAGAGCCGCACTGTCAGAATGAACTCGGGTGAACTTCACCCGACTTCATTGTCATGCTGCGGCTCTGTCTGTGTCGCGTCCTGATTAGCGGTCACCTGTGAAGGGCTCACCGGTGACCGCTAAACTCCTGAGTAACTGAATTGAGCAGCCCTCTCTCGTATACTCACCAATCCCCGATCCCCGGCGCTGCACGGCATTCACACTGCTCCGGCGGCTTTTACTATTTTGAAAAAGCCGGCCGCCCATTAAACAATCTCGTATTCCCTGCTTTCCCCGCCCACCGGTGCCTATGATTGGTTGCAGTGAGACACGCCCCCACGCTGAGTCACAGGTGTCACACTGCACCCAATCACAGCAGCCGGTGGGCGTGTCTATACTGTGCAGTGAAATAAATAATTAAATAATTAAAAAAACGGTGTGCGGTCCCCCCCAATTTTAATACCAGCCAGATAAAGCCATACGGCTGAAGGCTGGTATTCTCAGGATGGGGAGCTCCACGTTATGGGGAGCCCCCCAGCCTAACAATATCAGCCAACAGCCGCCCAGAATTGCCACATACATTAGATGCGACAGTTCTGGGACTGTACCCGGCTCTTCCCGATTTGCCCTGGTGCATTGGCAAATCGGGGTAATAAGGAGTTATTGGCAGCCCATTCCATATAGCTGGATCTTACAGGCCACTTTACCCTGTGGTCATCAGATGACCCAGGGTGCCAGCAGCCTGGTCCTTTCACTAGTCCAGGACCGAAAGCACATCAGGGTACACGGACCCTAGGTCGGGGAGAAGCTTCAGGCGACCCGGCAATTAACCTGCGGAGGACAGGGCCTTTATGGACTGTTCCCACGAAGTTTAGAGATCGGGGGCACTAGCGCAACGAAGGGGATAGGGCTTTCCAAACAAGCGGCCCACTGAAATCCCAAGCGTGAGCCCCTGAAGGCAGGCTCCTTCACGCCAGGACTCTGCTATAACCTTCCTGGGCACCGCAGAGGCAAGATGGCAGCCCGAGACTGTTCACCAGAGCGTGCTGCTCCTGGGACTGCAACCTGGATCGAGCAGGAGAGTGAACAACTCTGCAGGAGGATTCGGATGCAATTCCTCTTTATCCTGGACCATTGGAGGGAAGAGATGACGAGCTTGGCACTGGCGGTGCGAGCCCTTGAGATTGAAGTCCAACGCGTGGATCGGGTAAGCAGCTACCCAGCCCCGGTCTATACGGCTGAGGGGTCCGGTCTGCCCCCGTCCGCTGCAAACACTCCGCCACTGTCACCCTCGTCCTCGGCGGACGCCGAGCTGCCAACCCCCAACATCGGCAGCGGAACCTGCAGTCCTCATTTGCAAAGAGCGAGCTGCAGATCTTCAGACTCTTCCACCCGACCAGGCCTTGACAGCCCCTGAGAGCAGGCTCCTTCACTTAGCCACAGTGGGGAGCGGGGCCCGGAAAGCTCCAAGCTACTGGCCACAACGGACAATCTAAATTGTGTGCCAGGAGGCAGGTCACGGTCCACCAGGCAGTGCTGCAGGGGATGGGACCCGGACGAGCTCCCTTCAGAAGACAGCGGCAGTCAGAGACTTGGTTTACCCTGTTAGCGTCTGCTACATTGCTGAGTGAGTACCCGACTGACCCCTGCACTGCACCCCCGCATCACCATCCAGAGTCCTGGGGCCTACCCCTACCCGTGGAGGGTAACGTCATCTTGCTGCCCCACTCTATCACCCCGGGTACTCCTAACGGCAGCAGCGGTACTTCCAATTACCACCACGGGTGGCGTCACAAACTATATCTATCCCCTGTAAAAATCCCCTTTTCCATTTGAGTGTGGCCCCTAGCCCCCGGGTCCGGAGACCCTCGAGCCACGAGCAGTCACCACCCCCGGATCCGAGCGATTCGATCTGCTGCAGGAGCGGCACACATACTCCCAGCCATATTATGACTAGACGTCCGTATTGAGCAAGGCTGCCCAAGTCTAGTCGGTATGTGGCTGGAAGTATGCATATTGCACACTTGACCGCTGGGTCCCCGCGCAGAATTCTCACGTTATGAGGATTTACTAGTCTGCAGTTACAAAGAATAACTGTAGACTTAAATGCCTACACAAGCACTTTAGCTAAAGGGTTTTCCTCCTTTTCTCCTTCCTCACAAAAGAAATCTGACTCAGCTTTAGTTTATTTAAACTTTTGGGTTTGTTTACACATGGCATATTATATGCAACATTTTTATAGCGAAGAGTGTGAAGGTTTTGGCAGCAGAAAAATGGCGCAAAAAATGCCACATGTGAACATACCCTTAGAAGAATCCTAAATTGTGCTATGTTCACCTTCGTGTTGGGATTTTTTCTGCCAGATTCTTGCCATCAAAACAATGAAAAAAAATGACAGCTCCCCATTCTTGGTCAATAGTCTGTCTCTATTAGATGTTTTGTATAATTAATGTTTTTAGCCAAGCCACCAGCCATATGTGAATGGAGCATCAATGATTGCACATTACCCCTACCTTGTAGCTTTAGTGTTTATCTGCAGATGAGCCCTATTTACGTAGCTTGCCAACTATTTCTATATTGTTACTGTAGAAATGTGTGCCATGTTTAAACAATAGAACCCGCCATCAACACTTTACTGTAGCTGAATTAGGAACTGTGCCGAGGATAAATAATCAGTAATTACTGCTTAGTGACTAACAGTTAAGAACCACTCAGTACAGTAACTTCTTGTCATTGTAACAGTTTGAAATGTTTCTCATGGGAGATGCACATAATGTAAGGAACGCTAAGACGTAACAAACGTTTGCATGAATGTAGCTAAGCAAAATTAATTGTTCTTTACTCCCATAATTAAGAACAATGCTGAACATCCCATGCTTGTCAATATAATTAGCATATTTATTATCACTGTACTTCTCATTTAGCGGGCATGGGGAAAAACCTGTCAATCAGTAGCTGGAAGGTGGGGAAATCTGCAACTCATAAATATATTGGTCTACTAGATAACAGTTCTTGCAACCTGCTGCAATTATAAGGCTATGTTCAAACAGGTTGTTTTTGCAATTTTTTTTTAGCATGGTTTTTGCCTCGGTTTTATGCAAATCCATGCTTATAAAACGCTGCCTTTCACAGTCCCAGCAAAGGCTATGAGATTTCATAAATCTCGTGCATGCACATACAAAACACCTGTGGTGTTTTCCTGATGGTTTTGTAAACTGCCCTGGTTTTTGCTGCATTATTAATAGAATGAACATGTCCATTCTTTTCAACTGTTTGCCACGGTTTTTCCCCTTAGTGAAGGATGGACTCGTAGATACCCTGGATCGGCGGGTCTAACTGGGTTAATAAAAAAAACGGAATTGATCAAGGTTATCTGACTGGACACCGGTCTATGGGAACTAGAAGCCAGCACTTAAAAATGGGGGTATAAAGGATAGCAGGATTGGAGCAGGTGCACTATACTTACCGAATCACTGGCGAAGCTGTACGCTTCTGCGGCGCCTCCTTCAATTCCTGGGTTGCATGACTTAGCAGATTCAAGGTACAGAAGATATTTATGATCGGTAATCACAGTGACAGGGTGAACCGCACCCTGTAAAAAAAATCACGCCATTCCTCAAATGGCAGTCTAATGGCCAACAGTTCCCTATTGCCAATATCGTAGTTCCTTTCGGCCGGTGATAACTTCTTAGAGAAAAAGGCGTATGGTAGCCACTTACTAGAAGATGGTCCCTGAGATAACATCGTCCTAACCCCCACCTTAGATGCATCAACCTCAACAATAAATGGTTGCAAGACATCGGGTTGGAAGAGCACAGGTACTGTAGCAAAGTATCTCTTCAAAGAAGAGTATACCCGACGAGTGAGGCTGAACCACTTGGAAAAGACCATACCTTTCTTATTCATATCCATGAGAGGTTTGAGAATTGATGAAATTCCTATAATAATTCCTCTAATAATAATTCCAGAACAGCATGGACCTTATCTGCATCCATCTGGAAACCAGCAGATGACACCAGGAAGACCAAAAATTGCACCTCCTGCACGGCAAATTCGACCTTTTCCAGTTTGGTATGAAGTTTACTATCATATAATAACGGTTACACCTACAACATGTACCTGATGTGTTTTGAGGTTGGACATGTAAATCAAAATATCATCTAGCTATAACACCACAAATCTACCTACCAGGTGACAGAAGTTAACATTGACATAATGTTGAAAAACGGTGGTGTGACGCTAGACAGATAAGATCTCAATTTTAGTATCTATGACAACATCAGCAAGTAAAATAAACGTGCCATGGGGCCTTTAATGTCTCAGGGGTTTCATATAAAACCAGTGCATCCTTGATCCTTTGACACATCCTGGCAAAAATGACTTCTATGAGCAGGGTCATTCCACCAAGTGTCAGCGGCCCATGTCCGGAATTCAGAACAAAACTCTTCAGCTGGCTGGACTCCCTGATGGAGCTTGCGTAGAGTCATCATAGATGAGGCCTAGGGCCGCAAAAAAGTCCTCGACCAACCACAGTGCCATAGTCGGTCGGAGAAAAAAAATGCCCATGATTGAGGGTCTCCCTGAAGGATGGAAATCAAAATCCTGTCATTGTTCCTCACTCCAAGAAGACTGTGGGCGGACCTTAAAATTAAGCTTGGAGGCTTCACGGAACACAAAAAACTTATCTCGCCCTTCCGAAAAATCTATGCGGGAGCACCACCTTGGGTTCGAGTATAGTATAACTTATTGCTAGACCCGTGGCCCACTGTTGTTGTTACAAAACTCTGCATTGCTGGTCTGCCAGACCAAGGGACAGGCTCTGCACCCATTCTGCAAGGGCCTCTACAGGATCCATTTTAGGTCCCGGAAAAAAAGTGGGCCAGTCATAATGCCGCACCAGAACGGACACTCGGCATACAGCGCAACACAAGGGTAACAACGGGAAAGGTATAGAAGGAAGGCCCTGGTGATAGAGAGAGGGGACACCTCCTGCAACTCACCTGAGTCTGTACCTTGTGCTCCTTAATGTCCCTATATAGGTCCTTACCCTGTCACGTGCCTAGGCCCTAACTTGCCCTGAACTCACCCTGGCTAGTGAGAAGGTCGATGAGAACACTAGTCTGACCACTGCAATAATACAACACAAGTTAAGGGAGATGGACAGAGATAAAATAGACACAAATAGGAAAACACTCCAAGCTCCTTCAATGCAGCTTAACACCACAGCCTCAATAGTCATGACTCCTCATCTTCTTTCAGAGACAGGCTCCTTCCAAGTGGTTAGCATAGAATGATAATCTATAACTGACATAAAAAGGTAAGACATGTGACTTTTTGAAGCGAAGGAGAAGTTTCTCAAAAGAGCTGCTCCTGAGATTAAGGCTACAAAGGACAGCCATATAGGAAAGAGTCCTTAACCCCTACAGCACTAAAAGAAAGTAAATTCACTCAAATACAAGTTGTAGACCCACGTATAATAAGGCATTGTGATCTTTTAGTTCCAGACTCTCCAGAGGTCTCTACAGTGAGGGACACAGTAATGACACTAGAATTGTCAATCTTTGCCCACTCTTCCTTACAGTAACGGTCCAAATCTGTCAGATTGCTATGGCATCTTCTATGTACAGCCCTCTTCAGTTCAACCATCAATTGGATTCAGTTCTGGGCTGTGCTTGAGCCATCCCAAAACTTTGATAATCTTCTGGCAAAGCCATTCTTTATTTTTATTTGGAGGTATGTGTGGGGCTGTTGTCATGCTAGAAGACATTTGGAACTGTTAGAACATAATTCCATCCACCTTGAGTAAAGCTACAGTTCCAGTGAATGAAAAACAGCCCCAAAACATAATTCTACCTCCACCATGCTTCAATGTTAGCAAGGTGTTCTTTTGGTGATGCGTTGGCTTTGTGTAATTCAGGCTACGTTTTCCCAAAAAACTTTCCCCAAACAATTGGGGGGAATATGGGGGTACATCTTGTAAGTCAAATCTAGCTAACTGGGGGGGAGTCGGGGGTAGTATAGCGGGGTTACAAGAGGTAGGGCGACTGCTGCAGAAAGCTGGCAGTGGAAAAAGTGGGTCGATGCTACAAGCCCTGCCCTCAGAGGAGGCATATACTGGTGATGTGTAGCAGGTGCTATTGATCACCCAGCGACGGGCGCGATGAAAATGAAATGTTACATGTTTTTCTAAATGTTTTACAGATATAAATCTGAAAATTGTGACATGCATTTGTATTCAGCCCCTTGTAGTCTGATATCTCTGAATAAAATTAGGAGAGACCGATTGCCTACAGAAGTCACCTAAGAATACCTATTTGCAGTTTGCAATAAGTTATGTAGAGGACGCAGCTAGCATGTGGAAGAAGGTGCTCTTGTCACATGAGACCAAATTAGCACTTTTTGGGCTAAATGCAAAACTCAATGTGTGGCGGAAAACTAACACTGTACATCACCCTGAGCACACCATCCCCAGTGTCGAATGTGATGGCAGCATCATGCTGTGGGCATGATTTTGAATGATTGGGGGAGAGTCCAGGATGGCTGTCCAGACCTACGGAGAGTGAAAGAGTGGGTCCGGACCAAAGTCTGGCCATGGCCGGAAGAGGGGGCCTGCCTGACCACAGAAGGCCAGAAGTTGCTAAGGCAGTGGGCTAAGCTAAACGTTATCCAGGGAGTCCTGTGCCGGACTGTATACTTAAAGTCTGAGTTGCAGTACCGACAACAGATTGTTATCCCTATGTCTTTGGGATCAGAGGCCACTCGGGAAGCTCATGAGAGGGGCGTCCATTTTGGGAGCGATAAGACCTACAAGTGGCTCCAACGGCTAGTATATTGCCCTGGGAGATATGGTAACTGAGGCATGTCTGAAGTTCCGAGCTTGTGGGTTGAATAAGAGTCCCGAACAACGGGCCCCTGTCCAGGCCATCTTCACGTCTGCACCCCTAGAAATCTTGATGATTGATTATGTACAGATTGGGTATTCTGCCTCAAGGTACTCATACTGCATATAACGCACAACCGATAATACAATATGAAAACAAACCTTTATTAGCAGTGCACTGATACAATTTAAAAACAGTTAAAACATGTAATGTAGACAAGATCCTGTACCCACAAGCCAGCAGGGCTATGATGCCCCTAGGATTACATAGTGACTTATACTGCGTGTCTTGAGGCACTACGGCTTTCTTTAGTCTCACATAGAGCTATCTAATTTGTTTGGTACCTGGCTATTGTCCTCCAGGTGTTGATTATTGCCGTCTTTTATGTACTCATCGTATGCGATATCCCTGGACCATTGGTCTCTTGCAGGTGTCTCACCAGTTTGCAATTCATTTTCCCCTTGTGGCGGGGTTGTATTACTGCTATTGTTGAATTATTATAATCATCATAAACTTTTGGGTACAGGATCTTGTCTACATTACATGTTTTAACTGTTTTTAAATTGTATCAGTGCACTGCTAATAAAGGTTTGTTTTCATATTGTATTATGGGTTGTGCATTATATGCAATGTCTTTCCTCCTTTTTTAACCCATTATGTGCTCCATTGCATTATCAGCACCCCTTTTTTGGTTTATCTGGCTTCTGTGGTGCATTCTCCTCCCCTTGCTGCTATTTGTTGTTTATTGCCCCCTTTTGGGCAGTATTTCTGAGTTTGCACACCGCCGACTGTGGTGGCTGTATTTATCAATTGTTATAAATAGCTGTGTTGCTGTTGGTATCCCCATGGATTGGGACTCGCGTGAAGCCACATGGCAGGCGCGTTCGGGCAGTGTATTTTTGTCGGGTGGATCACCCACCCAGCTAACGGATGAATTTTCTCTTCTTACCTCCGATTTGACTTCGGCTCATAGGACTGGTGTGAGACTATGGTGGAACATACGCAGCCTTGAGGAATACCTCAGGGCTGGTATTGTTCCCCGCGGGTTGCGTGTCTCCATCTTTCCTGCCTGGGAACCTTCCCTGGCGTTCCAGGACACCTGGGAACAAGGATTGCTCAAGTGTTCTAACATCTTAATAAACATGCTCCTTGAGCATGACAGGACTCTATTAGCTACCACCAAAACGAATATCAAAGACCTTTAATCCAAGCTTGGCAAATTGGATAACCTCGCAGATGTCGCTGCATTCCAGAGCAGACTCAAAGATTCTATGGATCGGTACGAGCAAGAAATCATTGATAAAAAACGTAAAACATTCCAGAGGGACCGCATGGATTTTGACAACAAAACCATTTTTAAATGGAAACATAGAGGCAATGGTCGTAGTGCCAAGCCCAATAGGCCATTTCCTACTAATCAAGAGGGCTACACCAACCCTAGGGAGGCTAGTTCTAGCGATTTTTTTTTTTTTTTTTTTTTATCCACCACCGGAAGCGACACAGACATCGGACGAGACGAGGGGGCCGCAACAGGGGCCTTCACAAGAAGAACTACCAGAGCCCGCAAACAGACGAATTATTACAGGCACGGTGCAAGGCCGAAACAGCGGAACTAGGCACCCTTCCGGTTTTGACGACCCAGGAGGGCGATGATGCACTACAGGTAATCAACCTTTCTGACTATACCTTGTCCTCCCATGAGATCTCTGTTTTAAAGAGGGGACTCACTTTTTCACCTTCACATGGGTTGGACAAGTTTACTTTGATTAAGGACCTTTACCTTTTTTGCAGACGCCTTACCCTTCAAGTTCTATATAGAAGACCTGAGGTCATTGATTCATTGGAACCAGTCGAACAGCAGGTTTTTCGCGATTTATTGGATTTGTTACAGGAAAACGAAACGGATACCATCAGGGGTAAGTTTCCCCATAAGAACAAATCTTGTGTGGCTCCCTCTTTCTCTATCGTACCAGCCATTAGACTGTTCTTTGAACAGGTTAAGGCTGACTTTTTGAAACTGACTATGGGTAATCTCAGGGCTCCCAATCTTACTATTCAGGAGAAAAAAGCAATAAGTGACCTCAGATCTAATGGGAATCTGATTATTAAAGAAGCCGATAAAGGTGGCAACGTGGTTGTCTGGCCCACCAACATGTATTTGGAGGAGGCCTATAGGCAACTTAATAATTCTGTTTATTACAGCAGGTTGCCATCGGACCCGACTACTGCTTTTATGACCAGGTTTCGCCGCCTTCTGGATTCCGCACATCAGGTTGGTGTTATTTCTACCGATGAGAAGAAATTTATGTGGGTTGAACATCCGATTATCCCCACCTTCTATATGTTACCCAAAGTTCACAAGTCCACCATTCAACCGCCCGGAAGACCCATTGTGGCGAGTATTGGGAGCCTTTGTGAGAAGGCAAACATTTATGTTGATTTCTTCCTCCAGCCTATGGTCACCAGACTACCCTCCTTCGTGCAGGATACTTCAAATTTTATCCATATTTGCAGAAGTGTCAAGCTCCCATCACGGACACTTTGGTCACCTGCGATGTGGAGTCGTTGTACTCTAATATCAGGCACGAGGACGGTATGCACGCAGTGGAGTACTTTCTGGACAAGCAGGGAAGGTCTGATCGGATGCATGACTCTTTCCTTATAGACCTTTTGGATTTCTTGCTCCGGCATAATTATTTCCTGTTTGACAGGAAATTTTATAGGCAGGTTTCAGGCGTTGCCATGGGTGCACGTTGTGCGCCGGCCTTCGCCAATCTATTTTTAGGTTGATGGGAGGCCACCCAGGTTTTCCCCTTATCCATCTTCAAAGATAGGGTCCGTCATTGGTATCGCTATATTGATGATGTTTTCTTCATATGGGCAGGAACCAAAGATGAATGTGATGAGTTTATTGCATCTCTCAACAAGAATTCTTTTAATATCTTCTTGACCCATAACATCTCATCCACCACTTTGCCTTTTTTGGATCTTTCCGTCTCTATTAACCCTTTAGTGACGGAGCTAATTTTCACCTTAATGACCAGACCAAATTTTGCAATTCTGACCAGTGTCACTTCATGAGGTTATAACTCTGGAACGCTTCAACGGATCCCGGTGATTCTGAGATTGTTTTTTCGTCACATATTGGACTTCATGTTAGTACCAGATTTAGGACAATATTTTTTGCGTTTATTTATGAAAAAAATTGAATATTGGCAAAAATTTTGAAAATTTAGCAATTTTCAACTTTTGAATTTTTATACCGTTAAACCAGAGATTTCTGTGACACAAAATAGTTAATAAATAACATTTACCACATGTCTACTTTACATCAGCACAATTTTGGAAACAAAATTTTTTTTTGTTAGGAAGTTAGAGGGGTTCAAAGTTTATCAGCGATTTCTCATTTTTACATCAAAATTTACAAAACCATTTTTTTAGGGACCACATCACATTTGAAGTGACTTCAATAGGCCTAGATGACAGAAAATACCCAAAAGTGACACCATTATAAAAACTGCACCCCCAAAGTACTCAAAACCACATTCAAGAAGTTTATTAACCCTTCAGGTGCTTCACATGAACAAAAGCAATGTGGAATGAAAAAAAGCAAAAATTAAATTTTACCTAAAAATGTTGCTCTAACCCAAATTTATTCACTTTTAGAAGAAATAACACAACAAAATGGACCCCAAAACTTGTTCCCCACTTTCTTATGAGCGCGCCGATACCCCACATGTGGTCAGAAACCTCTGTTTGGACAAATTGGAGGGCTCAGAACAGAAGGAGCAATATTTGAATTTTGGAAAGCAAATTTGGCTGAAATAGATTGCGGGCACCATGTTGCATTTACAGGTCCGCTAAGGTACCTAAACAGAAGAAATTTTGGAAACTAGACCCCTCAAGGCTTCTATCTAGGGGTATAGTGAGCATTTTAGATCCACAGGTACTTCACAGATTTTGTTAACGTTACGTTGTCATATTGAAAATTTTAATAATTTTCTCAAAAATGTTGCTTTAGCATCAATTTTCTCACTTTTTCAAGAGGTAATTCCAAAAATTTGACCGCAAGGTTTGTTAACCACTTTTTTATGAGCGCGGTGATACCTCACATGTGGTCTGAAACCTTTGTTTGGATAAATGGGAGGGCTTGGAACGAAAGGAGCAATATTTGAATTTTGGAAAGGAAATTTGGCTGAAAAAGATTGCGGGCACCATGTCACATTTGGAGGACCCCTAAGGTACCTAAACAGCAGAAACCCCGCACAAGTGACCCCATTTTGGAAACTAGGCCCCTCAAGGAATTTATCTAGATGTTTGGTGAGTACCCTGAACCCCCAGGTGCTTCACAGAATTTTATAATGTTGAGCCATGAAAAAAAAAAATAAAATTTTACCACAAAATTGTTATTTCAACCAGGTAGCTTTTTTTTTTACAAGAGTAAATGGAAAAAATTCAGCATAACATTTATTGTGCAATTTCTCCTGAGTTTGGCGATACCTTATATGTGGTGGAAATCAACTGTTTGGGCGCATGGCAGGGCTCGGAAGGGAAGGAGTGCCATTTGACTGCAAAATTGGCTGGAATCAATAGCGAACGCCAGGTTGCATTTGGAGAGCCCCTGAGGTGCCTAAACAGTGGCGGTCGCCCACAAGTGACTCCATTCTGGAAACAAGACACCTCAAGGCTTTTATCTAGGTGTCTAGTGAGCAGTTTGAATCCACGAATACTTCACAGAATTTGATAAGCTTAGGTTGCCATATTGAAAATTTTCATTATTTTTCACAAAAATGTTGCTTCAGCATCAAATTTCTCACTTTTTCAAGAGACAACAACAAACTGTGGACCCAACAGGTTGTTATTCAATGTCTTATGAGCACAGGGATACCCCACATGTGGCCAAAAACCTCTGTTTGGATATATGGGAGGGCTTGGAATGGAAGGAGCACCATTTGAATTCTGGTAAAGTTGAGATAAATTGCGGGCACCATGTCACATTTGCAGGGCCCCTTGGGTACCTATACATTAGAAACCCCCCACAAGTGACTCCATTTTGGAAACTGGATTTTATTCAGGAGTATAGTAAGCATTTTGAATCCACAGGTACTTCACAAAAATGTTGCTGTAGCAACAAATGTCTCACTTTTAGGCTATGTGGCCATGATCCAGCGACACGGCGTCTAGTACACAGTGTCAGCCTTCCTGCAGAGATGTGAGTGTTGTCCATGGGAGAACGCAGCTGCCCATACCCACGATTTGGGTTCAGGCTGCTGTGGAGCTCTATGCTACCTGCAGAGAACACTCATCTCCGCAGCATAAATTGACATGCTGAGGCTCGGGAAGCTGCGCCACACGTCAGTGTATGCTGCGGAGAAAAGAAGCACATTGGGCACGGGATTTCTAAAAATCCTTCCACTGTGCTTCTACTGCACAACGCAGCGCTATGGACGCAGGGAAAACACTCTGCGCCCAAAACGCTGCAAACCCCGATTGTGGGCACACAGCCTAAAATGCTACAATGGATGAATGGATAGATGTCAAACAAATATAACGTCCCACCCCCTGCATATTCTAAGCTGGCGCCCTTTAGTGCCTTTCATGTGGCACTAAAGGGTGCCTAGCCTTGTATTTAGCCCCCCAAAAAATTAATAATTAAAATAAACGACGTGGGGTCCCCCCTATTTTTGATAGCCAGCTAGGGTAAAGCAGACAGCTGTAGCCTGCAAACCACAGCTGACAGCTTCACCTTGGCTGGTGATCAATTTGGAGGGCTCCCCAGGCGGTTTTTTAAAAAAAAAAAACGTGGGGTCCCCCCCAAATTAAATCACCAGCCAAGGTGAAGCGGACAGCTGGGGTCTGGTATTCTCAGGGTGGGAAGAGCCATGGTTATTGGACTCTTCCCAGCCTAAAAATAGCAGGCCGCAGCCGCCCCAGAAGTGGCGCATCCATTAGATGCGCCAATCCTGGCGCTTCGCTCCAGCTCATCCCGCGCCCTGGTGCGGTGGCAGACGGGGTAATATACGGGGTTGATACCAGCTGTAATGTCACCTGGCATCAAGCCCTGGGGTTAGTGATGTCACGGCATCTAAACAGATACCCGACATTACTAACCCAGTCAAGTAATAGAAAAAAATAAAGACAAAAAAAAAATTTATTTGAAAAAAAAACTCCCCAAAACATTCCTCTTTTACCAATTTATTGAAAATAAATAAATAAATTTCGGTCGCTGTAATCCATTTTGGAGGTCCCACGTCGACTCTGGATCTTCTAGAATATGGGGGGCACGTTCAGGGAACGTATCCCCCATTTTCTGGAAGAGCAAGCTCTCCATGAGCAGTGTGGGTGCAGTAATCTGAGAATACTGCACTCACACTGCCCCGGTCCAACCTAGGGCAGTGACCTGCAGTAACCTCATTCTAGAATATGAGGGGCACGCTCACAGAACGTACCCCCCATTTTCTAGAACAGCAGTCTCTCCATGTTAGGAGTGTGGCTGCAGATTACCGCACTCACCCTCCCCCGGTCCACAGTGGAGCAGCCTGTGCAGTAGCGACGTCAGTGTCCCTGCTTGCAGGGATCCAGCTGACAGCCGCTGTCTGCGCATGCGCCGCCAGCTTTCAAGAAGGAGGCGGCGTGATCGCGGGGCCGGAGCACCAGCAGCCAGGTAACGTAAAACCGGGGGCTGGGGGGGTGACGGGGGGACCTGGGGACAACTTTCTGCCGCATGTGACGTGTCACATGCGGCAGAAAGAGCAGGATAAATGCGGCCGCCATCTTCCACGCTCCGGAGGGGGGAGGGGGCTCTGGAGAACCGGAGGGGGCTCCGGGGACCAGAGATCTCCGGTGTACCGGAGGAGGGGTCAGGGGGAGGACATTTCCCTCCGATCTGAAATGTTTGATCATTTCAGATCGGAGGGAAATGAATGCAGAGCCGGCGGCTGCGGGAGTTTTCAGCGCGCGTCGGCGCCATCTTGGATTTTCCGGAGGGGGGGGGTGTTGGATAGATTTCTCCGGTACCGGGGGCTTTGGGGGCACTAAGGGCTCATATTTATTTCTCATCTGACATGTTTGATCACGTCAGATGAGAAATAAATCAATTTTACCGGCCATTTATTTTTTTTTAATGTTGTCGCCGGTATACGGTGTATACCGGCGATCGCATTAACGGGGTCCAGAAAAAACACCACGATTCATAATCTGGGGGGTCTCAGCTACCCCCGGTAGCTGAAACCCCCGAGATTTTCGGTCGCTGGGGGGCGCTACAGGGTTTTTTCGGGCCGCCGCTTTAAAGCGGCGGAACAGAATAAGTACCCTGTTTTGCCGCCGCTTTAAATCGTACGGCCTTCGTTATGAGGTTAAGGGGGACCATCTGACGACGACATTATTTCAGAAACATACGGCTACCAACAGCCTTTTGGAATACCAGAGCTTCCATCCACAACATGTAAAGAACGGAGTGCCTACAGGTCAGTTTCTCCGGATTAGGCGAAATTGTTCTGATGACCATGATTTCCAGCAACAGGCTAAATCACTTACCAACAGGTTTCGAGCCCGCGGTTATCCTGGGAAGGTTCTGTCCAGGGCTTACCAGAGAGCGCGATCTGAATCACAAGCTTCTCTGATTAAGGCTAAGTTCACATTTCCGCTAAAATCTATCAGTCACAATCCGCTGCTCTTGTAAACAGCGGAATCCGTTTAGCGGATTCCGCTGCTCCCATAGACTTGTATGAGCAGCGGATTGTGACTGATGATGCTGCGTTGCACCCTCCGCCCGACTGATCAGTCGTGGAACGACTGACCGCCGGGCGGGAGGAACGCAGCATGTAACGTTTTTTGAGCAGCGAGATCCGTCGGATTTCGCTGCGCATGCTCTCTGGCTCCCTGCACACGTCACCAGCTTTGGTTGGTTACCCGATATTTACCCTGGTTACGGTGCAAGGAGCCAGCGCTAAGCGGTGTAGGCCCGTAACCAAGGTAAATATCGGGTAACCAAGGTAAACATCGGGTGCTTTGCTGTTACCCGATATTTAGGCCGGTTACGTGTGCAGGGAGGCCGACACCTCCCCGCTCGGCCCCGCCCCCTCCCGCACTCCGCACATGTATGTACACACACACACACACACACACCTGTCCCCAGCCATGCAGACAAGCACTGACACCCTCGTCTGGCCCCGCCCCCTGCTCGGCTCCGCCCCCTCCCGCACTTTGCATGTGCACACACATACATACATACATACATACATACATACATACATACATGCACATACACACACTTACTCACTCACAGATACACTCACCTGTCCCCAGCCATGCAGACCGCAGCACTTCTACTGACATCCTCAGCGCCTGGCCCCGCCCCCCGCTCGGCTCCGCCCCCTCCCGCACTTTGCATGTGCACACACATACATACACACATACATACATACATACATACATACATACATACATGCACATACACACACTCACTCACAGATACACTCACCTGTCCCCAGCCATGCAGACCGCAGCACTTCCACTGACATCCTCAGCGCCTGGCCCCGCCCCCCGCTCGGCTCTGCCCCAGAACTCCGCCCCCCGCACACAACGGAATCCGACAAAGAATTCTGTTCTTTGTCATCCGTTGTACAGCGTTGAACAGCGCATCAGTCACATGCGTCAAGCGACGCATGTGACTGATACAAATCAACGGAAATGTGAACTTAGCCTGAATCGACCCCCAAACGGACCGACAGTAAGGTGAGATTCATTACCACTTTCAATGATCAGTGGGGCAGGATCAGGGACATATTACAGAACCGCTGGTCGACTTTAACCCTGGATTTGCAAACTATGGATATAGTTAATCCAACCCCGCAGATTACAGCACGACGGGCCCCAAATTTGAGGGACCTTATCACTAGGAGCCACTTTGTAAGGCCCACGACCAGGCTTAACAGGGGTACACTCTTGAGGGGTTCATTCCCCTGCGGCGAGTGCAACGTTTGTAGTTATATGCATCCTATATCCAACCACTTCACTAATCCGCAGGATGCTAAGAACTACGCTCTTTCCAACTACATAAACTGTAAAACTAGAAATGTTGTTTACTGTCTGATATGTCCCTGTGATCTTGTGTATGTGGGACAAACAACACAGGAACTTCGCAAAAGGGTCCAAAAGCACTTTTCAACTGTCAACCTTGCCTCCGCAGACCTCAGGAAGGGAAAATCCATCACCCCTGTTGCCACCCATTACTTGAGGCACCATCGTGGACAGACAACGAATACACGTGTTGTGGGCTTACAGAAATTCATTGGTCACGGCAGAGGTGGTTCTTGTTCCAAATGGCTTCTGCAACAGGAGTCCAAATGGATTTTCAACCTGCATAGTGTCTCACCCTTCGGTCTCAATGAGGAGCTCCTGTTTACCGGATTTCTTGGATGACAGTGGCTTATGAATATCTTGGACCCGTTGGACCGTCTCCTCGGAATATCATGGATGAGTGGTCTTTATTACTGCTGTGCACTTTGGCGCCTTATCACGTTGATCGTCGCCTGTTGCTGCATATTTACCTTTTGGACTTCTTACCCGCTTTACTCCTAGTTATGTGTGTCCTGCACCCTGAGAGAGCTTCCGTCAGGTTCAACTTAAGTTGCGCTCCCCCGGTGAAGGCCATTGGACTTTATGGATGGATGATTATGTATTTACCTTGCTGGTCCCTACCATGGCGTATGTTTCCAAGATTAATTGACTCATTTTGGGTCCTCTAGGCCTTGGACCTTAATATCTTTTGGTTCTTGGGACAGCCCTTGAGCTTCTATCATGGTTACATTGTAATATGATATATAACACCTTCTCAACAGGCTGTGACTTTGACTTTGGGCCTCTCTCTATGCATGTTTTCGATTTACAGCGACTCTTTGGTTCCAATTGATTTTGGGATAATGTTTTGACCAAATATATGGTTTGACCTTTTTTTTGATTCTAACCTGCTGGATCCAATCATGTTGGAATTTCTTGTCTCTAGGATGTTCCTAGGATTATTTATTCATCTGGAATTGTAGGGACTGGTTTTGAGCATCCCTCAGTCTTTGGGATATCCTCCATGAGTCTATTACCGTCACCTGAACACGTTATATAATATGATTCTAAATGGCTGAGTCTCTGGCCTTGGGCTATCCTTCTATGTATGTTCTTTAGTTACAGTGACCCCCTGGCTCTAATAGATCCTTAGGACAACTCTATGTGGTCATTCATGGCCATATATATGACAGTCATTGTTTCTGCATGTACTTTGGTATTATGACTTCCCTTAGGTCCTGCACGCACCATGACATTATGTTTTTTTCCCCCCAGGTTCCATCATCCCACTGCCCCCGCTCCCCCCCCCCCTTCCCCTCCCCCGCCCCCGGCCATCAGGGTATACTGTGCACGTGATCCTGTCACCCCTCCTTCCCAGTTGGGATTGGTTTACCATATTAGGCCATTTTTTCACATGAATTAGTGGTCATTTTACATGTATACCCTTTCCCCTTCCTCTCCCCCCTCCCTCCCCCCTACACATGTATATGTGCCAGCCTGTATTCATCATGATCTATGGGGGGGTTTCGTATCTGTAGGCATGTATGTGTATATATATATTTATATATATATACATGATATACATATGAGGGTATTACACACATACGTTACCCCATGGTCTATCCCCCCTTATGCCAGTGCATAGCTGGTGTGCACTCAATTGTATATATGGGGTCATGCATTCTGGACACGTGCACAGGTGGGCTTGGATAGTCCACGTATGCACTATGTGTTGTTTTACTCTCTGGGGCCCTGTTGAATTAAGAATGAAATATGAAACATTAAACATCATGCATTATATTGCTATGCTAAGCATTATATTATTTCTCTATGCTGGGCTGTTTGATTCTATCATCTTGCCCCTTTTTCCTTTCTCTTTATTTCTTACATAAACACATGCAGTTGTTTTATTGCAGCTGAAGCTTTGCTATCTTTTGGCTCTAATCACTGTCATTTACCTACATGACTATACCGCCGTTGGTGTAGGCTGTCCTGCACTCTATCACCGTCCTTGTAATGCTTTACCATTTTTGAGCCTCTCGTCCTTCCATAACTGCTTTGGCGCATGCACCTGCGTCTATGACGTCTGGTTGTTGCTATGACCTCCAATTCCTGTTTGGATACACTGCGCATGTGTGCGCGCCTGCGTTTTCACACACATGGTCCGGACCGCGCGCCAGCGACAACACAGCTGATTGTGAGTAACCCTCGCTTTTCTGCTTATATATGAACCTGTGCTGCAGTGCACTTTACTTCCCTGACGAAGCCGCAGCGGCGGCGATACGCGTGGGGTGATCCTTGTACCCCTTGTGTGTGCCCCTGCCACATTGTGTATGCGCTTTTCTATTGGACTCTGCATTATTTTCTCCACAAATTTATTTATTTTTTTGCTGCCCCATTGGGCATGCACAGGCTCCTCCACTACCGATTTCCCTTGCTTTATTAAGGTGAGCCCTCCTCCCTCCCTTGGGTACAGGCTTTAATCCTGGACGGTCAGGGACCATGTGGAATTTTTGTCCTTTTCCAGCACGGCTATGATGCCCCTAGGATTACATAGTGACCTATACTGCATGTCTTGAGGCTCTACGGCTTTCTTTAGTCTCACATAGAGCTATCTAATTTGTTTGGTACCTGGCTATTGTCCTCCAGGTGTTGATTATTGCCATCTTTTATGTACTCATCGTATGCGATATCCCTGGACCATTGGTCTCTTGCAGGTGTCTCACCAGTCTGCAATTCATTTTCCCCTTGTGGCGGGGTTGTATTACTGCTATTGTTGAATTATTATAATCATCATAAACTTGTGGGTACAGGATCTTGTCTACATTACATGTTTTAACTGTTTTTAAATTGTATCAGTGCACTGCTAATAAAGGTTTGTTTTCATATTGTATTATGGGTTGTGCGTTATATGCAATGTCTTTCCTCCTTTTTTAACCCATTATGTGCTCCATTGCATTATCAGCACCCCTTTTTTTGGTTTATCTGGCTTCTGTGGTGCATTCTCCTCCCATTGCTGCTCAAGGTACTCATACTGCTTGGTCATGACAGATCATTTTACAAAACATGCAGTGGCCGTACCCACCATTGACCAGAGAGCAGAGTCAGCAGCTGAGGATGTTTGTAAGCACATTATACAGGTGTTTGGGTGTCCAAAGAGGATTCATTCAGATCAGGGGGCATGCTTCCAGGGCACCCTGATGACTGATCTGTACCAGCTTTATGGCATAGAGCGTTCCCGCACGACCCTATATCGCCCCCAAGGAAATGGGGCATGCGAGCAATTCAATCGCACCTTGCTCCAGATGCCGAGGACTCTGGAGGATAGTCAAAAGGCTCGGTGGCCTGAATACTTACCTGAACTGATGTGGGCCTATAAAAACGGTAAACAGTACCACCGGTTACTCACCACATATGCTCATGTTCGGGAGAGCTGGACGGGAAATCGAGGATCTCCATATGCCTGATTCAATGGAGCCACCTCTGAGAAATACCACTGCATGGGCGCAAGAGCACTGGCGTCGGCTGAGAGCAGTGCACAAAGTTGTGGGGGAGCGCCTCAAACAAGTGGTACACCCCAATCTGGGACCCGTACAGAAAGACGAGTATGCTCCGAGTGACCGGGTGATGGTCAAGGCCAATGAGCCAACTTTGAAGTTAGGTGAGCAGTGGGAGGCAATCCCATATGTGGTGAAAAGGAGGATAGATCCTGCCATCCCAGTCTATTAGGTGGAGCCAGTGGGGACTGGGGAACCCTCACGGAACCTTCATCGTAATATGTTGAGACGCTGCACCTTTGAAGAGCCCAAGGCGACAGAGGATGTGCTTACCTTTACTTTGAGTACAGCGGCAATCCCGTTAGTTGAGGAATGGTGGGTTGTCCCTGACCCAGGACCAACTGAGGTTCTGTCTGTGATAAGCTTGCCACCCAGGGAGGGAGTTGCGCAACCAGCATCCCCTCCCCCAATGAATGTACTCGAAGTCCCCAATCTTACGACTCTGCGTAGGACAACCAGGTCCAATGCTGGTGTACCTCCACAGCGCTATGCGCAAGACGAATTTGTATGGGAACGTCAACCTCAAGTGGGGTGGCATGTGAAAAGGTGAGAGTGTATTGATGACCTTTATCACCTGTGAATACAAAATGCTTATTTACTGTTCATTGTATGCATTGTTACTGACATGTGATAGGGTAAGAGTGTATTAATGACCTTTATTCACTGCGAATGCAAAATGCTTTTTTACTGTTCATTGTATGCATTGTTACTGACCAGCCACAAGAGGCTGCTGTTTTGAATCTGCCTTTGAGTGTTTGGTTACTATAGCAACAGCTCAACTGACTTCGGCTGTGGACTTGGAGACCTGAGGAGGTGCTGCGTGTGAGCTGAAGGGAAAGCGAGAGGTGTGCGTAACAGAAAGGAGCCGCTGCAGAAACACTTAAGTAAATTGTGAGAAGACTCGTGTTAGAGTTTAGTGAGGAGGACCGTGGTGAGTGTGAGCAGCATCCTGTGCCACAGACCGCCATTCTTCAGTTGCTGGCTATGCTGGTCACCGTGTGAGGATCTTCAAGTCTCTGTTTATGGCAGCTGGACACCATAGTACCCGGGTACGGTAGGCTGGGCCCATATACACAGTAAGACTCGCTGGCTCTGCTGTGTCAGTTTTTCAGTTACATTTAAAACCTTAAAGGAACAGTGCCACATGTTTGCATTGACTGTTGCTTTAGAAGGTTTCCAGGACAACTATGTTGCTGAGCTGTGTGGTTTGCCTTCCCACTTTTACCATCTTATCTGTGAGGCTTCAGCAATTAAGGGGATTCAAGGGGGTTAATGGGTTTTGTTTATGTTCAGGTAGATAAGTTGTAAGCTCTTGTGCTGCACCACTGTTAGGGCGTGTTCGCGCACACACACACACACACACACTCCTGCTACCCAGAGGGATTACCAGATATTAGGCGACTGTTTAGACAGTCCCTTGGTTAGGTAAAGGTTGATGAGAAGGCGGCATAAATCGCCACTACGGGTGATGCAGCACAGGGGCGTAGGTGTAGATGTGTGTGTGTGTGTGTGTGTATAATATATATATATATATATATATATATATATATATATATATATATATATATATATATATATATATATATATATATACAGTGCCTACAAGTAGTATTCAACCCCCTGCAGATTTAGCAGGTTTGATAAGATGCAAATATGTTAGAGCCTGCAAACTTCAAACAAGAGCAGGATTTATTAACAGATGCATAAATCTTACTAACCAACAAGTTATGTTGCTCAGTTAAATTTTAATAAATTTTCAACATAAAAGTGTGGGTCAATTATTATTCAACCCCTAGGTTTAATATTTTGTGGAATAACCCTTGTTTGCAATTACAGCTAATAATTGTCTTTTATAAGACCTGATCAGGCCGGCACAGGTCTCTGGAGTTATCTTGGCCCACTCCTCCATACAGATCTTCTCCAAGTTATCTAGGTTCTTTGGGTGTCTCATGTGGACTTTAATCTTGAGCTCCTTCCACAAGTTTTCAATTGGGTTAAGGTCAGGAGACTGACTAGGCCACTGCAACACCTTGATTTTTTCCCTCTTGAACCAGGCCTTGGTTTTCTTGGCTGTGTGCTTTGGGTCGTTGTCTTGTTTGAAGATGAATGACGACCCATCTTAAGATCCTTGATGGAGGGCGGAGGTTCTTGGCCAAAATCTCCAGGTAGGCCGTGCTATCCATCTTCCCATGGATGCGGACTAGATGGCCAGGCCCCTTGGCTGAGAAACAGCCCCACAGCATGATGCTGCCACCACCGTGCTTGACTGTAGGGATGGTATTCTTGGGGTCGTATGCAGTGCCATCCAGTCTCCAAACGTCACGTGTGTGGTTGGCACCAAAGATCTCGATCTTGGTCTCATCAGACCAGAGAACCTTGAACCAGTCTGTCTCAGAGTCCTCCAAGTGATCATGAGCAAACTGTAGACGAGCCTTGACATGACGCTTTGAAAGTAAATGTACCTTACGGGCTCGTCTGGAACGGAGACCATTGCGGTGGAGTACGTTACTTATGGTATTGACTGAAACCAATGTCCCCACTGCCATGAGATCTTCCCGGAGCTCCTTCCTTGTTGTCCTTGGGTTAGCCTTGACTCTTCGGCCAAGCCTGGCCTCGGCACGGGTGGAAACTTTCAAAGGCTGCCCAGGCCGTGGAAGGCTAACAGTAGTTCCATAAGCCTTCCACTTCCGGATGATGCTCCCAACAGTGGAGACAGGTAGGCCCAACTCCTTGGAAAGGGTTTTGTACCCCTTGCCAGCCTTGTGACCCTCCACGATCTTGTCTCTGATGGCCTTGGAATGCTCCTTTGTCTTTCCCATGTTGACCAAGTATGAGTGCTGTTCACAAGTTTGGGGAGGGTCTTAATTAGTCAGAAAAGGCTGGAAAAAGAGATAATTAATCCAAACATGTGAAGCTCATTGTTCTTTGTGCCTGAAATACTTCTTAATACTTTAGGGGAACCAAACAGAATTCTGGTGGTTTGAGGGGTTGAATAATAAATGACCCTCTGAATAAACTTTTCACAATTTAAAAAAAAAAAAAAAAATAACATTCTTTTTTGCTGCAGTGCATTTCACACTTCCAGGCTGATCTACAGTCCAAATGTCACAATGCCAAGTTAATTCCGAATGTGTAAACCTGCTAAATCTGCAGGGGGTTGAATACTACTTGTAGGCACTGTATAATATAACATACATACATACATACATATTATTATATAATATATATATATATATATATATATATATATATATATATATATATACATATATATATATATATATATATATATATATTAATATATATATATATATATATATAAAAATATATACAGTGTGTGTATGTATGTGTATGTATATATATATATGTATATATATATATATATATATTTGTATAGCAATATATTATGAAACTGTATGCCATAGAAAACTTGTGTCATACAGTGCAATACTTAGTCACTGTATAGATCTCTTCTGCACAGAAATCCCATCGGCTGCAAGGGGATGATGCAAGTGGCAGTTAACACGATGGCTCAGTCTTCAGGCCATTGCAGCTGTACATTCAGCTAATAAACAGCCTGTGATCTAGATATGAAACATCCTGCTACGCTGCTTGTATTTGATCTTCACCATGCAGAATTACTGAAATATCAAGTAGGTGACATTATTATACGTGTTTATACTTATATAAGATGTTGCAAACTTGTTTATCTTTCATTTGATACTTTATAGTAGATGTAACGTGACAAGTTTAATTTCTGTTTGTGAGCTGGTATTGTGCTATTAGATGCCATATGTTATAGAAGTATCTGCAGTAGCCATGGTAAGGCACTAATGCTTTAAAGAAAAGGATTATTAGACCAACCTCTGTTCAACCTTTGGATTACATGACCAAAGCTAAATAGTGGGAATAGTGCTAGATTCACACATTCACAGATTGATGTCCTGACTGTCAGTAGGTCTTTGGTACCGAACAGCCTCATATAACCCTGACAAGGTTCAGGTCAGGAGACCTCCTGTGACTTCACA
The DNA here is from genome assembly GCF_048569485.1 of Anomaloglossus baeobatrachus. Lineage (NCBI taxonomy): Eukaryota > Metazoa > Chordata > Amphibia > Anura > Aromobatidae > Anomaloglossus > Anomaloglossus baeobatrachus. The sequence continues at coordinate 479,964,106 of NC_134354.1, read as the reverse complement.
AATGTCTGCTATGATAACAAATATTACCCTTTCTATTGTAAAACAGGTGCAAGATGTAACAGCGCCGAGAATGGGGAATCAGTGGTAACTGAACCAACAGCATTTTAATAACTTTATACAAATCAGAGATTAGTACTTCAGATGTGGGATAATGGTGTGGCACAAGTAAGGCTAGGTGCCCACGTGTGTGCGCTCTGCACCGCAGCGTAAAGTCACAGCATGTCCACTTCAGAGCGCAGCTGAAAAGCTCCGTTCTGAAACTTTGGTGACTGCAGAATTCGTGCGCTCTGCATGCTGCCTCTCCCTATAGACAGATTGGAGACACCATGCAGAGCGCACGAAAGAAGTGAGATGTTGCTTTTTAGAACGCAGCGATTTGGCAGCATGCAAATCGCTGCGTTCTAAAACGCAACGTGGGCATGGATTATGCACAATATTCATTGATTTTGCAGGGGATGCAGGACGCATGCAGTTACTCTGCAGTGCAGAACACAGCGTAACTGCATGCAGTACGCAGACGTGGGCACATAGCCTTACCGTGGTAAATCAGAGTATTTATCATAGGAGAAATCAAAGACACAGGCATTCAGAATGCAATCACAGAATTATGTATACACATTATTACTCGTTTAACTAACAATCATCGTCAGCATTATCGTACGTTAAATTCCACTAGCAGGGAAAGGTCAGTATCATTCTATTCGTTAAATTAATTGTATTGATCTCACCCCCTTTTACTTAAGTTCAAACAAAAGATTCTGGCCTGGTCCAAACTGTACCTTTCGGTGGTAGGGAGAGTCAACTTAGCTAAAATAATACTAATGCCCCAACTGCTCTATGTGCTCCATAACGTCCCAGTGTGGCTACCACAAAATAGGTTTTATAAAATAAATTCTATTTTCCGAGGCTTAATCTGGGGAAGGAAGCGCCCACGGATGAGGTTAGAATATTTACAGAGACCAAAAGACGAAGGGGGACTGGCTCTACCTAATCCTTGGTGCTATTACTTAGCTGCCCAGAGCCAACACATGGTGGGGTGGGGTGTGACAGGTTTGGAGACCTCGGCGGGGAAAATATTACTGTATGTGATCGGAAAAGGTTCTCTGCTGGCAAGTCTGGAGGCGGGAAAGTTTCGTCCACACTCTGCATTATATCCTACTATACAGTTGATAGATGAAGTATGGGGTAAGATCAAACAGATGAGCCAGGTAACCGGGTTCACTAGATATACCCCCATGTGGGACAACCCCAACATTCCGGAATTTTTATCCCTTAAAGAATTTGGGCAATGGAGGAGAATTGGTATCTGGTACCTCTCCCAAGTGATGGATGGAAACATATTTAAGACTTTTGAAGTACTGCTAAAAGACTTCCCACTGGGACATAGTATGTTTTATAAATACCTGCAGCTACGTCACGCATTTGAATCGCAGAACAGAATAACACAAATTGTTATTCAATCAGATAGTGTAATTAATATATTAGGGACACAGACAGGGACGGCAGGATGTATATCGATGGTCTACGGGGGACTTCTGTCCATGTTGGTTGGGAGGCAACAAATTGGGGCCTATTAAGGTGGGTGGAAGATTTGGGAGAAATTGGGGAGGAGAAATGGGAGTCTATTTTGCAATATGTCATCAAAATATCTCTGAGCGAAGCAAAACACGGCTATCGCAATTATATGTTATATACAGAGTATATAGAACCCCCGTGTGGATGAAGAAAGTGGGAGTGAGAACAGATTCCAAGTGTCCAAAATGTACTGTGGAAGAAGCAGGGATCATGCACATGTTGTGGGAATGCCCGTGTTTACAAGGGTTCTGGATCACAGTGTTAAATTTAATTCAATCAGTGATGCAAGTGGACCTACCCAGAAACCCGCTGGTGTGTGTGCTGGGCTATGTGGATGAAGTGGGGGCGGATGAACAAGAGAAACTGGCAGTGGCACGATTGTTGTATGCAGCAAGGAAACTAATTGCCTTGTATTGGCTATCTGAAAAAGCACCGACACGTAAGGAATTTGTTGAAAAAGTGAATTATATTAGTTATATGGAGAAAAATGTTTATATTAAAAGGGGAAGGAGAACTCAATATGAGAAGATCTGGAGCAAGTGGCTGGACTTTCCAGGATTGGTGTCATTTGATCTACTGAAAGATAGGATATTTAGACTATAGGTAGGAAAGGAAAGATCGCAGTGGCTGAGAAATAAGGAGGGCAGGTCATTATGTGAATAAAGAGGGATGCAGAGAATGGAGGGGTGAGACTGTCGACCGGAAGAGGGTGGGGGGAGGGGAGGGAGGGGAGGGAGGGGAGGGAGTATGTGTGAGGACTACCCTCACAATTTGTTGTTATGTTTATGAAAGTTTTAAAATGCAATAAAAATGTATCTGATTTAAAAAAAATTAATTGTATTGTATTTTTCAGCTATATTTTGAATCTATATTGCAGGATACACAGGCATCTATGCTTAGATACATAGATCTACATACTGCTGCCAATCAAATCTGTTTACAAATTATTTGTTTTTATTGGGAAAAAATACCGATTAAGTTAGTGTAAATTAATGTAAGATAACAAAAATATATTTCATACAAATAAACGTGTACTTCCCTGTGGATGGCAGGCAAATTTTTGCTTGGGAGCAAGCACAAAGCAGTGACCCTTGATTAGCGGCATGTACTTATTGGCTCTGATTCAATAAAGGGGTGGTTCAAAACTATATTTTATTTTACTCGGAAATATTTATCTAATGTCATAATTTTAATGTTTTTCTTCTAATACACTTTAATTAAACATTCGCTATCCTTCACTCACAACTCTATCAAACTGCATTTTTTTTTCTACTATTTCCTCTCTGATGACACTTTAAGAATACCAGTGCATGTCGGATACTCAAACAAGTCATATTTAGGGGGCAGAGACTGAGATGTATACTCATTAGATTCCTGTCACTGTACACTGTTCTTCTCAGTGCAATGACAGTGCACTCTCTTGTTTGGAAGCTATCCCTCATCTCCAGGATAGGAGATAACTCTGCAATCCCTGGAGGTTCAATCTGTTGGGATGCGCACTCTCGACTTCCACTTTATTCAGACAAGCCACGTTAAAGCCCTGGTTATATGAAATTCAAACCAGTAGAGGAAATGAGGAGCCCAGTGGGGGACATAGGGTACACACCCGGTGAATAGTGGTAGTCCAGTAGTTGACTTGTAGCTGAACCTGTAGGTAGGTGAACAATGTTGTTTATCAGATAACCCCTTTAATACTAATCACACTATTAATAGACAGCTTGCCAGTGCAAAGAAATTGCAGTGAGATCCTTATTATAGTAATTGCTGTGCCAGATACACAATGCCATCCAAAAATATACCACACACAAATGCCCCAAATGCATTCACAACTGGTGTCTTATATTAATGCTGTCCACTGACGTTTACAATTTGATGGCTTGTCCATAGGAAATGCCATTGTAACATCCTTGGGGATCCATCTATTGGCTGACTTTATAGCGTTTCCTGCAGGTATTACAGCGTTGTAACATTAATGTAAGTAGAAAAACATTGTAATACCTTAAAGAATCTCTTAAAGTACAAACCAGCAGTGGCCAAAGTAACAATGCATGACACTCGCTGAAGACTGCAATCCCTGCAAACAGTGGATCACCTGGAACCCAACAAACCTAAGAACTCTATAGTAAGTGGTACTAAAAAAAATAGTCCAACTAAAGTACCTCACAGCAATTGCTGATACATTTAGTACCTCCACAAAAATAATTAAATGCAAATTTGACATCAGTATCTATATTACTCCTGTACCATGACATAATTTTGTGTATTACCCTTGTACTGTGACATCCCTGTTTATATTAACCCTGTACTGTGACATTACTGTGTGTAACCCGCCCTACAGGATCCTGGGGGCACTTGTTATTGGGCCGCAGCTCTGTTTCTGCTCTGAGAGGATGTCACGTCGACAGGGCCCAGTTCCGTGACCCCAGCGGTGTTCTTTTCAATAAATGACTGATGATGGTGGGGGAATATTTTTAGGGGAGATGTCGTGACGCCACCTGTGGAATGCGGCAAGATAGGTGTTGCCGCAGCTGTTCAGTTTCCCCTGGGGTCGGTGGTGACGCAGCAGAGTTGGAATCGCTCTCCACAGGTAGAGCTGGGCCCCAGCACTGTTGGGAGTAGTAGTCTGTAATGGCGGGGTGCAGGGCCGGAGGTGCAGGGAATAACTGGACGACACAGGGATGCAGTCACTAGGTCTCTACTCACAGTTAAGAGTTCCAGGTGCAGTACCTCTGTGGTGACTGAAGCCTCAGCGGCGCCACACTCCCCCACAGCAAATCTCAGCATGTTGTCGGGCTGGAACAGAAACAAAAATACAGTGGTGTTATGACATGCATATTTTTGAATGCTGTACACAGGTAACAATAAACATTTTCTTCCCTTTATGGGAGGCATCATTTCTTGAACATTTCAAATATGATGAACACTGTTGCAATATAATATAAAACTTTGAAATATAAAACATATCAACATTTTCAAGGAGTCCATGATGCCAAGGTTCTTTCCACCGCTCCAGTTAATTGCAATAAGAGCAGCAACATGACCAACAACATGGGGGACCCATCTCCAACAAACCCCCAACGTAGGCTATGGGCGTGACGGCAGAGCGTTCCTGTCCACTCTTCTGTCCTTCGGCCACGCCAGACGGGTTTTAATTTGTGGTCACACAATTCTGCTAGGGGGCACTGTAACCAGTGCAAACTATTTACAAGGATAGGCCTGACCACACATAGTCCTGTGGTCCAGTTGTCTATTTCAAGCAAGAATAAAAATATTATCTATAAAGTTATCACTTAACACCGGTTAACTGTTAAGGTTATCATTTTTAAGCAGGTTAACTATTTACACTTTTCTCCTCCAACATTTTACTTTTTACACTACCGTGCACCAGGTCTGCAGCTTTCCAGCTGAGGGCACTCCAGGTACTTAGGTAGGCCATAGCTAAGACCCAGTGTCTGTGTCCCCTGGTCACAGGGTGCAGTCCTTGTGGTGCTGACCGGTACAGGTTCCTGGATGTGTGTGGATTTGGCTTCTGCACTTAAAGTAACCTCAGCCTCCGGTTTGCTAGCTGAGTCTTAAAGTTCTCCACTAGTTCAGGGGCCGGTCCCCTTCTACGACCAAGTCCCTCCAGTATGTTGTCTGTGGAACGAGACCACGGGAATATGGTATACTTCGCATGGGCTCTAGGACCCTTTCTGTCGTGTGCGTGAGCCGAGCTGTGGCAGCTCCAGACCACAGGTCTTTACTCCTCCACTGCTTCTTCTCGACTGGCCAACATTCTATAGTCTGCTCCCATTAACTAGACTCCACTCCCAGCCTGGCTCGGACTGTGCGATCTAATGGCGCATTAAAAGGTGCAACTTGCCCTAACCACGGTCCAAAGGAGTGTTGCTAAATAAGCGTGTCTGTGTTGTGTGTATACCAGTTTGTGACCCCCTCCTTACCCAGGAATTGGATACCACACCTCTGGCTGAGGTGCAGTACCTCTGTGGCGACTGAAGCCTCAGGGGCGCCACATGTGCATTACCCCTGTACTATTACATCACTGTGTATATCACTCCTGTACTGTGACTTCACTGTGTATATTACCCCTGTACTGTGATATCACTGTATATATCATCCCTGTACTGTGTCACCACTGTGTATATCACCCCTGTACTGTGACTTCACTGTGTATATTACCCCTGTACTGTGATATTACTGTGTATATTACCCTTGTGCTGTGATATCACTGTGTATATTACACCTGTACTGTGATATCACTGTGTATATTACCCCTGCACTGACATCACTGTGTATATTACCCCTGTACTGTGACATCACTGTATATTACTCCTGTACTGTGAGATCATTGTGTGTATTACTCCTGTACTGTGAGATCATTGTGTGTATTACCCCTGTACTGTGACATCATTGTGTGTATTACCCCTGTACTGTGACATCACTGTGTATATTACCCCTGTACTATGACTTCATTTTGTATATTACCCATGTACGGTGACATCATTGTTTATTACCCCTGTACTTTGGCATCACTGTGTGCATTACCCCACTACTATGACATCACTGTGTATCACCCCTGTATTGTGACATCGCTGTTTATAACCCCTGTACCGTGATAACATGGTATATACCGTATAACATGTGTATATTACCCTGTACTGTGACAACAATATGTACATTAGCCTGTACTGTGACATCATTGGGTGTATTAGCCCTGTACTGTGACATGACTGTGTTTATTACCCTTGTATTGTGACATCACTGTGTGATTACCCCTCTACTAGTTACAAGAGAAAAGGTTTTGGTACCGTGTTAGCCAGTTGAAAAATGATTGATTGTTCTCAGTGAGAGAAACATAATTATAATCTTGTTGTGATACCTTTTAATGGCTAACTAAAATAAAATAAAGTGATGTTACAAAGCAAGCTTTTGAAACATCTCAGGTCCCTTCATCAGTCATATCATGCCTGATGAAAACCTGAGGTTTTCTGTATTGTTACACGCAGACATTTGTACATTATAATATTCACCTGCTGCTATGCTGTTAGAGAAGAGGTTCCTGGCTCCTGTTTTCTTTCTCCCGCCGCTGGGCTGAACAGTCTCCACCCCCTCTCCTGATCGGCTTTTCTCCTGGCATCACTCACAGCTGCTCTATCCAACATGGGAGAAGTGGGCCTTTATTGGCTGCTGCTAGGACCCCTAGCCCTTTGGTAACCAGCAAGTTGCAGTGATTGGGGAATGTCCTCTTCCCCAATCACTGCTAAGACTAATGTCTACAGCTCCTGTATTGGTTAGGTGGTGGGACCAATAGAAGATCCACCGATTCCCAGCTAAGGAAGTGAGCCTGCTGATGACTTTTTTTGCCGTGTGCACCTGCTCCTCTTCCGCATGAAAAAACTGCAGCCAGGCGCACTCCCTCCACTTCAGTAGACCGCCGCACACAAGGTGCAGTAATGGCATGTCTGCAGCATTGTGTTGCGACTGGCCTATACATATACAACAGTGCAAGCCTCGGCGGCCTTAATCTTCTGCTTGGCGACCGGCATATGCCCCTCTTTGTCCTGGCCCAGGCCGGACCTGTATACTATATTTTTTAATATTACTTTTAAGTGATATTAAAGGGATATTCCTATATTTTTTTTAGTTGTGTTTATTGAAAAGTTTTCAGTTTTAACAAAACACAAATACTCCCATCCCCCCACCAAAATCAATATTACAAATGTGCATTCTGTTTACAACAAAGTAAATTAATGCATTTTCAGAACAAAATATATCCAGTTCTAACTAACTCAGCGAATAGTAACTATTTGTATTCGGATAATGGTTACTGAATACTGAGTACTATTCCAGAATTCATCACTTCAAGAAAAATACTCAGGTTCCCCATTGACGTCATTAAGTTATTTGTGATGAATATTGGAATAGTACTTTCGGATTCGTTACTAATCCAAACACGAATAGTTACTATTCGCACATCACTAGTTAGAATGTCTGTATGGCATTATATACAGTAAGTACATTAAATAATAAAACAATAAATAACACAGATTTGAGAATCACATTGTTGGAAAAGGAAAGTTGACTCAAGTCATCATCCTTAACAGTTTTATTGTCAAAGAGAATAGTGTTCAGTATTTACTTTGAAATATATTGTATTTGTATCCAAAAAGTGTCGATAAATTCTAAGGAAAAAGCTGACTAAGTCATTGATGGTTTCTCCTTATTCATTGATTAACCAAGTAGTAACTAAGCCCTAATTTAAAACGCATTAGCTCTGAAGCTGGAAAGCCATGGAGGCCAAAACTTCTCAATACTTTTCCTAGATTCAGAAGCCAATATATTTTGTTTAAACTTTTGTAACAAAAGGGCCTCTCTATGTTCAATGAGGTTGCAGGCAATGCAAAGTATTCTGGCTATTGCTACATTTCCTGGGTCAGTTGTTAGTCTTCTACATAGCCAAGAACTCATACCAGTGGCATCATCATCTCGATTTCTACACTATAGGTTCTAAATATAATCTACTACACTTTTTCAATAACTTTCTACTACTGGACTGGACCACATCATTTGTGTAGCCTCATCGACGACATCTCAGTCTGTCATTAGCTGTCACCCCTACTTTAATAAAATGTGGGCAATTTTAAGGTTTGAAGAGTGTCCCAACATCTGGCCCCAACATCCTCCCTCTCATGTCCTGACTCTGCTGTAAAACATTATAATGACACCCTACAGAGCGTCCTAGATGAAGCTGCACCTGCTACACACAGAGCAACTCGGCGCAGACGGCAGCAGTCCTGACACACGTTGCAAACACGCTTTCTCCAGCGGTGTTCCAGGTGCGCTGAACATCTGTGGAGAAAATCCAATCTAGCCGAAGATTTCATCCATTATATTATGTTCAAAACATACAATGCTGCCCTTCACCTCTCCAAACAAGCATACTTTAACACCCTCATCACCTCTCTAGCCAACAATCCTAAACGACTCTGATACTTTCCATTCCCTCCTAGGACCAAGAGTTCTGGCCCCAACCACCAACTTCAGTGTAGATGATCTGGCCAATTATTTTAAAGAAACAATTGACCATATACGCCAGGAAATTTCCTCCCAGCCTCATAACACCACACATTGTCTGCCCTCCTACACTTCATCTAGCTCACTTTCACTCTTTGATCCAGTCACAGAAGAAGAGGTCACCAGGCTCCTCGCATCTTCTCGCCCTACTACCTGCACCAGTGACCCTATTCCCTCACATCTCCTTAAATCTGTCACCCCAGCTGTCACCACTCACCTAAATAAAATATTCAATCTCTTTCTCTCCTCTGGTGTCTTTCCCTCCTCCTTCAAACATGCCAGCATACACCCATTACGTAAAAAACCATCCCTGGACCAAAATTGTGCCGCTAACTACAGACCTGTCTCTAATCTCCCATTCATCTCCAAACTCCTGGAACGTCTGGTCCAGTCCCGTTTAATCCGCTAGCTGTCAGATAATTCTCTCCTTGACCCTCTACAATCCGGTTTCTGCTCCTTACATTCTACTGAAACTGCTCTTACTAAAGTCTCTAATGATTTACTAATAGCTAAATCTAATGGTCACTACTCCCTGCTGATCCTCCTGGATCTCTCTGCTGCATTCGATACTGTGGATCACCAGCTCCTACTCACTGTGCTCCGCTCTATCGGGCTCAAGGACACCGTTCTTTCCTGGTTCTCCTCTTACCTCTCTGACCGCTCATTCACTGTATCCTTTGCCGGCTCCTCTTCCCCTTACGGTCGGGGTTCCTCAGGGTTCAGTCCTAGGCCCCCTCCTGTTCTCTCTATACACAGCCCTATTGGACAAACAATCAGCAGATTTGGTTTCCAGTACCATCTCTATGCTGATGACACCCAACTGTACACATCTTCTCCTGACATCACCCCTGCACTATTACAAAATACTACCGTTTGTCTATCCGCTGTCTCCAACATCATGTCCTCCCTCTATCTAAAATTGAACCTGTCAAAAACTGAACTTCTCCTGTTTCCTCCCTCTGCTAACCATCCGAAACCCTATATTACCATTTCTGTGTGTGGTTCTACCATTACACCCCAGCAGCACGCCCACTGTCTTGGGGTTATATTCGACTCCAATATTTCCTTCACTCCCCACATTCGTTCACTTGCTCGTTCTTGTCAGTTCCACCTCAAAAACATCTCAAGAATTCGACCTTTTCTTACCGTTGATTCTGCAAAAACTCTTACTGTTGTTCTCATTCATTCTCGCCTGGATTATTGTAACTCTTTACTAATTGGTCTCCCTGTTACTAAACTCTCCCCTCTCCAATCCATTCTGAATTCCGCAGCGATGATCATTTTCCTCTGCAACCGCTTCACTGATGCCTCTGCTCTTTGCCAGTCATTGTACTGGTTGCCTATCCGTTACAGAATCCAATATAAACTTATCACTGTCACTTACAAAGCTCTCCACGGTTCTGCACCACCCTACATCTCTTCCCTCATCTCTGTCTATCACCCCACCCCTGCCCTCCACTCTGCTAATGACTTAAGACTGACATCCTCAATAATTCGAACCTCCCACTCCCACGAGCTGCGCCTATGCTCTGGAACAGACTACCAAGAGAAATCCGATTAATTCCCAACATCCACACCTTTAAGCGGGCCCTAAAAACGCATTTCTTTAGACTAGCCTATCACCTCACTGCCCAGATCTAATCTAGTCCCTTTCTGCCCTTCAAAAAAAAAATTTACTTCCAGTTCTCGTCCCCTGTACCTGTATAAATTATCACCGACGGGTTCATGCAGCTGCTTTTGAATACCATTATAAAACAGGATAGGACACATGCAGACCAATTCCACATTGTATATTGGGGAACCTCTCATAAAACATATATCAAACCAGAGAGCAAAGAGAGGGGAGAAGATACCCCGTATAAGATATTAAAGGATACACTTCAAATCTTGGTTAGGTGAAAAAATCATGAACAATCTTTATTAAGTACAAAGAGATCCAGATAAAATGACACCAAAGCAGTGATCCAGGAATTCACAAATAATTACATATATAACCAGGTAAGAGAATAAAAACCCAGAGCACACAAAGAGGCAGTCAGGTCAGAGGAGTCACCATGAGAGGAAACTGCATATTTGAATCACACATGTGGAGAAAAGCTCCCAGTAAGGAACACATGTGGGCATATAATACACTGCATAGTTTACTTACTCATGGTGAAGCCTCAACAGACCGAATGCCACCGCACACCGACGCGTTTCGTATCTTCCTCAGGGCAGTGCGACATGATGTGTGACGGGAGGGAGCCATTTATATGTGTCTTAATGAAGAAAGACATGCCTGGCGTCCATTAAGGTCGCGTGCAGAGGCGGGGTTTCGTCCGGAGCGTGCGTCATCGGGCAATTCCCGGAAATGACGCGGGTAACAACAGTGTCGTCACACTGAACCCGCCCATTCCGCTTCCGGAAGCCGTCATCATAACACGCTCGGGAGGAGACCGCACTGCGCACACGCACCACGGACGCGGCCATCTTTATCAAGGGCACAGAGAAGGGCAAATGTACATAGCCGTATGCAGCGAAAATATAGGTACGTTATCAGGAAACAAATCTGAAACAAACAATGGCAATACAACACAGACCATCATATGTTATGTTCAAGCAAAAATAGATATAGATATAATAACCATTTTGGTTCATCACACTCCGCAGTGACATCACAAATATACATTATATATAGGAGCAACATCATGCTCATCCTTAAGGAGATAACGATAAGATGTCACAGAAATGTTATCCTGATGTTTCAGAATGTAGATGTAATCATCCAATAAAAGTACATATCCATATGTGGCACCAAGACGATGGAGAAACATAAAGAAAGGCTCCCTCTCGGTCAAAGATGGGTAGAAACACTAACAATACAAATGAAAATATAAAAAATAATTAAAACAAAAACACACATCATAAAAACAAACAGAGAGAGAGCGGCAAAGTCATGAACACTTCAGTTAGGGTTTATAGGAACGGGGCGAAGGATAGTTTTTCATTGAGCCCAAAGGGTGTCATTGTCCCCAATGTGACAATCCAACGACACTCAAGTTTGGCTAACTCCTTTTTATGGTTGCCACCTCTACTTCCCAATTTTAATTTATCGATCCCTTTTACTTTCAAGGAAGAGGGGTCGCAGGCATGATATACCTTAAAGTGTCGGGGGATGGTTTTCAAGGACTCAAGATCAGACACCTCCTCCGCAGCAATTATATCCCTAACATGTTCACGCACCCGGATGCGGAACTGTCTGGATGTTAAACCTACATAGGTCAGTCCACATCCGCATCCGGCTGCGTAAATGACATATTCTGTGCTGCAGCTAATGAAGTGTCTGATATCAAAAGTGCTATTCCCATCCACCGACACAAAGGTCTTTGCCCTCACGATGTTACGACACGACAGGCATGTTCAACAAGGGAAACATCCCCATCGAGGTGGTCCAATATTGAAGGGAAGAAGATTTTTGGGAGCATAGTGGCTCTGCACCAAATAATCCTTCAGGTTACGGTTTTTGCGAGCTGTCAACGCTGGATACTTGGGGAGTGCCAATTTCAATGCTGGCTCCGTCATCAAAATAGGCCAGTGTTTGCGTAATATTCCCCTAATATCCTCCCATTGATTATTGTATGTTGACACGAAGCGTATGGTAGAATCATAACCTTTTTTACTATTTCCTTTATGGACAAGGAGTTGGTCTCTAGGCGTTTTTTTGGCTCTACCATAGCCTCGTTTAATGTCTTTAAGACTATAGCCTCTGTCCCTAAACCGATTCTTGAGGTCAAGTGCCGAATTAAAATCGTTGGAGGGGGTTGTGATAAAACCTGCGGACAAGGGGGGAAACGTGGTTATTTGGCCCACGGACCTTTATGAACGTGAGGCCTTTAGGCAATTGCGAGATCGGGAGACCTATAGTCCTCTATCTGGTAACCCCATAAAAGGATTTGAGTCAGAACTAGAGGATATTCTCGGGGTGGCTTTTTCACGTGGTGTCATTACTAAAAAAGTATATGATGGTCTCCGCGTCAAGTTTCCAGTAACACCCACTTTCTACCTATTACCGAAGATACATAAAAATCCTGTCTGTCCTCCAGGGCGTCCGATTGTCTCTGGCATCGGAGGGCTTTGCGAGAATGTTTGTAAGTTTATTGATTTTATCTACATCCTTTAGTTGAAACGCTGCCCTCCTTTGTCAGAGACACCTCGGACGTCCTGAGAAGGATTGACGGTATCTCACTTGAGAGTGGTGTGTTGCTGGTGACTGTTGACGTGGAGTCCTTGTACTCATGTATTGCGCACTGTGATGGATTGGCCGCCGCAAGGTGTTTTCTTAGGATGAGCAATTGGGATGTTGAGATACAGAATCTAGTCCTGAAGTTGTTGGAGTATATACTTACCCATAACTTTTTCCTGTTTAAGGATCGGTTCTTCCTCCAGAAACGCGGCACTGCAATGGGCGCGGCGTGCGCCCCGTCATACGCCAACCTCTTTCTCAGGTGTTGGGAGAGAGAGGTTCTCGGTGACGGGGCCTGCGCCGCTTCCCCAGTGCAGTGCTGGCTCAGATATATTGATGACATCCTTATTTTCTGGAGGGGAACCGATCATGAACTCCAGGACTTTATCACATTTCTCAATTGCAATGATTTAAACATCAGACTCACCTATAAATGGGACCCAATAGAGGTTGACTTCCTGGATATTAAGGTGATGATTTTGCCTGATCGGATGATCCAGACGACAATTTTCAGGAAAGAAACCTCTGTTAATAATCTTCTGCACGCGCCATCAGCACATCTGCCCTCCACTATTAGAGCGATCCCAACGGGGCAGTTCTTGCGTGCTAGGAGAGTTTGCTCCACGGAACATTCTTTTGAACAGCAGGCACTTGACCTCAAGAATCAGTTTAGGGACAGAGGCTATAGTCTTAAAGACATTAAACGAGGCTATGGTAGAGCCAAAAAAACGCCTAGAGACCAACTCCTTGTCCATAAAGGAAATAGTAAAAAAGGTTATGATTCTACCATACGCTTCGTGTCAACATACAATAATCAATGGGAGGATATTAGGGGAATATTACGCAAACACTGGCCTATTTTGATGACGGAGCCAGCATTGAAATTGGCACTCCCCAAGTATCCAGCGTTGACAGCTCGCAAAAACCGTAACCTGAAGGATTATTTGGTGCAGAGCCACTATGCTCCCAAAAATCTTCTTCCCTTCAATATTGGACCACCTCGATGGGGATGTTTCCCTTGTTGAACATGCCTGTCGTGTCGTAACATCGTGAGGGCAAAGACCTTTGTGTCGGTGGATGGGAATAGCACTTTTGATATCAGACACTTCATTAGCTGCAGCACAGAATATGTCATTTACGCAGCCGGATGCGGATGTGGACTGACCTATGTAGGTTTAACATCCAGACAGTTCCGCATCCGGGTGCGTGAACATGTTAGGGATATAATTACTGCGGAGGAGGTGTCTGATCTTGAGTCCTTGAAAACCATCCCCCGACACTTTAAGGTATATCATGCCTGCGACCCCTCTTCCTTGAAAGTAAGAGGGATCGATAAATTAAAATTGGGAAGTAGAGGTGGCAACCATAAAAAGGAGTTAGCCAAACTTGAGTGTCGTTGGATTGTCACATTGGGGACAATGACACCCTTTGGGCTCAATGAAAAACTATCCTTCGCCCCGTTCTTATAAACCCTAACTGAAGTGTTCATGACTTTGCCGCTCTCTCTCTGTTTGTTTTTATGATGTGTGTTTTTGTTTTAATTATTTTTTATATTTTCATTTGTATTGTTAGTGTTTCTACCCATCTTTGACCGAGAGGGAGCCTTTCTTTATGTTTCTCCATCGTCTTGGTGCCACATATGGATATGTACTTTTATTGGATGATTACATCTACAATCTGAAACAACAATCTGATAACATTTCTGTGACATCTTATCGTTATCTCCTTAAGGATGAGCATGATGTTGCTCCTATATATAATGTATATTTGTGATTTCACTGCGGAGTGTGATGAACCAAAATGGTTATTATATCTATATCTATTTTTGCTTGGACATAACATATGATGGTCTGTGTTGTATCGCCATTGTTTGTTTCAGATTTGTTTCCTGATAACGTAGCTATATTTTCGCTGCATACCGCTATGTACATTTGCCCTTCTCTGTGCCCTTGATAAAGATGGCCGCGTCCGTGGTGCGTGTGCGCAGTGCGGTCTCCTCCCGAGCGTGTTATGATGACGGCTTCCGGAAGCGGAATGGGCGGGTTCAGAGTGACGACACTGTTGTTACCCGCGTCATTTCCGGGAATTGCCCGATGACGCACACTCCGGACGAAATCCCGCCTCTGCACGCGACCTTAATGGAGGCCAGGCATGTCTTTCTTCATTAAGACACATATAAATGGCTCCCTCCCGTCACACATCATGTCGCACTGCCCTGAGGAAGATACGAAACGCGTCGGTGTGCGGTGGCATTCGGTCTGTTGAGGCTTCACCATGAGTAAGTAAACTATGCAGTGTATTATATGCCCACATGTGTTCCTTACTGGGAGCTTTTCTCCACATGTGTGATTCAAATATGCAGTTTCCTCTCATGGTGATTCCTCTGACCTGACTGCCTCTTTGTGTGCTCTGGGTTTTTATTCTCTTACCTGGTTATATATGTAATTATTTGTGAATTCTCTTTGTACTTAATAAAGATTGTTCATGATTTTTTCACCTAACCAAGATTTGAAGTGTATCCTTTAATATCTTATATGGGGTATCTTCTCCCCTCTCTTTGCTCTCTGGTTTGATATGTGCTTTTGAATACCCTATTAAATCGATGGCTGGACCATATATGACAAGCTTTTCTGCCCCCCACCCACCCCCCATTCACCTTTTGTGTCTCCCCTATTACCTCATAGACTGTAAGCTTACGAGCAGGGCCCTCACTCCTCCTGGTATCTTAATTTTGTTATTTTGTATTGTCTCATATTGTCTGTACATGTCCCCTCTTAATTGTAAAGCACTGCGGAATATGTTGGCGCTATAGAAATAAAACTTATTATTATTATTATGTCCCAAAGTCTAAACAAATTTTCAACCAAACCCCCATCCATTTAAAGGGGTAAACGAAACTAATTTCTAATATGGTTGCATAAAAAATTCCCTACTGTTCCACTAACTACACTTTCTAACTACTATTGATATTTTCCTCTTTCCTGTCTATTATGCTTTGTTTAAGAATCCCAGTGCATGTTGGGATTCCTTTCCTTCTGTCCCAGTGCTCAGTAAGCTCATTTTTTTTAGTTGTTTTCATTATGTTATATGTTTAAAGAGGACCTGTCACCTTCTGTGACACATCTGTTTTAGTTAATCAATTTGTTCCCCATAAGATGACAATTACGGCACTTCATTTCTCAGAACAGTGTAGTGTGTTGTTTATCTGTAATTCCTGAAAGAATTTAATGAATAAATTGACAATTAACCATTATAGATGCATATCTACACACAGTCACACTATCCAATCAGAACTCATAGCATCAGAACATGTACGAACATGCCCCTTTGACAAGGAGGAAGGTAACACCCATTTGTAATGTATTAATGAATTTACAGCAGGAATAACAGAATGGCACAATACAGTTATATGGATAGATGCTCTGAAATCGTTATTTCGTAAAGAATACAAGAATTTACATGTCAGGAGTAGAAATAAATGAACTCGACCAGTAAATTTCGGGGTTCGTACCAAACACAGACTTTACAAAAAAATTAGTGCTCGGAATTTGAGTTCTTTACGCATGCTAACCATTTGATCGAGCATCGCTGTGCTCGGGTAGGTTCAGTGCTCAGCCCAGTGAAAGTCACTTTTAGTGTTTGAACAACGCACACTGGGGGTAAAATCAGCGGTATCGGATGTAGTGTACAAAAAAAAATCAGTCACTGGAGACTTATTGTTCCGATTTTCGTAGATGGGCAACCGACACAAAATGGAATGACTTGGCTCTCATAAGCCAATTCTGTCAAGTCCTTTCAGAGAAATTGAAAGATACCTTGATGATTTACAAAACTCCTGAATCCTTGGAGGCTGCCCTGTCCTTGGCTGTACGTGTGGATTGTCACGGGGTGTAATATGGTAACTGGGGGGAATGGCGCCTACACTGGCCCTCAGTATGGGGTACCCTAAGCTGTACCTTAATTCAGAGGTAAGCCTGATGGCGACGAGGTCTAGACCGCCAGTGTAGCCCTCACTCCTGAATAGCCCTGGTCTAACACACCTACACCCCAACCCAGGGGAGGGCTGGGACAGGAGAAATATATCCCACAAATAGCAACAAACAGGTCACCAAGGTCAGACTCACAGCAAGCACACACAGAGGAAAAGACAATACGTGCTCAGGAAGAAATAATGTACAGGGAGAAAAACAACAAGGATATTTTCACCACACACCAAATAGCATATATCAAATCACCAAAGTTGGATAAAATGCATAGGACCGGTGTCGCTGGAGCAAGCTAGAGCTATCACCGGCATAGGATTCCAGGTTCCACCATTTTATTAAGGATGGATGCGGCCATGATAGGTCTTCCATAACCTGTGCTTCCAGCAGCAATTCACAGACCAGCAGGAATTAATTCCCTCTAGACAGGACACTAGAGAAAGGAAAACCGGGCGACGCCCTGCTCTAACTGAGCAACTTCAATGCACCATAACACATGTCAGTCTCTGCAGTGTAAACAGAGTCTGACACCAAGTCACCTGGTGACTTAAAAACAGAATTCCGCATGACATGGACAGATGCCTCCAAGATAGACCATTCTCCCTAGAGACCCTTTCTCGGGGCAGTACCCCATTGTCGGGGGGGTGATCTGGGAGTGAACCTTCACTCATGGGTTTGGAGGAGCCCATACAGCTAGGGGGAGCCACTACTTTGCATGTTTCCACTAAAACCGGCAAAAAGAAAGGGGTTTGTTTTTTTTGTGGTAAAGAGGGTCATTTGGAGCCTGTCCGTCAATTTGTAAGCAAAAAGGATAATCTGGAACTCTGCTTACCATTGGGGATGGACAATCAAAGTGTATGTTTGTCTTCCACATGTAGTTCCTGCTTTGTCCTGACAGCAGTGGTGGTGTTAGAGAGAAGAGCTGAGAACATTTCTATGTTTCTGGACAGTGGAGCAGGAGTCAGCAAGCAGTAGGCCCTGTTTGTAAGAACTCATGGGCTTACCTGCAGCACGTTGGCTAAACCCATCTCCATCTATGCCATTGACTCAGTGCTGCTTGCCCAGGGATGCCTGACAGAGATGGTACATGATATAATACTGAGAGTAGAATCCCTGTATTATTAAGTAATTTCCTGCTATATCTTGGAAGGCCTTCCCACTCCCATTGTACTGTGTCTACCCTGGTGGGTGAAACATAATCCTGTAGTCGATTGGCAATCCAGGGAAATTGTAGAGTGGGGAAACTACTGTTTTGATAGTTGTCTGAACACTTTTCTTTCTTCCGTCTCTACGGAGACTTTGCCTGCATTTTTGTTTGGGTTTGAGGATGTATTTTTGTTGAGGGGGTGTCAGGATTTGCCTCCTCATTGTCTATATGACTGTCCCATTAATCTGCTTCCTGGAGCAAAACTTCCCAAGTGTTACGCTGCGTCTCTGCACTCCTTGCTCTCCCCTCCTGCAAGGATGCACTGTCACTCACTGACACGGCCAGCTCCTTCCATGTTGCCCGACATCCCTGCTCTCCTCCATGTGGGTTCCTCCACCTCCTGGGGCCTCCAGGAGTGCTCATAGGGCGCGCGCGCTGCCTACCTTCTCTAAATGGGCCAGCGTGCCACTTCTAGGAAGTGCCTCTCAGACTATCACTGAGAGGCACTGGGTATTTAAGGCATGCTCCCACTAGGGGAGGTGCTTGTTCATCACCCTCAGTTCTGTTAGTTGATTTCTGTCTAGTTAGTTGTCAGGTCACCCGCCCATCCTGCCCTGTTTGCTCTGCTAGTCCTGTCCCTACCAGTACCTGGTCTCAGCCCTTTCTGCCTGTTGACACCTGGTTTCAGTCCTGTTCCTGCCTGTACCTGGTCCCAGCCCATCCTGCCCTGTTGGCACCTGGTTCCAGTCCTGTTCCTGCCTGTACATGGTCCCAGCCCGTCCTGCCTGTTGGCACCTGGTTCCAGTCCTGTTACCTGGTTCCAGTTCTGTTCCTGCCTGTACCAGGTCCCAGCCTGTCCTGCCCTGTTGGCACCCGGTTCCAGTCCTGTCCCAACCTGTGCCTGGTCCCAGCCCGTCCTGCCCTGTTGGCACCTGGATTCAGCCCTGTTGCTGCCTGTACCTGGTCACAGCCAGTCCTGCCCTGTCGGCACCTGGTTGCAGTCCTATCCTGCCTGTACCCACTACCAGTCTGTCCTGCCTTGTTGGTAATAGTGCCTGACCATCCTGGCTGTGATATTTTTCTTGCTAGTGGCTCTGTCTGTCCATCCTGCCCTGTTGGTACTAGAGACTCTGCTGATCCATCCTGCCCTGTTGGTGCTAGAAACGTTGCCTTCCATCCTGCCTGTGCTGTCTGCCTCTGCTACCCTGGTGGTCCCTGTCTTGTCTTGAGACTCTGCCCTGTCTGCTCCGATGTCCACCCCTGCCCTGGGGGTCAGCTTTCACAGTCCCTGACTTTACCCCATGAAAGGGTAGGCCTGGGGTTTCTCTGTGGTCCAGTGGGTCCACTTTGGCTGTTACACCAAGTCGAGACTGCCTGTCTCTCTGGGCCAGAAAGATTATACAATGAAAGATTACATTGCTGAGAGTCTAGAGAAGGGACATTTAAGACCCTCCTCTTTGCCCATGGTGGCAGGGTTCTTCTTCGTTAAGAAGAAAGATGGGGTCTCCACCCTTTTTTTTGGAATTTTGGGAATTGAATCAGATAACCATCCAAAACCCTTATCCTCTTCATCTGATTCCGGATCTATTCAACCAGATTGTGAGAGCTAAATAGTTCTCCAAGTTGGACTTAAAGGGGCTTACAATCTGATTACAATCAGAGAAGGTGATGAATGTAAAATGGCTTTCAGTACACCTGAGGGTCACTTCGAAACCCTGGTCATGGCAATTAAGTTAGCTTTTGAGGAATGGCACCATTGGCTGGAGGGAGCAGACCATAAAAACCTGTCATGTCTCAAGTCTGCCAAACATCTCAATCCCATACAGGCTAGATGGTCTATCTTTTTTTACCAGGTTTAATTTTACTGTCACGTACAGTCCAGGGATTGACAACACCAATGCAGATGCATTATCTCGGAGCTTCCCTGCAGGAAAGTATCTTTAGTATCATTTATATCCAGCAGCATGGTGCTGTTTTTTGGTTTATGTAGCCACATATGGTAACTATCAGCCTCCTGATGAACAAGAGTTGTTGGAGAAAAGCATCGAGGCATGAGGCGATGAAAAGATGAGCTGTAATCCAGGCTGTCCCTGATTAGGTTGCTGTTCTCATAGAGAACTATTGTGACCTCCTGGATCCCTCAGGGGTTTTTTGTTAACTCAGCCATTGCACTTGAATCACTTTATTTTTGAGCACTGCACTTTATCTTTTGTTGCAGGGGTTTACAGGGTTAGGTTAGGGATAGCCGTCGGTGAGTGGGGGCGCCACATCGTACATCTAGGGTGCCAACCTCCATGGCTAGGTAGGACACAGGAGGGAGTGGATAATGTAAGGATTTTATTTCCTCCTCTCTTCTGTGCACCGGTTTGCTATTTTATTTTGGGGTTTCAGACAATTTTAAAATATTCATTAAATGTTATGTTTTAGTTAGGGTCTATGTTTGTGTATGAATACCTGATAACTAATATTTTGAAATTTACTTTTGGAGCCATTCCTGTTGCCACTGGCTCCAATGATGGTTGATGATAATTTAGAGTTTCAAATAGCTAAAATTGTTGATTCTCGTTTTCTACGTCATTCTCTTCAGTACTTGGTGCACTTTAGGGGCTATACCAGAGGACAGGATGTGGGTCAAAGCATTGGATGTGAATGCCACAAGATTCAAGGTTCATTCATTTCATGCTGTCCATTCAGATAGGTCTGGTCTTGAGTGTCCCAAGACCACTCGTAGAAGGGGGGCTACTGTCATGGGTGTGTCACGAGTGACAGATAGTCATGTGGTTTCTGGTAATGACAGTCACAGAATTTGGCTACGCAAAATGCTCCCTGACTTTTTATTGTTCCTGCTGTTAGTATCCATTGTATTAGGTAGCTTTCCTGCTGGGTTTTCATCTCTTCCGCTTCAAGACCCAGTTATTATTTTCCATCCAGCTGCTGATTATCAGTATACTCCATGTCCTTACAGACTCCCATCTTCCCTGGAATTGTGCTGGGGATATTATTCAGTTCATTCAAGCTCTGGTTGCAAGCAGCTGGCTTGTACTCCTCTATGGTGTCATTGCTGAAACTTTGCTGAACTTCCACCTGAGTCATCTGTGGATATGTAGTTCATGCATTTTCCCACTGGGTGTCTTCCTTGTGTCTTCTCTAGTGTTTAGTAGGGTTGACTCGTTCCCTATTTAGGGTCCAACACTACGGATAACTAAGATACTTAGGGTCAGGTATCTGGCTTGGCGCATAGGTGCAGAACCTATCTAGAGTGGTGATGGACCCCAGGGACCACAAGTAGGTTTAGTCAGGGTCACTGTCTGCCCGTACCCTAGACACAGTGTTTACCTTCTCCTTCACCGTTCACTTGGTACTTCCCCTTACCTAGCGTGACACCATTATCTTCTGTTAAAGTAGTGAAAACAAAAAATTTGGGGTTAAAGCAAACATAATTGTGGTTAAAAATTTATTTTTTCATTTTCACGCCTCAACGTTATAAAATTTTGTGAAGCATCTGGGCGTTCAAGGTGCTCACTACACCTCTAGATAAATTCCTTGAGGTGTCTAGTTTCCAAAATAAGGTCAGTTGTGGGGGAGCTCCACTGTTTAGGCATATCAGCAGCTTTCCATACACAACATAGTGTCTGCTCACGATTCCAGCCAAATTTACATTCAAAAAGTCAAATGGCGCTCCTTCCTTTCCGAGCCCTGCCATGCAAACAAACAGTAGATGCACGCCACATTTGGGGTATCTGCATACTCAGGAGAAATTGCACAACAAATTGTAGGGTGCTTTTTCTCTGGTTACCCTTGTGAAAATGAATGATTTGGGGTTAGAACAACATTTTTTTTTTTCATTTTCACAGCTCAATAGGGTCACATGTGGATGATTTCCACCATTTAAGCTTATCAGATGCGCTCCAAACGCAGCATGGCATCCCCTATCTATTCCAGACAATTTTGAGCTCTAATGCCTGCTTTACACGCTTCAATAAATCTTTCAATCCGTCATCGGGGTCAAGTTGTAAGTGACGCACATCCTGTATCGTTCGTGGCGTATTTGCGTGTGACACCTACGTGCAATCAAGATTGAACGAAAATACGGTGATCGCATACACGTCGTTTATTCCTCATACATTGGACGTTTTGTTGTATGAACCTAGTGAATTGTAACGTGTGACATCCCTCATACGATTTTGGTGTCTGATGCTATGTGCGCAGGTGTGCGCTCTGCACCGCAGCTTAAAAAAGGTCTGCTTCAGAGCGCAGCTGAAAAGCTGCGTTCTGAAGCGCCTCACAATGTCTGTCATTCACTAATCTCTGTCAGTCCGTCACTATCTCTGTCCCTCTCTCTCTGTCCATGTCAGTCTATCCCTCTTACCCCCTCTCTCATACTCACCAATCCCCGATCCCCGGCGCTGCACGGCGTTCACACTGCTCCGGCGGCTTTTACTGTTTTGAAAAAGCCGGCCGCCCATTAAACAATCTCGTATTCCCTGCTTTCCCCGCCCACCGGCGCCTATGATTGGTTACAGTGAGACACGCCCCCACGCTGAGTGACAGGTGTCACACTGCACCCAATCACAGCAGCCGGTGGGCGTGTCTATACTGTGCAGTGAAATAAATAATTAAAAAAACGGCGTGCGGTCCCCCCAATTTTAAAACCAGCCAGATAAAGCCATACGGCTGAAGGCTGGTATTCTCAGGATGGGGAGCTCCACGTTATGGGGAGCCCCCCAGCCTAACAATATCAGTCAGCAGCCGCCCAGAATTGCCGCATACATTAGATGCGACAGTTCTGGGACTGTACCCGGCTCTTCCCGATTTGCCCTGGTGCGTTGGCAAATCGGGGTAATAAGGAGTTATTGCCAGCCCATAGCTGCCAATAAATCCTAGATTAATCATGTCAGGCGTCTATGAGACACCTTCCATGATTAATCTGTAAATTACAGTAAATAAACACACACACGCCCGAAAAAATCCTTTATTAGAAATAAAAAACACAAACATATACCCTGGTTAACCACTTTAATCAGCCCCAAAAAGCCCTCCATGTCCGGCGTACTCCAGGATGGTCCAGCGTCGCATCCAGCGCTGCTGCATGGAGGTGACCGGAGCTGCAGCAGACACAGCCGCTCCGGTCACCTCCACACAGCTACTGAAGACAGCCGCGCGATCAGCTGAGCTGTCACTGAGGTTACCCGCTGTCACTGGATCCAGCGGTGGATGCAGCGGTGGCCGTGGGTAACCTCAGTGACAGCTCAGCTGATCGCGCTACTCACCTCAGTTGCTGCATGGAGGTGAGAGGAGCAGCGGTGAGTAGTGCGATCAGCTGAGCTGTCACTGAGGTTACCCGCGGCCACCGCTGCATCCACCGCTGGATCCAGTGACAGCGGGTAACCTCAGTGACAGCTCAGCTGATCGCGCGGCTGTCTTCATTAGCTGTGTGAAGCTGACCGGAGCGGCGGTGTGTTCTGCAGCTCCGGTCACCTCCATGCAGCAGCGTAAAAACACATCCCATTCCCTACACATTACACACGCTTGGCAAGTCAATAAATAAAAAAAAAAAAAAAGGTGCCCAATGCATACGTCACAGAACACATGATCTAAAGGATCGCACACAAAATTGATCAATTTAACATAGACTACTAACGCACGTGTGACAGCAAATGAACGACCTACGTGCAATCTCATTCAATCGCATATACGACCTGGGCGTGTCACATCGCATACGAGATCGCACACCTAATTGTAAGGTGTAAAGCTGGCTTAAAATGCAAATGGTGATCTTTCCCTTCCGAGTCCTGCCATGCGCTCAAATAGTAGATTTCCATCACATATAGGGTATCTGTGTACTCAGGTGACATTGCACAACAAATTGTAAGGTGTATTTTCTCCTGTTACCCTTGTGAAAATGCTAAATTTGGGGATAAAGTAACATTTTTGTGGGAAAAAGTAACATTCTCATTTTTTTTTCTTACACATTGCTTTGGTTCCTGTGAAGCCTCTGAAGGATTAAACAACTTCTTGGATGTTGGTTTGAGGGGTGCAGTTTTTATAATGGTGTCACTTTTGTATATCTTTTGTCGCCTAGGCACCTCAGTCACTTCATATGTGATGTGGTCCCTAAAAAAATAGTTTTGTAAATTTTGTTAGAAAAATGAGAAATTGCTGATAAACTTTTAGCCCTTCTAACTTCCTAAGGCTGTGTGCGCACGTTGCATTTTTTATTGCGTTTCCGCAGCGTTTTGAACTGCAGCGCTTTAATGCAAAACTGCATGCGTTTTGATTTCCAGGCATAGTCTATGGAAATTAGAGATTTCTTGTGTGCACTAGGCTTTTAAAAACGCAGCATTTCAGTTGCAGAAAATTTGTCAAAATCTCTGTGTTTGAAGAAGCAACATGTCAATTGATTTTGCCATTTTGGCAGCGTTCTACACCCATTGAAATCAATGAGTTGTAGAAAAACACCAAAATGTTAAGCAGTGCGTTTGCATTGCATTATTGTTGCGATCCGCATGTTTATTTAATATAACAAAGGCAGGTCTTTCGTCTATCTCTCTCTGTCGGTCTGTCTGTCAGTCGGTTGCTCTCTCTGTCCATGTCTGTCTCTCCCTCTCACCCCCTCTCTCATACTCACGATCCACGATCACCTGCGCGGCGCTGCACGGCGTTCACACTGGCGGCTTCTTCTCTTTTGAAAATGCCGGCCGCTCATTAATCCATCACGTATTCCCTGCTTCCCCCGCCCACCGGCGCCTATGATTGGTTGCAGTCAGACACGCCCCCACGCTGAGTGACAGCTGTCTCACTGCAACCGATCACAGCCGCCGGTGGACATGTCTATATCAAGCAGTAAAAAAATAAATAAATAAATTGAAAAAAAACGACGTGCGGTCCCCCCAATTTGGATAACTAGTTGGACAGCCAGGGTAAAGCCACTCGGCTGAAGGCTGGTATTCTCAGGATAGGGAGATCCACGTTATGGGGAGCCCCCCAGCCTAACAATATCAGCCAGCAGCCGTCCGGATTTGCCGCATCCATTAGATGCGACAGTCCTGGGACTTTACCTGGCTCATCCCGAATTGCCCTGGTGCGGTGGCAAGCGGGGTAATAAGGAGTTAATGGCAGCAGCCCATAGCTGCTACTGAGTCCTAGATTAATCATGACAGGTGTCTCCCCAAGATACCTTCCATGATTAACCTGTAAGTTTAAGAAAATAAACACACACATCCAAAAAATCCTTTATTTGGAATGAAAGTCAAAAAAACACCCTCTTTCACCACTTTATTAACCCTTCAAAAACAACTCCAGGTCCGACGTAATCCACGCAAGGTCCCATGACGCTTTGAGCTCTGCTACATCGGAGGCTGACAGGAGCGGCAGTAGAACACCGCCGCTCCTGTGAGCTCCATCCAGCAACTGAAGCAAGTCGCGTGATCAGCTGTGCTGTCACTGAGGTTACTGGCGGCCACCGCTCTCGGGTGGAGGACTGCTGCCGTGGCCGCGAGTAACCTGAGTGAAAGGACAGCTCATCGCGCGGCTCACTGCAGTCACTCAGGGGATTTGCGATCACAGGTGAGTCCTTCACGTGTGACCGCAAATCAAGCCGCGGCACACGCACAGAGCCGCGCGATCACAATGAAGTCGGGTGAAGTTCATCCGAGTTCATTCTGATCTCGCGGCACTGTCTCGCAGCCAGCCATGCTCTTTTTGACAGTGCGGTCCCACTCGGCTCTGCTGCAAGTCTATGGGGATGTTGAAGAGCCAAGTGGGACCGCACTGTGAAAAATATGCATTCTGGATGCTTTTCCCACTCTGTCTATGGCAGAGCAAGTATCCATGACGCATCTATAAGGGATAAGCAGGTTATCCTGTAAAACACACCCCCCGTACCATATCTACCTAAATGAAGACGAGAACCACGACTTTATTGCAGGAATGGCCACAGTTTTATTTTACCGTATATATGTATACCAAACTTGTGGCCCAACATGCCACTCAATTGTTAAACTTAACCTTATACATATATATACCCGTATAACCAGAAACACCGATAGATCCGTCCGAGAGGCAAACCATCATTCCTAACCCCCCGGCCGTAACCTCCAAACCGGCCCAGAGGACCACCTCGGCCGTGACCACCCGGCCCGAGGTGAGGGGTAACAACGTTCCATCGTTAATTACCCCTACCCAGAACCTGCGGGACCTCCGCCCACAAGTTCCCATCCACTCCGAAGCCACTCCCCTTGAGCGACTTCGTACCAACAAGCCGACTGTCGGTACTCCCAACCTCTCAGACGGACCTATCACCCCGCTGTGACAACAATAAATTAGCAACTCAACCTTGTATTCTCCTTTATTCCTCTTTTTTTTTTTTTTTTTAAAGTTCTTTTTTTTTTTTTTTTCTTTTTGAAAAACCATCACCTTTTCACCTTTTTATTTTTTTTTTTTTATCTTTTTTTTTTTTTTTTTTTGAACATATACATATAATTATATATCAGGGCGGGCGGGTGGGACACAAAGATCAATCGACGAAAGAAGAGGTAAACAGCACACCCCCCTCTCTTATACCTCTCCCAACACCCCACCCCTTCCTTGCTCCCCCCCAATCCCCTTACAGCTCCCTACTACCAATCCTGTACTCCCACACATCCCCCATCCCATGCAAACCTATTAACCCTTTCCTAACCTTGCACCCTCCCGATCGTCATGGGGTCCATTCACCCCTATGGGGCTCACTGCCCTTCTGATCGCATGAATTCTCTAGGAATGTGCGCACGTTGCGTTCTGAGACGCACAGGCAGTGACTTACACGCTGCGGAATAGGATGCAACGTGCGCACATGGCCTAATAAAAAAATTGTGTTTCAAAAATTGTGCTGATGTAAAGTAGACATGTGGGAAATTTTATTTATTAACTATTTTGCGTCGTATAACCCGCTGGTTTAAGAGCATAATAATTAAAAGTTTGAAAATTGCACAATTTTCAAAGTTTTATGTAAATTTCTGATATTTCCATCAGTAAACGCAAAAAATATCATCCTAAGTTTACCTGTATCATGAAGTACAATGTGTCACGAAAAAATATTCTCAGAATCACTGGGAGCCATTGAATCGTTCTAGAGTTATTGACACCCTCCACCAGGGCCTGTTTTGGGGGGACACTGGAACCGGGCCAGTTCAATCCTATGATGTTGCAGCGGCAGGGCCCTAGTCGGTGACCCTGGTGGTGTCGTTTAAATGGGAGAGATAATATATTTACAGGAATAATGATTCGTGATGCCACCTGTGGTCTTTGGCCAGGTATGGACGACGCTGCTTGGACGGGATCGTAGGGGCAGATGGTGATGCAGCTGAGATGGTACAGCTCCCCACAGGTGAGTTGCCCCCCCCAGGGCAACCGTAGGCCAGTGGGATGTTTTGATGGCTCGGGACTGGTGGCGCAGGCAATGAGTCCAGGACACAGCGAGATGCAGTCACAAGTTCTTTACTCACAGTTGTCAGTTCCTGATTATCATGGCCGGTCAAATACTGCCCTTGGAGTGCTGAGTCTTGCAGTAATGGAATCCAGTCGATCCCCAGGTAATTCGGAGTCACAAGACCGGTGTACCTGTGTCCCTTTCCTGGTCGTCTTCCTACGCTGGCTTCACTTTCCTGCCCTGCATCTCACAAACAGTGCCTTGAGCCAGTGTCTGCGGACACTGTTTTGGGAGGCTCTTCTGCCTAATCCCCTGGCCCTCTGTAGTCACCTTTTCAATTGATTTGCGTGTGGTTCTGGTTTTGGCATATGAAGTTACCTCAACCTCCGTTTTTGCTAGCTGAGCCTTGTAGTTCTCCACTAGTCTAGGGTCCGGTCCCCTTTGCGGCCAAGTCCCTCCACACCGGTGTGTCAGATGTGGATGCAAGCCCATGGGTGGTCCTTCTCATGGCTCTAGGACCCCTTCATCCTTTTCTTTCCTAGGATGAGGCTCTCCGGTTCCAGTCCTCAGAACCTCTCCCCTCTGCTTCCTCCTTCGTTCTTCTTACTCCAACTGTCTAGTTTCACTTTCTGAACTCCGTTCTAAGTGTCCACCCACTAACTAACGCCACCTCCAGACTGGCTTAGGGACTGTGCTCTCCCTAAGGTGGAACTCACCCTAACCACAGCCTAATGGAGTGTAGCTGTACTAAGACTGTGCCCACGTGTGTGCTCTCTCCACCGCAGCGTAAAGTCACTGCATGTCCGCTTCAGAGCGCAGCTGAAAAGCTCCGTTCTGAAACTTTGCCGACTGCAAAAATTGGTGCGCTCTGGATACGGCCTCTCCCTATAGATAGAATGGAGACAGCATGCAGAGCGCACGAAAGAAGTGACATGTTGCTTTGTAGAACGCAGCGATTTGGCAGCATGCAAATCACTGCGTTCTAAAACGCCACGTGGGCATGGATTATGCACAATCTTCATAGATTGTGCAGGGAATGCAGGACGCATGCAGTTACGCTGCGGTGAAGAACGCAGCGTAACTGCATGGAATACGCACACGTGGGCACATGGCCTTAGAGCAGACCTGGGCAAGGGGTGGCCCGCGGGCCACATTCGGCCCGCCTACTCTCTGTGTCCGGCCCGCCTGGCTCAGGGCGTCCTTGCTGGCTGGTCACTGATGAGGGGAATCCGACCTGTTGTCCGGAGCTCCAGGCTCCGGGAGGCGCGTGGTCAGATTGCCCTCATCAGTGCCCGGGCAAATTCCGGGGCCCTGGAGAGCCGGGGGGGCTCACTCGGCCTCGTCAGTTCTGGTGCCCCTTGGCCGGGGCCCACTCGCCTTAGTTCTGCTGTCCCCGGGCCGAGTTCCGGGGACCGCAGTCCTCGGCAGGAATCTGCGGCGCCGTCCCTTTAAGGAGCAAAGACTTCCTGGTTGAACTTCATCTGTGGGCGGAGCTACCGGCCGGCGTCCTGCTCATCCCACAGATGAGAGTTGCAGTGCCAGCCAGCGACCCCAGCACAGTTCTTCTTTCCGGCTCTGTGTGGGCCCCCTCTCCACCGTGACCTGAGCGGTATGTGCCCTCCCCACCCCCCGATTTATGGGCCCTGGTGAGCTGTATGGGCTCTTCTCCCCCCCTAGGTGTATTCCCTGCAAACCCCCCAACCCCACCTACCTCCCCGGTGCCGTATGTGCTGGGCCCCAGAGCCGCGTGTGTGTCTGTCTGTATGTATATATGTAGCAGAGCTATGTGTGTATGTATGTAGCAGAGCTATGTGTGTATGTAGCAGAACAATGTGTATGTATGTATATATGTAGCAGAGCTATGTGTGTCTGTATGTAGCAGAGCTATGTGTGTCTGTATGTAGCAGAGCTATGTGTGTCTGTATGTAGCAGTGCTATGTGTGTATGTAGCAGTGCTATGTGTGTATGTATGTAGCAGAGCTATGTGTGTCTGTATGTAGCAGAGCTATGTGTGTCTGTATGTAGCAGAGCTATGTATGTAGCAGAGCTATGTGTGCCTGTATGTAGCAGAGCTATGTGTGTCTGTATGTAGCAGAGCTATGTATGTAGCAGAGCTATGTGTGTCTGTATGTAGCAGAGCTATGTGTGTCTGTATGTAGCAGTGCTATGTGTGTATGTATGTAGCAGAGCTATGTGTGTCTGTATGTAGCAGAGCTATGTGTGTCTGTATGTAGCAGTGCTATGTGTGTATGTAGCAGTGCTATGTGTGTATGTATGTAGCAGAGCTATGTGTGTCTGTATGTAGCAGAGCTATGTGTGTCTGTATGTAGCAGAGCTATGTATGTAGCAGAGCTATGTGTGCCTGTATGTAGCAGAGCTATGTGTGTATGTATGTAGCAGAGCTATGTATGTAGCAGAGCTATGTGTGTATGTATGTAGCAGAGCTATGTGTGTATGTATGTAGCAGAGCTATGTATGTATTTATGTAGCAAAGCTATGTGTGTATGTATGTAGCAGAGCTATGTGTGTATGTAGCAGAGCTATGTGTCTGTATGTATATGTGTAGCAGAGCTATGTGTGTATGTATGTAGCAGAGCTATGTATGTATGTAGCAGAGCTATGTATGTATGTAGCAGAGCTATGTGTGTCTGTAGCAGAGCTATGTGTGTCTGTAGCAGAGCTATGTGTGTCTGTATGTATGCAGCAGAGCTATGTGTGTCTGTAGCAGAGCTATGTGTGTCTGTATGTATGCAGCAGAGCTGTGTGTCTGTAGGCATGTATAATGTGTATCTATGTATGTCAGTGTATATGGCTGTATAGATGTGTCCGTTCTATATGTATTTTTGTGAGCTTGTCTTTAAATATGTATGTGTACGTATGTGTGTCTGCGTGTTGATGGGGCCCACTGGGACTCTTCCGCCCGGGGCCCACAAAAACCTGGAGCCGTCCCTGACCCTCATCACACGCTGCGTGTCGGGCAGGAAACAGAGGACAGATCCTGAAGCTCCACACAGTGTAGGCAGCGGAACGCAGGAATCTCTCCTCTGTTCCTTGCCCGACACTTTTCTCTGTGACACACGCGCGCCCTGATATCGTCAGTACGGCGCGTGTGTCATTTGAAAAGTTCCCGCCCGGCAGGAGAAGCTGCAGAGGCGGGGGCCGTATGGAGAGAGGCAGCGGCGGGGGCTCCTAGGAATACAGCGTCGGCGCAGCCTGGCCATGTGAAGGAGAAGCAGCTCAGCGGGGGGCTCGAACGGAGGTGTCTGAGGACGGGGACGATAAGAAGAGAGGTGAGTGGTTACTAGTAACCTGCGGGGACAATGGGGGCGGGCAGGCGGGGGGCTGGGGGAGAGGGGTAACTTTTGACAAATATTTGGGGTGTAGTGGTTTAGTATATGGGAATGTAGTTTTACAGGTGTGGTATATGGGGGGGTGTAGTGGTGTAGTTTTATAGGTGTGTAGTGGTGTAGTATAATACAGGTGTATATAGGAGTGTAGTATAATACTACACCCCTATATACACCTGTATTATACTACACCACTA
Source organism: Anomaloglossus baeobatrachus (assembly GCF_048569485.1). NCBI lineage: Eukaryota > Metazoa > Chordata > Amphibia > Anura > Aromobatidae > Anomaloglossus > Anomaloglossus baeobatrachus. The sequence goes on along the minus strand of NC_134354.1, from coordinate 479,933,152 downwards.
CACCCCTATATACACCTGTAATATACTACACCCCTATATACACCTGTATTATACTACACCCCTATATACACCTGTATTATACTACACCACTACACCCCTATATACACCTGTATTATACTACACCCCTATATACACCTGTATTATACTACACCCCTATATACACCTGTATTATACTACACCACTACACCCCTATATACACCTGTATTATACAGGTGTATATAGGGGTGTAGTATAATACAGGTGTATATAGGGGTGTAGTATATTACAGGATAAAGGAGAGAAGCTCCGCGTCACCGATAAAGTAGGTGCTCTAGGGTAAAAAATAGCACATGAGAAAAGAGTAACCCCGGCACACTACAACTCCCAGAAAAAAGGCAAAATGCAAAAAGTTGTATGCAATATTTTTATTAACACAATAGTTCCTTGAATGCTTTTTTTCAGAAAAAATGAATATGGTCCAACAAACTGGACGTTTCGGCCACAGGCCTTCGTCAACATGGACTATTATCATGCACAATCAAATGTATGCGATTATTCAGTAAAGGACTAGGAGTTATGGAAATGAGTAGAGTCTCATATGTTTATCACTGTGTCAATTCGCATACTTATGCGAATTGACACAGTGATAAACATATGAGACTCTACTCATTTCCATAACTCCTAGTCCTTTACTGAATAATCGCATACATTTGATTGTGCATGATAATAGTCCATGTTGACGAAGGCCTGTGGCCGAAACGTCCAGTTTGTTGGACCATATTCATTTTTTCTGAAAAAAAGCATTCAAGGAACTATTGTGTTAATAAAAATATTGCATACAACTTTTTGCATTTTGCCTTTTTTCTGGGAGTTGTAGTGTGCCGGGGTTACTCTTTTCTCATATAGTATATTACAGGTGTATATAGGGGTGTACTGGTGTAGTATATTACAGGTGTATATAAGGGTGTAGTGGTGTAGTATATTACAGGTGTATATGGGGTGTAGTGGTGTAGTATATTACAGGTGTAGTGGTGTAGTATAATACAGGTATTTATAGGGGTGTAGTGGTGTAGTATAATACAGGTGTAGTATATAGGAGTGTAGTATAATACAAGTGTAGTATATAGGGGTGTAGTGATGTAGTATAATACAAATGTAGTATATAGGGGTGTAGTGATGTAGTATAATACAAGTGTAGTATATAGGGGTGTAGTGATGTAGGTTATTATCACAGGTGTAGTATATAGTGATGTGCTGCAGTTTATTACAGGTGTAGTATATAGTGATGTAGCATATTACAGTTGTATATAGGGGTGTAGTGATGTAATATATAGTGGTATAGTATATAGAGGTGTAGTTTATTACAGGTGTAGTGTATACTGATGTATATTACAGGTGTAATATGTGGTGGGTGTAGTGATGTAGTATATGGGGATTGTGTGTGTGTATGTATACATTGTGTGTATGTGTATATATATTACTAGAAGGTGGCCCGATTCTACGCATCGGGTATTCTAGAATTTACGTATTGTGTAGTTCATGTATGATTTTTGTTATATATATAGAGAGAGAGAGATGTTGTTGTCTGTAGTTACCAAGTGTTTGTGTAGGGCGCTGTACATGTTCTGGGTGTTGTCTGGGTGTGTCGGGGGGTGAGAGCGGTGTTGTATGTGTGTTGCGTTGTTTGTGGAGCGCTGTGTGTCTGTAGCGTTGTGTGTGTGTTGCGCGGTTTGTGTGTGTGTGGTGTGTTTTGGGGGGAGGTATGTTTTGAGCAATGTGTGTGTTGTGCGGTATGTGCGTATATTTGTGTGTGCCGCGGTGTTTGTGTGTTGGGTGTTGTGTGTGTGCAGCGTTGTCTGTGTGTGTGGGTGTCTGTGTAGGGCAGTTGTTTGTGGTTCCCAGTGTGTGTGTGTGTGTGTGGTGTGTTGTGCAGTGCGCGCGCGTGTGTGTGTGTGTGTGTGTGTGTGTGTGTGTGTGTGTGCATCAGCCTCTCTTCTCTCAGCCTACCTCTCCCAGCCTCCCTCCTCCCAGCCTCCCTCAGCATCAGCCTCCCTCTCCCAGCCTCCCCAGCATCAGCCTCCGCCAGCATCAGCCTCTCTCCTTCCAGCCTCCTCCAGCATCAGCCTCCCTCTCCCAGCCTTCCCCAGGATCAGCCTCTCTCCTCCCAGCCTCCGTCCTCCCAGCCTTCCCCAGCATCAGCTTTCCCCTCCCAGCCTCCCTCAGCATCAGCCTTCCCCAGCATCAGCCTCTCTCCTCCCAGCCTCAGCCTCTCTCCTTCCAGCCTCCCCCAGCATCAGCCTCTCTCCTTCCAGCTTCCCTCAGCATCAGCCTCCCCTTCCCAGCCTTCCCCAGGATCAGCCTCTCTCCTCCCAGCCTCCTTCCTCCCAGCCTCCTTCCTCCCAGCCTCCCTCAGCATCAGCCTTCTGCTCCCAGTCTCCCCCAGCATCAGCCTCCCCATGCATCAGCCTCCACCAGCATCAGCCTCTCTCCTTCCAGCCTCTCTCCTTCCAGCCTCCCCCAGCATCAGCCTCCCCTTCCCAGCCTTCCCCAGGATCAGCCTCTCTCCTCCCAGCCTCCTTCCTCCCAGCCTCCCTCTCCCAGCCTCCCTCAGCATCAGCCTTCCGCTCCCAGTCTCCCCCAGCATCAGCCTCCCCAAGCATCAGCCTCCACCAGCATCAGCCTCTCTCCTTCCAGCCTCCCCCAGCATCAGCCTCTCTCCTTCCAGCCTCCCTCAGCATCAGCCTCCCGTTCCCAGCCTTCCCCAGGATCAGCCTCTCTCCTCCCAGCCTCCTTCCTCCCAGCCTCCCTCAGCATCAGCCTTCCCCTCCCAGTCTCCCCCAGCATCAGCCTCCCCAAGCATCAGCCTCCACCTGCATTAGCCTCTCTCCTTCCAGCCTCCCCCAGCATCAGCCTCCCCATGCATCAGCCTCCACCAGCATCAGCCTCTCTCCTTCCAGCCTCTCTCCTTCCAGCCTCCCCCAGCATCAGCCTCCCCTTCCCAGCCTTCCCCAGGATCAGCCTCTCTCCTCCCAGCCTCCTTCCTCCCAGCCTCCCTCTCCCAGCCTCCCTCAGCATCAGCCTTCCGCTCCCAGCCTCCCCAAGCATCAGCCTCCACCAGCATCAGCCTCCCTCGTCCCAGCCTCCCCCTCCCAGCCTCCCCCAGCATCAGCCTCTCTCCTCCCAGCCTTCCCCATGATCAGCCTCTCTGCTCCCAGCCTCCTCCAGCACGCCGTGCTCCTCTGCCGACACTCACACACCCGATCGCATCCACTCACACACACCCGATCGCATCCACTCACACACACCCGATCGCATCCACTCACACACACCCGATCGCATCCACTCACACACACAGACACTGACGATATCGCACATACGCGCTTATACTCACAACATCCGGGGATATCACATGCTTCTGGCCATGTGATCCTCCGGCAGGTCCTGGAAGATCACAACAGCCAGTATCGCCGCCGAGAAGCAAGCGATATCCCAGGATGTTGTGAGTATGTGGATGCGATGTGATGTGTGTGTGTGTGTGAGTGAGTGTGATCTGATTTGTGTGTGTGTATGTGTGTGCTGTTATGTGTGTGTGCTGTTATGTGTCTGTATTTTCCGGCGCTGCAGGACCTTGATGTGTGGATGCGATGTGATGTGTGTGTGAGGTGTGTGTGAGAGTGAGTGTGAGCCGGTGTACACTGGTAACTATGATACACATCGGGTAACTAAGGGACCTTAGTTACCCGATGTGTATAATGGTTACCAGCGTTCACGGTCTCCGTGAAGATCCCAGCATCGCAAGGTTATGTCTGGCGCTGCTGGGATCCTGACGGAGCCGGTGTAGAAGCAAGCGATATCCCAGCATGTTGTGATGTGTGAGGTGTGTGTGAGAGTGAGTGTGAGAGTGAGTGTGATCTGATGTTTGTGTGTGTACTCACCTGGGAATCGGGGCTCCGTGTCAGTTGGGCCAGAGCGAGCGAGCGTGCATTGCGTGAGGGGGGCGGGGCCTGCAGAGAGCCGGGGCGAGAGGCCAATCCGTGTGGGGGGGCGGGGCCATGGCGAGCCCAGCGGCCAATCAGCTTTGTGTCACCGTAAGGACACAATTTCGGAGCATGACAGACAGACAGACAGACAGACAGACAGACAGAATAAGGCAATTATATATATAGATACGCGCACAGTATATATGCGTGTTTGTGTGTATATATATATATATATATATATATATATATATATATATATATATATATGTAGAACCGAGTTAATTATATTAGTCCGGCTCTCTAAAACCATCCCAATTTCTCATGCGGCCCCATGGGAAAATTAATTGCCCACCCCTGCCTTAGAGTATGTGTGTACTGTGGTCCAACTTACAAGGGATGGGGTTCCACACCTCTGGCTGAGGTGCAGTACCTCTGTGGCGACTGGACCCTTAGGGGTGCCACATTATTACACCATAAAGAGACACTGGTCAGAATTGAAAAAAAAATAGCTGGGTCAGGAAGGTGAAAACAGGCTGGGGGGGAGTGATGGGGTAAAAAAAAATAATTGTTTTGATTGAATAAAAGAAAATGATTGAGTCCATGCTTTGTATTTCAGTCCATGGAGTATTTCCAACATGTCTCAAAACGTGACAGCTTTGTGTGTGTTTCGATGAAGAGCTATTTGCAGCCTTCCCCATTCAGAAGTAGAGTAGTGCTGTAAGCGCATGTCACTGAACTGAGAGCAGCCAAGCAATATGCAGACTCAGTCAGGACTGGCTGTCCTATTTATATAAGTCCTCTCTGTTGTGTTATGCATGTGTGCTCACACAGCAAGACACTCAAAGGGAGGATTGTTTACGAAGCTGGATACATCATATCACAGGCTGTAAGGATCCCTTCATGTTTGGTAAGAGCTCATTTTTCATTGCTTGTTTTAGAAAACTGGAGGGATTTATCATTCTTGAGGAAATAAAAGGCACTGGGCTAGCACAGTCATCTGTCACTTGACAGAGGAAGCACACTGCCACAGCACACAGGCTCGCTTTCTGGATTTCTAGCGAGCAAACTTTTTTTTTTTAACCACTAAAAATAGTGCTGAAATCAATTGCTGAGGCATACAAAGAGCAGCACAATTTATTAGGTGTGTATTAAATGCATCTACAGTGTTGTGAACCTGCTCTTGGAGTGGTTATTATGTGCATTATAGGTATATTTTGGGCATATAGCATCTCATTGGAATGTATTACAAGATGGCAAAAGTTTATAAGGTTTGTGGCTAATTTGCCTTCTGCGAAAACAAGTAAATTGGAAAATAGATTATTGTGGGTGGCACTGGCTGCATATGTCAAGATGTGTGTCTTTTGAAGAAATTGCTGTAGATGAAAGGGTATGGCAGATTTAATTAGGCAGTTTGATGGCGTGTCACATAAAATTGGAGCAAGATGTAAAGTAAACATTCCCTTCTAATTAGCAATTGCTTGAGCAGTTTGACACATTCTGCAGGCAGCTGATTGCTGCTTTAACAGCTCCTTAACAATAAAGGAAGCTGACATAGCAGGTGTAAACAGAGACAGATTCTTCAAATGGCAAGCCTCAGAGGTTGCTTTCAAGGTGAAAGCCGATTATGATAACCATATCCATAAATACAAGATCATTACATCCTCACCCACCGCATCAATTAAGACACCTCTGTGTTATATATCTTATGCTGTACAGTTAAAAGAAAAAAGGTTTTGGTACCGTGTTAGCCAGTTGAAAAATTAGCAATCAATAATTATACTGTACACACACACACTTGTATTTTTACGTATGTTTATATCTATGCACTGGAATTAATTTGCAATGCACTATTAGCACTAGACCGAAAGTGTTGCTATAAAATGTAGATATAATGGCATTGTATCATGTACATTGCTGCATAAATTGTACGATTATGAAATTGTAGCATGGCTCAATGAGAAGAGCAGGTACATTTTGTTCAGTACAGTATCATATTCCCATGAGAGTATCTTCACTGTGCTTTGCTAAGTGCTTGCCATTGATGTTTGTCTTCTCAAATATATATTACTTAAGTGTTTCCTGAGATACTGGACAAATGCAGTGTACCCAAGAAAAGGATAAAGCTGATGGATTTATTGGTGAAGATTGCACTGCCCCGCACAGTGTGAAGTCGGCATAAAGGGTAGCAGATACACACACACACACACACACACACACACACACAATATACTGTACACACACACACACACACACAATATACTGTACACACACATACACACACACAATTGCTGTTAAAGAAAATGTACCACCTCAATTTTTTCACTAATTAATCTAAGTGAATTCTAATTTGTTTTAATTTTCTATTTATTTTTTTTATTCCAGTTTATTTACATGATTATATAGGGACATCTATCATGTCTTAGATGCTGTTAGCAAAATTGGAAACTATGATTTACAGTATCCAATACAGAGGAGATATTCATTGACTTCTATTGAAAAGTGTTGCGGGCATGCTCTCTACCATGTGCACAGGTTAGTGTGCAATGGTAAGGCCAGAGTCACACTTGCTCATATCTCACGCGAGTTTCGCATCGCCTCACCCGACTCCGGCCGTGTGACTCCGTCCTAAAGCCCCCTTCACATGTCAGTGAAAAATGCACACGTTTTTCACTGACCTAATTAGGGTGGTTACAGTGCCTTGCAAAATTATTCGGCCCCCTAGAATTTTTCAACCTTTTCCCACATTTCAGGCTTCAAACATAAAGTAAATAAATGTAAATGTTATGTTGAAGAATCAACAACAAGTGGGACACAATTGTGAAGTTGAACGAAATTCATTGTTTATGAAAAGTGGGGCGAGCAATATTATTAGTCCCCTTTACTTTCAGTGCAGCAAACTCACTCCAGAAGTTCATTGAGGATCTTTGAATGATCCAATGTTTTCCTAAATGACTGATGATCATAGTCTCCCCTCTGCAACTACTTCCAGGTTGGCTATGCAGTGCATATGTATGAGCATAATTAGCCGGCGGGGAAGCAGAGAAAGCAGCGGCTGAAGACAGCTTTTCTGGAGATGGGTGACTTTAAAAAGTTTTTTCTTTTAAATGGACGTGTTTTTTCTGGTACGTTTTCCGTGGGGCATCAGTAATTCCAGAAAAAGACGGATTTGTCTGCGCGAAGAGCACACGGACACGCTTGTGCGCTGAATGGAAACAAGTCAGTGAGAATAACTGATGTGTGCGCAGACCCATTGATTTTAAAGGGTCTGTATATATCCGTGCATTCTGGTACATATAAAAACTACAACATACGTACGAGAATCACTGACTGGTGAAGGGGGCCTAAGCCTGTGTATCTATACATTAGTGGTACCTTTCAATCTAATCCTACCTGTGATAATAAGATAATTTCAACAAAGTAATCTCTGCTGAACAGAAAGTGTCAGGGCATTATGAGACTCAGTGGTGAGAATAAAACCAAAATAAAAGTCATGTGAAATAAAAAAAAAAAACTTTAAAAAATGTTTAACATAAAACTTGAATTAACTGTTCCCATTAAGGGTATGTATGTGCACATGACCAAAGTCCACATACTCAGCCAGGGCCATGTATTTCATGTAGCATGTCGGGCATCTGAAGTCAATCTCTCGCCCTCAACTACCACCCTGCGCCACTCTACATATACCGTATTTTTCGCTTTATAAGACGCACCTGATTATAAGATGCACCCCCAAATTTGGTGAAGGAATAGAGAATTTTTTAATAAATGGGGTCCGTCTTATAATGCCAGTGTCCGTCTAACAAATAATATAGGGTATATGTCCCTCATAGCCCCCTCATCCTAAAATTAGCCCCCTTAATCTGCATATGGCCACCTTATATTGAACATGTCCTCCAGTGATGCCAAATTTCCACTGTGGCTGGCACACATGCCCACTGTGGCTGGCACACAGGCCCACTGTGGCTGGCACACAGGCCCACTCTAGCAGGCAGACAGGCCCACTCTAGCAGGCAGACAGGCCCACTCTAGCAGGCAGACAGGCCCACTGGGGCAGGCAGACAGGCCCACTGGGGCAGGCAGACAGGCCCACTGGGGCAGGCAGACAGGCCCACTGGGGCAGGCAGACATCACCCTCTGTTATATATCGCCCCATGTTGCTGCTTTTAGTAAAATAAACTCTTTCCTTACCTTCTGTAGCACTGTCTTGTCTTGTGTCTCCCTCCTCGGGGTTGAGCTCCTCCCATCTCCTGCACTTCCTACTTTCTGGTTCTAGTGCAGGTCATGTGATCGGGACAGCAGAGAGATATCTCTGCATGCCTAATCACAGCAGCAGGAAGGAGACCGGGCAGACGCTGGAGGAGGTGAGTAAAGAGTTTATTATTTTACTATGGGCAGCAGCACGGGAGGCTATAGCTAACACAGGGGGAGGGGGGATCCTGTGCGATCAAAGGTAAGCACAGGCAGATATAATATGTGCAGCTCCCCCAGCCCATCAGCGCGATGCAGTTTCAGCACCACGCTTCTGATGGACAGCGGCTGTGCATATTATATGAGCGGGAGCAGGAGATCAAACGCTGCCGCTCCCAGCTTTTCCTGCCCCCAGCAGCCCCCAGCACCGCATCAGAGCTGCCCGCACCTCCACTGGACTCTGTGTGTGTGTGTGTGTGTGTGTGTGTGTGTGTGTGTGTGTGTGTGTGTGTGTGTGTGTGTATATATATATATATATATATATATATACACATATATATATATATATAGACACATACACACACCCCCGTATATTCGGATTATAAAATGCACCCCCTACTTTCCCCCAAAATTTGGGGGAACAAAAGTGCGTCTTATAAAGCGAAAAATACGGTACATAAATCTACTGACAGGTGAAAGGAATAACATTTGGAATATCTGTGATTATCTCTTAATAGTAGAAAATATCAAAGCATGGGAATATCTTAACCAGAAAGTGAATAGGCACTTATTGATGTGTTGGAAGCAGTAAAAGTGGCTTGCATAAGGATCTGAGCTATTTTGACAAGGACCGAATTGTGAAGACCAATTTCCATTACAGAAGAGCTACTGTAGTGCAAATTGCTGAAAATGTTTCACTAAAAAGTTTCAGAATATACTACGTACTGCAGATTGCTATATATGGGTCTGCATAACTCCAGAATTTTCGGAATGCCCATAATGAGCACTGCCCACCATAAAAAGTGCTACAATAGGAACATAAGCTTCAGAACTGAACCATTAAAGCACCAATACAGCATTTTTTTAAAGCACCACTCGAGTGGTGCTTAAAATCTAAGTCACCTGACTCCTGTCTTATACTCCCCTTCTGTCGGCGTCATCTTCTATCACCACCACGCTAATCAGTCTCTTGTGATTTATGACCTGCTGGCAGCTTCAGTGTTTTCTGGAGCAAGCTGTAGATTACAACTCAATACATCTCCATGAGAGCCTCGTTCTGGCTCTCGTAGAGATGCTTTAGGAGCTTGTGACATACAGTCATGGCCAAAAGTGTTGGTACACTTGAAATTGTTGAAGAAAATGAAGAATTTCTCACAGAAAATTGGTTGCTATTACATATGTTTTGCTATACGAGGGGCTGCTGATAAGTCTTTGGCTTTACCCAGAAAGAAATGAAATAAGATGATGAAACTTTACATTTATTCCACATACTCTCTATTGATGTCAACACACTTCTTACATCGGTATTCCTAGTTCTGTAAGCCTAACAAAAAGAAGGATTTTGGTGGTGCCTCGAGTCAGGCATCTGTAGCAGCAATGGAATCAGAAATTGTGTGAAATTTAGTACCCTTGAGGTATTTCTTCAGGTTTGAAAACAGATGATAGTTGGAGAGAGCTAGATCTGGTGAATAAGGTGGGTGGTCAACCAGCTGGAAGCCCAGCTCTGCCAGTTTTGTCATGGTCACTTGTGCAGTGTCAGCAGAGGCGTTGTCTTGCAGGAACAAGATTCCTTTGGACAGCTTGCCGCGCCTTGTGGCCTTCAGAGCTGCCTTTAATTTGTCCAAAAGTTCAATGTAACACCTTGCATTGATGGTGGAACCCTTTTGAAGTTAGTCCACTAGCAGCACACCTTCCTTATCCCAGAACACAGACACCATCACCTTAGTGGCTGATTTTTGCACACTGAGCGTCTTTGGACAAGGAGAACCACTGTGCCTCCACTCTTTTGACTTCTTATTTTCAGGGTCATACAAATAAATCCAAGTCTCATCCATAGTGACCAGTCGATCCAGGAAGTTCTTATCAGTCTGGAAACGCTGACAAATGGACCAGAAAGGTTTCACTCGCATGCTTCTCTCATCTGTTGTCTAACATTTTGGGACCCACTTTGCATATAGCTTCCTCATATCCAAATGTTATGAATAATGATACAAACACGTTCACAGGAAATTCCCATGATGTTTGCTATTGCTTTAGCTGAAATTCGTTGATTCTCCAGTATGAGGTTGTGCACTTAATCGACGATGTCCGGAACAGCAACCACTCTCGGTCATCCAGGATGTTCCTCATGATTGGTGCTGAAGTGGCTTGTTTTAAATTCGGCAACCCAGCTCTTAACTGTGGAATATGAAGGGCATTGATCCCCAATGTCTGCAACATATCACCATAAATATCCTTCTCGGACTTTCCTTGCGGAAATAAGAATTTTATCATTCCTCTGCTCTCAGTTGCTGTGAATAACGCATTAGACTCCACCATGTTGTTTTCCCGCGTGCGTAGATCACTGTTGCCATAAGCAACAAGCACAAATTTTTGAAAACATACAGTGCCTACAAGTAGTATTCAACCCCCTGCAGATTTAGCAGGTTTACACATTCGGAATTAACTTGGCATTGTGACATTTGGACTGTAGATCAGCCTGGAAGTGTGAAATGCACTGCAGCAAAAAAGAATGTTATTTCTTATTTTTATTTTTTTTTAAATTGTGAAAAGTTTATTCAGAGGGCCATTTATTATTCAACCCCTCAAACCACCAGAATTCTGTTTGGTTCCCCTAAAGTATTAAGAAGTATTTCAGGCACAAAGAACAATGAGCTTCACATGTTTGGATTAATTATCTCTTTTTCCAGCCTTTTCTGACTAATTAAGACCCTCCCCAAACTTGTGAAGAGCACTCATACTTGGTCAACATGGGAAAGACAAAGGAGCATTCCAAGGCCATCAGAGACAAGATCGTGGAGGGTCACAAGGCTGGCAAGGGGTACAAAACCCTTTCCAAGGAGTTGGGCCTACCTGTCTCCACTGTTGGGAGCATCATCCGGAAGTGGAAGGCTTATTGAACAACTGTTAGCCTTCCACGGCCTGGACAGCCTTTGAAAGTTGCCACCCGTGCCGAGGCCAGGCTTGTCCGAAGAGTCAAGGCTAACCCAAGGACAACAAGGAAGGAGCTCCGGGAAGATCTCATGGCAGTGGGCACATTGGTTTCAGTCAATACCATAAGTAACGTACTCCACCGCAATGGTCTCTGTTCCAGACAAGCCCGTAAGGTACCTTTTACTTTCAAAGCGTCATGTCAAGGCTCGTCTACAGTTTGCTAATGATCACTTGGAGGACTCTGAGACAGACTGGTTCAAGGTTCTCTGGTCTGATGAGACCAAGATTGAGATCTTTGGTGCTAACCACACACGTGATGTTTGGAGACTGGATGGCACTGCATACGACCCCAAGAATACCATCCCTACAGTCAAGCATGGTGGTGGCAGCATCATGCTGTGGGCCTGTTTCTCAGCCAAGGGGCCTGGCCATCTGGTCCGCATCCATGGGAAGATGGATAGCACGGCCTACCTGGAGATTTTGGCCAAGAACCTCCGCTCCTCCATCAAGGATCTTAAGATGGGTCGTCATTTCATCTTCCAACAAGACAACGACCCAAAGCACACAGCCAAGAAAACCAAGGCCTGGTTCAAGAGGGGAAAAATCAAGGTGTTGCAGTGGCCTAGTCAGTCTCCTGACCTTAACCCAATTGAAAACTTGTGGAAGGAGCTCAAGATTAAAGTCCACATGAGACACCCAAAGAACCTAGATAACTTGGAGAAGATCTGCATGGAGGAGTGGGCCAAGATAACTCCAGAGACCTGTGCCGGCCTGATCAGGTCTTATAAAAGACGATTATTATCTGTAATTGCAAACAAGGGTTATTCCACAAAATATTAAACCTAGGGGTTGAATAATAATTGACCCACACTTTTATGTTGAAAATTTATTAAAATTTAACTGAGCAACATAACTTGTTGGTTTGTAAGATTTATGCATCTGTTAATAAATCCTGCTCTTGTTTGAAGTTTGCAGGCTCTAACTTATTTGCATCTTATCAAACCTGCTAAATCTGCAGGGGGTTGAATACTACTTGTAGGCACTGTATATTAGACACATAGAAACAAAAAAAGGGTCACAAAGGCTTACCAGCAGCCCCTCGTAAACATGTCTATTTCCTTTGTGTTTATTGGAACAACACATAAAAGTATAGAAAAAGAGGCAAAATGGACATAATTTCGCACAAACCCCCAAAAATGGGCTGGACAAAATTGTTGGCAACTTTCCAAAATTGTGAGTAAACAACGTTGTTTCAAGCATGTGATGCTCGTTCTAACTCAACTGTTACAAGTAACAGATGTGGCCAATATGAAAATGACTCCTCAAACCACATAACAGGGAGAAGTTCACTCCATCTTTGCATTATGTCTATGTGTGTGCCACACTTAGTATGGAGAATAGAAAGAGCCATGGCACTGTAGCTAATCTGACTGGGCGTGGACAGCAGATAATAATTGATGACAGGTTTCAATGCAGGATAGCCCGGATGGTGGAGAAGCAGCCACAATCCAGTTCCAAAGAAATTCAAGCTGCCTTACAGGCTCAGGGTGCGTCAGTATCAGAGTGAACATTCGAATAAAACAAAAAGCTGTGGCATGAGCCCCAGGAGGAACCCACTGCTGACAGAGACATAAAAAAAGCTAGACTGTAGTTTATCAAAATGTACCTGAGCAAGCCAAAATCCTTCTGTGAAAAGGGTCTTTTGGACAAATAAGACCAAGATAGAGCTTTTTGGTAAATCATATCCTTCTCCTGTTTACTGAAAAAGGAATGATGCCTACAAAGAAAAGAACACAGTACCTACAGTCAAATATGGTGGAGATGTTCAAAGATGTTTTGGAGTTGTTTTGCTGCCTCTGCCATTGGGTGCCTTGACAGTGTGCAAGGCATCATGAAATCTAAAGATTACCAAAGGATTTTGAGTCACAATGTAGTGCCCAGTTTCAGAAAGCTGGGTTTGCGTCCTAGGTCAAGGGTCTTCCAGGAGGATAATGAACCCAAACATACTTCAAGAAGCCCCACGAAATGGATGCAAACAAAATGCTGGAGAGTTTTGAAGTGGCAGCGATGAGTCTGAATCTAAATTCAACTGAGCACCTGAAAAGATCTTAAAATTGCTGTTGGGAGAAGGCGCCCTTTAAATATGAGAGACCTGGAGCAGTTTGCAAATGAAGAGAGGTCCAAAATTCCCATTGAGAGGTGTAAGAAGCTTGGTGATGGTCATAGGAAGTGATTGATTGCAGTTATTTATTACAAAGGGTGTGCAACCAAATATTAAGTTGAGGGTGCCAGCATTCTGTCCAGCTAATTTCTGGAGTAAAATTATGTCCAATTTGCCTTATTTTTCTCTGTTTTGTTGTGTTCTTCCAAAACACAAAGGACTTAAAAAAGGGTATAACAAAACTTGTGTAATTGCTACAATTTTCTGGAAGAAATACTTTATTTTTTAAAACAATTTCAAAAAGAGTGCCAACACTTTCGGCCATGACTATAACTTCTGTCTTCTGGCCAGTGAGAAGAAAGAGTCACAAGATGGCGCCATAGGACCCGAACGGTGTCGGTGAAAGGTGAAGCTGCAAGAAGGTGAGTATATGACAGGTGGCAAGGTAACTTAAAAAAAAACAAAACGCTGAAGTGGTGCTTTAATCAATGGAGGAAGGTGGCATCATGTTCTCTTCTACATCACATGGACAGACACATATGGGAGCATCACTTAGATTGGGAAGAGATGACACTGGATGCACAGAAAGATAGAATGCTGTTGGAGGCAGTGTGATGGGAAACCTTAGGTTGTGTGAAGCATATGGATGTTTCTATGAGTCACTCCGCATACTGAAACACTGCTGTAAATCAAGTAAATCCCTTAATGATAACAACATGAACTAATGGCAGTGGGTTTTTTTGCAGTATAATGCACTTTAGGGTACTTTCACACTTGCGTTCAGCGCAGTCTGTCACTATGGAGAATAGCGCAGTCCGTTAACGCACTGCGCTATTCTCCATAGACTTGTATGGACGACGCACTGTAACGCAAGTGTCAGCGTTGCATCCGCTGGACGACGCAGCGTTGTTATTTTGACGCTGCATCGGGCGGAGGGAACACAGCATGTAACGTTTTTTTGAGCGGTGGAAACCTTTTATTTTTCACTGCGCATTTTTTTTTTAAAATCACATAAATTTTATTTTGTTTCTCGGTGGCTGAACGTTCAGCTGAACGCCTGGCCGCCGGCATGTGAGAGCGCTCAGCTGAGCGCCCGGCGGCCGGCATGTGAGAGCTCTCAGCTGAGCGCCCGGCCACCGGCATGTGAGAGCTCTCAGCTGAGCGCCCGGCAGCCGGCATGTGAGAGCGCTCAGCTGAGCGCCCGGCAGCCGGCATGTGAGAGCTCTCAGCTGAGCGCCCGGCCGCCGGCATGTGAGAGCTCTCAGTGGAGCGCCCGGCCGCCGACATGTGAGAGCTCTCAGCTGAGCGCCCGGCCGCCGGGTGATCAGCTGATCGTTCACAATAGTCTGCTGCCGGTAAAACTGTAAAGAAGAAAAAAAAAGCTTTCCGTTGTTTTGTACGATCCGTTGCATCCATTGTGCCATTATATGCAACGCATCCGTTGCATCCGTCACACAACGCAGTGCAACGGATGCCGTTCAACGCAAGTGTGAACTAGTCTTACTAGACTGCAAATATTGTTCAAGAGAACAGCATATCTTCTGTTTATCTGGCACTCCTCACTTTCTCAGTTAGACAGAATTAGTAAATTCTGTATTATTTTATTTAGTGTAATAGTTATTTGAAAGTGAGGTTTGTTAGAAGAATGTAGAGGTACCAGAAACATAGGGATAATATAGTGCCAAAATGACACTGAGTCACAAACAATTTTTCATTACCATATAAGTTTTGGCATTTACATTGAACAAGCTGGGAATGACAGCTGAGGGAACATAAGGCTAGAGATAGATGCACGGAAGACCTGTAGTGTTGGCATTTGTTTCTTTGATACATATGGTTATTTTAGAAATGACCTGTTTGATATTTGTATTTTCTATCTTTGAGATTTTTAGCAAATGGGAATATGGAAATAAATTCCCACATTCTTTGAAAATAAGGACAGTTTAAACCATTTTTTTTAAATTGGATATAACCATGCAACCCACCCACCCCAAAAAAAAAGCAAAAAAGGCATACAAAGTGTCAAGATACAAGGGATGCCATTTGTCATGAAAGAGATAGTCCTAGAGGTAAAGGGAGAAAAGGCATTATTGCATAGCTGTCTGGCCTGGATCTGGGTGAGTAAGGCTAAGGCCGCTGTCACATTGCGTTTTTACGTCCGAATTCCGTCCAAACCCCCCCCCCCCCCCTGCAAAACGTGTTTTGCACTTATACGCCAATGGGGCCATTGACTATAATGGAGCAGACGGAGTCAGCGTGTGCTCTGTCTTGCACCATTTTTGGGCATATACGTTTTCTGAAGGCGGACACCTGAACATAGTTTACTAGTCAATGTTGGCATATGTGTCCGAAACAAGTTTTGCGGAGGTGGGGAGGGGGGGGGTTGAATGGATGCCCCCACGGGACCAGTGACTGTAAGTAAAAACACAGTGTAAAATTGGTAAGTGCATTTTGAAAGCCTTATTCCCACTAGCCTATAAATAATCACTTCAGTATTCATATAGAAAAGTGACACAAGTGTCATGCGTATATCAGTACATATGTCATGCGAGTGGTATGCGAGATTATGATTGTTTTTCTCGCCTAGTATCCGAATGACATCCATATGCAATGCGCTTTTAACATCAATTTTACATACTGTAAAAACTTTGAAATTTTATGCTAGTCATGATTTAAAAAATCAATTTTGCATAAATAGATAAATTATAGAAAAATATTAGATATATAATAGATAATAAATAGATGTTATATAAATATATACAGTATATCACAGAAGTGAATACACCCCTTACATTTTTGTAAATATTTTATGTCTTTTCATGTGTCAACACTGAAGATATGACACTTTTATACAATATAAAGTCGTCATTGTACAGCTTGCATAACAGTGTAAATTTGGTGTGCCCTCTAAATAACACAGCCAATAATGTCTAAACCGCTTGCAACAAAACTGAGTACACCCCTAAGGGAAAATGGCCAAATTGTGACCAGAGTGTCAATATTTTATATGGCTGTTATTATTATTTTCAAGTGTTGCGGGTGGGGAACAGACCACGGCAGGGGGGCTGCTCGGGATGCTCAGATCCGGTGGTTGCTGTGGCTCGAGTGGCAGCCGGACCTGGGCTCACACAGCAGTCTGTCGCCCACAACAGAAATAAAGGGGTTTATTTACAGGGGAGAGTTTGCCAGTGACGCCACCCGCGGGTTGCGGTGATTGTTGGTGACACCGCCGCTGCCTTGGTATGGGGTGCCCAGGGCTGATGGAGCGGGGCAGCAGGATAGTATCCCCTCCACGGGTAGGGGAGGTGTTGTCCCGGGGCCCAGGTGTAGGTGGAGTGCTGGGACACAGTCTGCATTGTTGGACCGGATGATACCAGTGTACTCACTGTTTTGAATAAAGTCATACAGAGTCCAGATGGTAAACCAAGTGCCGCATACCGGTAGCCTCCGGAGGGGTGTGCTCGGGTCCCGCACACTGGTAGACAGGGCAGGGGCCCTTCCTCCTGCACGTCTGTGTTGTTGTCTCGTGTATTGACTAGTCCGCATGAAAAGGGGTAAGTCCACTCCGGGGGACTTTTCTGTGGGAGCTGTGGCCTGTGAGATCTGACTTTGGAATTTTTCAGGCACTTGCAGACGCCCTATCCCCCGCAGTGGGCTTCACTCTATCTGGGGTGCTGGTGGGACAAGACTTGGAATCTTGTCCTCTGCTGGTTAATTGGAAGGGTGCTTGCAGCTGTCCTCGCCCTGGGGTCCAGGCACCCCGACTGTGCATGGCCTCCGGACCGGATTCCCGCTGTCGGCACCGGCAGGCTACAACCCTGCCCTGGTCCACTTAAGGTCTCCCTCGACCGGCCCCTCCCCCCAGCTCATTGTAGATTGTAAGCTCTCACGAGCAGGGTTGCCTTTTTTCCCTTTAAATATTGTATCTTCTATAATTGTTACTTGTTTGTATATTTTTATGTATATGATATGTATATGTGCCTCCTGAATTGTAAAGCGCTGCGGAATATGTTGGCGCTATAGAAATAAAGATTATTAATTATCATTATTATTATTATCATCTCCTTCGCCTGTGGCCCTGCTCTGCCGTCTGCCACCTAGTCAACTCAGGTAGTCTGGTAGTCCGGGAGCTATAACCCACGACAACCACTTCACTCCTCTCATTTCCACTGTCTTCTCAACTCTGTCCCAACTTAGCTATTGTTCCCTCCCCTTGACACCTCAGGACCCCTAGGTGGGCGTCACCATCTGCCTGGCCCTGCCCACTGGTGTGTCCCTATTGTCCTGGGGGGGGGGGTGACTAGGCTTTTGTGGCTGATGTATGTACCTGTGTGTGGGGTTGTGTTGGAAGGCCAAGGAGGAGGGAATCCTGCCCCTGGAGAGGGGTGCAGTCATCTGTGGCACCCTGATTTTGTCAGGGCATCAAACAAGCACTGCCTTAACTCTCTAGGGAATGGAGCTTCACAGGAGCCACTGGAATCCTCTTCTACTCCTCCATGATGAGATCACGGGGCTTCTGGATGTTAGATAACTTGTGCTCTGGAGACATGCTTGGCCAGTCCATCACCTTTACCCTCAGTTTTTTTTTAGCAAGGCAGTAGTCATCTTGGAGGTGTGTTTGGGGTCGTTATGTTGGAATACTGCCCTGCGGCCCAGTTTCCGAAGATAGGGGATCATGCTCAGCTTTAGTATGTCACAGTTCCTGTTGGCATTCATGGTTCACTCATTGAAATAAAATGTAGCTCCCCACAGCTGGCAGCAATCATGCAGCCCCAAACCATGACACTCTCATCACCATGCTTGACTGTAGGCAAGACACACTTGTCTTTGTACTCCTCACGTGGTTACCGCCACACATGCTTGACAACATCTGAACCAAATAACTATATCTTGGTCTCATCAAATCACAGTTCCAGGAATACATGTCCTTAGTCTGCTTGTATTCAGCAAATATTTTAAGAGCTTTCTTGTGCATTATCTTTAGAAGAGACTTCATTCTGGGATGACAGCCGTGCAGACCAATTTACTGCCGTGTGCAGCATATGGTCTTAACACTGACAGGCTGACTACACACCCCTTTAACCTCCGCAGCAATGCTGGCATCACTCATGCTTATGTTCTGACAACCAAAAAAAACTAATTTTGGTATTTTGATTTTTTTTTTTTTAGGTACGCAGTTTACTCATCAGATTAATTTATTTTATATTTTGATAGATCAGATATTTTTTAATGTGACAATACCAAATAAGTGTCATTTTTTTTTTTGCTTTTCAATGGGGCAGAAGAGGGTGATTTGAATTTGTGTTTTTATTTTTTACATTTATTTATTTTTTACTTTTATATTGTTTTAACTTGTCCCCTTAGGGGACTTGAAGCTGGCACTGTCTGATCGCTTCTGTTGTTAAGAGTGATGATCTCCTGTGAATGCTGGCGCTTGGCCAGTGTACACAGGAACTTTATGACAGCGACAGGGGTCATTAGCTGAACCCAGGCAGCCTTGAAAACCCATCAGCACCCTGTGATCACACCACGGGGCGTCCGATGGGAATCGGGAATGGCAGAGTTTGACAGTGCGTTCTAACTAGTTAACAGGTGCCAGTTGATCTCTGATGCACCTGCGTCTATTAGCTACACATGTCAGCGGATCCGATCAGCCATCATGTACAGGAAAAGATTTTAGCTTACATCAAAGTCAGGGACATGACAAAAGACATTGCAGTACATCCTTGGTCATGAAGGGGTTAAATAAATTGGAGAACCAGGCAAAAATTTGGGGACTGTTTATTAAGATGAACTATTTTTGCCTGTGTGGTTAGTAACAGGGGGTGTCTGATTGTTTTGGGACAATTTACAGCTGACATCAACCCAAAAATCCATTACCCTGATTGGCAATTCTCCAGGGCAGTCGGGAAGAGCCAAGGTAAATCACCAGAATTTTGATATGCCACTTTTGGGACAGCTGCAGGCTGCTGTTTTTAGGCTGCGAATGGTCTAGTAACTATTGCAGCTGTCAGTTTTACCTTTGCTGGTTATCAAAAATAGGGGAGACTGACCCTTACGTCCTTTTTTTAATGTATTTATTAGGTTAAACAAGTCTAAACACCCTTCAGTGCCACATGAAAGTCACTAAAGGGTGCAAGCTTAATATGTAGTGGCATTATGAAATTGTGTATCCGCAGGATATCAATCTATTCAATCTAATATTTTTCCTTCATCTACCTACCTATAGCTTGATATTATTTTTTCCCCCTTTAGATGTGTGTAAACATCAGACAGTATACAGATGGTTTGTGTGCTGTACAATTTTTTTTTCTCGCACCCATAGACTTTCATATGTGAGTTATATATGCAGCTATATGCAGCATGCTGCAATTTGTTTTTCCTTAGCCCGATTACAGATGAGGAAAAACTCGCAGAAGAACACTGTCCATCGAATAACATTGGTGTGAGTGCAATGCAATTTTTTTCTTGCATTGCATTGCTTCCATTTATTTGCAAGGAAGTGAGGCAAAAGAACCTCCCGAAGCACTGACCCCAGGCCCAGAGTTCTCAGGGAACTGCGGTAACGATCCAGATCCTGCCTCCTAGGTAATGAAAAAAAAAATCAAGGAAAAAAGAAAGAAAATTAAAATAAAGCAAGCACTTTATACTTTACAGTCTCCTTGCCACTGTAACTCTGCTTCCAGGCCGCTCATTATCTTCATACATATGCACTGCTTCCCTTGTCCTTCGGCAGTCCCAGGGTCTCTGATTGGTTGCAGTCAGACATTAGCCCCATGCTGTGTGTTTGTATTTATTTCTTTTCACTTGAAGATTAATAATGTGGGGTCTCAAATATGCCTTCCATTACTGATCTAGGGATTAGTAGCAGATGTGAGCTGTTATTAACCCCTCATTATCCTGCTTGTCACCACACCAGGGCAATCGGGATGAGCCAGGTAAAGTTATGAGATTATCACATCTAATGGATGGTACAATCCTGGGAGGCTTCAGACTGCTATTTTTAGGCTGGGGGGGGCGGCAATAACCATGAGCTTCACCAGCCTGAGAATGCCAGCTTTCATCTGTCAGCTGTATCTTGGCAGGTTATCAAAATTGGGGGGACTGCACATTTTTTTAAAATTAAAAAAAAAGAAAAAAAAAAAGCCGGATCCTTTTACAGTGCCTTGCGAAAGTATTCGGCCCCTTTGAATTTTTCAACCCATATTTCAGGCTTCAAACATAAAGATAGATAAAGAATGTAATGTTATGGTGAAGAATCAACAACAAGTGGCACACAATTGTGAAGTTGAACGAAATTTATTGCTTATTATAAACTTTGTTAAAATTAAAAAACTGAAAAGTGGGGTGTGCAATATTATTCGGCCCCTTTTCATTTAATACTTTGTAGTGCCACCTTTTGCTGCGATTACAGCTGCAAGTCACTGGGGGTATGTCTCTATCAGTTTTGCACATCGAGAGACTGAAATTCTTGCCCATTCTTCCTTTGTAAATAGCTCAAGCTGAGTGAGGTTGGATGGAGAGTGTTTGTGAACAGCAGTTTTCAGCTCTTTCCACAGATTCTCGATTGGATTGAGGTCTGGCCTTTGACTTGGCCATTCTAACACCTGGATATGTTTATTTGTGAACCATTGCATTGTAGATTTTGCTTTATGTTTGGGATCATTGTCTTGTTGAAAGACAAATCTCTATCGCAGTCTCAGGTCTTTTGCAGACTCTA
This sequence comes from Anomaloglossus baeobatrachus, assembly GCF_048569485.1. NCBI lineage: Eukaryota > Metazoa > Chordata > Amphibia > Anura > Aromobatidae > Anomaloglossus > Anomaloglossus baeobatrachus. The sequence continues at coordinate 479,911,971 of NC_134354.1, read as the reverse complement.
ACAGGTTTTCTTCAAGAATGGTCCTGTATTTGGCTCCATCCATCTTCCCATCAATTTTAACCATCTTCCCTGTCCTTGCTGAAGAAAAGAAGGCCCAAACCATGATGCTGCCACCACCATGTTTGACAAGGGGGATGGTGTGTTCAGGGTGATGAGCTGTGTTGCTTTTACGCCAAACATATCGTTTGGCATTGTGCCCAAAAAGTTTGATTTTGGTTTCATCTGACCCGAGCACATTCTTCCACAAGTTTGGTGTCTCCCAGGTGGCCTGTGGCAAACTTTAAACAACACTTTTTATGGATATCTTTGACAAATGGCTTTCTTCTTGCCACTCTTCCATAAAGGCCAGATTTGTGCAGTGTACGACTGATTGTTGTCCTATGGACAGACTCTCCCACCTCAGCTGTAGATCTCTGCAGTCCATCTAGAGTGATCATGGGCCTCTTGGCTGCATCTCTGATCAGTCTTCACCTTGTTTGAGATGAAAGTTTGGATGTACGGCCGGGTCTTGGTAGATTTGCAGTGGTATGATACTCCCATTTCAATATGATCGCTTGCACAGTGCTCCTTGCGATGTTTAAAGTTTTGGAAATCTTTTTTTAACCAAATTCAGCTTTAAACTTCTCCACAACAGTATCACGGACCTGCCTGTTGTGTTCCTTGGTCTTCATCATGCTTTCTGCGCTTTACACAGAACACTGAGACTATCATAGAGCAGGTGCATTTATACGGAGACTTGATTACACACAGGAGGCTTATATTTATCATCATTAGTCATTTAGGACAACATTGGATAATTCAGAGATCCACAATGAACTTCTGGAGTGAGTTTGCTGCATTAAAAGTAAAGGGGACGAATAATATTGCACGCCCCAATTTCCAGTTTCTTCTTTTTTACAAAAGCTTAAAATAAGCAATAAAATTCGTTCAACTTCACAATTGTGTCCCACTTGTTAATTCTTCATCATAACATTTAAATTTTTTGATCTTTATGTTTGAAGCCTGAAATGTGGGAAAAGGTTGAAAAATTCAAGGGGGCCGAATACTTTCGCAAGGCACTGTATTTTGATACACAGCCAAGATAAGCACACAGCTGGGGACTGCAGCTTGTACCTTCCACTCAACTTTCCATTAATATGCTTGGATACAGCACATTGTAAACAGTCAGCTTCTTCAGCATTGACCTTTTGTGGCTTACCCTCCTTGTGGAGTGTGTCAATGACTGCCTTCTGGACATCTGTCAAGTCAGCAGCCTTCCCCATGATTGTGTAGCCTACTGAACCAGACTAAGGGACCCTTTTAAATGCTTAAGAAGCCTTTTTTCAGCTGTTTTGTGGTAATTATTCTAATTTTCTGAGATAATGACTTTTGGGTTTTCATTGGCTATAAGCCATAATCACCAACATTAACAGAAATAAACACTTAAAATAGATCACTCTGTTTGTAATGACTATATAATATATGTGTTTCCCATTTTGTATTAAATTAGTGAAAAAAAAATACTTTTTTGATGATATTCTAATTTATTGAGGTGCACTTGTAGTGGAATTTATAAAAAAAAACAACTAATAGATATAATGTAAGCTGAAGCTTTAAACAAATTAAAGAAAAATACATACATTTTGATATTTAATTCAATTGTGTTGTGTCACAATATGAACTGGAATGTTTGAGGCTTAGTAACAATCGTTTTAATTTCAGAAAATCAATACTATACATGAAAAGAAGCAACTTTGTAATGTATCTTATCAGACAAATCTGCTTCTCTCTCTGCCCGAATTTATCAGTCATTATCAAAATTCGCAATTTCTGAGGTAAAATCTGTATTTAGTGAAGCCTTTCCCATTACTGAAATAGAAGATGGCAGTTTTTACAAAAATGATTTTGTTTTTTTTCTTTCAGTTTTTTATTTACCATATTCACTATATGGTAAAACTGACCTGGCAGTACGATTCTGTAATTCTGAGCACATAGACATCAAATATGTATCGTTTTCATTTTTTATTACATTTCGCTTTTGGTGCCATGTTCTGAGAACCGTAACATTTTTTTTCTGAATCTGGGGCTAAGTGGCTTATTTTTTGCTTCCTAATCGGACGTTTACTGATACCATGTTCTGGTAGATAAGATGTTTTCATCGCCTCTTATTGTATTTTATTGCAATGTTGCGGAGGCCAAAAAAAAATGTAATTTTGGCGTTTTTATTTTTTATTGACATTTGTCAAGTCAGCAGTCTTCCCCATGATTGTGTAGCCTACTGAACCAGACTAAGGGACCATTTATATGCTCCCTTAGGAAGCCTTTTTTCAGGTGTTTTGAGGTAATTATTCTAATTTTCTGAGATAATAGCTTTTGGGTTTTCATTGGCTATAAGCCATAATCATCAATATTAACAGATATAAACACTTAAAATAGATCACTCTGTTTGTAATGATTATATAATATGTGTTTCCCCTTTTGACTCTATACAATATACAGTACAGACCAAAAGTTTGGACACACTTCATCTCTAGAACAACTATTAAGAGGAGACTTTGTGCAGCAGGCCTTCATGGTAAAATAGCTGCTAGGAAACCACTGCTAAGGACAGGCAACAAACAGAAGAGACTTGTTTGGGCTAAAGAACACAAGGAATGGACATTAGACCCTTGGAAATCTGTCCAAATTTGAGATTTTTGGATCCAACCACCGTGTCTTTGTAGAAAAGGTGAATGGATGGACTCTACATGCCTGGTTCCCACCATGAAGCATGGAGGAGGAGGTGTGATGGTGTGGGGGTGCTTTGCTGGTGACACTGTTGGGGATTTATTCAAAATTGAAGGCATACTGAACCAGCATGGCTACTACAGCATCTTGCAGCGGCATGCTATTCCATCCGGTTTGCGTTTAGTTGGACCATCATTTATTTTTCACCAGGACAATGACCCCAAACACACCTCCAGGCTGTGTAAGCGCTATTTGACTAAGAAAGGAGAGTGATGGGGTGCTACGCCAAATGACCTGCCTCCACAGTCACCAGACCTGAACCCAATCGAGATGGTTTGGGGTGAGCTGGACCACAGAGTGAAGGCAAAAGGGCCAACAAGTGCAAAGCATCTCTGGGAACTCCTTCAAGACTGTTGGATAACTATTTCCGGTGACTACCTCTTGAAGCTCATCAAGAGAATGCTAAGAGTGTGAAAAGTAGTAATGAAAGCAAAAGGTGGCTACTTTGAAGAACCTAGAATATAAGACATATTTTCAGTTGTTTCACACTTTAAGCATTTCATTTCACATGTTTTAATTCATAGTTTTGATGCCTTCAATGTGAATGTACAATTTTCAGAGTCCTGAAAATAAAGAAAATTCTTTGAATGAGAAGGTGTGTCCAAACTTTTGGTCTGTACTGTATGTGTTTCCCTTTTTGCACTGAATCACTGAAATAAATAATGGTGATATGAATAAAAAATAAATAACTTTTACTTGAATGGTTGTCCAGTGTAAATTGTATATTATGCTAACTTTCTCAAACCTCGCTACTATCGAAGCTGTGTATTTTGTGGAAAACGGGTCAGAAAAAAAGCACATTTAGGGATTATCAGGATTGGGAAAATGGTAGTTAATTCTATGAAAAAGCTAATTACCAAAGCATTTAGCGCTTAAAAGAAATATACTGTGTATATATATATGGACAATATAGGTATGGATAACTCTTTTTAGCTTTAGGTGAGACCACACAGTGCAGCTGTCCATTTGGGCAAAGCCTTTACCCACAATGGTGGCATGACTATGACAAAATCGTGCAGCCATAAGTCACCACAGGTGGATAGCAATGTGACCGACTGACAATTTGGATTCACCCTTAGCTTAGTCAAGCGATACACTAAAAGTAATGCAGGTCCAATTTGATGTTACAAGCTTTTGGTTGTGATGCAGAGCCTAAGATGTATCTGAAACGAAATATTTTTAGAGACTGACTGTTTTTTTTTGTGTTTGTGGAGTTTATTACCACTTTCTATTACTTTTTTGCACTATTATCCACAGTTCAGAGTTCTACAGTGGGGAGCATTACATTTATTTACCGTTATCAGTAATAGTTGGATAGGGAGCTGGTTTGCTGGATTTAATGCTCAAAATGTCACTCACCTTATGTATGAATTGCTTGCTTTGTATCTGGCAGCTGTCAGTAAAGCAAACTGCCAACAGGTGGCAGACCTTTCCTAGCCATGGGCAACAGCTAGTGATGCTGGTCTCTTTAAGTACATGGAGCAGGTTTTTGTAAAAGCTGATTCAGCTACAAGTACAGTGGAACCTTGGTTTAAGAGTAACTTGGTTTGAGAATGTTTTTCAAGACAAGCAAAGATTTTTACGAATTTGTAACTTGGTTTAAGAGCAATGCTTTGCAATAAAAGCAAATACTCACCGTGCACATGTCTGGTTCTGTCCTTTCACTACACTCTGACTCGCTCTGAAGGTAACTTTGTGTACATATGTTCTGTATACTGTGTACAGTATACCATTGTACAGTACAGTATATACTATATCCACAAATGCAAATTGATAGACATGTTATATAGTATTGTACTTTCTGCTAGCCAGTATAGCACATTGCTTGTACTGTTCCTCTCGCACACCAACAATTTTATTGTAAGCTAAAGTGCAGTTTAATTTGTTTTTGTTTTTACTCTACTGTACAGTATTTTGTATTAGTGTACTGTTATAATGTTATATGAATGCAGTACATTATTTTGTATTACTGTAATAAATTTGCAAAAATACAGCAAATATTTCTGGGTTGTGGAACAAATTGTCTGTGTTTTAATTATTTCTTATGGGGAAATTCGCTTTGATATAAGAGTAACTTGGTTTAAGAGCACACTCCCAGAGCCAATTATGCTCGTAATCCCAGGTTCCACTGTACTTTGAAGGATGTATCATTAAACGCTTTCACTCTTGTTTGAAGGAAGCTAGGATGGTAGTCTCCAAAACCAAATTCTCGTGCAGATAAATAGATTATGCAATAAAGTTGACAGTTTTGATGTGAGCAAATTACCTTCCACTTTGTACTCCAGCATCGTGTTTGACATGTTCAATAGTAACAAATGTAATGCTTATTGATTGTACATTTGCTTTTATCGCTAGCTCTGTTTTCAGTTGCCTTTGTCCTACCATCCTTTTCCAAGGATGATTCCTTCCACTTTACAGTACATCTTATAGTCATGATAAATTAATTAGAATGATTTTAATAAGATGGTAATCAGCTAGATCTGGAAAAGGAGATAATACTGCGCTCTTATGTTTCTTAAGGGACCTTGACCACAACTGCCATTTGTCATTTTGCCTATTTCAAGCAACATCTGTTCTGTCTTCTGGATATCTTTTAATTTGATTTTATTTGTTGCGCACTCTCATTTTGATGTGAATAAAGATTGATGAATTGACCACTACATCCTGACCTTTACAGCCCCATATAGCTGCAGGCATTTATTTTGTTTGTGTTACTTTTGTTGAATTTCTGAAAGGAAAAAAACAAATGTGTATGAAATTGATAACCTGGTATAATCTTATTTATAAATTATAAAAAAATATATATATTTTGTCACATGTTTCTGAGTAATATAGTGTATTCAGAAGAGTTATATTCTGTTAAACTAATTCTAATTTGAATAACATAAATTAACTGCAGAGGTTTCCCTATACAGTGGAATCTTGGATTACCAGCAGAATTCTTTCCTCGAGTGTGATCTTAAACCAAGTTACTCTTATATCAAAGCAAATTTTCCCATAGGAAATAATTGAAATGCAGACAATTCGTTCCACAACCCAAAAATATGTACTGTGTTTATACAAACTTATTACAGTAATAAAAATACTGTACAGTAAAAAACATATAAAACAAATTAAACTGAACATTAGCTTCCAATAGAATTGAAGGTGCACTATAGAGAGAACAAAAATATGTACAGTATATAGCTTTTTCTTCAACTCTACCCACAAGTGTTCGATTGAGTTGAGGTCTGGAGACTGTGGGGGCCAATCCTTTACTTTATTGTCATTGAACCATTTCTTTCCCAATCTTAAAGTATGTTTATAGTAGTTGTCCAGCTATAACACGGTTGTATGTTTCATACACATAGTAGATTTCCCAAAAGCCATACATGCCTATAACAGAAATCCCGAATTTTAGAACCTTTTTAAACTAAATCTGGGTTAAGTTCAATATATAGTGTAAAAAAAGCACCTATGTCAATATTTTTTAAAAAAAATCTACAAGTAAGATTCCTAGAAAATATTTTTAATAAAACATTAAATACTATGATTGATATGGTATTTCTAGTGCTATACTGAAAATTCCCCATTGTACACTTCTATATATCAGGACTGCACTTGAGCTGAAATTTATTTTACTTATTTTATCAGTTATACAGCGCCTTTAAGTTCAATCATGTTTTACATTATCAAACTAGCCATGATATCTGCAAGGACACAAGGCCATGATGCCCTTCTACATGTATTTTCCCCACACATTTCCATTACATATATTACTCTTCCTGACCTTGCGAGAAAGCAAAATTTACTGTAAGACCAATGTTAACAATAATAACATTGAGGGAAATTAATTCCAGTACTTAATGACAGACTAATGCCACTATACTATCACGCTTGCTGGGTGTAGCAAGCGTGGTGCAGTGCATCTGATACACAACAAAAAACACAAGAAGTCCTCCAGTTAAGTTCCTCGATCCCAGCACGGCACCATGGCAGCCAGCAGCACAATATATGAGAACCCCGTACTCCAAAGAAAGAATATGTATAAAAATTAACTTTTAATCCATCCTTAAAAATACAAAATGTGACTCTGGCAAAATTGTACTGACATAAAAGGGCTAGTGGTGAGAACTTAGATATTTATACCATTATATTGAATTATCAACTAAAAAATATCCTGCTATATTTGGTCAAACATTTAACTAACTCACCCCTAGTGTAATGGCTGGAACTGCTTCTGTTTGATGAGACATGTGATGTTAGATAATATTCATGATTTTGCTACTCACAACTACTTTTCCAGGGATGAGTCGGTCTGGAGCACAGTTGACTCTTTGTGATGATAAGCAAGCAGCAAGTTGTTCTGAACAGACATGCATATTACACTGCATCTCTCCTCAAAGTAGTAAATTTATCACCTTATACATCTTAAGCAGTGTGAGGTATGCTGTATTAATCACAGACAGTACACTGAGACCCTGAATAGACTACAGACCCTTGCTGCAAAACTCAAAATGGGACCTCTGACCTGACTCCTGAAAAGGCTGTCTAGGGGTTTCTCGTACCTCCTGATGGACCAAAGGGAGAGGCCACGACACACTGGCAACCAGGGGAAGGAAGCTGTGCCGAAAGATACAAGAACCCAGAGTGAGAAAATTAAAACATGTTCATATAAAGTAGGGAGAATTATGAGAGCTACAATTATGTGGATCAGTAAAACCTCCCAGAAACCTAAAAGAGTTGAAAGGAAAAGTTGCTGTGATGGAGAACAAACCAACTCACTACAGGAACTAAACTGTTGTTTACCCAGTAATGTAAGCCCCTTATTAGAAGGGCTGAAGCACAAGTAAAAGAGTAACGGAAAAAGGGAAGACTTACAAGAGGGAGTAGCCGCATTCACACCCATCTAGTTTTTGTACAGACTAGAAAGATCCTGGGTATATGACTCATTACACCACCTCAGACCAAACTGCCTAAAAGGCCATAAAAGGATTTCTCATACCCCCTGAAGGACCAGAGGTGAGGCCACAACACATGGACAGCCAGGGGCGAAAAAGGTGTGCAGAAAGATACAAAAACCCATAGTGAGAAAATTAACATAGGTTCATATAAGGTAGAGAAGGAAAGCTAAAGAGAGTTGCAAATAAGAAAATCAAGTAAAACCTACCAGAAACCTAAAAGAGGTGATGGGAAAGCATGCTGGGAAGGAAAACAAAGCAACTCACTGCAGGAACTAAACTGGTTTTTACCCAGTAAGTTAAACCCCTTAGCTAAAGGGCTGTAACTCCTAAATATAAATCCACCTAGAGGTATAGTCAGCAAGGAAGTGCAGTGAAAGGTGAACAAATAAAACCCAATCCAATATGTAATATGGTAGACCAAAACAGGGAAATGAGACACACCTAAAGAGTAGTAGACCAAAAAGGGAGAACAAAGACAATAGGACAATCAGCATTTGGATAGGGAACAAAAGGCAAGAGCCAAGCAAACAAAGATATCGGCCATATAGCAACAGGTCACTGGACCAAATCCTTAATCTGAGCCATTGCATTAAGAAAGGAGACACTGAGACTGCATGTGCTCTAGAAAAAAAAATTAAGGCCAGCGTCTGAAGCACTATGACCCATCGGATGGAGCAAAAGACGCTGCGGGCTGGAAGTTTCCCACTTATTCCCCAGAGAGAACTAATGCCCTTTATGCCTCCACATAGTAATCGTGCTGCCTCCTCAAAATAATGATGCCACCCTATGCATTTTTATTGTAATTATGCCTTCCATTATGTCTTTTTATAGCAATACTCCTCCATCTTGTTGTGCCTATTTTTGGTAATGTACCCATTGTGTCTCATTCAAATAACGCCTCCCGTTGTGCCTTCTTATTGTAGTTATATTGGTCCTTTAGTGTAGTATTATTGCCCCCATTATGCTGCCGTATTGTTGTTATTGGCCCCCATTTGGTCATTATTGTAGTAATATTTACTCACATTGGTCATTGTAGTAGTAAAATTGCCATCATTGGTCCTTATTGTAGTAATATTGCCCTCCATGGTGCCTCACTATTATTCTACTGTTAACACCCCATTGCACCTCCTTATTGTTCTAATGTTTACACCCACAATTGTGCCCCCTTATTATTGTAGTTTTGCCTTCCATTGCGCCTTAACGAAAGCTAAAAAGAAACTAATGCTCACCTTACCTAGTGATACACACCTCCTCACTTCAGTCCCTTCCCAAACACAATCTGCATAATGAAGTGATATCATTACTAGTGATGGGCAATCCCAATCACGAGCTTTCCTGGGAAGCTCATGTTACAGCTCGGGTCCAGATTGGGTCCAGGGGCAGTAAAAAAGCCCACATTGTTATAAAACTTTATGATCATACTTACAGGTCCCGTGATGCGTCCTGCAGACTGTGTCTCCCGGCGCTTCTGCTTCCGCTTCCGTCCGATCATTGCTGTGTCCCCCGATAATCACCTCTGACTAAAAGGACCTTCCGTGATCTCATAGTCATGTGACCAGTCAAGTGTGAATGTTGTACTACTTCATTGGCTACAGACTGGTCTAAGGATTTTTTTATAATAAAGATGGAGTCTTTAAATGTTTTTTTGTTTTATTTCTAATAAAAACAAATTTTCTCTGTGTTGTTTTTTTTTTTACTGTTTACTAGAAATTCATGGTGGCCATGTCTAATTTGGCATGACATGATGAATTTCGGGCTTAGTACCATCTGAGAATTCAAAGCTGGTATTAACCCCTTTATTACCCAGCGTGCCACCCAGCACCAGGGCAGCTGGATGAGCCGGGTAACGCACCTAGAAATGGCGCTAAGAAACAATGCGCCATTTCCAGAGGCAGCTGCAGGCTGTGGAGAATCCTAGCCCTCAGCTGCCTGGCTTAACTTGACTGGCGATCAAAATACGGCGGGAGCCCACGCATTTTTTTTTTAATTATTTTTTTTTTAAATAATTAAAAAAAAATGAATGGGCTTCCCTGTATTTTGATCGCCAGTCAAGGTAAAACCAGGCAGATGGGGGTGGTAGCCCATAGCCGTCCGCTTTATCTGCGCTGACAATCAAAAATACAGCGGAGCCCTATGTCATTTTTTATAATTATTTATGTATTTTTACACAACTATATATTGTGCACATATATATGTGTGCATAATATATATATATATATATATATATATATATATATATATATACATATATATATATATACATACATACACATACAGCTCCAGCAATGATTAAGTGAGCACTGCAAAATTTTCAGTTTTTCTGATTTTTTTCTTTATAGGTGTATTTTTGAGTAAAATGTAAATTGCTCTTTTATTCTATAAACTAGTATTTTCAGAACATAAATACAAAATTTATTGCTTGGAAATTCAGAGACATGTTGTCATTAGTTTATAGAATAAAAGAACAATTTACATTGTATTGGATGGCGGCCTACATGCGGCGATGGACATCGCATTTTTCCATGCCACTATTTACAGGCATTTTCATTCCTTCAATGTGCAACTGAGGAAGGTCCAGTGGGACTGAAAACGTTTGTACTATGCACATTATTTGAATCACAAGAAAAATAACACATCGCAGCAAATTTGAAAGTGCCTTGTCTCTATCTTGAAGTTCGTGGCCTTGGAACCTACTAAGTGTACCCCGAATTCCTACAATTATTCACAATTAGGAAGTGCTATTGATTACATAATCTATATTTTTGTATGCTAGCCAGGTACAGCAGGCAGGTACAAGCTGCCCCCAACCCCCAGCTGCCTATTTGTACCTGGCTGGGAACCAAAAATATAGGGAAGCCCTTTTTTTATTTATTTTATGAATTTCATAAAATAATTAAAAAAAAACATGTGGGCTTCGCCCAATTTTTGTGTCCAGCCAGGTAGTTGGGGATTGGAATCCGCAGCATAGGGTGGCCCAAGCTTTCTGGGGCACCCTCGCTGCGAATTGCACCCAGCAGCCACCCCATAAAATGGCACTTTCATAGGGGTGCCATCTTCTGGCACTGTATACAACTCTTCCAGCTGTCATGGTGCCGGGTGGCACACTGGGTAATAATGGGTTAATACCATCTTTGTGTTACCAACTGGTATTAAGCCCGAGATTCTTAATGTCGGTCCAAGTTTGACCCGGCTATTAAGAATCACCAATAAAGGGTTAAAAAAAGACACCACACAGAGGAAAAATACTTTATTAGAAATAAATACATAGACACACTTAGGGACTCCATCTTTATTTCTCCCACTCACCCCTCCACGATCCTGGTCTTCTGTCTTTTGTCACCGATCTAGCTCTGCTATATCAGAAAGCACGGAGGGAGAGATGCTTCTACTCCCCGTGCTGTCTAATCACTCAATGAGTGAGGATACTCTGCGGGTTGGTAAGCGGTGACTTCACTGCTGCCACCGTTGCCATAGTAACCTAACGAGCGGGTTACTATAGCAACGGTGATCTCCTGATTCCCAGCGCCGCTATTCACTGGCTTTGGCATTACAGTGTGTGGCAGCTAATTCCTGCACATGGGCTGACTTTGTAAAGCGCGCCAACATGCAGGGAGGGGGAGCCGAGCATGTGCCCGAGCATCTCGCTAGTACTCGGCGTATCCCAAGTACTGAGATGCTCAGGCGAGTACCGGCGAGCATGCTCGCCCATCCCTATCCACTGACATTACAGGACCTTGCAGGACGTGATAGTCATGTGACCAGTCCATAACTAACGAGGTAATACAAAATTCATAACTGACTGGTCACATGGCTATGACGTCATGGAAGGTCCTTTAGTCAGTGGTGGTTACCAGGCGACACAGCGATGATCGGACTCTGAAGCAGAAGCACCGGGAGACAGAGTCTGCAGGACGCGTCGCTGGACCTGTTAGTATAATGACAATGTTTATTATTAATTATATTCTTTATTTTACAGCCTCCCCCCACCCCATCCCATAACTGTAAAGTCCAAGATCGGTGATCGGACGCAAGATCGTGTTATCTCGATCTTTACAAAACGATTGGGCCCGTCTCCCCAATCATCGGGGGATCACTAGTCATTACGCTACCTGACATCTTCTATGTGGCGCCAGTGTGTTGCAGGCAGCAGGAATTTGCCTATGGCGGCCTGCTTGTGTAACTAGAAGAGTAGGCCGCTGATGGCTCTGTGCTAGCTACAGTTAACAGTAATTGTGTTTTGGAGACACTGTTAAAAGCGTAGTGGGCCATTTGTTGCACTGCTGGACTGGCCCATCTAGCTTTTAGCAGGTAGCAAATCTAGCCTTACTATAATTAGGGAATAGTGAAAATGTTTCAGACATAAACATGGTAATGTCCTATTTTGTGCATACATAATCTCATAGGACAAGTAGAAAGCATCTCAAATGCTACTGGGGTTTCTGCAAGCAGCTCCAGTATGTGAGCCAGGATGCAGTTTCACTGTGAGATAAGGAAGCATTAAATAAAAAGGCTGACATGCCACAGTCAAATTTAATCTCTTCAGTATTTATTTTCTGCTACACTGCGGTAATCACCACTTTGCTCAAGGGATCTTGAGCTACGAAGCTTTGTGAGTGATGTGCTCCAAGCAAATTAAACTGTAGCAAGTTACACAACTTCACTTTAATGCTTTCAGATTTATCTTTTTTTTTTCTCTCCCCAAAAAAGATTTTCAGTGATGCTCCGCCTCGGAGCCAGTGTGGATCTTCTATTAGGAAAATTATGCTATTAGTAATTTCCTAAAATATCTTTTTCTAAATTAGTCCATTTTTGAGCCAAAGAAATGTGGAAAATATTAAGGAATTTTCTATTTGGAAAAGAAAAAAAAATTAAATGGATTGACATCATAAAGCACGGCTTATCTAAAGTTTCCCCTTAAGTGGGTCACAGCAATTTACGAAGGCTCTGATGGTAAATGTGTTTGTAGGTGACATGGATAGATATTGTATTTCACTGCTTATTTACTGCACATTAGGCATTTTTCCCAATAATAAAAAGAATTAGGCATCCATTATAGGGTTTTTCTGTAATACATGTTGGATGTGAGATCTGTGTTCTAACCAGGTTGTTGCTCTTTTCACTTGCTTTAATGGGTTTGTCCATGACTTATATTGATTGTCTATCCTTAGGATAGGTCATCAATATCTGATTGGTGGGGGTGCAACATCCGGCTCCTCTGCTGATTTAGCTATTTGTGGTACCTGCGGAAGTGCTCAGTTGCCGAGCTGCACAGCTTCATCAACTGTATAATGCCTGCGTCCAAGTACTGCAAATCCACCCCTATTGATTTGAATAGGTGGCGTATGTACACAGTACTCACCCGTGGCCAGTATACAATTATCTTAGTTGTGCTGTGCAACTCGGCAACTGAGCAGTTCCGCTGGTACCGCGAACAGCTAGTCGGCAGAGATGCCGGGTGCCTCACTACCACCAATCAGATATTGATGACCTATCCTAAGGATAACCAGTGTAAAAATTCTGGACAAACCCTTACATTTTCCCTGGCGCCCATGACAGCACCACCTGAGAGATAGGTTCCGCCCACATCAGGACAGGAAACCCACTGATAAAAAGGCGGTACCTCTCCTCCACACCAGTTTGGTTTTCTGTCCTGGACCTTGGCCAGATGGGTCAGGGATGCCATCGGTTTGGCATACTCGGCTAAAGACACCCCTCCTCCTCAGGGCATAAGGGCGCACTCCACTAGAGCAGTGTCTACGTCTTGGGCAGAGAGGGCGGATGCCTCTATTGACCAGATCTGTCGGACGGCTACTTGGTCGTCTCCTGGTACTTTCTTTCGGCACTATAGGCTGGACTTATCCTCCACAACTGACCTTTCCTTTGGGAGACGGGTCTTACAGGCGGTGGTCCCTCCCTAAGGTGGTGGTCTATATAAATCTCTCAGGTGGTGCTGTCATGGGCGGCAGGGAAAAATCTTAATTACTCACCGGTAATGGGATTTTCAATAGCCCATGACAGCACCCTTAGTTCCCCCCCTATTCATTGGTTGTGGGCACCCTTCGGGGAGTGTTAGAGTTATTGGTGTTTTTCCTTGGGTGGTGGTATGATTAATCTGTTTGTTGTGTTTTGTTGGTCCTCTCTGGCTCTGAAAACCTACTGATGTGGAGGAGAGGTACCGCCTTTTTATCAGTGGGTTTCCTGTCCTGATGTGGGCGGAACCTATCTCTCAGGTGGTGCTGTTATGGGCTATTGAAAATCCCATTACCGGTGAGTAATTAAGATTTTCCCAGTATAGTTCCAGAACTGCATTTTATTTCTCCTTATCTATGTAACGTTTATTTTCTCAGCACTCCCTGAGGCCTCTGTCACACGTTCGTGAAAAACCACGCACGTTTTTCACAGACGTGTCAGAGGTGCGTTTTTCCCTCCGTGAGCCGTGTTTATTGCCTACGTGTGTTCTCCGTGTGTTATCCGTGATAACACACGGAGAACTGGAACTTTCTAGTCACCTGTCCCTGGCTTCGCTGTCTATGGTGCTGAACTTCGGTCTCCGGTCCTGCCGACTCCCCGCTGCTGCTGCTGCTTCCGGCCGCAGTGAAGTGAATTAGCATAATGAGCGGTGGTCGGCAGCAAGTGACAGCAGCGGCAGAGACAGCAGGGCTGGAGAAGGTGAGTAAAGTTTTTTGTTTTTTTCTCGCAGACACATGTCTTTTCTCCGGTGCGTGTCACACATCCGTGTGGTCCGTGTGTGTTATGAATGACCCATTTTGCGTTCCGTGTGACACCCGTGATGTCGGAGAGAAAACGGACATGTTGCCGTGAGAAACACACGGACACACATATGTACGGAACGGACATACGTTCCATGCGTAAATACATACGTGTATCCAAATCCATTGGAACACCTAGGTCTATGTGTGTGCGTGTCTCCGGTACATGCGGAAACTGACCATACACGTACTGGACGCACGTACATGTGAAAAAGGCCTGAGACTGTAGATAATTTTGTCCCTCTCCAGTGGAGATGTGTACATCCTCTTGCCACACCCTAGTGCTACGTAAGGCTAAGTTCACATGAGCAATAACTTAGCATTTAGGAAGATAATGAAAAATAAAAAAAATTCTCTGTTATAACAATTTTTTATTTCTTTAGTGCCAACATGTTTCACAGCAGTTTACAATTTAGAACATTAAACATAAACAAAATATCACTGGACGAATGTATAAGCTACTAGAGGATGACATATAAATACAGGATAAACCACTACTGAAAAAAAAAAAAAAAAAACATAACATGAAATTGAAATTGACATTCTAAAACGCTGACAAATGTCATTTTCAGTTGAGTGGAACAAATAAAAGAGATTGAATGAAGTAAAAGCTACCGAGAGTAAACTCTGCAGGCAAACACTCAATTAAAGAATTTGAATCTCTAGGAAATCTCCTGGCAGTGTTAGTAATGTATTCCACTCTCTGAGCTGTGTATTTCTTTTATCACCACACATTTCATTCAGAGCTCAGATCAAACCAGACTAATGGACTTCTATTCATTTTATTTTCTGTAGGTGTTTTATTATGTCATAGATTTTACTTGTCAGAGATGTAGTCCCTGCAATAATCTACACAATAATTGTCTGCTGTAATATTCTGCACAATAGTCTTCCAGGAAATATCTACTAGATGGATATATAATGACTGTGATTGGAAACAGTGATGCATCATGACTGGTTGAGATTAATAACCAACCTTCTTATGTACATCCAGTGAATCAGAGCAGCATATACAATAAACAAAATTTTTATGTTGACATGTTCAGGATTTGATGAAGATATAGGTGCAGATCCACCAATACTTCCCATCCAGTTGCACCGTTTCCGTATTTAAAAAATAGACCTAGCCCATGTGCAGATCCACTGGAAAATCTGTTAAAATCTATCTTGCACACCATTGTTGTTCAGTGTCCCCCTGGTGATGGACTTGTGAATATTAACATTACCTAACATGAGAGGGAGCTTTAGGCCCTGTGCGCACACTGCGGTTTTTGCCGGTGTTTTCGCGGCAGAAAAGGTGCGGTTTTTGGTCCTAACCTTGCTGCAGTCCTTCCCCAGCAAAACCTATGGGGAAAAAAATGCTTTGCGCACACTGCGTTTTTTTTTTTTATCTCTAGGTTATGCTGCAGAATTTCTGCAGCAAAAAGAATGAGCATGTCACTTTTTTTCCCACAGGTGCCTGCGGTTTTTGCCCTAGATAATGGTAAAAAACCGCAGGGTTCAACCCGCGGAAAAAACGCTGCAAAACCGTGGCAATACTGCTGCAAAACTTAGGCAAACCGCAGCAAAACCGCGGGTGCGTTATTACCGCGTTTTTTGCTGCGGGAGCGGTATTCTGCCAGACGGTGCGAATTTTTCTTAAGAAAAAATTATTTCCCAGTGCGCACAGGGCCTTAGTCACTTAGATGCTAGTCTGGGTTACTTTGTGACATTGCAAAGTATTATACAGTATGTAGATGTAGCGCCCCTGAACCCATCAGGGCACTACTAGGTACTGCATCCTGGCAAAGATGCAGGGTCTACCCCCAGGGACCTGGAAGACCAGTGCCGGTACCACCACAACACATAAACATCTCCAGTTTACCTCTCCCAATCATGGGTGACTGACTAGTCTGGGACCCAATAGATGGCCACCCAGGGGTGGAGCCAGTCCAGTCCACTAGACGACGACCAGGTGGGAGGGGACAGACAGAAAGACGGAGTCCGGTAGTGAGAGTTGAAGGGGACGGACGTCTCTCCAGACGGGGTCGTGTAACAGTGATCTAGGTGGTGTAGGAGAGTGGTTGTCAGAGAGGGTACAGCCAGGTACCCATGGAACCAGAGCACCGGCGGGGCACGGGGCCCTAGGTCAGGTGAACGCTTCAGGCTACCTGACAAATACCTGCACAGTGAGGGAACCATCAAGGACCTCACTGACCCAAGAATCCGGGGGCACCAGCAGTAAAGATAGAGCCAGGGACCGGAACAGAACACCGACGCTACAGGGTTCACACTGCCCGCCGTACGGACCAGAGACTGCCGACAGACAGTAGGGGACTCCCCAGACACTTCAAGCCGCGGGGTTCCACCAACCAGGGAGAGGTGCCAGGGAAAGAAGACACCAGGTTACCACACCGGCACTGGAACAAGAGGGACCAGGGGTCGAAACCAGCCATCCTCAGTGCATTAGCTCAATACCGCTGTGCTAAACAACAGTTGCACTGCATCCCCATCATGTGGTCTCTCTTCTTTCTGTGCCGGATACCATCATTCATTCACTGGGGCCCGACCATACGTGCGTAGGGCCTATCACCCAGGCTGCTATCACCATCAGCCCCAGTGTTAAAAGACTATGCAGCGGCGGTTCCATCACCGTAACCGCAACCTGCAAGTAGCGTCATGATATAAACTCTTTCATCTCCCCTGTATATAACCCCTTTTAAAAAGCGACCCCCCAAGGTCACGGAACCAAGCATTGGCCGTTAAACAACCGTGACACAGCATCCCCGTACATATACGTCCCAAAATCAAGTACCCCATAGCCCTGGGGAGACACATAGATGAGCAGATTGACTCTCCATCTCTGCATCATGCCACAACTATGATGTCGCGCCAGCCCAGCAAATCAAAAGTTTCTCTCAGAACCCTGGAAGGTAAGAAATTTGTGAGCTTCCTGTCTGGAGTTCCGCAAATCAATCCACCCATCCTAAAGGCCACTTTACACACAGAGATAAATCTTTGGCAGATCTGTGGTTGCAGTGAAATTGTGGACAATCAGTGCCAGGTTTGTGGCTGTGTACAAATGGAACAATATGTCCATAATTTCACGGCAACCACAGCTCTGTCAAAGATTTATCTCTGCGTGTAAAGTGGCCTTATTGCTTATATCAAAATGGAAGGGAAGGATCCAGCACAAATTCCTTATTGATAAAAAGTTTTTCTTATTCTTTATTGAAGTATTAAAAGCAAAAACATTTTATTTAAAGTCCGAAACGCGTTAAGAGCACCCATGCTTTAATGTATGTTTCCAATCTTTGGTCTCCTTTTTGTTTTTGCTTTTAATACTTCAATAAAGAATAAGAAAAACTTTTTATCAATAAGGAATTTGTGCTGGATCCTTCCCTTCCATTTTGCTGTTGCTTATCCCATGCTGGCGTGGACCTATCAGCGGACCCTTGCACCCTAAGGATTTGAGCAGTTTGGCTGGCAGGTGAGCTGAATCTTTTTTCCTTTGCACTTATTGCTTATATATCTTGTTATGATAGGGATATTTGATAGTCGATCATTCCCAGGGAGGGTAAAAATGGTCTTGAATTTTCTCTATTGATACCCAGACTATCTGACTGAACTGATGAACATTAATGTGAGAAAGGGTTTTAGTTGCTCTAGAGGATATTTTGAATTCGGTGGAATCTTGGATTATGAGTAACCCAGTTTGCAAGCCTTTTGCAAGACGAGCAAAGCTTTTTACAAATTTGCAACTTGGTTTACGAGCAAATGCTCACTGTACACAATTCCTGTTTCTTCCTGCCCTGGCTATGTATAAACCTGGAGGTAACTTTGTTCATAATTACTGTATACAGTAGAGTACTCCACTGTAAAGTATAGTATATACTATGTACTGTACAGTATATACTATACTGTATGTTTATCAATTTGCATTGTGGATACAGTACAGCACTGTACTTTTTGCTAACCAGTACAGCACATTGCTTATACTGTAAATTGCCTGTGCAGTATTCCTACCCCACATTTGTCTTAATTGTGCCCTTATTTTAGGGAGAATAAATTTAGGGTGTGTTTTTGTGTGTAGAATAAAGATTGTCATATTTATACTGTACATCATTTTTTCTCTCTATAGTGTACCTCCCTCTCTGACTGCCAGATTGTGGGTACATACTGAACATACTGGTACTGAAACAATGGGCCTAACATGCATTTTAATGTTTTTATAATTTGTACTCTACTGTACAGTATTTTGTATTAGTGTACTGTAATAATTTTATATGACTACAGTACATTTTGTATTACTGTAATACGTTTGTATAAATACAGTAAATATTTTTGGGTTGTAGAACGAATTGTCTGCTCTTCAATTATTTCCTATGGCAAAATTCGCTTTGGTATAAGAGTAACTTGGTTTAAGAGCACACTCTTGGAACCAATTATGCTCGTAATCCAAGGTTCCACTGTACCTTTGTGACTTTAACTATTATACGCTTTGCTTTTGGAGTCATATTTGTTGATCAAGTTAATATGGAAGGTAATAAGGAAGGTAGTGTAGTAGGTAATAATAATAATAATGTTTTATTTATATAACAATAGCATATTCTGCAGCACTTTATAATTCAGACGGTACTTGTACAAACAAGATAAGACATTATAGAGTAATGAGCTAATACAGTCATATGAAAAAGTTTGGGCACCCCTATTAATGTTAACCTTTTTTCTTTATAACAATTTGGGTTTTTGAAACAGCTATTTCAGTTTCATATATCTTATAAATGATGGACTCAATAATATTTCTGAATTGAAATGAGGTTTATTGTACTAACAGAAAATGTGGAATCTGCATTTAAACTAAATTTGACCGGTGCATAAGTATGGGCACCCTTATCAGTTTCTTCATTTGAACACTCCTAACTACTTTTTACTGACTTACCGAAGCACTGAATTGGTTTTGTAACCTCATTGAGCTTTGAACTTCATAGGCAGGTGCATCCAATCATGAGAAAAGGTATTTAAGGTGGCCACTTGTAAGTTGTTCTCCTATTTGAATCTCCTATGAAGAGTGGCATCATGGGCTCCTCAAAACAACTCTCAAATGATCTGAAAACAAAGATTATTCAACATAGTTGTTCAGGGGAAGGATACAAAAAGTTGTCTCAGAGATTTAAACTGTCAGTTTCCACTGTGAGGAACATAGTAAGGAAATGGAAGAACACAGGACAGTTCTTGTTAAGCCCAGAAGTGTCAGGCCAAGAAAAATATCAGAAAGGCAGAGAAGAAGAATGGTGAGAACAGTCAAGGACAATCCACAGACCACCTCCAAAGACCTGCAGCATCATCTTGCTGCAGATGGTGTCACTGTGCATTGGTCAACAATACAGCGCATGTTGCACAAGGAGAACCTGTATGGGAGAGTGATGCGAATGCAAGCACGCCACAAACAGAGTTGCCTGAGGTATGCAAAAGCACATTTGGACAAGCCAGTTACATTTTGAACGAAGGTCCTGTGGACTGATGAAACAAAGAATGAGTTGTTTGGTCATACAAAAAGGCGTTATGCATGGAGGCAAAAAAACACGGCATTCCAAGAAAAGCACTTGCTACCCACAGTAAAATTTGGTGGAGGTTCCATCATGCTTTGTGGCTGTGTGGCCAATGTCGGCACCGGGAATCTTGTTAAAGTTGAGGGTCGCATGGATTCAACTCAGTATCAGCAGATTCTTGACAATAATGTGCAAGAATCAGTGACGAAGTTGAAGTTACGCAGGGGATGGATATTTCAGCAAGACAATGATCCAAAACACCACTCCAAATCTACTCAAGCATTCATGCAGAGGAACAATTACAATGTTCTGGAATGGCCATCCCAGTCCCCAGACCTGAATATCATTGAAAATCTGTGGGATGATGTGAAGCATGCTGTCCATGCTCAGCGACCATCAAACTTAACTGAACTGGAATTGTTTTGTAAACAGGAATGGCCAAATATACCTTCATCCAGGATCCAGGAACTCATTAAAAGCTACAGGAAGCGACTAGAGGCTGTTATTTTTGCAAAAGGAGGATCTACAAAATATTAATGTCACTTTTATGTTGAGGTGCCCATACTTATGCACCTGTCAAATTTAGTTTAAATGCAGATTGCACATTTTCTGTTAGTACAATAAACCTTATTTAAATTCAATAATATTACTGAGTCCATCATTTATTAGATATATGAAACTGAAATAGCTGTTGCAAAAACCCAAATTGTTATAAAGAAAAAAGGTTAACATTAATAGGGGTGCCCAAACTTTTTCATATGACTATATGAGGAAAAGGTAAACATAAAGTGCCTATTGTGTATGGTTCAGCCATTAATTTAATAGAGACATTCAAATAATGATGCATGAATCAATCACCAGCCAGTATCTGTACAAGTATAGATACAAAGTGCTACTGAGTGTGTGGAAGAGAGGTGATAGGCCAGATAGGTTAGTGCGGTGATAGGTCAGTTCCTAAAAATGTGTTTTTAGGGCATGCTTGAAATGGTGGATACTGGGAATTTACCAGATTGTTTGGTATTGTGCATTCCAGAAAACTGGTGGAGCATGGGAAAAGTCATGTAGATGGGAGTGGGAGGCTTGGATTATAGTAGAACGGAGAGGATCGGTAGGATGGTAGATGGAAATGTAGGGCAGTGAAGAACTATGGAAAGCTTTTTGTGTAAGAGTGATAAGTTTAAATTGGATTCTGTAGTGGATGGACCAGTACAAATATTGGTAATAAGTGGTAGCATCAGTGTAGCAGTTGGTCAGAAATATGATCATGGCTGCTGCATTCATGACAGATTGGAGAGGGGAGAGTGTACTATGAGGGAGGCTGATTAGTAGAGTTGCAGTAGTCCAGGCGAAATGAATCAGAGCAACAGTAAGTTTTTGCTGAGACAAGTGTAAGGAAAAGTCAAATTCTAGATATGTTTTTAGAAGTGCAGGTAACATCAGCGAGTGAGTGATCAAATATAGGGTATGAATGAAAGATCTGAGTCAAATATGACCCCAAGAAAGTGTGCGTGCTGCTTGGGAGCTATGGTTGAACCACACATGGCAATTTCAGGTTTAGGTAGGTTAGTAGAGGGAGAAACACAAGGTTTTTATTTTTCGAGAGACTCTGTTTTAGATAGCGAGATGGTTTGTCCAATAGGGGCGGTGTATAGAGAGAAGAAGAGGGGCCCTAGGACAGAACCCTGAGGAAATGGAAGAGGAGGAGAATCAAAGGCGGCAAATGATACACTGAAGGAGCTAGGAGTAGTGCATAATGGTCTTGAATTTCCTCCATTTGTTCACAATCTGTCTTATTTTGGATTGTTGGGGTCAAAAATAGAGATGGTTTTATAACCCTTCCCACCTTGTCGAGCACCAACAATTCTTCTTATGTCAATAATGACACGAACAAATGTGTTGTAATGATCAGACTTTGATATACCTCTGTGCTTTAAGTACAACAGAATGATCTCTTACCACTTGATTATCATCCCATTGTAAAAAAAAAAGCAAGCTATAATTTAACTTTCAAATATCTGCTAATTCTAAAGGTTCACTTATTTTTGCTACTCAGTCTATGAAAAATGTTAGTGTAATATTTGTAAAATCAAAGTAGGAGAAAGCAGGTTGAATACCACGCCAAAACCACAGGATTACCGAGAGTGAAAGTAAACCCCTTTTATTTCCACAGGTCTAGGCGTTTCAGAGACATATCCGTCCCCTTCATCAGGACAATATACAGAGAGAAATACCTAATGTAATATTTGTGACACATTTGGTTCTTTTTATCTATTTTTAGGATTTGCTTGAAAACAATTTTTTGCAATATGCAAATTTCTGAAGGGTTCACAAATTTTGAAGCACCACTGTATTTTGATTTCTGTTTGGAGGAGGCTGAGGAATTGTGCCTTACGAGACCTATCAGATATCCGCTCTGTTAGGCTGGAGTCACACTTGCGTAGGACTCGCACAAGTGCAATCTGAGAAAATCTCGCTCTGCACTCGGCCCCATATAAGACAATGCTGCAGCTCAGATCTGCGTGTTTTTCCTCAGCCCTAATCAGACTGAGGAAAAAAATCGCAGCATTCTGCGATTGTCTATGAGAGCCGTGTCACTCGCACCCATTCAAGTTTATTTGTGCTAGAGAAACATCAGACTGCACTTGGATGTCATTCAAGTGCAGTGCGATATACGCACAGGCTGACAATGGAGGAGATAGGGATATTAACCCCTCCCTTTCCTCCACAGCGCCCGCTCTCAGCTTCACAGCTATGATCCGATTGCAAGAAGTCTGTTTTCTTTCCCCCCTTCTATGTTGTTTCTCCTTGTGCACCTTTAGTGGCTCTTTTGTGTGTGGTTGCCGTGAGTATGAGTTGTAGTCGTTGTCACCCCTTTTTGGTCTTTATTTGTCGGTGGGGTTGTATACTTTTGCTCTTGGCCCTTCCTCCCAGGTGGTGAGTTGGGGAGGTCTTATCATCAAGGACCAGGGCATGAGATAGGGCCTAGGTTGGAGGCCCGGACCTCCCTACCTTCAAGGGTTTCTCCTGGTGTTAGGGTGAGTGCAGGGGCCCCAGCCTTAGGGTCAGCATAGGTTACGCTGTGTTCCCCTGCCACTTTGTGACATTGCATGGACGTCCATGATTTCACTATTACAAAGTATACAAGCCACCTCCACTGTCATGTTTATTGCAACAGAACTGATAGACCTTGTGATGAGCCGACTTGTTGACTGCACTATTTTGCCTGGCTGTCCACTTCTTGACTTTTGAATCGATGGAATCACTTTATTTTGTTTTCTTCCAACTGTCATGGCACTCATATGATGTAGTTTTTCAATTTTCTTGCCTAAGAGACCGCTATCTATTAGATGGATGATGCTGTTTCTCTTTGCTTTGGGAAATCTTCATCATGGCTGCACCTTGATTTGAACCAGTCAATTTTTGCCTGATAACACCCTGAGCTATTAGTGAATGTGAGAACAGGTTGTAATTTATAGTATACAGGATGGAAAAGATCTTTCAAACACCAGGAGCATTGTTGTTATAGTGCCCCCGGTGTTCCCCTTTGTTTGTGGTGTTATTTGTTGTGTGCCAGTCCCCCCTTTGTGTGAATGCTCAAGTCTCTCATGTATATTCTGACACTCTCCACCTAGAGCATGACAAACAGGGATTCCATTGCGGCTTTTTTAAAAATTATTTAAATAAATAATTTAAAAAAACTCGACGTGTGGTCTCCCCCAATTTTGATACTCGGCCATGATAATGTTGACAGCTGGGGGCTGGTATTCTCAGGCTGTGGAGGCCCATGATTGTGGTGGCCCTCCACAGCCTAAAAATAGCAACTCAGAATTGTCGCACCCATTAGATGTAACAATTCCTGGACTTTACCTGTCTCATCTTGATTGCCCTGGGGCGGTGGCAATCATGGTAATTTTAAGGGGTTAATGACAGCTCACAGCTGCAACCAAGCAGTAGATTAGTAATGGGTGGCAGTCTCAGCATCTCCTATGTGATGTATATAGCAGATCTCCAACTGCTTGAGTTCTAAAAACTTTATCTGAACAGTAATGAATTTCCCCACTTTGAGTAGACATGCAGTGTAATATGCATCTGTAGTGCCCAGGGATATGGGGTACTCGGTCCCGGGCAGTAACAAATGGGAATGTCACTCTGGTGGCCGTTGCCCTGGGCCCCTTTTGTTAATGGGGGTATTTACAGGGGAGATAAGAGTTTTTGTCATGTGACGCCACCTGTGGGTTGCGGTTAAGGATGGAGAACCACTGCTGCTTAATGTGGGTACTCCCATGGCTGATTGTAGTGGCAGCTGTGATGGTAGGCCCTCCGCAGGTAGGGGTGTACCTGGGAGATGTAACGGGGGCAATAACGGAAACCACACCATGTTGTCTTTAACAGCCTCTACTCACTGTGGACCCAGGGGTTGCTGGTTCAGGTCCCTTGGAGGACCAGTGCCAATGTAGTGACCCAGGTTGCTCTGTCCACGGCACTCTTTCTGTTGGTTGGGTCCCCGTAGTGTGCAGCGTTTGGGGGCCCTGACTGTCCCTTTTGAGGTACAGTCTCCTCCGTACGGCGGGCAGTCCAGACCCTATGGGGAGGTAAGTGTCCAAACCCTGATCCTAGTTTACTGCTGATGCCCCCGGATTATTTGGTTCAGTTAAGTCCGTGAAGGTGTCCTCACCAGGCAGGTATTTGCCAAACAGTCTAAAACTTGTGCTTGATCTAGGGCCCTGTGCCCCGTTCGTGCTCAGGTCCCAGCGGTATCTCCGGTACCCATCCTGGCGACCTCTCTCCTGTGCCCCCGGGGTCACCGTTACATGGGCCCACCTCAGACACGTCATTATGGTTAACCCTCTATGCCCAGTGTGGAGAACTAGGATTTTGGTCATGTTTTGGTGGAATCGGCACTGGTACTCCAGGTCCCAGCGGTAGGTCCTGCATTCCCAAGAAGATGCAGTTCCCTGTAGTGCCCTGAAGGTCTCAGGGGCGCTACACATCTATGTTCAGAAGAACCTGCTCTGATCAATTCATTACAAACATTATCATCACAAAGCATCAACTGTGTTACACACCTATGCGCACCTGGAAAAGCATTTGTAATAGAAACATAATTTGTTTCACCTAACATCACATGCCTCACCAGGGCTGCTACTAGGTAAAGCATGTACAAAGTTCATTTAAAAAGTCAAAACAATTATCATGAGATAAAAGAATTTATAAACTGTGGTAGTAATTCTGTGGTGTACTGTGTTCACTGTAAAATATATGATATGAATTATGTTGGTTGTACAACTAGAAAATTAAGATAAAGGATTGAGGGACATTTGACGGATTCATATAATGTTGATGCAGTAAGCCCCTCAAATGTTTTGAAACATTTTTTACAGATCCACAAAAGAGATCTTTCAAGTTTTGAGTTTTTAGCTTTGGAAATAATTTTTTTCATCAAAAAGAAGAGGAGATAAAAAGCAGACATTACTCAATCGTGAAGCCTACTGGATATTAATGTTGGAAACATCATACCCTAAGGGTTTGAAAAAGCGAATAGATCTTATTCTTCATCATTAGCATTGTAATATTTGTATTTTTATAGTTTTTTTTTCAGGTTTTTACTTTGCTTTGATACATGTATAAACTGCTTTTGGTTAGAAAAGGGTTAAAACTTTGTGAGTGGATGTGACCCCTCGCTGTTGCGTTTGAATTCTCTGAACACCAAACCAGTTTTAGGTTATGATTAAGGGGTGAATACCCAGAAACGCGGGCCTTCATCTAGGTCCCTGTTGTCTTTTATGGATCTTCAAAATGTAATGTTTTATAGTGCTAGATCATATTTTTTCTTTTTTCTATTTATTTGTGGATTTTTAGATGCATGCACTTACGTAGGTGAAGCTGGTCTTTTCTCTTTTTTTCTTTGATTGCCGGCTCTTCAGAGTTGCCAGTGGTCGCCCCCTCAGAGATTGGTAGTTATTCCCTATACCATGAGTAGGAAATTCCAAAGTTGAAACAACACTTTTAAGTAAAATTTACTTGGTAAGTAAGCACAATTACTAAAAGTTGAAACAGGGAAATTATTATTGTACATTGGTAATCAAACAGGATCTTCAATTCACACACTTTCATAGTCCTTCAATGATAGAAGGTGAGCTTTCATTGATCATAGCACACATTGGCCACTGTGTGTGTGTTGAGCCTGGTACCCATTGGTTTCATGGTTTGTAAAAATAGGTTATATGGTCTGGTATATTCTTATGCATAGACAAGATCATTTATTTTTCAATTAGACCTTTAACCAAACCAAAGACTTAAAATCTGAGAGGTGTTTATAATTATAGATTATTATTATTTATTATTATAGCGCCATTTATTCCATGGCGCTTTACAAGTGAAAGAGGGTATACGTACAACAATCGATAGATGTAATATTACTGCAGTTAGTGGACTTATTGTGGGACCTATATACTAATTGATAAGTTCTCGCCTATAGGTGTTATGCTTATATTGGGATACTGTGAATGGATCGCTATAACTCAGTATAATCCTCTTAGGCCCTGTGCGCACGCTGCGGATTTACCGCATATTTGCTATGGATTTGCTGCAGAAAATGTGTCTAACATTGATGCAGTTATTCCCCAGAAAATCCTATGGGTTTTAAAAAATGCTGTGCGCTCACTGCGTTTTTTTTTATACCTGCGGATTTTCTGCTGTGGAATTAATGAGCATGTCACTTCTTTTCCGCAGGTACCTGCGGTTTTTCCCATAGATAATGGTAAAAATCCGCAGGGACCAACTTGCGGAAAATCCATGGTAAATCTGCGTCAAATCGGCACAAAATCCGCGGCAAAACCGCATGCGGATTTCACTGCAGTTTTGGTGCGTTTTTTTTTTTACCGCGGGTGCGGGATTCTTTAAGAGGGTCCGGATTTTTCTCAAGAAAAAGGCACTTTCTAGTGCGCACATGGCCTAAGCGATGTTTATCTGAGCATATCACACCAAAGTATAGCTCGCAGAAGATGGTATTCAAACGATACAGGGAAAATAGAAGTCAAGTACAACAGGGCATGTCTTCTGGAAGGTAAATTATAAGTTGTGGGATAAAAAAGAGAGAGTGAACATCCATCTCATCTTAGGCCTCGTCAGAGATTAAAGTCTGCTTCAAGCAGCTGCCTGGAGGTAAACTCTGAAAAAAATAAAATAATAAAAAAAGCATTCAATGTACTT
The DNA here is from genome assembly GCF_048569485.1 of Anomaloglossus baeobatrachus. NCBI lineage: Eukaryota > Metazoa > Chordata > Amphibia > Anura > Aromobatidae > Anomaloglossus > Anomaloglossus baeobatrachus. The sequence continues at coordinate 479,884,749 of NC_134354.1, read as the reverse complement.
TATCTGTCCGAGAGTTTGCCAGGTTTCTATATTTTATTTCAACTCCGCTGTTTCTTTATATTCAATTGCTGAGTCAGTCGTAAACTGAGTAATAGCTTCACCCTATGTATACACATAATATTAATAACACCTATGTGCATCACACCACTGATTAACATCATTCACCATTATTCAAATCAAAATTTTGAAACATTTCGATGTCTTTATGCTGTTATTATTATAACTTTTAAGTCATTGGACTAACACCGCAGAAAAGTTATTGATCAGGTTTGATACTCATCAGCGTGTAACACCATGTTCTAAGTGCACAGAGGCTTCAGTTTCATTAGAGAAAGCACTTCACCATGTGAAACCTAACACTGTGATGCTGCTAGCCATTAGCACCATGTCTCAATCCATCATCATTTTTTATAGTGTTTGAAAATGAAACTGGCACCTATAAATCGCTCAGTAAAGAAGATGGAAATGACAATGAGGGTAGAAAACATAAAGCGCTTAACATTGCCATACTCTGATGACTTAATAGGTGTCATTATCCAGTTTGGCTCCAGTAATAAGAGTCACAAATGTAGTAGGTTATGATCAATAATTGAATTAACAACATGTGCTTGTTATTACTGTCATTCTAGTCAGACTTTGTTAAAGGGAATTATTAATCAACAGCTTTTGTAGTAATCTGAACGCTGCATCATGTAGGGAGCATAGACTCTGATTCCAGGTAAGTGTCACTTACTGGTCTGCAAGCTGACAATCACTGTTTTCTCTGTCACTGATCTAGCAACACTCTGAATACTAAGCCCTGTATAACTCCGACCAGACTACTAATTGACAGCTTTTTGTGTACACTTTGCATTGACAGAAAGTCGCAAATCAGAGCAGGAGGACTACATCGCACAAGGCACCAAGTCCTGTACTGATATTCCTCTACTGATAAAACACAGATTTTATTCAAGCAGCCCAGTAATTTATACATCACTGAAATCAAGCTCTAAGCCCCTACATCATACTGCTCTCAGATTACATAGCAAAAGGCTGCTGGCAAATTTTCCTTAGGTCTTTTCTTTAGGCCTGTTTCACACGTCCGAGAACAACACAGACATTTTTCACTGACGTGTTAAAAACGCATATGTCCCTCCAAGTGCCATGATTTATGGCACACATGGGTTGTCCATGCGCAATCCGTGAAACGTGATCCGTCATCCGTGAATGCACATGGAGATAACCTCACCTGGCCCTGCTCCTGCTGTCCGTGGTGCTGAACTCTTCGGCTCTGCTGTGTTTCCGTCAGCCGCTGACCCCGCTGCAGCTACCTCCAGGAATATGCATGCCAGTAATTAGCCGGCTCTGAAGCAGAGGCAGCAGAGGCCGGAGAGAGCATTGCTGGAAAAGGTGAGTTAAAAATGCTTTTTATTTTAAATTACCATGTTTTTCTGGTCCGTGAGACATCAGTGATGCCAGAAAAAAACAGACATGTCTCCGTGCGGCAATCACAGAGTCGTGAGTATGCTGGGCACGGTGACACGGTCAGTGAAAAATCACTGATGTGTGCGCAGACCCATTGATTATAATGGGTCTGTATATGTTTCTGGTACGTATGAAAACTAGCAGATATGTACCAGAATCACTGACGTGTGTAAGAGGCCTTATATTGGGATTTTAGTAGTTGAAAGGCAGCGGCTACCATGCTCCCATCCCACCCCAGCTTTGCCCATTAAAATGGCGTGAGAATGCAATAACTTTCAAAATTTTAGCGCAGCCTCACATAACACAAAATTTTGTGACCTTTTACTCCAGAATTCTGATGTAACAGCTTTGATTGATAAATTGGGCCGTAAAGGCCCCGTCACACGCTACGATATATCTAACGATAGGTCGTCGGGCTCACGAAATTTGTGATGCACATCCGGCATCGTTAGAGATGTCGTAGCGAGTGACATCTCCGAACGACTGTGAACGAGCAAAAATACTTACCTTATCGTTGCTTGTTGATACGTCGTTCATTTTCAAAATGTCGTTCCTCCTTCTGTGCGCTGGTTGCTCATTGTTCCCGAGGCAGCACACGTCGCTACGTGTGACACCTCGGGAACGACGAACTGCAGCCTACCTGCGACCGCCGGCAATGCGGAGGAAGAAGGTGTGCGGGATGTTACGTCCCGCTCATCTCCGCCCCTCCGCTTCTATTGGGCGGCCGCTGTGTGACGTCGCTGTGACGCCAAACGTCCCTCCCCCTTCAGGAAGACTATGTTCGCCGCCCACAGCGACGTCGTTAGGGAGGTAAGTATGTGTGACGGGGGTAAACGACTTTGTGCACAATGGGCAAAAAATTACCTGTGACGCACAAACGACGGGGGCGGGTGCGAACGCTCATGCGATTGCACGACATATCGACGCGTGTGACGGCACCTTTAGTGTCCATATATTTTGGCATTGCTGTATGAAAGAGAAATAACTCAACAATTTACAGGGTGCATTGTATCCAGAAGCACGAGCTGGGTACACTGACATGACATATTTGCAATTTTCTGCAACACTAACTGCTTGCTAATTTTTTGGGAAAAAGCACCTCTGGAGACAAAATAGTCACACAAACATACATGAATTCCCAGAGGAGTGTAATCTCCAAAATGGGGTCTCTTCATGGGAATTTCTGAAGTTCTTACACCTCAATCTCAGGAGCTCTGAAAATGGTGCCTGCAGCTATTCCAGGTAAATCTGCATTCTGACATTCAAATAGTGCTCTCTACTTCCGAGTCCTGCTGTGTGCCCAAGCAGTAGTTTCTGACTATATGGGCTCATGTCCACTTGCGATTTTCATGTACGAGTGCGATCCGATAAAACATCGGATTGCACTCGCACCAGTGTTAATCAATGAGGCAGTATCCTCTTGCTTATTTTTCTACGGCACAAATCGTGCTCTCAGTGCAATCGCAGCATGCTGTGTTTGGCAGCGAGTCTCAGCTCACGCACCCATGCAACCCTATGGGAGCATGTGAAACATCGCACTGCACTCGCATGTTATGTGACTGCAGTGCGGTGCACACAGAGACAGACAGCAGAGGAGATGGGGAGAAAGGGTTCCCTCTATATTCTCCGCCCCTGTGAAGCGATCGCAAGATCGCATCACAGTTGCATGATCCTCAGCGACACCCTCAGCAGAGGGTCATTAGCATATCTCTTCCAATGTTCTAGCATCGGAAACGGTACGCAAGTTGACATGAGCCGTATGGGGTATTGTTGCATTTGGAAGAATTACCTAACATAATATGGGACCATGTTCATCTATTACCCTTTGTGAAAATGAACACCTTGGACACAAACACTATTTCACTGGTAATACAGTGCTGGCCAAGAGTATTGACACCCATGCAATTCTGTCAGATAATACTCAGTTTCTTCTTGAAAATGATTGCAATCACAAATTCTTTGGTATTATTATCTTCATTTAATTTGTCTTCAATGAAAAAAAAAATATTGTCATAAAGCCAAATTGGATATAATTCCACACCAAACATAAAAAGGGGGTGGACAAAAGTATTGGCACTGTTTGAAAAATCATGTGAAGCTTCTCTAATTTGTGTAATTAACAGCACCTGTAACTTACCTGTGGCACCTAACAGGTGTTGGCAATAACTAAATCACACTTGCAGCCAGTTGACATGGATTAAACTTGACTCAACCTCTGTCCTGTGTCCTTGTGTGTACCACATTGAGCATGGAGAAAAGAAAGAAGACCAAAGAACTGTCTGAGGACTTGAGAATCCAAATTGTGAGGAAGCATGAGCAATCTCAAGGCTACAAGTCCATCTCCAAAGACCTGAAAGTTCCTGTGTCTATGGTGCGCAGTGTCATCAAGAAGTTTAAAGCCCATGACACTGTGACTAACCTACTAAACACCAACATTTTTATACCAAGTAGAGAAAAATCTGTTAATAGACCGTAAAACTAACTTCTCTAAAAACAATTTTTATTTATAAATGTTAAAATAGTTAAATTAAGCCATATCTCAAACTAACATATATAGCTGTATCGGTCAATGAGCACACACCCGGTCGTGCAGAGCTGAATGTACTCTGATAGGGATACTAGTCTAGAAAGTGAGGGATAGCCTGATGTGGTTCTACCTAGTTGTTCTAGGGATAACAATGAGATATTAAGGTAGGGGCCAGGCTACAAATCCCTGATCTCACTCCTTCCTGGCCACGGAGGTTAATACACCATAAGGTTTTGGGCGCCCCCGCTCAGTGTCGGTTATCCCTAATAATCCCTATGACTGACTGTGTGCCAATATCGACCCAAAGCCCAAAGGGGTGTAATTAGTGCTGAAGTCAGAGTGGTTCAGTCACACAATGTGCATAGTCAGTACACTAGTTGGTATTAGGTATTATTGTTGGTCATATGAACAGTTCCCAATCGGAATTACTTATACATAAACTCCCTTTTAGAGATATATGAAAAAAAGGTGAGGGGGTCTAAAAGTAGCTATTTAAAACTGCTACTCAGTACAGTTCAACCAACAAATTCTTTACGGACCCGTAATTAATTAAGTCCCAGTTAGGTAAACTTATCTTGCTGGAGAGTGAACTCCCAGAAGAATCCCGACGCGTTTCCCCCACATTGTTTGGGGTTCATCAGGGGAAGTTACCACACTGTGAAAATTCACCAATTCCAGGTCACCTTGTAGTTTGTAGTGTCCTGCAAACAGATCCCTTTAAGAGAATGATTTAAAGGTCCTCTTGTCCTGTGCCAAAGGGGACTTCAGCAACCCACCCTGTCAGTACGGGGCTGAATGGGATCTCAGAAAATGGCGACAACTTTTGTTCATCACTTTAAATAAAAAAAATAATCTGTTTTTATTACAAATTAAAATATAAAAACGGGACACTAAACCAGAAAGAAGTGCAAATATAATAGAAAGACATACAAAGCTTCCTTCTTAACCACTAACTCATCTACATATAAACTTCTAACATGTTCTATGATTTTATATTAGGTATTAAGTATGAAAGGAATTTAGGATTATATAGAAAGAGGAGAAAGGAGTAAAGAAGGGGGAAAAGGTGGGCGGGAGAAGGGTAAAGAAATGGAACCCTTAGGCCAAGTGCGCACATTGCGTCCAGTACCTTGCAGAAATGAACGCATCCTCTGGCAGAATTTGTCATCATTGTCAAATTTGGTTTTGGCCACAAAAACGCAGGAAAAACGCATGCGTTTTTCTTGCGTTTTAGCCGCGTTTTTACCGCGTTTTACATGCTTTTTCAGTGCATAAAATGTGATGCGTTTTCAATACAAAGACACTTCTAAATAAAGTTTGACCATTCAAACCGTAGGAAAAAAAAACATACTATAAATCATACACAAAAATGTTAATTTTAATAAAAAGATTATTGACATTTCATATTTAATAATAAAATAAAATAATTGTATTGTTTGACTCTTTTTTTAAAGTCGGGCTGGATGTGAGGGCAAAAGGAAACATCATGACCTCACTATCATGCCAAAAACGCATGCTTTGATTTTGACAAAAAAACAAGTGTTTTCCATCAAAAAAGCATGTAAAACTCTAGGAATTTGATTTAAGATGAGTTTTGATCATTCTCATTGACTTCAATGTTAGCAAAACGCAGCCAAAATGGCAAAAACAATTGACATGTTGCTTCTTCAAATGCAAAGATTGACAAATTTTTGTCACTAAAAACGCAGTGTTTTTAAAAGCATCGTGCACACAAAATATGCCTATTTCCCATAGACTTTGACTGGAAATCAAAACGCATGCAATTTTGCATGAAAACGTTGCAGCTCAAAACGCTGCAGTTGTAAAAAAATATCTTATTGGCCCATTATTCTGGGATTTAACAGACCCCAAGAGAATGGATAACAAAGCAACCTGGGGAGAATTGACCACTATTGATGAACAGAGAAAATAGAGTCCCAAAATGGCTTTAAACTGCTACAATTCAACCATATATGTAACATGATACTTCTCATTGCCACAACGCCAACACCGATCAGAAACAGAGGGAAAAATGTCATGTAAAGTTGCTGGGCAATGATACCAAGTAAGTATCTTGTAATTAATATTTTTTTTTTTTGCGCTGCACAAGCTATAGAAAATTTGTGCGAGAATAAGAATTCCTTCCTCTAGTCAACCTCCAAAACGTACACACCCAATTCCTCAAACCATTTCTCTGTGTATTTTGGTTTATCAGTTTTACTACTTTGACTCAAGAAAGCATACATAGGGAAAACAATGTGTACAGGCGGCTAATCCAACAGAACTTTTATTTTATTTTTTCAAATTGAGAGGGGGTAGACCAGAGGTCTCAAACACGCGGCCCGCGGGCCGCATGCGGCCCCCAAGACTGCTTCGTACAGCCCCCAGGCCCGTGCCCCTGTTCACTATCGCGGCAAGTGCAGGGTCCGCAGCCACTGTCTGCACTTTGTCAGATGAATGTGTTGCCGGCACTGCGCTCTCGCGCCGGCAATACAATCATCTCACATAAATCACTGACAGTGACACTGCAGCTTCCGCGATAGTGACCAGGGGCACGGGCCTGGGGGCCGCACGAAGCAGAGATGAAGCAGCGGAGGGAGCGCGGGACAGGTGAGAAGAATGGTTTGTTTGTGTGTGTGTGTTGGACGTTAACCCCTTAGCGACCTATGACATACTGGGTTCGTTATAGCTCCCTGGTACTTAAGGACCCATGACGTACCCAGTACGTCATGGCAAAATCGCAGCCCCAGAGGCTGCGATCGCTGCAAATACCTTAGATTCGGGGAGGAGGGGACCTCAGGAGGAGTGGTGTCTGCTCCCCGGACCTATGGAGGCTGTGATTGGCTGAGCGGCGTTCGTCAGCCAATCACAGCCACTAATGTTTCAGCCATTGAAAATCGCTGAAACGTTGAAATCCAGCCAAGATCAGGGCAGCTGTAGCCCTGATCATTGGCTGGAGCTGGGTGACCTGTGTTTCACCCGCCCCCAGCTCTGATTGGAGAGACCGGCCTTGTGACCGATCTCTCCAATCATTGTGGATCTGGGGTCGCAGACCACTCCCCTCAGCTTCACTCCGGCGTCTGTTGAAGGTGAGGGGAGCAGCTGACCCATTACTACAGGATGGGGACAAAGTGCGCACATTACTATGGATTGGGATATTACAAGGATGGGCACAATACTATTGGATGGGGACATTATTACTATAGTATGGGCACATTACTATAGGATGGGGACAAGGTGGGCACAGTACTGTAGGATAGGGACATTACTACAAGGGGACAAGGATGGGAAACATTACTATAGAATAGGGATAATGCTGGGGACATTACTATAGGGTGGGTACTAGGTTGGCATATTACTAAAGGATGGGCACATTACTATAGAATAGGGACAGTATTATAGGATGGGGACATTGCTACAAGGGGACAAGGATGGGGAACATTACTGTAAGATGGGGGGAAAGGATGGACACATTACCATAGATTGGGGACATTACTATAGGATGGGGACAAGGATGAACACATTACTAGAAAATGTGGACAAGGATGGGGAACATTACTTTAGGATGGGGACAAGGATGAGCACATTACTGTGGGATGGGGCACAATACTACAAGGGGACAAGGATGGGCACGTTACAACAATATGGCAAACATTACTAAAAGATGTTGGTCAAAATTTCTATATAGTGCTAATTGTAAGACTATTAGTTACACGAAAGGAATAAAATGTAAAAAAAAAAGTGTTTATATTTAAACAAAGATCGTGCATGTTTGCTATAATGAACAAGTGAAAATGTTCAAAATCAGTGATCCCAAGGTGTGTAAAAAAAATAAAATATATATATTATATATGGTACCAATAAAAATGTCACTTTGTCCTGCAAAGAATGCGGCCCCCCAAATTATTTTTTTTCCTCTGTGCGGCCCATACACCCAGCCGAGTTTGAGACCCTTGGGGTAGACAAAGTATTTTCTGTAAGAACAAGGAGAACAAAACAGAGTGTATTGCAAAATTAACAATTTATTGAAACAGGACTGGCACAGGAGAGGATAAGCGGCAACATCAAAGGCATGCGTGTGACAAAAATGTATGAATGATGTTACAACATACGATGTAGTATCAATGGGCCACCATAGGATAGTGAATATTAAACAGACATGAGTAACTGTTGAAATGGCAACATAAATTATATATATGTGACAAATACACACATACAGTTACAGCCAGATGCAATAAAAAACGGAGGAAAAAAAAAAGGGTGTCATAAACACAGGTTACGTGCCCCCCATTTAATCATGCATCGGAAAAAGCCAAGGCCATTAACATAATACCCATGATGAGTTACCATATAGCATTTGCGGAGGATGAAACACATGTGCTCATGGAAAAATCATGAATCAGTGATGTAATAGTACAATAGCGTATAAGTAAGGCCAAAGTCATAGGTTATAAATGCAATAAAACAACACAGAGTCAGCATCATATATATTCCATGATAGCACAGGCGAAATGCTATTATAGGCATGAAAATTACATTTGCATAGCAAAAACAGGTGGCAGTCACATTGAGCCTAAATCAGGCATATAATGAAAAAACAATGGGCGCAAACCCAGAATGGAAGCATACCCATAAGGCACACGCAGCCAGTGAGTGGCAGCAGAGAGGTCCCCCTGGAGACCCCGACGTATACGTTTCACGATCCTATGAGTGTGATCATTTCATCAGGGGGATGACCACGCTGTGAATGAAACATGCTTATAAGCATGGCGCCATACCTCCCTGGTCCCTCCCCCCACAGCGTCAGTGCAGACCGCATCATAGGAAGTCCCGGGCCCGGAGTCATCGCCAATCAACGCCCATCAAGGTGGTTTGCGCATGCGCGGAGATGAGGACGCGTCACTCATAACCAGCGCATGCGCAGAGGCGATTAAAGATGCCGAGGAGACCGGCTGTTACCCGGAAATGCGGCTGCCAGACGCGGAGGGGAGGGGCCAGGGAGGGGGCATGAAAAAAGGAGTAACATGGATCACATAGAAAGAGAATGCAATGTAAACGATCCAGTAGTCTTGAGTATAAGTCCAGATCCGTGATCCCAAATATAAAGAATATGAGAGAATGCCATGCAGAGGTATTCAGCGCTCCTAAGGAAGTGCCAGAAGAAATTTATAGCTAAAATAAAAACAAAAAAGTGAATAATTAAAAACGAGGCACATAAAACCAGGGAGACAGGAAGATAGAGACAATGCATTATCACAAAAATGGTGCAAAGCTAAGGTGTTCGTTTAACCCCCTAGGGGACATTGTTCCCAAGGTATAAATCCAGCGGGTTTCACGTTGTGCTAGAATTTTTCGTACATTCCCTCCACGTGCACCCCCATGAATAACATCTATACCCCTAACAAGCAGGGATTTAGGATCACAGGCATGGAAAGCATGAAAGTGACGTGGGAGGGTCTTGAGGCTGGAGGTATCAACCACCGTCCGGGCCGCAGCAATGTCCCTCACATGCTCCCTTACGCGTTTGCGCAACTCTCTGCTGGTGAGGCCAATATATACCATGCGGCACCCACAAGTGGCATAATAGACCACATTGCTGGTGCCGCATGATATATAGTGTCGAATATCATAGGTACGGACCCCATCAGCAGAGGTGAAGGATGAACTGCGAAGGACATTGTTGCAGGCCAGACAGTGGCCGCAGGGAAAACAGCCCTTAAGGGGGCTACCAAGGTCCAAGAAAGTACTGGGCTGGCGTGGGACGTAATGACTCCGGACTAAAATGTCACGGAGATTACGTGACCTGCGAGATGTCAAAAGTGGATAATCAGATAGTAAATTACGGAGGGTGGAGTCAGACTGGAGGACCCCCCAATGCCTGCTAAGGATGGTTCGTATACTATTCCATTCATGATTGAATGTAGAAATGAACCGAATCGGACCGGGATTAGAGGAGATGTCAGACTTAGCCGCCCCACCATAGAGCAAAGTTGAACGAGGGGTATGTTTTGCCCGTAAATAAGCTCTTTTAATGCTCCTATTACTGTAACCCCGCTCTTGAAACCGAATAGTAAGATCCGCCGCTTGCTCCTCAAACTTGAGGTCAGAGGAGCAAATGCGCTTCATGCGCAGAAATTTGCCCGTCGGAATGGCTCGAATAGTAGACCGATCATGGGACGACGAGGCATGAAGCAAGGAGTTAACCGAAGTTGTTTTACGGAAAACATCTGTCTGGATAACCTGATTACCGTCAATCTCAATGTTAATATCAAGGAAATCCAGACGTCTTGCATTACTCCTATGGGTTAGTTTGATGTTACAGGAGTTCATGCCCAGTCGGCCCATGAATTCGTCAAGTTGCTCCGCCTTGCCCGCCCACAAAATAAACAAATCATCAATATATCGCAACCAGCACTGCACATGGGCATCGGCCGGCCCGCCTCCGTCACAGAGCAAACCCCTCTCCCAGTGACCCAGGAAGAGGTTTGCGTACGAAGGCGCACAGGCCGCGCCCATGGCAGTGCCGCGCTGCTGCAAATAATAGTTGTCTTTAAATAAAAAGAAATTGTGGGTAAGGACAAAGCGGAGCAACTCAAGGATTAAGTCACACATCGAGCCATCCCGACCAGAGGCCAACAAAAAATACTTAGTAGCCTCCAGTCCATCCTCATGGCAGATGCAGGTGTAGAGGGACTCAACATCTGCAGTAACAAGCAGTGTCCCTTCATCCACAGAGATGCCGTCTATCCTCCTGAGAACGTCCGTGGTGTCACGGACATATGAGGGGAGTGTCTCGACCAAGGGTTTTAAGTAATAGTCGATAAATCGACATGTTGGCTCACACAGCCCCTCAATGCCGGACACAATGGGACGGCCAGGAGGACAGAGGGCATCTTTGTGGATTTTGGGCAGTAGATAGAAAGTTGATGTTTTAGGAAAACGTACTGTGAGTCCCTCTACAACCTGCTTACTAATGATGCCATCATCACATGCTTTGCCAAGGATGGACTGGAGTTGGGCGGAGAAGGTTAGAGCGGGGTTATAGTGGAGACGATGGTAAGTGGCTTTATCACGTAGCTGGCGGAATGCCTCCCTCTCGTACATGATAGTGGGCCAGATCACAATGTTTCCCCCCTTGTCCGCAGGTTTAATAACAACATCATCCATCCTGTCCAGGGATTCAATCGCCAATCTATCTCGGTGTGTAAGATTATCATGGCGACGTCTCCTGGACAGTTGTTCAAAATCTTTAATTACAAGTTTAGTAAATATTTCCACAGCGGGACAAACGGACAAGAGGGGAAACCTGATTGATCTGGGCAAAACACTAGGTGGAAAATTATCATGCATGGTGGGCACAGCCTCGTCCAGCAGCTCCTCAAGATTCCGTATAGCCTGCTGTTCGCGAGGGTCCAATGGTTCACCAGACTGATTACGTTTATTATGAAGTTTGCTTAGAACAACCTTCCGAGCGAAAAGGTATAAGTCCTTCACTGCTGTGAAGCAGTGAAAGGAATTGGTAGGTGAGAAGGATAATCCTTTAGACAGAACATTAATCTGAGAGATGGAGAGGGTATGGTTAGACAGATTGATTACCTGTAAGGCTTTGCGCTTGCTTGTATTAGGTTGTTGCTGTTTAGACTTAAGCCTTGTCAAGATGCCACTGGGTTGACCAATCTCGATATCTGATTCATCCGTGTCACTGGGAACCATATTAAGACGTCCAGCTGAACCAGCGCCCCGTATCCTGGAGAGTGAACGCGATCTAGATCGCCGTCCAACAGCATTGGATCGCCACCTATAAACGCGATCTTGATGGGAATCGTTTTGATCCCGTTGGAATTTTTTAATTTTCACTGTTGTAAGACTATTAGTTACACGAAAGGAATAAAATGTAAAAAAAAAAGTGTTTATATTTAAACAAAGATCGTGCATGTTTGCTATAATGAACAAGTGAAAATGTTCAAAATCAGTGATCCCAAGGTGTGTAAAAAAAATAAAATATATATATTATATATGGTACCAATAAAAATGTCACTTTGTCCTGCAAAGAATGCGGCCCCCCAAATTATTTTTTTTCCTCTGTGCGGCCCATACACCCAGCCGAGTTTGAGACCCTTGGGGTAGACAAAGTATTTTCTGTGTTCGGGAAACATAGGAAGGATTTTGATAGGTAGCGTTCCTTCCACAAGGTAGGACCACTAACATTCATAAAAGAAGTAAAAGAGAGTAATGTCTCACCTTCTTTAAGAACATGCTAGAAACCAGGATCATCAGTTTCCTTCCAGCAAAGAAAATGTTTTGCAACCAAACCCAGAGGGAATTCTGGATTGGGAAAGAGATGCCTGAGTGGTCTTCTACCAAGAGAGAGAGTGTCTCTGTTAGTCACTAGATCCCAGGACTTTATTACGGTTTTTAAAAAGTCAGCTTCCATGTTACTTTGACCTCTATTCTTTGGACTAATCCATGGGAGTTATCTCCACGGGAGATAGCTCAAGTACACCATGAAGTAGTGTACTTGAGCTATCTTGTTTGATGTTCACCCATTGTTTAGAGGAACTATGGTACTGCCAATCAAACAACCATGTTAAAAGAACTTCTCAGTGGTACAATTTAAAGTTAGGGAGACCCGCCCATCTTGAATTTTTGGATCTATGCAAAATGTTAAGGCCCAACCCAGGTCTACAGCACCACATACATTTCCAGAATAGCCGATTGGCGATTGGAGTCTAGAAAACGAAGAAATCTTGTATTTGATTTCACAAAATTCACCATTTGCACACAATAGTCTTTGCCCAGATTAAAACATACTTAAGCCTAGGTCACACTTAGCGACGCAGCAGCGATCACGACGATGATCTGACCTTATCAGGATCGCTGCTGCGTCGTTACATGGTCGCTGTTGAGCTGTCAAACAGGCAGATCTCACCAGTGACCAGCCCCCAGCCAGCAGCGACGCACGAAAGTGATGCTGTGCTTGGTAACTAAGGTAAATATCGGGTAACCAAGCAAAGTGGTTACCAGCGCACACCGCTTAGCGCTGGCTCCCTGCACTCATAGCCAGAGTACACATCGGGTTAATAAGCAAACCGCTTTGCTTATAGTTACCCGATGTGTACCTTGGCTACATGTGCAGGGAGCAGGCAGCCGGCTTCAAGAAGCTGCGGACGCTGGTAACCAAGGTAAATATCGGGTAACCAAGCCTTTGCTTGGTTACCCGATATTTACCTTGGTTACCAGCGTCCGCAGAAGCCGGCTCCCTGCACATTCAGTTTGTTGGTCTCTCGCTATCACACACAGCGATGTGTGCTTCACAGCGGGAGAGCAACGACCAAAAAATGGTCCAGGACATTCAGCAACAACCGGCGACCTCACAGCAGGGGCCAGGTCGTTGCTGAATGTCACACACAGCGACATCGCTAGCAAGGTCGCTGCTACGTCACAGAAAATGGTGACTTAGCAGCGACGTCGTCGTCGCTGTCGTTGTGTGTGACATGACCATTAGAAAGCACTCCTTAGAAGTCAGTGAGTCAGAGAGAGTCTGTTTCTTCGTACATACAAATGGCTGTTGAATAGTGATCTGTACATAACAGGAAATATGAGTTTAATATTAGACTTAAGGGGCATTTACACTGCAATATAATTGTGAATAAGTGTTATTAAAAACACTCGTTTTACAATTATCTTGCAGAGTAAACAGGCTACCGATCACAACAAAAAGGCTCATTTATCTGGTGAAATTATCGTTTTCCAACATGAAAGATGATTGTTCTCGGCAGTCTACCATCTTGTGTAAACAGGACTACTCGCACTGCCGAGAACTATTGCAACCTATGTGAACTGAACGATCTAGAGTAGATCACTCAGTGCACATTGTTTACTTTGTGTAAACAGGAATTTAAACCACTCCAATTGGTATAAGTTTACCAATTGGCGGTCATGTTGTGCCGTGCCGCCAGTTCATCCATGTAAACGGACCCGATGTGAATAATGCAAAACTTTTAATGTCAAACTAAAAAAAAAAAAAATTAAAAAGATAATACATTGAATATAAAAACCTACATGTTGAGTATTTTCTTTCACCTCAGTATTTGTAATCCAAAATGAAGAGTAGATTAATCAGAGGAAAAGTATAATAGAAACACGAGCACCACTTCTTATTACCCACTCCTAGTTTTGGCTTACAAATACTGCAGGGAAAAGCTCAAATATTCGTGTGAACATGGCCTTAAACAATAGGTCATATTCTGAGGACATATTCCCTTTGAAAATGCAAAATAATGAATGAAAGGTTAGATTACATAAAGAGTAGATGGCAGGGATAGCCATCATTCTTGTCTGAGTGAGAGAAAACTGGGAAAACAAGCAACTTAAGATATCTGCTGCAGTGTATTTGCATCTTCAGGTGACATTCATAAGAACCATACTATTTATCAGAGTGCGTCAAATCTAAATCCCTTCTGTACAGATAAATGACATGGTCTCTTCTTTTTGCCAGTGCCGTCAGTTAAATAACCTCCACATTTCCATCTCTTCAGATCACAATCACTCAGTTGTGCAGCGACACAATTCAGTCTCCATGCATTTTTCATGTTTAGAACTTGCGCTTATGTCACATCAGTCAAAGAAGAGACGATTGATTAAAGGAGTAGTTTGACGACGTGGCTGATTACCAGAGATCAGAATACAGAAGTATGGCTGTAAAGAAATCTACTGCTGTACAGAGTTTTACCAGCTCTTCAAGGAACAAACCAATAAGAAATTCGCCACAAAAACAGGCATAGCATTCTTATTATCGCGAAGAAGACATTTCATACAGAAAAGTCTGCTCATAATTAACATTTTAAAATATACCTACCTCTGTATGAGAGCACTAAAAAGATAACGAAGGGCACATATATGAATAATGTCATTTTTGTAGCGAAATTCACCCATGAAAATGGCACCATTTGCTTAGATTGGGCACTAAATTAATGAATATGTCAGTTATATTTTTGTGAATTTGGCACCTTAGTAAATTCCAAACAATGATGCTATATAGATACAACGTGTGCCAATCTTTTCTCCAAAACAATGGACTTTTTATATATATATATATATATATATATATATATATATATATATATATATATATAATTTATATATGTATATATACACACATATATATATATATATATATATATATACTATGTATATGTGTATATATATATATATATATATACACATGCGCAACTAGTGTTATACCTTTTTTTTAAATAATTTTCAGACTCAAAACTTTTATCCCATATTTTATATTTTTGTAACCATTTTAGCTAAGTCACAGGGTTTCTTAGATTCTTTTGTCACATCACAAGTGTACAAAGCTCAGAACACACTGATCTACTCTAATAACTGTATATTTCAGTTTTTTTGTCCTCCGGAAGATTTTCAATTATCTGTTCAGTGTGCAAAAAAACCAAAGGCTTATCCAGAGAGCAGAGCTCATTCAGCCTGCTAGTACTGTCATTAATCAGATTCATGTTTCTGTTCTCTTTGCCATCTGTTTGATGACTCCTTCTCAGGTTTGTGCAGAGTGTTATTAGTAATTTTTACAAGTAAATGTCTGAATTATTACATGTCATTTCCTTTTGACAGCGGGTATGAACAGGACAAAAGTGTGTTGCGTAGAAAAGAATGGGAAAGACGAAGTCAAGATGTACAGCCAAGTGAGAATATCATTCTTGCCAATTATCCCCTTTTCAACGAACCATACAAGGTAACATGTACTCATATTAGTTCTCATAAAATAGAAAAAATACGCTTTGACCACCTATAGACCAATGTTAAAACTAGTTAATTATTTTTGACACATACGTATCAGTATCCGGGTAGGTTAGTGACAGTACAATGGCATTACTGGGAAAGAAACCACAGAAGTGGAAAAATCAACAGTTGCACCATAAATATGTTTGCATCAGAACAATGGCAAACTGAAAACTATGGTCTCCCATATTTAAGTTCAGGAACAATAAGTAGAGTAATAATTTATGTCACAGATAAATGGTTGTACTTAGTAACACCTGAGAACAAAGTCTAGGCCAAATAGGATTGTTACTAGCAGTTCTCCACTCTCCATGTTATGTATGATACCAGGGATTGGTGTTTTGGTGTTCTTCCCTACATACAGCTATAAAGTGGTATGGTAAAATCAGAATGGACCGCAACTGCCCTAGGGGAAGTATATTGCCCACCAGGTCCCCACTGTATATGAATAAAAGGTAGGCAATTGCATTCTGCAGTGTTAAGATATGTGGAACAATGAATATGGGAATATACACATGCATTACTGCAATGAAAAACATATGAGATACTTAGCACACACAAATGGCCAATTTTATGTGAGCACAGTAGCCAATGGCAAGCTGACCTCTTTTTGTTAGGTTCCTATCAAACTAATGCCTCTCTTTTAATTAACCAAACCCAAATTGTAGGCTTTTTAACCCAAAGAGATAGGACCCAACAAAACGCGGTCTCCTTGCCGTTGGCTGTTGAGCTCACATAATATTAGCCATTCTTCATAGTAGTAATGCATGTCTATATTGACATATTCATTGTTACACATATCTTAGCACTACAGAATGCAACTGTCTCCTTTTTGTTACTATGTTTCATGTTCAGTTTGCACCTGTTCACACTAGGATGTGCCATCAGTCTTTTTCTTAGATACCACTGTATATGAAGTAACTGAAAAAAATTTATGTCACTGGGTGATATCAAGAATAGGAACAGTAACTGTCTCTTGTAAGAACTGAAATAGATTTTATTGTTAATGTTCATGCTCTCTGTACTTTTTTTTGTCAGGAGGCTGCAATACTGTATATGTCACTGTATACAGTCATACAGTCACATGAGTTGCCCAAAGGACAGCATGGCAAAAAAAAAATATATACAGTGGCACACATTTTTACCATATGTCTCTATATAGGAAAATGCCATAGTAGACTACACTTTCCTATACAGTGAAAAAATAATTAGTCTTCATAAAGGCCATGAAAATTAGTACTTAATAAAAAGGCCCATATCTCTGGAACAGAATGGTGGCTTTAAAAATAGCAAAACCGAATATTTGGGAGAGCAGTGGGAATAAAATAAGAGCAAAATCTGGCCACTTTAAGGTCCTTTTTAGGTATGACATCAAGGGTAGAGTTGAGCAAGTACCTAACAATTCGCACTCGCTATACTCATAATGAGTAAAGTCTAATACTCGCGTATTCATTCCGAATCGTGTGTGCAATGCAAGTCAATAGGGAGAAACTCGCAAGGTAATGAGTAACCTGAATGCCGCACTATTTGCTACTCGCACGAATAGTACGGCATTTTGGTTACTCATTACTTTGTGAGTTTTTCCCCATTGACTTGCATTGCGCACAGTATTCGGAATGAATACACGAGTATTATGCGGGCGTCACACGGTACGATCTATCGTGCGATTGCACGAGCGATAGTAACCACCCCTGTCGGTTGTGCATCACGTGGCGCACAAAGTGGTTAAACCGCCATCACACGTACTTACCTGCTGAGCGATGTTGATGTGGGTGGCGAACATCCACTTCCTGGAGGGGGAGGGATGTTCAGCATCACAGCGACGTCACACAGCGGCCGGCCAATAGAAGCGGAGGGGCGGAGATGAGCGGGATGTAAACATCCCGCCCACCTCCTTCCTTTCGCATAGCCGGTGGGAGCCGCGGGACGCAGGTAAGCTGTGTTCATCATTCCTGGGGTATCACACGGAGCAATGTGTGCTGCCCCGGGTACGATGAACAACCGGCGCAAAGAAAAATAAACGACTTTTTAAAAATGAGCGACGTGTCAACGATACATGATTTGCGAACGTTCTCCGTCGCTCGTAGGTGTTACACGGGGCGACGTCGTAAACGATGCCAGATGTGTGTCACGAAAACCATGACCCCAACGACATATCACACGATAGATCATCTCGTGTGACGCCCGCATTAGACAGTACTCGTTATGAGTATAGCGAGTACAAATAGTTAGGTACTCGCTCAACTCTAGTAAACGGTTTTGATTTTTTTTTAGCATTCTTTACCGTTACAAAAATTAAAGCTTGTCTGCATTGAGATTCTAGATATCACATTAGGTAATGATTTTGTTCCTAAATTAGTCACTTAGGCTCTGTGCCCACAATGATCTCTAAGTGAGTTGTTGAGGTTGCATATTTTTCTGCATAAAAATGCAGTGTCTTAGGCCTCTTTCACATGTTCGTGAAAAACCACGCACGTTTTTCACGGACGTGTCAGAGGTGCATTTTGCCCTCCGTGAGCCGTGTTTATGTCCTATGTGTGTTCTCCATGTGTTATCCGTGATAACACACGGAGTTTGGGAACTTTCTGCTCACCTGTCCCTGGCGTCGCTGTCTGTGGTGCTTATCTTCGGTCTCCGGTCCTGCCGACTCCCCGCTGCTGCAGCTTCCGGCCGCAGTGAAGTGAATATTCAATGAACATAATGAGCGGCGGTCGGAAGCAAGTGACAGCAGCGGCAGAGACAGCAGTGCTGGAGAAGGTGAGTAAAGTTTTTTTTTTTTCTCAAACACGTGTGTTTTCTCCGGCGCGTGTCACACGGAACACCTCCGTATGGTCCGTTTGCGTTCCGTGTGACACCTGTGATGCCGGAGAAAAACGAACATGTTGACGTGTGGAGCACACGGACACACATATGCTCCACCCACACGTACACACGGTCCATGGCAGAACACGCACGTGAGCGCAGACCCATTGATTTTAATAGGTCTACGTGTGCCCGTGTCTCCGGTACGTGAGGAAACGAACCAAACACGTACCGGAGACATGAACGTGTGAAAGATGTCTTAGACCTGCAACACACATCCGTTTTTTTTGTACTTGTGCGGTACGTATTTGCACGTACCGGAGACACGTACACACGGAGACCCATCTTATTCAATGGTAGATGTCACACGCACGTAAAATCACACAGAACGTGTGTCCGTGTCGTAAGTACGTGTGTGCGCTTTTCTACACGGAAGACATGTCCGTTTTTTGCCGGCAACACGCAGGCACAGACCCGCTTTAGTCTATGGGTCCGTGCCTGCACGGACCGCACACGGAGTATGTCCGTGTTCAGCACGTATCGTCCGTGTCCGTTTTTCATCACAAAATCTGAAACACTTGTTACCAATCTATCAGGTCAATTGAAAGCAAACAACAACACCAGGATCTCATGATGAATGATTAAAATCGTTAATTGGGTAAGAATACGGATCTTAAAAAACGGACGGCACACGGACTGCACGCGTACGTATTTTATGTCAAAACGGACATTCCACACGCACACACGGCTCGCATACGCCATCATACGGATGCCATACGTACCGGAGAAACGCCCCAAAAATACGGAACACGGACCCGAAAAACGGACCATGTCATATGGACGGTTTTTTTTTTGCGGAAGTGTGTTTTAGGCCTTAGGCTGTGTGCACACAGTCCATTTTTGATGCAGATTTGGTGTAGATTGTGGCCCAAATCTGCATGTCAATCTTCAAGCCAGCAAAGTCAATGAGAATTTGGAAGTGCTGTACACACATTGCATATTTTTTCTTTGTAGATTTTAGTGCAGAAAATAATCTGCAGCATGTTAGTTTTTTTCCTGCATTTTTAAGCCCTTCCACCCATTGAAAAAATGGCACAAAAATGCATCAAAAACACATGTTTTTTGGTGCATTTGTTCTGTTAGAAGGTGCAGATTTGATGCAGAAACTTTCTGCACCAAATCTGCAATGTGTGCACATAGCCAAACAGTATCAGCAAAGTGTATGGGATCTATAGCAATCTCATGCCCACTGGGCTTCTTTTTTATGCTCTGTAAACTGAGCTGCGGTGTGTGTTTCAAATCCATAGAATGTCAGTTTCTCTTTTGGGTAATCTGTATTTTAACTGTAGATTGTTCCTGTAAACGTGCAGTAGATGCAGAATATCCACAGCTAAAAAAAGCACATTACTTTTTAGTGTGGAAATGCATCACAAACACGTAATCTGCACATGACTGTGTTAGTAAAGTTTTGTTAGGCTGGACTCAGATAAGCCGATGGCATCCGATGCGACAGCTGTGAAGCTGAGGATGGGCGGTGCGGAGGAGAGGGATGGGTTAATCCCCCCATCTCCTCCATTGTCAGCCTGTGCGTATATCGCACTGCACTGGGATAACATCCGAGTGCAGTCCGATGTATCTCTCGCACCCATTCATTTGAATGAATGTGAGGGATACGGCTCTAGCAGAAAATCGCAGCGTGCTGTCGCTTTTCTTGCATCCAGAATCTGGATGCGAGAAAAGCTGACTAACTGCTCTCACTCATTGACTAACATAGGTCCGAGTGCAATGCGAGATTTTCTCGCATTGCACTCGTCCGATTTTCACGCTCGTGTGAGCGTACCCTTAACGCCAAAAACCAGGAAGTATCAAAAACAAACCAGCTTTGTTTAAAACATGACATCCCAACATGAGGCAAAAAAACACAGCATCAAAAACAGGATAAAAACACAAGTTAAAAACCACAGGGAACCTAATTTACATAATAATAGGAGCAGATAAGGTGCAAAAACGCTTCTGCATCAAAAGTTCATTGTGGGAACAATGCCCTATACTCCTAATTTTCTCTTCTTGTAGTTGAGTTTTAGAAATAGTTAACATCAGCTGATTATTCACACTATAAGGCTATGTGCGCACACTGCGGATTTGTTTCTCCAGTGAAAAACGCACCTTCTGGCAGAAAAACGCACCTACCTGCGGAAAACTACACCAAAATCGCATGCGTTTTTACTGTGGCTTGGTGCGGATTTATCGCGTTTTTGCCTGCGGTTTTGTCTCTGCAGTCTTTTAACATTGAACACAGGGAAAAATACAGAAAAACGCAGAAAATAAGTGACATGCTGCTTCTTTTTGCTGCAGAAATTCTGCAGCAAAACCTGTAATGAAAAAAAACGCAGTGTGCGCACACAGCATTTTGGATTTCTCATAGACTTTAATGGGGAAGGACTGCATTAAGTGTATGAACAAAAACTGTACCAAATTTGGATAAAAAATTGCGGCTAATCCGTGGCAAAAAACGCAGTGTGCGCACAGGGCCTAACTTGGTTTCCTCCACCTTTTCTCGTGAACTTTCATTTGTTAGGTTTTTAGTGAATCCAGTGTAGTGTCTGATATTTTTTTAATCTTTAATTTTTCAGGTGTAGTGTCTGATATATTTTTTTTAATTCTCTTGTTTTATTTTTAGGTGGTGTCTGATTTTTTTTCTTATTTCTTTAGTCATATTTACAGGTGTACTGTCTGATATTTGACAGCCTGATTCAGGCTAAACATTTGTGATTTTATTTTAACGCACTAAATGAAATTTTATAGTAATTATAGATCTGCTGTAGCAGCTTTCTCACCTTAGGGCTCGTGCGCACGTTGTGTACTGACATGCATTTACGCTGTATATTGCACTGCAGAGTAAATGCATGCATTCTGCATCCCCTGCACAATCTATGTAGATTGTGCATGACACGTGTGCACATTGCTTTTTTGAACGCAGCGATTTGGGTGCTAAAATTTTGACCCAAATCCGTGCGTTCATAAAAGCAGCATGTCAATTATTTCTGCGTCCTGGATGCGGCTCCCACGGTATCTATGGTGGGGGCAGCATTCAGAGCGCATGAAATCGGCTTTTGTTAACAAAAATACTGCATCCATTATGCAGTGTTTCTGCAGCGATTTGAAGCGTACATGTGCTGTCAAATCGCTGCAGAATGTTCAGCAGTTACGTGTGCTTGAGCCCTTAAGTTGGCTTTGAAGTGACAGGTCTAGAAATACACTTTAGCCAATCCATTTGCAAGAATGCTTACAGGTACCTATATAAGGCTTTTGAAAATCCACATCAAAAAAAGAAATCCAATTACTGGGAAAAAGCTGTATGCGCACGGTGAGGTTTTTTATTTTGCAGATTTGGTACACCTTAGGCCAGCAAAGTCAATGAGAATACTGAAGTGTTTGTTGTGCGCACGTTGCTTCTTTTGACCTTGTAGTTTTGGGTGCAGAAAAATCTGCTGCATGTCAATTGTTGGTGTATTTTTTTCCTGTGTGTTTTTTAGTCATCCCAGGCAAAGATTTAACAAAAAAATTAATGGCAAAAAAGCACCAAACATGCATGGGTTTTTTTATACGTTTTTCTGCCACAAAGTGCGTTTTTTGGTGCAGAAAAATATTTTTTTTTCTGTGATACTTGCCGTTTTTTTTTACTACCATACATTTCCGTTCTAATCTCCCCATGCATAATCTCCACTCTTAACCTGACCTAATTCTGTCCAAGATTTTAATCATGCATTACCCATATTCTCAAACTCTCTGACCTAACACACCAGCTTCTCTCCATCATCCAAGGCTTTTGAAAGCATCCTAAAAACAAACCTATTTTAAAAGATTAACAAGTTTACAACCTGCAATAACCCTATAAATGACCATGTTAAGATCACTTTAAGGCTATGTGCGCACGTGGCGTAGTGTCCATACTGAAAAATCTGCAGCGATTTGGCAGTGCATGTGCCCTTCAAATCGCTGCAGAAACACTGCATAATGGATGCAGTGTGTCTGCGGAATGGATGCCGATTTCATGCGCTCGGGATGCTGCCTCTCCCATAGACAGAGTGGGAGCAGCATCCAAAGCGCATGGAAAAAGTGACATGTTGCTTTTTTGAGGGCAGCGATTTTGGATTAAAATTTCAGCATGCAAATCGCTGCACTCTTAAACGCAACGTGCGGATGGATTATGCACAATCTTCATAGATTGTGCTGGGGACGCAGGACGCTTGCGTTTACGTTGCAGTGCAATATGCAGTCTAAATGCATGAAATTACGTAACGTGCGCACATAACCTAAAGGCCCCGTCACACACAGAGATAAATCTTTGGCAGATCTGTGGTTGCCGTGAAATCATGGACATATTGTTCCATTTGTACACAGCCACAAACCTGGCGCTGACCACAATTTCACTGCAACCACAGATCTGCCACAGATCTGCCACAGATCTGCCACAGATCTGCCACAGATCTGCCACAGATCTGCCACAGATTTATCTCTGTGTGTGACATGGCCTTAACAGTTTCTGACCTTCGCCTACTGTTTCCCCTGTCCTTTTGTAATTGTAAGGCCTGATAATCCTACCCCTCTGTACTTTTATATGTACACCACTCTAGAGTTATGGTGGTGTTGTGTTTTGATTATACCGCCACTTCATAGATCAAGAATATCGATATCTAAACAATCATTCTCTTATTTTATATTGACAATTCAGGAAACAAAGCACTGATGGGGTTGATTTTTTGGAAAAAAAAAAAAAAAGAAAAACAAAACATATTAATCTTTCCTTAACAATAGAAGATTATTTACTTTTTCCATTTGACTGGCACTTAAGAAGACCAATTAATGGCCACAAAAAGGTGCTTTACACGCTGCGATATCGGTAACGATATATAGTCAGGGTCACGTCGGTGACGCACATCCGGCACCGTTACCAGCATGTAACACAAATGAGCGACGATCAACGAGCACAAAAACGTGAAAATTAGTTGCTCGTTGACACGTCGCTCATTTCCTTAATATCGCTGCAGCGACAGGTACGTTGTTGTTTGTCGTTCCTGCAGCATCACACATCGCTGTGTGTGATGCCGCTGGAACGACAAACATCTCCTTATCTGCCTCCACCGGAAAAGGAGGAAGAAAGGAGGTGGGCGGTATGTTCCGGCCGCTCATCTCCTCCCCTCCTTTTCTATTGGGCGGCGGTTCAGTAACGCTGCTGTGACGTCGCTGTGCCGCTGAACGAACCGCCCCCTTAGAAAGGAGGCGGTTCGCCGGTCACAGCGACGTCGCAGAGCAGGTATGTGCATGTGATGCTGCCGTAGCGATAATGTTCGCTACGGAAGCGATCACCACATATCTGCCGTACGATGGGGGCGGGTGCTATCGCGCTCGGCATCGCTAGCATCGGATGTCGCAGCGTGTAAAGTACCCCATACTCCTTTTAACAATATTTATTGTTTTAAGGCCACGTTCACACATTCAGTATATGTAAGCCAAATCCAGGAGTGAGTGATAATTGTAGAAGTGGTGCCGTGTTTCTTTGATACTTTTCCTCTGATTGTTCCACTCCTTATTTTGGCTTACAAATACTGATGTAAAATACTGACCAAATACTGAACTTGTGAACATAGCCTAATGGTGTACAATTAGTATTAAAATAACTAAAATAGCAGATGAATTCTGATTTATTTCCACTGAGATACTTTATAAAATAACATCTGTAGTAATGCCGCTGATAATCTCATCTTACTGCTTTCTATGACATGACTTTAAATTGCAATTTGCATAATTAAAGCCCACACAGAACAGAAATGCGCTCCGCAGTGAAGGTCGTGTTGACCTAATTTAAAGCATTTTCAATCTGTTAGAAGTACAGTAGCTCAGATTACACTCGAAGCATTTGAGAATTCAGGTGTCTGTTGCCAGGTCTGATAAGAAATGACTAAAACTACATTTTCTTATCCTGTGAGCAGATGGTACAAAATGCAGAGACTTGTGGATTGCACTTCCTTTGTCCTTTTAAAATATTATGAATGTAAAGGTGCTATTTGTATTTTTAAATAAATCTGATGATTAAAGCTGTGTGCACACATTGTGTTTTTAATCACGTTTTTTATGTGTGTTTGAGTGCAGATTTGTTACAAAACCTGAAGGGAATCCTGATGCCAGCAGAGTCCATGAGAATCCTGAAGTGTCATCCACACATTGCTTTGGCGGCTTTCACACTACGTTTTTTTAACATGCGTCATGAACGTTTTTTTGCTGTAAAAGCGGATCCTGCTTTTACAGCAAAAAAATGCATGCAAACGCATGTGTTATTTTGCAGGATCCTGTCACTTTAAGTTTATGGGCGGGCATTGGAGTCATGTGATCGGGAGTCAGTGGAACTGAACGTGATAGACTGGGAGCCGGCTTCTGACAGCTGCAGAGGCTCGTAACCAAGGTAAACATCGGGTAACTTGCTTGGATACCCGATATTTACGTTGGTTACGAGCATCCGCAGGTGCTAGGAGCCGGGCTCCCTGCTCCCTGCACACGTAACCAACGTAAACATCGGGTAACTAAGAGAAGCGCTTTGCTTGGTTACCCGATATTTATCTTGGTTACGAGTGTCCGCAGCTCTCAGGCGGGGGAGAGGGAGAGGGTGAGAGAGGCAGAGAGGGAGGGGGAGAGAGACAGAGAGGGAGGGGGCGAGAGGGAAGCGGCGAGAGGGAGGCGGAGAGAGACAGAGAGGGAGGGGGCGAGAGGGAAGGGGCGAGAGGGAGGCGGAGAGAGACAGAGAGGGAGGGGGAGAGAGGGACTGATCACCCGAGGCTGGTTTCTGGGCATGCTCAGTAGAGCAAGCAGGATCCTGTCTATCAGCATGTCAGCGTTCACATGCGTTTGCATGCAGTATAGTCAGGATCCAGCAATTTGCAGTATTTGGACGCAGCTCAAAAACGCTACAAGTAGCGTTTTTGAAAAATGTTAAAAAACTGCAAGTCGCTGGATCCTTACTATAACGCACGCAAACGCAGGTGAACACATGTTGACGCGAGTCCATTGCAAATGCATTGAAATGAAAACGCATTTGCACTGGATCCATTTTTGCGTTAAAAAAACGTTCATGACGGATGTTAAAAAAACCTAGTGTGAAAGCAGCCTTATTTGTGACTTGCAGATTTGGTGCAGAAAATTAATCTGCAGCATGTCAATTCTTTCTGCATTTTTGCAGCGTTTTTTCACTCATTGACTTCAATGAAGTCAGTCCAAAACACTAAAAAAGACAGATATAACAATTATTACGGATTTGCAGCGTTTTTGTATGCATTTTTAATCAGTGAATCCTATAGAAATAGATAAAAAAAAAAATGTAATCAGTGTAAGGCCCTGTGCGCATGCTGTGGTTTTTGCCGCGGATTTGACGCTGTTTTGCTGCATAAATTGCTGCAGAAAATGTTCATAACCTTCCTGCAGTCATTCCACAGCAAAACCTGTGGTAAAAAAAAATGGTGTGCGCACACTGTATTTTTTTTCCCTACAGGCTTTGCTGCAGAATTTCTGCAGCAAAAAGAATGAGCATGTCACTTCTTTTCTGCAGGTACCTGCGGTTGTTGCCATAGATAATGGTAAAAAACTGCAGGGACCAACTCGCGGAAATACCGCAACAAAACCGCGGCAAAAAACGCAGGTGAGGTTTTTTCCAGGGGTGCAGTATTCTGCCAGAGGGTGCGGATTTTTCTTAAGAAAAGTCCATTTTCTAGTGCGCACATAGCCTAATGCGGGCTTTACACGAGACGACTGATCGTGCGATGCATCGTCGGGGTCACGGTTTTCGTGACGCACATCCGCCATCGTACACGATGTCGTCTCGTGTAACACCTCCTAGCGCTGCAGTATCGCTCACAAATCGTGAGTCGTGTACTCGTCGCTAGGCTTCATAAAATTGTTTGATTAAAATGGCGGCGGTTGTTCATCGTTTCCGTGGCATCACATGTTGCTCCGTGTGACACCATGGGAGCGATGAACAGCAGCTTACCTGCCTCCCGCAGCACCCACCGGCTATGTGGAAGGAAAGAGGTGGGCGGGATGTTTACATCCCGCTCATCTCCGCCCCTCCGCTTGTATTGGCCGGCTGCCGTGTGACGTCGCTGTGACGCTGAACATCCCTTTCACTCCAGGAAGTAGACGTTCGTCGCCCACAGCGAGGTCATCCGGAAGGTAAGTACATGTGATGGGGGTTAAACGAGTTTGTGCGCCACTGGCAGCGATTTGCCCGTGACGCAAAAACGACGGGGGCGGGTACGATCGATCGTGCTATCGCACAATCGGTTGTCTTGTGTAAAGCAGGCTTAAGGCCTCTTTCACATGTCAGTCAAAAACACACGTTTTTCACTGATGTGTTAAAATGCATTTGACCCTCTGTGTGCTGTGATTTTGGCACACGTGTTCTCCATGTGCTATCATGGATAGCACACGGAAATCAGGCACTCCTATACTCACCTGTCCCCGGTGCTACTCTCCGTGGTGCTGATGTCTCCGAATCTGCTGTCTTCAGCCGCCACTGTCTCCCATCTGCTGTTACTTCTGAATTTTTTCTACTGGCTTAGTTCCCCCTTTGTGAGACTCCCCCAGCTGTCTGCTTTATCTGCACTGGTTATCAAAAATATGGGGAACCCTATGTCATTTTTTACAGCCATCTTCCTCATGCCGAAAAGTTTGTTGCTGTCAAAATAAAGTAGACATATGGAAAAATACATTTAATCACAAATAGTGTTTAACATATATGAAACATATTAAATTTGAAATATTAAAAAAAATCTATATTTTTCTACTTTTATTAAAAAATACAGATCATAGTGGTCTACTATTGTCACATAAGTATAGAACAATAGCTTACAAAAGAACGATGTCATAATTCCTTGCATATATAAAAGATTTACAGAGTTATTATTATATATAGTCACTAGATTTTAAAAATGACAGCTTCCATCTAGCAGTTTGCAGCCGTCTTAGTTTGAGCTGCATGAAGAGCGAGACACGTACAATGTGCACTACACCAATACTCTCAGGCTGACTGAGATGGATGGATGTTCATTCTCACTCAGCTAAAGAAAGGTGTTTATCTTCTCCTTTAGTCCTCTCCGCTCAGTGTCCCTTTTAGGTTGAGTGAGTTCCTGATGCTTGACAGGACACTGTTGTGACCTAACATATGTATTAAGCAGAGCAGATGTTCTTAATGCAGTCCATCCTACAGTGTGCCTTCTGAAAGCTAAGACAGGTGCACACTGATTTATGGTAGTTGCCATCTTAAAAATCCTGACACAGTGATGAAGCATAAGTTTTTTGGTAAATAAAAATAATATTTAAGAATGCAATATGTATTCTATAATAATACTAAGAGAACCCCTTCAAGTGACAAATAGGCACTGTTCTTAAGGGGTTAACATGAAAAATGTGTTTTTGGTTTTTATTAAATGCTTGTGTAGAGAAATCTCTGTTAACCCTATGGTTTCTTTCTTTTTTTTAGACCAATAAGGGAGATGAGCTTTCCACCCGTATACAGTGTACACTCGGAAACTATGATGAAATGAAAAACTTATTAACTGAAAGATCCAACCAAAGTCATCTAGTGGGCATTCCAAAAATCGAAGCATTTGGCATTCTTGAAGAGAAAAGCGAGGAACGCCACCAACAGAACATAGCAGAAAGCCAATATTCAATTTGTCATACCGTACAGATTGGCGTCACACCTGAAACTTTACCCATAAAAGGAAATAACAGAGCCACCATGGACTGGCAAAAAGCTGGAAATTCCTCTGAGGGACAAAAAGCATTAGGCAAAGTTAATCAAAGAACAATTGGCTCTCCTAATAATGATTTTAAATATGGACAGCAGAAACATAAAATGGAAAATAATAAAAGCTGCATACTAAGCCCATCATCATCTGGAAATTCTATTGACCTTAATGTGAGCATTGCAGCTTGTACATTGGAGAAGCCTCTCAATAGACAGATACTAAATTCACAAGTGATTTGCAATCTAGAAGTGGACCTCTCCAATGAAAATAAGACTAGAGACGCAACTCGAATTAGCTCACATTGCCTGCAGAACTTTCCCACTTCCATTGTCTCTAAACTAAATCCAACCCAGCAAAAGCCAACG
Source organism: Anomaloglossus baeobatrachus (assembly GCF_048569485.1). Lineage (NCBI taxonomy): Eukaryota > Metazoa > Chordata > Amphibia > Anura > Aromobatidae > Anomaloglossus > Anomaloglossus baeobatrachus. The sequence goes on along the minus strand of NC_134354.1, from coordinate 479,855,989 downwards.
GCATATGTTCGGCCAATGGATGGTCAAGATCAAACACCCAATGAGTCACCAAAACTAAAATTATCAAGTGAATTTAATGTGCTTTTTCCATTATGCAGAGGACTTTCTAACAAAACTGACTCCAACAAGGTTCCAAATAATAAAACAGAAACATTTCCAGGACTTGAAGAAGGAGAGGTAGGTGTTCTCACAATGTCCTTGTTTTATTTATGCACTTAATAAGCAAACTATTAATGGTTAATGCCGGTGTTAAAGCTTACAGGGGTTGTCCAGGTGTGGGGTGCAAGTCTGCAGTCACTCTGTGCATGGGCTGAATCCTTATATTGACCAGTATGGGCCCTGTAGGGAAGCTTCAGTGCAGAGAGCAGCGGGCGCATGACTGCAAGTATGTGATTTGCATGCCTGCAGTCATCTGTCAACTAGGTGTGCTCAGCCTTGCTCAATACAAGTGAATTGAGCAATGTTTGATACATCTAGTCAGAATGCGGCCAGAATTATGCAAATTGCATACTTAGTCACACGTCTGGCCACTCCTGACACCGGAAAATCCTGACAAGATTTACAAGTCTGCAGTCACGAAAAGTGACTGTAGACTTGCACCCCAGGCATGGACAGATCACTTTTAGGAAGCCTATACGCATGCAGCATTTTTGCTTGTGTGGTGGGGGTTTTTACTTACTGTTTTTGTTTGGAATTTCCTATAGGAAAAGAGCATGTTAAAGATGTGTATAGAAATGCATGGAATACATGGTATATTTTATAAACTGAAAAAAGTCTACCAAAAAACCTCTGTAAGGCCTCATTCAAGTGTCTATTTTTCATGTATGTGTTGTATTCAATTTTTTTACGCTTAGAACACATATACATTATAATCTATCGAGTGATTCATATGTCCATGTTTTTTTGTAGACAGTGTGTCTGCAAAAAGTCATAGTGACATGTTGATTTTTGATCCAAGTCAAAGATTAAAATTACCCATATAAATTATGGGTCTGTGAAAAATCACTGACAGGACACAATGACATTACCATCCCAAGAAACTTTGCAGTTTTTCTTTTTGTCATATGAAAAAATTTCTGATGGTAAAAACTAACCAAACACTGATGAAAATTAGTCCATGTTTTTAATTCAGAGAAAAATCAGTTACATGTGAATCAGGCCTAAGGGCTCGTGCGCACGTTGCGTAATTGCATGCATTTACGCTGCGTATTGCACTGCAGCGTAAATGCATGCGTCCTGCGTCCCCTGCACAATTTATGAAGATTGTGAATGAGACATGCGCATGTTGCTTTTTAGAACGCAGCGATTTGGGTGCTAAAATTTTGACCCAAATCCGTGCGTTCTAAAAAGCAGCATGTCAATTATTCCCTGCGCTATGGATGCAGCTCCCACTGTATCTATGGTGGGGGCAGCATCCCGAGCTCATGAAATCGGGATTTATTCTGCTGAAACACTGCATCCATTATGCAGTGTTTCTGCAGCGATTTGAAGTGCACATGTGCTGTCAAATCGCTGCAGAATAATCAGCAGTTACGTGCGCATGAGCCCTAAAGTAGGTTCAAGACTGAAATCACAGTTGTTTATGAAAGTACCAGTTATAGGGTACATGTCCATGATGAATTTTACGTACTTTTTGAAGCTGCATATTCTCACTGTCAAAAATGCAGCGTTTAATAGTACAAGCAAAGTGGATGGGATTAATAAAAATCTCATGTCCACTGTGATTCTTTTTTACTCTGTGTATACTAACCTGTAGGGCATTTTTCCAATCTGCAGCATGTCAATTTCCCTTGTAGGTACGCTGAGTTTTCTGTTAGGAATTTCCATATACCCTTGCATTAGATGTGGGAAAAGCCTCAAGTAAAATTCGCACATGTGCTTTTAGTGCATGCATACATACATACATACAGTATAGTAGGAATGACCAATGTATTTAATTAAATTTGGTGGTTTCCCATTAATGGCATCCTGAATGTCTAATAGGTTTAGGTCTCTGGGATACATATAAACCTCCAGAATGGGGTCCTGTGATCTTATTTTTCAACTAGTGCCCTGGACACAGTGACAGATGAGAGATGGGGCTATCTTTATTAATAGCCATAGAAGGGCAGAATAAAGCCAAGCCTACTTTCTCCATACAAAGTCTGCGCAACTGGTCATATTTCCACAAGTTCAGTTTGCTGCTCTAACCTTTTGTCTAAATACCCTAGTCAAGGCTTATCAAAGCCCTTCTTGGGACTCAACACTCAGGACATCTTCCACAGTGCCCATCACATCTACAGGCGCTCTTTGTCACAACAAGTGGCTTGTTCTAGTAGTTGGTGATGGCCCCAGCGAAGAGGCTTCCAGTGATCAGACATTTATTACTTATCTTTTGATTAGGTGACACCCTTAAAAAACTTTGGGATGGTGAACATAACATTAGTTAAAGGGAACCAATCAGCAGGATTTTCGAATATAAACTAAAGCCATTGCTATAGTGAAACTATCAGGCAGATTATTTACATACCTGGAGTAGTCAGCTCGGATGTTTAGATTTTCAAATCCATGAAAGTAAAGTTTATAAAATTAGCTGCTTGTTGAGTGACCGCAGCAAAGGAGCAGATAATATCTGGGGGGAATTCATAGTTATCCGCTCCCCCTGTTAGAATTAGCATAAGTATTCTACAAACGATTCACTTTGTCTCTTGCAGGACCTGTGTGAGGTCATACCCATGTGACCTGGTATCCAGCTTTGTTGACTGAGGCCACACCCCTTCTGATCACATGGGTATGACCTCACACAGGTCCTGCAAGAGACAAAGTGAATCGTTTGTATAATACTCACCTAAACCGGTTGCTGCAGTGGATGTGGCTCAGATGGGCATCTTCGTCCTCCGGTGCCGGTGCCGCCTCTTTTGGCCATCTTTGTCACAGCCTCTGTTGTCTTTCTGAAGCCGCGGTGCATGACGCGTCCAACGTCATACACACTCGCCGACATTCAGGTCCTGAGCAGGAGTACTTTGATCTGCTCCTGAGTAGGGCAGAACAAAGTATTGTAGTGCGCATGCGCGGGACCGGCGAGTGTGTATGACCTAGGCGCGTCAGGCACACAGGCTTCAGAAAGAGGACGAAGATGGCTGAAAGAGGCGGCGACGGCACCGGAGGACGAAGATGCCCATCTGAGCCACATCCACCACAGCGACCAGTTTAGGTTAGTATTATAAAGTGTTTTTTATGTTCTACACAGCGGCCTCGGTTCTATATACAGAATGTTAGAATGCTGTATATAGAGCCCACTGTTGGGTCGAAAAAACGGTGACAGGTTCCCTTTAAACATGTTGCTTCATGATGGCATGATAGCATCATACATTTGCTGCAGGGTTACTGTATATTCATGCTTCAAATATCCCACCACAAGCCAAAGGTGGTCTGATGTTTATTACTTCAAAGTTCAGTGATAGTGTAGGCAAGTGAGGACACAGTCCTTATTGGAGTGATGTGGGCTGTTGGCATGTTATCACTCCGGTACATTATCCTGATGGTATATGAATTGGCAGGAGGGAAAACTGATTTCACATACAGTACAGACCAAAAGTTTGGACACACCTTCTTATCTCTAGAACAACTGTTAAGAGGAGACTTTGTGCAGCAGGCCTTCATGGTAAAATAGCTGCTAGGAAACCACTGCTAAGGACAGGCAACAAGCAGAAGAGACTTGTTTGGGCTAAAGAACACAAGGAATGGACATTAGACCAGTGGAAATCTGTGCTTTGGTCTGATGAGCCCAAATTTGAGATCTTTGGATCCAACCACCGTGTCTTTGTAGAAAAGTTGAACAGATGGACTGTACATGGCTGGTTCCCACCCTGAAGCATGGAGGAGGAGGTGTGATGGTGTGGGGGTGCCTTGCTGGTGACACTATTGTGGATTTATTCAAAATTGAAGGCATACAGAACCAGTATGCCTACCACAGCATGTTGCAGCGGCATGCTATTCCATCCGGTTTGCGTTTAGTTGGACCATCATTTATTTTTCAACAGGACAATGACCCCAAACACACCTCCAGGCTGTGTAAGAGCTATTTGACTAAGAAGGAGAGTGATGGGGTGCAACGCCAGATGACCTGGTCTCCACAGTCACCAGACCTGAACCCAATCGAGATGGTTTGGGGTGAGTTGGACCGCAGAGTGAAGGCAAAAGGGCCAACAATGCTAAGCATCTCTGGGAACTCCTTCAAGACTGTTGGAAAACCATTTCTGGTGACTACCTCTTGAAGCTCATCAAGAGAATACCAAGAGTGTACAAAGTAGTAATGAAAGCAAAAGGTGGCTACTTTGAAGAACCTAGAATATTTGATATATTTTCAGTTGTTTCACACTTTTTTAAGTATTCCACATGTTCCACATGTTTTAATTCATAGTTTTAATGCCTTCAATGTGAATCTACAATTTTCAGAGTCCTGAAAATAAAGAAAGCTCTTTGAATGAGAAAGTGTGTCCAAACTTATGGTCTGTACTGTAGATGTCCTGAATTCTGGCCCTACTATCAGTTGTGTGCAGCAAAAAGTCTGACTTGTCAGACCAGGCAAAATATTTCCCATGTTTGTCTGTCCAGTTTCCTCTCTCAGTTTGACAAGAATGGAAATAATTGTGTCTTTCTCCTATTATAGCTGCATGTTCATTTCATAATGCTATTGTTATGCTCCATGATTCTTTGATTTACTTCATTCTTCTTATGGAGTGCCATATGTATGACAGAGCATGCAACAATTTTACATTTTTCTCCATATAAAATCTGGGACAACTTAGGATACAACAAAGGCCTGGTAAAGCGATTGAGTGAAATTATGTCTTTGTGCATATGCTTTGTTACTGCCATGTAATCATGCATGTGTACATGTATGCCTTTTAATTTGACAAGCAAAATTATGTTTATTTTACAAAATATTTAATTCAGTAGGACTCATTTTTGCTCTTACCTTTTAGCTTCTTTTTATTTATACCATCCAGTCTACAACCTGTGACTTAAAGGGGTATTCTTAAAGTCTTAAATCATGAATATAAGCAAGTTTGCTATTGACTTGCTTTCTCTATCTGCTGTCATTTTTCCTGCATTGACAACTTTTATCTTATATAGTGTTCAGCTTGTTTCCATAAAGCTTGGCCCCCAGATCCTGGCCAAGAGTGTAAAGTAGTTAACTCATTGGAGACGGTAACGGTGGGGGGAGGGGATGGTAGGCGGCCCGTACTCACACATCCCGGCGGTTGACAGGTGTAAAGTGGAGCAAACAGCATAGCTGTGAGCTCTACAATGATGGCGCCAATCTCCTCCCTCTGCTGTGATCTGGACAGCCCAGGGGGCGCGGCCAGGTCACAGCAGACGCCTACTGTAACGTTACTAAATGGGGTCGAATCCTGACCACTGTTCTCTATGCTCAGGGGCTGCCATAAAGGAGTGAGTAACTGTCGTTACGAACACAGCAAATCCAGCATGGCAGCCCCCAGTGCCACCAGTAAAATTAGAATTAAATAAAAACTAAATAAGAAGTGATTTTAATTTTGTATTAAAAATACTTGATTTCATAATCACTATTTTTAATACAAAAATAAAAAACCGCGACACCTTCCCTTTAACATCTAAGTCAGCTTTCTCCAGCCCATTGATATTTATATAGCAATTAGCTACTCATCTCCCCCCCCTCATGTTCTGAAGAGATGCAGTTATAAATCTCCAGCCCACACCTTTGACAGCAGGTCTGTTAGGGTGCTGTCACACTTTAGCGATGCTCCAGCGATCCCACCAGTGATCTGACCTGGTCAGGATCGCTGGTGCGTCACTACATGGTCGCTGGTGAGCTGTCAATCAGGCAGATCTCACCAGTGACCAGCCCCCAGTGACACGTGGAAGCGATGCTGCGCTTGGTAACTAAGGCAAATATCGGGTAACCAAGCGCTTGGTTACCCAATATTTACCTTGTTACCACCGCACACCATTTAGCGCTGGCTCCCTGCACTCGTAGTCAGAGTACACATCGGTTAATAAGCAAACCTTTGCACTGTGTACTCCGGCTACGTGTGCAGGGTGCTGCCACTGGCAGCGTGAGAGCAGCGGACGCTAGTAACCAAGGTAAATATCGGGTAACCAAGCAAAGCACTTCGCTTGGTTACCCGATATTTACCTTGATTACAGCTTACCGCGGGCTGCCAGAAGCCGGCTCCCTGCTCCCTGCACATTCATATCGTTGCTCTCTCGCTGTGAAACACAGCGATGTGTGCTTCACAGCGGGAGAGCAACGTCCAAAAAATTAACCAGAGCAGTGTGTAACGAGCAGCGATTTCACAGCAGGGGCCACATCGCTGCTCAGTGTCACACACAGCGAGATCGCTAATGAGGTCACTGGTGCGTCACAAAAACCGTGACTCAGCAGTGATCTCGCTATGTGTGAAGTACCCCTTACACTAGAATTTGTGCTTAGCTATATAGTTCTACTAAGAGCGCAGTCAGACACCTGTATAACTTGGAAGACACTCACATCATAATGCTGAGACTGGCTGGCAGCTCTCCTGACCCGAGCGTGATAGCTGCATAAACATATATGTTGTCACTCTTAGATCAAGAGAGCTGCCAGCCAGTCCGAGCATTACGATGCGATCATTGTCTGAGTTATATGCCATCTGACTGCACCCTAATACTATAGCTCTCCTGCCCACGAGTACTGCCACTCAAGGGGAAGTACCTGCCCTGAGAGAAACCAGGAAGTAAGGAGACTGCAAAATTCTGAGATGCTCAAGGGACAACTTGAAAATATCCCTTTAAGGCACTGCTGCCTAATGTACTGTGCATTAACAAAGCCACCTATTAATTACATGTGTAATTAACACAAATTAAGCAAAATCATGGCGGCACTTTTACTTCTAAATAGCAATTTATTTAGTTGCTTAATAAGACACACTCATAACTTACTGGAGACATTGGAAGTTTGTGTGTGTAGATCCAATTTATCTACAAGGATGAAAAACGTCTGAGATTTGATTCTCCGTCACTCTTGGTTACCTTACTATGAAAACGGATAACTTTCAAATTAAAGCCGGCACCAGCCAGTCTGAAGGAAATATAACCATCTTGTCCTTTTTATAATGCATTACATTTTCATGTGACTTAATGCTTTAAATTAAATTAGAGATGGACCATTTTTTTCATTTAGTCTACCATGGCAAGTATTTTAATTACTTCATCAATTAGCATGAGTCAAATTCTAAACTAAGGATAAAGAACTGATTCATCTGTAGCCACATGCACCAATACTGCCGCAGTGTTTCACAGTGACATGTACATGGATGCAATGACGGACTCAGGTTCATGTTACCCAGGTTTTGGGCAGCATGACTTAGCTGAACAATTCCCTTTAACATGATTGCTAATAAATTATAAATGTTTTTATTTTCTGAATATTTATCATTTTTATGCATTTTATCCTTTTCATTAGTATTGATGAAATTTAATGGATTTTTCAGTACCTTGATACTGATCAGCTGTCCTTCGATTAGGCCTTAAATATCAAATTTAGGCCGCTCTCACACATCCGGCTTTTCGCCGGTTTGCCGGATACGGCGCACGCCAGTACAGTGTATACAGTACAATGGCAGTGCGACAAGTGCTGGTCACATGCTGTCATGTGACCAGAGCATGTGACCCGGAAGTTTGCGGCACTGACATTGTACTGTATACACTGTACTGGCGTGCGCCATATCCGGCAAACCGGCGAAAAGCCGGATGTGTGAGAGCGGCCTTAAGGAGGTCCAACTACCAAAAAGGGGGTTTAGCATTATAGCAAGCACCACATCCCCACAGAGTTCTGTTTGATTTGGAGTGGCAATACAAGGTATTGCAAGTACTAAGTCCTATTCGAGGAAATGTGCCTGAGCAGCAATATTAGGCCCCTTTCACACATCCATATAAAAATATGTACCATACGTCAATATTCTGCACATACATAGGAAAGAAATTATGCTTTTCCCTGGAAATTAAAATCTCTTTGCCACTCAAGACAACCTATGCTGCTATCCCATATCCCTATTTCATTGTTTAGAGATATAATAGCATGAAGGATAGTCAGGAAAAAATATAAACTCTCATATAGAATCTCCAAATGCTTTTACCACTTTGGAACAGTCCATAGTTTTTAGAGGGAGTAGAAAATAAATACTTTGAGGAATAAAAGTAGAAACTCATACAAAATGCTTCTCATTTACTTCATCCCTCAGAACCTAGATGGATAAAAAGAGAAAATCTAATTAGCAAATTCCATTTAAAGGGGTATTCCCATCTCCAAGATCCAATCCAATATGTAGCAGGCGTAATAATATTAGCAAATACCTCCAATTAGAAATGTAATAAAGTTCTCCTAATACAGATGTACCGCCCCGCGCTTGGCTGCAGCCGAGCCACTCGGTCCGGACTCGTTTGGTGGGTGGCTCGAGCGCCTCCGGACCCGGGGGTCACGTCGCTCTACAAGGGGTTCCTGACGATCTCGATGGGGATGATTAGGTAGGTGTATGGCCGGAGATGTGTTTTAAGTTCGTGACGCCACCCACGGGACGTGGTGAAGGTGTGTAGACACCACCGCTGCAGTTACGGGGTTACCCGGGGGACATGGTCATGCAGCAAGATGTTAACCCCTCCGTGGGCAGGGATGGTGGCCCCGGGACCCGTTTGGGGATAGTGGTAGTTGGGCGCTGCAGGGCGGTGCGCGGCCGGATGGCACTGTTCTACTCACGATTATAGACACACGCAAGTCTCTGTAAACAAAGTTGATGGTGGTCGGTGCCCGCAGCCAGCTGCGTCTTGTCCCCCACCTGGGTTGGTGGTCTTGGCCTTTCTCCTGCACCTTTTTATGTTCGTGTTGACTGCCTATGCCTCATCAACGGGAGTCCACTCCCCGGCTGTATATGTGTCGGTGGAATCCGTTTTAGACGCTGGCCCGTGGGATCTCTCTGCCTGTTTGGTGGCTTTCTATCCCCCTCGGTGGGCTGTTGCCTTCTTTCGGGACTTGGGATGGGAATAGACCCAAAGTCCAGACCTCAATCAGTAAATTCAACGTGGTCCAGTGGCTTCTGGGCCTCATTCTGGGTCTGAGTACCCCCCTGGTGCTCCGGTTTCCAGTCGGTTCCCCGGTTCGGTACCGGCGGGCCACTACCCTGTCCCGGTCCCTTATGGTTCCACCTGGCCGTCTTCCCGGCTCCTGCAGGCCAGGCCACCGCCTGCCTCCTAGCCAAGGTACCAGGGCTACGACCCTGGCACCTGTCAGTTTCCGCTGCAGACCTGGGCATAGGTCTGCCGCACTCTCCTCCTGTCACTACTGACTCAACTTGAACTTGAACTGAACTCAACTGACTGTTTCTCCTGCCTCAGGCCCTCTGGACTCCTCGGTGGGTGTGGCCAACCGCCTGGCTCCGCCCCCTGGTGTGACCATAAAGCTCTGAGGGAGGTGACTAGGTTTTAAAAGGTTGGCTGCTGTTACCTTTTTAGGGGGATGGGTGTTTGTGCAAGGGCCTGTCCAGGGCATCACACAGACATGTCTCTTACATCATGTGCAGGGCATTGCAGCTTAGGTATCCATGGTTACATCCACTCAGATATTGACAAATAATTGTTAAAAAATGTCTGCGTAAGTATTGGTCTGTCCCAACATTACAGAAACTCATAGACCAAAAAAAAAAGGGACCGGATAAGCAAATATTTTTAAAAATGGTAATCATTTATTGTAGAATATTGCAATACAGAGGAGATATCTCAGGTAGTTTCTCCTTTTCTATACCCACATGGTATCAGATGGAGAAGTTAAGAAGCACATTAGACAGATTACTGGTTGATATTAAGGGATCCTAACTCAATGGTGATGTTACCTAGGTTCCTTTCTTAGCCTCGGCATGAATATTTGAGAAAAAATGAAAAGTTGAAAACTTTGTACCGTTTTAAAATATGCTCACAAACCTGCGTGTATATGCCAAAATGCTTTTCTTTATATTGGAGATTCCTGTCAATTATTGTTGTTTTTCGTAGTTGATTACATAATATATATATATATATATATATACATACATACACAGTGTGTGTGTATGTATGTATATGTATATATATATATATATATAAAATTAAATTAATAAGGACAAACCTGTTTTAAAAAAGAGAATATGTATGTGTGGCACTGTCCGTTTTGATCCTCCTCTGTTTATTTTTAATCAGTCAAGGGAGCCATGTGAGGGCTTGTTTTTTACGTGGTGACCTGATGTTTTTTATTGATAATATTTTTGAGTATATACGATCCTTTGATCTCCCCTTATTGCATTTCTTTTTTTGCAGAGTTGCGACATCTAAAAACCCACAATTCTGGCATTTAGATTTTCTTTTCTCATTACAGTTTTTATAGATAGGGGGTATTTAATTTTGCATCTGCTTTTTCTGATGCCAAATATGTGTTTTTGTTTTAACTGGGAAAATGGAATTTTTCTATCTTTTTTCACATTTTTAAAACCTTTTTTTCTTTACTGTTTACATTCTTTGTTCGTTCCCTTAGTAGACTTGAACCTTCGATCGTCTGATCGCTTCTACTAAATACAGCATTACCCCAGTATTGTGGTATTTAGAAAAAATCAGAGTCTTCTATAATGCCCAGTCACAGTCTGGACGTCATGGAGGAGATCACATGACCGGAATTGGGTGTTCAACCGACTCCCAGCTGTCAACCCATCAGCTCCCTGTGATTGCATCATAATCAAGCCATTGTCCGGGCCAGATTCCAATTCTTAAATGCCACTGCTGGCAATTTACAGTGGGATTAAAGAGGGTATCAGCAGTGATTGACAAGCATGCCAATTGCTGCTATTAAAGGCAGCTACATATTATAGCCAGCATCTCTCCTATGTGGAGCTGGCTCTGTTTCTAAGCCCACTACAAAAGTCCTTGATACACTCATGACTATCCATCATGGAGCATTAAAGGGTTAATCATCTGATTGGTAGAAATCAGTAGTCTGAGCACCACCAATCTAAGGCCCCCTTCACACGTCAGTGAAAAACACTGACGTTCTTCAGTGACGTGTAAAACACGCACATGTCCCTCCATGTTCCGTGATTCACGGCACACGTGGGTTGTCCATGTGCAATCCGTGATCCATGATCCGTGATTGCAAATGGACATTACTCACCTGCCTTCGCTCCTGCTGTCGATGGTGCTGAACTCCTCGGCTCTGCAGTATCCGCCCACCGCTCTCTGCATCTACTTCCGGGTCAGCTGTTCCTGCTTTAATGAATATTCATTAGCCGGGCAGGAGCTGCAGAGAGCGGAGGCTGCACAGCGAATCGCTACAAAGGTTAGTTGAAAATGTTTATTATTTTATATGTCAGTGTTTTTCTGGTACGTGTTTCACGGATCACACACGGATCACACCATAGTGTAATCCGCGGGTCATCAGTAATGCCAGAAAAAAACGGACTTGTCTCCGTGCAGAATCACGGACACGCGTGTACGCTGCACGGAGACACGTTCAGTGAAAAATCACTGATGTGTGAGCAGACCCATTGATTATAATGTGTCTGCATATGTCAGTGATTCTGGTACGTATAAAAAAAAACACAAAAATTTATATTGTAGTGAAATGACATTTAAGTAGCTATTATAGTGGTACTTATAACTCTCTGCTTGGTCTAAAGCAGCATAATGTGTTCTTAAAGAGTGTGCTTCATGAATTTATTCTAGAAAGCTCTACAAGCCATGCTTTGTCTCTGTTCATATGTTGCATTTTAAAACATTTTTTTTTATCACAGTTAGTTGTACTGAACCTAAAAAAAAATCTCCATATGCCATAATATCAAAGACATATGGATGCACCGTAGACCAGAAAGCTTATGTACCTCTATAGCAACCATATTGCAATTCTGTATAAAAAAAAAGTGCAAAGCAGGATAGCAAAGCTTCACCCATTCCAATTTAAGGGTCCGTATCTATTATCATCAGTAAAAAAGTATATTCTCAATATATCAAAAGCTTTTTGTTTGCATGGAATGAAGCACAATCGAGAACAGAGCTGAGACTGACTAAGACCGTGTAATACGGTCGAAACGCGTCGCTAGTCATTTTTCCCCTGCTCAGGGGCTGTCTGTACCTACCTTCATATACATGTGCACATGGAATAAACCATATGGAAATTTATATTGAAGAGTGCCTTCTTTCCTGCGCTGGATTTCATCTCACATGCTTGCAGCTGCCCGGCCGATTGTCCGTGCTGCAGAGAGAGGGCCTGGAGACTTGGAGTGGGTGAGCTGCAATCCTTTGTCATTCATTAAAATTAGCATACTAGAAAAACTAAGCATTTTTTTGCTGGTGGGGGACAGGTACAGATTGGAAAATACCCCCCCCCCCCCCTCCAGCTTCTACCACCTTCTAAAATTGATATAGCAGCCTAAAAATATAAAGGAAATCTGTTAGGTTCAGCAAGCCTCTCAAACCCCAGTACCAATTCAATATTGAGTCCTGTATCCCAAAACTTCCCATGTAATACTGGACAATAGTTATTGTCATAACTTATAATGCTGTCCTCGGTATATGCAAAATACTAGTCTGAGGTGGCGTTTCTTCACCAAGAGTAGTTATGCACTGTACACTTTACCCGGGCCTCCTTGACTACCCACCATCCACTCCACCCTCAAGTGTAATTCATCTTCTTTTACCATTCCACAGTTTTGTGCCGGCTTCAGACACAGTATTTGTTCTGTTTGGAAGTCACAGCACCGCTGCAGCCAATTACTGGTTGCAGCGGTGCTGTGAATTCGAAATGGAGCAGATACCGCTTCCAGAGCCGGCACAGACCTACGAAGCAACTTGTACTGGATCTGTGAAGGCTCCTGAAATTGAGAAAGCCTCCATTATTTATTTTTAAACAATCCATGCATAAAAAGAAAATGTATTTTACTTTCGGACAATTCTTTTACTGGGATACAGATTTGAAAATCTATAGTAGATAGTACTAGAGGTTGTTTACGAGACTTAAAAGATTTCCTTTAAAGCATATCTGTTGTTTCATAACTGTCGTTTCAGGTGACTTTTTAGAATAAGTTGTGTGTGTAAATAAGAATTGGCACTGTTTTTGGTCATTATATGACCTACCGTATATATTTTCACCAGTTTTCCATTCATCATACTCCTCTAATTTTATGGTTTAGCTGAGGGGATTTGGCAGAAGATAGCTGTTATGATTGAAGGTTGTTGTTCAGAGATCGGAAGAGGGGAAATAGTAAAGTCATGCACTGTGCAAAGCCGGGAGAAGACCAGGTCCAGAGTATTCCTATCTTCTTGTGTAAGAGAGTTACTAAACTGTGAAAGGCCATAGGAGGAGATTAGAGAAAGGAGATGAGTGGCAGATGAAGAAAGCACTGGAGAATCCTGGCAGGATGCGCTATGTGTGATGTGAGGACTCACAAGTCTGCAGTCACATAGAGTGACTACAGACTTTCGTGCTAAACCTTGACAACCACTTTATGCATTCCTGGTGCTTTACTTTGGCCAGACACCTGATTACTCTCCTGTCTTATCCTTCAGATACCATTTTAGGTACTTGTACTTCCAAGTCCTTATTATGCTCCTTTCTTGTCCTTTAATTTACATATATAGAAATTTTAGTTCTACTTCTAATCCTGACAGCTGGCTGATTCTGACTACACTCATATATAGACTTTTCACTTAGTCATGCCATTCAAATGCTTCATGTACGTTTTGCCACCTATTGAGGACTGTTTTAGGGACTTCAACCTAGGCATTCCTCCAGGGGTTCTCATAGTCTCCTCACTAGAGATGGGCGAACCCACAGATGTTCAGGTTTGGCGGCTGTGGCCGGACTTTTAAAAAAAAAAAAAAAAAAGTCTGGTTAGGAACTGGACTTGACCCAAACCAGACCCCGAACCACATGTGTCTATGGGTCCTGAACTTTAGTGCTATATCATGACGTTAGTAAGGGCTAGGGGGCTGCAAAGCAGGACAATTATACTTACAAAGTTGTCACACTGCGTCCGGGTCAGCTCATTAAATCTTAAGAGTATTCACTGCTTCCCCTGCTCACCCTCTGTGATAACCTCTGTGATTGGTTGAAGTCAGACTGTGACCCCACTCTCTGTGCCGATGTCTGTGATTTCTTGCCGCCACATTAGCTGTCTGCGACCTTGAAATGAAGTGTAAAAATAAATAATTGGAAAAAATGGCATGTAGGGTTTCCTGTATTCTGATACCCAATGAAGATAGAACAGGCATCTGGAGGCTGCAGCTCCCAGCTGTGTACTTTATCTTGGCTTTGTATCAAAATTCAGGGGACCCTATATGTCTTTTTTTTTTAATTATTTAAATAAAAAAAAAGGTGGAGGGTACCCCTCAATTTTAATACCCAGCCAAGATAAAGCAGACAAATGGGGACTGGTATTCTTAGGCTGGGGGTCCCATAGTTATTGGGCTTTCCTAGTCTACAATTACCAGCCCACAGCTGCCCCAGATTTAGCACATCCAATAGATGCGGATTGGCGCTTACCCGGCTCATCCCAAGCTCAAGATGAAGCACACAGTTGGGGGTTGTAACCTCCGGGTGTCTACATTATCTGCCCTGAATATCAAAATACGGGGTACCCTATGCCATTTTTCTAATTATTTTTACACTCCACTTTGGGGACTCAGACAGCTAGTGTGAGGGCAACCAATCCCAGACACCAGCACAGAGGGTGGGGGTGCAGTCTAATTGCAATCAATCACAGATTTTGTCATAGAGGATGGACAGGGGAAGCAGAGAATATTCATGAGATTTAACGAGCGAACCTGGAAGCAATGTGACAGCCACGTGGAAACTCGGTATGTATTAATCCCCATTTTGCTTTCTTTTGCAGGCACCATAGCAGTTTATCTGGGTAGCTATACCCAGACCGTAACATAGACTTCCCTGAGAAGTCCATTTTCGGTGTCTGTGCACGGACACTAGCTGTCCGGTACGCATCCCAAACTTTAGTTCGCGTTCGCCCATTACTACTCATCCTAGTCTAGCCTATGCCAAATATTCATGAATGGGTAGCAGTAGTGCTAATGATGTAATAGAATAGATAGGAACGCAGCCAAGGGTCATCACCAATCCATCAGTAAATGGCAAGCCAGAGGACAAAGCATGTTGTCAGTTAGTACAGTCAGTAATGTAGCCAACTGGGAAAACCAGGAGGAGAACTACTGATATGAGGCAGACAGTAGAAAAAAAAAACAAATAAAAGCAATGCACAGGAACAAAAGCCAGGAGGAAATGTGTTAGGCAAAGTATGGCAGGTGTTTCCCCTTCGAAGTCAACTTTGGGGGAAGGTTACTTTGGAAACCCACAAATGCTGTACTGCCAGAGGAGAATTGGACTTGGTCTACAACAGAATATGGGAGCCAGAGCAGGAGAAGAAGCTTCCAGTAGCTTACAAACTGGAGATGGCCAGGACTCAGTGTCTTACATCCTGATATAAATTCGGATCACCGTGCCCTACCCATATTACTGAGGTTTGAACTCAACATAGTCCCCCACTTGTCTTATAATGTAGTGAGAATATATAAAACTATCTCATGATCCAAACAGTGAATAAGAGGCACTTTTGCTAATCATGTTAATTCTAAGCGCTTGTGACATTGAATGTACAAAGAGAAACTATTAACACATTAAAACAATTTGTATAGTACATTTTTCGGATCATCTGCACTTTTTTGTAAGCATTGTACTTCTTTCACCAATCAGTTCTAGGGCTCGGCTCCTATGGGAATTGCTTGGATGAAGATTAGAGATGGCAGTTCATGAAATTAATGAATGTATCTGTCTCTTTGTATGTCTCAGTTCTCTGATTATAAGCCTGATGTGCTCTCATATTAGCAAAGTGCCTCATTAATGCAGTTCTTCAAGGCCCTGGCAGAATCCACAGCAGGCGATTTCTCCTCCCTGCAGCACATCAGAACACTGGGTCTAAGTCGCATCCATTGAAATAGGAAATTAAGGTAAACTACCACATTACAATAATACCATCAGAAGCTAAATTATATATTCATAAAGCAGAAAATAAAAGACTAGTATAAATTACATTAAAAAAAGTGTTCAATTTCAAATCATTACCCAGTGTTATTATGCCATTAGCAAAGGTGCAATCCATTGTTCCTTGTTGATCTGTCTCCAGTGATGTCAAATAGTGACTTTCCTTTTCCAGCATTCTACTTTTGATCAGTTCATATTCAACAAAAATAAAGGAAGCTTTTGCTTACATAATCATTTATCCATTTATCCCACAATCTTCCAGATATTGTGCTATATGAAAATTCTAACTTGACTGCATTACTCTTGCAGTTTCCTTATATAATAGATCTTGCAGCTGTCCAGAGATGTTGCAGTATGGACCACCTGTTGTCTGTCATGTACATCAAGTTGTATATAATGTTCAGAAAATCAGAAAGAGCATGCTTTCGTTCTCTTGTATACACTAGCATTCATTATTAAAATCATGCTTTACAGCTCCTATTATAATGAATAAAGATGTGATACTAGAGTACCAGAATACAGGACACAGACTAGTGTCTTTCCATACCTCTAATCCTCTCATTTTGTCCTCATGTTTTCTTATAAATTCAGTAAACATAAATCACTTTTTTTTTATTTAAAATTATAATAAACAAATGTGCATTGTTGTTAATACTCCCTGCACCTTAGGTGACAAGTAAATGATAGATATCACCTTCTATTACCGGCCTAAAGCCCCCGTCACATTTAGCGACTTACCAGCGATCCCGAAAACGATGCGACCTGATAAAGATCGCTGGAAAGTCGCTGGGAGGTCGCTGGTGAGATGTCACACAGTCAGACCTTACCAACGACTCATTAACGATACAGGTCGCAGTAGCGACCTGTATAACAATCTCTGCTGTCATTGGGACCCTGTCACACAGTGTCAAACACAGCGATGTGTCCTGCCCGGCAGGACATTCATAGTATCATAGTTTTTAAGGTTGAAGGGAGACTCTAAGTCCATCTAGTTCAACCCGTAGCCTAACATGTTGATCCAGAGGAAGGCAAAAAAACCCCCAATGTGGCAAACAAGTTCCAATGGGGAAAAAATTTCCTTCCTGACTCCACATCCGGCAATGAGACTAGTTCCCTGGATCAATACCCTGTCATAAAATCTAATATACATAACTGGTAATATTAAATTTTTCAAGAAAGGCGTCCAGGCTCTGCTTAAATGTTAGTAGTGAATCACTCATTACAACATCATGCGGCAGAGAGTTCCATAGTCTCACTGCTCGTACAGTAAAGAATCCTCGTCTGTGATTATGATTAAACCTTCTTTCCTCAAGACGTAGCGGATGCCCCCATGTTCCAGTCGCAGGCCTAGGTGTAAAAAGATCTTTGGAAAGGTCTCTGTACTGTCCCCTCATATATTTATACATTGTGATTAGATCCCCCCTAAGCCTTCGTTTTCCAAACTAAATAACCCCAAGTTTAATAACCTGTCTTCGTATTGCAGCCCACCCATTCCTCTAATAATCTTGGTCGCTCTTCTCTGCACCCTCTCCAGTTCAGCTATGTCCTTCTTATAGATCGGTGACCAGAATTGTACACAGTATTCTAAGTGCGGTCGCACTAGTGAGGTAGAGGTAGAACTATATTTTTTTCATGAACACTTATACCTCTTTTAATACATCCCATTATTTTATTAGCCCTGGCAGCAGCTGCCTGACACTGTCCACTAAAGTGAAGTTTACCATCAACCCATACACCCAAGTCTTTTTCTGTGTCTGTTTTACCCAGTGTTCTACAATTAAGTACATAATCATAAATGTTATTTCCTCTACCCAAGTGCATGACCTTACATTTATCTACATTAAACTTCAATTGCCAGTTCTCAGCCCAATCCTCCAATTTACATAAATCTCCCTGTAATATAAAATTATCCTCCTCTGTATTGATTACCCTGCAGAGTTTAGTATCATCTGCAAATATTGAAATTCTACTCCGCATGCCCCCAACAAGGTCATTTAAAAACATGTTGAAAAGAAGCGGGCCCAATACTGACCCCTGTGGTACCCCACTATGAACTGAGACCCAGTCCGACTAGGTACCATTAATAACCACCCTTTGTTTCCTATCACTGAGCCAGTTTTTAACCCAGTTACACATATTTTCCACTATCCCCATTATTCTCATTTTATGTACCAACCTTTTGTGTGGCACCGTATCAAAAGCTTTTGAAAAGTCCATATACACAACATCCACTGCATTTCCCTGGTCCAGACTTGAACTTACCTCTTCATAGAAGCTGATCAAATTAGTTTGACAGGATCGATCCCTCATAAACCCATGTTGATACTCTGTCATAAGGTTATTTTTCTTGAGATACTCCAGTATAGCATCTCTCAAGAAACCCTCAAGGATTTTACCAACCGTAGAGGTTAAACTTACCGGCCTATAATTTCCCGGCTCAGTTTTTGTCCCCTTTTTGAATATTGGCACCACATTTGCTATGCGCCAGTCCTGCGGTACCGACCCTGTTATTAAGGAATCTGAGAAGATTAAAAATAATGGTCTATCTATCACAGAACTCAATTCCTGTAGTACTCTGGGGTGTATGCCATCCGGGCCCGGAGATTTGTCAACCTTAGTGATTTCGAGGCGACGGCGTACTTCCTGCTGGGTTAAGCAGGTAATATGCTTCCTGCTGGGTTAAGCAGGTAATATTGCCTTTGAAGAAAATGGTCCAGGACATTCGGCAGTGACCAGTGACCTCACAGCAGAGGCCAGGTCGTTGCTGGATGTCACACACAGCGACATCGCTAGCAAGATCGCTGTTGCGGCACGAAAACCGTGACTCAGCAGCGATGTCACTAGCGATGTCGCTTAGTGAGACGTGGCCTTAAGGAAACATTGCACAACCACCACTGCTTTCTTTATTGTAACTCTAGTCCTTTGTCTAGTCCTATGATCTTTTATGTTCTTTTTACTCAGCAGTGGCTTTCATCTTGTACATCTGCTGTGCAGGCCATTTTTGCCCAGTCTCTGTCTTATGGCGGAGTCATGAACACTGACCTTAACTGAGGCAAGTGAAGCCTGCAGTTCTTTGGATGTTGTTGTAGGGTCTTTTGGGACCTCTTTAATGCGTCGTCGCTGTGCTCTAGGGGTAATTTTGGTCGGCCGGCCGCTCCTGGGAAGGTTCACCACTGTTCCATGTTTTTGCCATTTGTGGATAATGGCTTTCACTGTGGTTTGATGGAGTCCCAAATCTTTAGAAATGGCTTATAACCTTTTCCAGACTGATAGATCTTAGTTATTATATTTCTCATTTGTTCCTGAATTTATTTGGATTGCAGCATGATGTCTAGCTGTTGAGGATCTTTTGGTCTACTTCACTTTGTCAAGCAGGTCCTATTTAAGTGATTTATTGATTGAGAACAGGTGTATCAGTAATCAGGCCTGGATGTGGCTAGGGGAATTGAACTCTGCATCCAAAACATGTGATAAACCAAAGTTAATTTATGTTTTTCACAGAGGTGCCATGTAGATTTGGATTTCTTTTTCCCTTAATAATAAAAACCTTTATTTATAAACTGCATTTTGTGTTTACTTTGTTATCTTTGTCTAATATTTAAATTTGTTTGGTGTGGCCTACATGCAAAAGAATAAGAAATCAGCAAGGGGGTAAACACTTTTTCACACCACTGTATATGATACTTGTTTTTGTTATATGGGACAAGATGTAATTTTTATTGGTACCATTTTGGGGTACATATAACTTTTTGATACTTTTATTGCATTTTTATGAAAGACAAGAACAAAAAAATCTTTATTTGGTTATTTTTTACTTTTTTTATTCTACCATAGGGTTTAAATAACACTATTTTCAAAGCCTGAACTTTGGATATGGTGATACCAAATATGGTTGCTTAGATTATTTATTTATTTATTTTTAAATGGGAATAGGGTGTTGATTTGAGCTTTTAATTTATTATTATTTTTTTTAAATGTCATAACTATTTTCTATACACATTTTACTTGAACCTTGATTATTTGTACAGCATAAATTAAAGGTCTCCTGTGAAATGCAGCCACAAGCAGGCTTCATACCAATGCAAAGATGGCTCCTCTCTGTTTTTGAAACACCTTTGCCTTTATCAGATAGTTGCATATTATACCACAAAAGGTATTAATAGTAGATAATGTGTCAGCACTTTAAAAGAGGCTGCATGCTTTTCTCATAACTAATAAAATTGAAGGTCATAATTGATTAAATAATGTTGAAATTGATTAGCCTGTGACTTTTTTAACCTTTGTCAGTACTGTCATGAGAAAAACAAGGTGTGCCTTTTTTTACATACAGTGCCTTGCAAAAGTATTCGGCGCCCTTAAATTTTTCAACCTTTTCCCACATTTCAGGGTTCAAACATAAAGATAAAAATGTTAATGTTATGGGGAAGAATCAACAACAAGTGGGACACAATTGTGAAGGTGAACAAAATTTATTAGTTATTTTAAACTTTTGTAAAAAGAATAAACTGAAAACTGGGGCGTGCAATATTATTCATCCCCTTTACTTTCAGTGCAGCAACCTCACTCCAGAAGTTCATTGAGGATCTCTGAATGATCCAATGTTGTCCTAAATGACTGATGATGATAAATATAAGCCATCTGTGTATAATCAAGTCTCTGTATAAATGCACCTGCTCTGTGATAGTCTCAGTGTTCTGTTTAAAGCACAGAGACCATCATGAAGACCAAGGAACACAACAGGCAACATACAATACATTCGGTTGTGAGAAGTTTAAAGCCGGATTTGGTTACAAAAAGATTTCAAAAACATTAAACATCCCAAGGAGCACTGTGCAAGCAATCATATTGAAATGGAAGGCGTATGATACCACTAAAAATCTACCATGACTCGGCCGTCCCTCAAAAATATCATCTCAAACAAGGAGAAGACTGATCAGAGATGCAGCCAAGAGGCCCATGATCACTCTGGATGGACTGCAGAGATCTACAGCTGATGTGGGAGAGTCTTTCCATAGGACAACAATCAGTCATACACTGCACAAATCTGGCCTTTATAAAAGAGTGGCAGGAAGAAAGCCATTTCTAAAAGATATAATATAAGTTTATTTTTTTTAAAAAATTCAAATAATCAATACATTTCGTTCAACTTCACAATTGTGTACCACTTGTTGTTGATTCTTCACCATAACATTACATTTTTTATCTTTATGTTTGACGCCTGAAATGTGGGACAAGGTTGAAAAAGAGGCCAAATACTTTCGCAAGGTACTGTATAAGAAAAAAAACGTCTGGTACATTTAACCTCATATGAACAACAATCTATATATATAATTGCCTTATTCTGTCTGTCTGTCTGTCTGTCTTGCTCCAAAATTGTGTCCTTACGGTGACACAAAGCTGATTGGCCGCTGGGTTTGCCATGGCCCCGCCCCCCACACGGATTGGCCGCTCGCCCAGGCTCCGCCCGCACACGGATTGGCCGGCCCCTCGCCCAGGCTCCGCCCCCCACACGGATTGGCCTCTCGCCCCGTCACCCTGCACGCATTGGCAACTCGGCCACACCCCGCCCCCCTCACGCAATGCACGCTCGCTCTGGCCCCGCCCCCGCACGCATTCCCCGAACCGACACAGAGCCACGACTCCCAGGTGAATACTATACCCCCGGGAGCCCACATCAGCGTACGCCGCCAACCCAGCCGACACATACCCTCGCATTGCTGGGGTTGCCGCCGTATGCTGGTGTGGGCTCCCGTGCGAGCGGGGGACGGGATGCGCTGGTAACCATGGTAGCATAGTTACCAGCGCATCAAGGTCCTGCAGCGGCGGAACATACACACACACACACACACACACATCAGATCACACTCACTCTCACACACACATCACATCGCATCCACACACTCACAACATCCTGGGATATCGCTTGCTTCTCGGCGGCGATACTGTGGAGTGACCTTCCAGGACCTGCCAGAGGATCACATGGCCAGAAGCATGTGGTATCTCCGGATGTTGTGAGTGTGAGCGCGTATGTGCGATATCGTCAGTGTGTGTGTGAGTGTATGCGATCGGATGTGTGTGAGTGTGTTCTGATGTGTGAGTGTGTGTGTGTGAGTGTATGCGATCGGATCTGTGAGTGTCGGCAGAGGAGCACGGCGTGCTGGGGGAGGCTGGGAGGAGAGAGGCTGATCCTGGGGAAGGCTGTGAGGGAGAGGCTCATGCTGGGGGAGGCTGGAAGGAGAGAGGCTGATGCTGGGGTAGGCTGATGCTGGGGTAGGCTGATGCTGGGGTAGGCTGATGCTGGGGGAGGCTGGGAGGGTGTAGGCTGATGCTGGGGTAGGCTGATGCTGGGGTAGGCTGATGCTGGGGGAGGCTGAGAGGAGAGAGGCTGATGCTGGGGGAGGCTGGGAGGAGAGAGGCTGATGCTGGGGGAGGCTGGGAGGGGGAGGCTGATGCTGGGGGAGGCTGGGAGGAGGGAAGCTGGGAGTAGAGAGGCTGATCCTGGGGAAGGCTGGGAGGGGGAGGCTGATGCTGGGGGAGGCTGGGAGGAGAGAGGCTGATGCTGGAGGAGGCTGGGAGGAGAGAGGCTGATGCTGGGGGAGGCTGGGAGGAGAGAGGCTGATGCTGGGGGAGGCTGGGAGGCGAGAGGCTGATGCTGGGGGAGGCTGGGAGGCGAGAGGCTGATGCTGGGGGAGGCTGGGAGGGGGAGGCTGATGCTGGGGGAGGCTGGGAGGAGGGAGGCTGGGAGGGGGGAGGCTGAGAGAAGAGAGGCTGATGCTGGGGGAGGCTGAGGCTGGGAGAGAGAGGCTGATGCTGGGAGGAGAGAGGCTGATGCTGGGAGGAGAGAGGCTGATGCTGGGAGGAGAGAGGCTGATGCTGGGGGCAGAGAGGCTGATGCTGGTGCAGCATGGGGGATGGAGCACGATGGGGGGTGCGCAGCATGGGGGATGGAGCACGTTTGGGAGTGCGCAGCATGGCGGATGGAGCACGTTTGGGAGTGCGCAGCATGGCGGATGGACCACGTTTGGGAGTGCGCAGCATGGCGGATGGAGCACGTTTGGGAGTGCGCAGCATGGCGGATGGAGCACGTTTGGGAGTGCGCAGCATGGCGGATGGAGCACGTTTGGGAGTGCGCAGCATGGTGGATGGAGCACGTTTGGGAGTGCGTAGCATGGCGGATGGAGCACGTTTGGGAGTGCGCAGCATGGCGGATGGAGCACGATGGGGAGTGCGCAGCATGGGGGATGGAGCATGATGGGAGGTGCACACCTCCCCCCAACACACACACACACACACAACACACCACACACACACTGGGAACCACAAACACCGCCCTACACAGACACCCACACACACAGACAATGCTGCACACACACAACACCCAACACACAAACACCGCGGCATACATAAATATACGCACATACCACGCAACACACACACATTGCACAAAACATACCTCCCCCCAAAACACACCACACCCACACAAACCGCGCAACACACACACACACACAACGCTACAGACACACAGCGCTCCACAAACAACGCAACACACGCAACACACATACAACACCGCTCTCACCCCCCGCCACACCCAGACAACACCCAGAACATGTACAGCACCCTACACAATCACTTGGTAACTACAGACAACAACATCTATATATATATATATATATATATATATATATAAAACAAAAATCATACATTAACTACACAATACGTAAATTCTAGAATACCCGATGCGTAGAATCGGGCCACCTTCTAGTTTTTCATATTCTACGTCTGCATTTTGCCTTAGTTTTTGTTAATAAATGATACAGGACAATTTGTTTATTGTTGTTATTCATATAAGGGTATATTTATCTAATTTTAAGACTCTTTAAGGCAAGATGTTTTTTGGTATTATGTCCTGAAACATAAAACCATAAAAGTCAAGGTTTCCTTTGTTTTGCTCATGACTGTATGCAATCATAATGGTAAAGGCTCTACTGAAGGGGGGAAATAATATAGGATAAAAGGGCAGCCTTGTCTTGTACCTGTATGGATCTCAGTGTGTGAACTTGGAGCAGAAAAGGCAGAACCCCTCTTTGCAGTCACCTGATAATTAAAAACGCCTGTGCCAAATGGGAGGAGTGCTTATTCAAGTAAAAAACAGAGGGGACAGACAATAGAATATGCAAAAATTGTAATAAAAGACATGAATTGCACATCCCAAAATCATACTTTGATCGAAAGCTGCTAGGCAAAACTTAAATACCTGAACATGGGATTCTTGGTTTACCATTCTGATCATACTGTATGATGCCCACTGCCATGTCATGGCGAACCTCTGAGTGGGTCCCTAATCTATGCCTTGAAGGTTCATGTTCTAGTATTTAATTTTTGCCTAGCGGCTTTAAATCAAAGTATGATTTTGGGATGTGCGATTTATGTCTTTTTCTCCAGGTGTAAAATTTTGCATTCTATACCCCTCTGTTGCTTTTTACTTGAATCAGTATTCCTCCCATTTGGCACAGGTGTTTTTAATTAGCAGGAGACTGCAAAGAGGTTTTCTGCCATTTTTGCTCCCAGTTCACACACTGGGAGCCTGTGGAGGGTGAGTGCGCAGCTCCTTTCACAGAGTGCTGGTGCTGTGTGTTGGTCACTGTGGTGGTGGTGGTTTTGTGTCAATGGGGCAATGTGACCTGGAGTCATGGGTACTCTGCCTTACAGCATGGGTGTTGTGAGACACCAGGGCGCCTGCCCTGCTGGTGTATTGTCGCTGCTGCAGTGGTTGACGCACGGTGCAGCACTTTCAAGCCATAGATTAGGGACCCATTCAGAGGTTCGCCGTGACATGGCAGTGGGCTTCATACAGTCTGATCAGAGTGTTAAACTAAGAACCTCATGTTCAGGTATTTAATTTTTGCCTAGCAGCTTTAGATAAAAGTATGATTTTGGGATGTGCGCTTCATGTCTTTTTCTCCAGGTGTGCTATTGTGTATTTTGAAGGTGGGAGTGGGAGATTCGGATTATAGAGGATGTCATTCTTAGGTCATTAACGTCAATGCTCTATTACTTCAGCAGCAGCGTGGCATTAACCACATTTCTCCTCTCCAGCATTGAAGTTTAACCTATTTGGGGCTATAGCAGCCTCCATTTTTTCAGGCTTGCATAAGGGTTGTGACTTACATAACCTCTTTAGGTGAATGTGTCTTTATGTACATCACCTTATAATATCTGGTAAGGTCCTATTGGCGGTCTTTTTCCTTCAGCTTTCATTAGGTTATTAACGGAAAGGAGGGCACAGGTAGGGTGATAGACACAGAGACACACTCACAACTGGTACAATGTAGTTGTTAATATATTCATAAATTTGTAGAAGAACTAACAAGTGGAGAGTAGATCACAATGCTACATAATAAAAATATTTATTTATAAAATAAGCATGTCAACAGATGTGAGAAGTCCTCCTTATTTGGGAGTAAATCATTCTGTTACCCACTTTTCTATCAGAAGTGCATGTAGAGATTAGTTTTCTGTAGCACATAGACTTGTGTTTTCTATGACAATTAAGATAAATAGTACTCTGGAGTAAGATGCACAAAATTCAGTAGGAGGTGTGTGCCATCGAACAAAATTAACTTCATTTACAGTTGAAACCAGAAGTTTACATACACTATCTAAAAAGACACATATGCATGTTTTTCTCACTATCTGACATGAAATCAGAATAACCCTTAACTGTTTTAGATCAATTAGGATTACCAAAATTATTTATATTTGGAAAATGCCAGAATAATGAAAGAGAGAATGTTTTAAGGCATTTTTATTACTTTCTGCAGTCAAAAGTTTACATACACTAGGAGTACTATGCCTTTAAACAATATGGGACAGCCATGTCTTTGGAAACATCTGATAGGTTTATTGCCAACATCTGAGTTAATTAGAGACACACCTGTGGAAGTAATTTAATACACACATGAAACACACTGCTTCTTTGTGTAGCATCATGGAAAAGTCAAAAGAAATCAGCAAAGATCTCAGGAAGAGAATTGTAGACTTGCACAAGTCTGCTTCATTCTTGGGTGCAATTTCCAGATACATGAAGGTGCTTTGTACATCTGTACAAACAATTATACACAAGTACAAACAAGATGGGAATGTCCAGCCATCAAACTACTCAGGAAGGACACCGGGTTCTGTGTACCAGAGATGAATGTGCTTTGGTCAGATATGTGCATACCAACCGAAGAACAAAAGAAAAAGACCTTGTCAAGATGCTGACGGAAGCTGTGAAATGAGTACTGCATCAAAATGGGCTGAAAGAAACATAAAATAGCCAGATTAATGTTTGCAAATTCACACAGGAACAAAGACCTTAATTTCTAGAGACATGTCCTATGGTCTGATGAAACTAAACTTGAACTGTTTGCCCATAATGATCATCATTATGTTTGGAGGAAAAAGGGAGAAGCTGTGAAGCCTAAGAACGCCATCCCACCATCCCAACTGTGAAACACGGGGGTGGCAGCATCATGTTGTGGGGTTTCTTTAGCTGCAGGAGGGACTGGTGTACTTCACAAAATAGATGGCATCATGAATAAAGAAGATTATTTGGCAATACTGAAGCAACATTGCAAGACATCACCCAGGAACTTAAAGCTTGGGCAGAAATGGGTCTTCCAAATGGACAATGACCTGAAGCATACTGCCAAACTGGTTACAAAGTGGCTTAAGGATAACAAAGTCAATGTTTTTGAGTGGCCACCACAAAGGCCTGCTGTCAATCCTATTGAAAATTTATGCGCATAGCTAAAAAGGCCGGTGCGAGCAAGGCGACCTACAAACATGGCTAAATTACACCAGTTCTGGCAGGAGGAATGGGACGAAATTCTTACCCAACTATTGTGAGAAGCTTATGGAAGGATATCCAAAATGTTTGACCCATGTCATACAGTTTAAGGGTCATGCTACCAAATACTAATGAAGTGTATGTAAACTTTTGACTTTGCAGAAAATAGTAAAAATGTATTACAACATTCTCTCTCATTACTATGACATTTGGCAAATATAACTAACTAACTAGCTGTACTACCCAGCTTCGCCCGGGTTAATAACTGCTGTTAACAAAATAGAATGTATTAACAAAAATTTATTCTGCACACAAAAACCACAAAACAAATAGATAGAAATGTAATTATTAAACGGCAAAAACGAAGCTAATAGAAGCATTTCACAACATATATTTCAACACCACAGATATTCCACACAGATTTAACATCCTATGACCTCACACATACTGAGAATGTCCTTTGTTGCCTATATTAACCAATCAGAGCTCAGATTAATTAAAGGGGTGGTTCACCCATATTTTTTATTGTCTAGATCGATATTATATTGAGAAACAATGTTTCTCTCAAATACCTTGTGTTGGCAATAGTGCCTGTGAGAGGCACTATTGCAGACCGCTGTTCCCCGTCCAGTGACGTACCCGTCCAATGCTGCCACGTCACATCCGTGCAGCCGGCTACAGTCTTTCAGACTCTGAGCTGTGAGTGGTACTTCACTGCTGTCACAGCCCGTCTGCTCCCTCCTCCCTCCTCCCCTCCCTTCTAGCACAGCACGGCGCGTCTCCTGCTCCCCCCTCCCTCCTCGCAGAACGCTGCAAGCAAGAGACGTGCTGTGAGGGAGGAGGGAGGAGGAGCAGGGAGCAGATGGGCTCAGAATGCAGCCAGCTGCACGGATGTGACGAGGCAGCATTGGACGGGTACGTCACTGGACGGGGAGCAGCGGTCTGCAATAGCGCCTCTCACAGGCACTATTGACAACACAAGGTATTTGAGAGAAACATTGTTTCTCAATATAATATCGATCTAGACAATAAAAAATATGGGTGAACCACCCCTTTAACTGTAGCAAAATAGAAGCTAAGCTGTGATTGGTTGCTATTGGCAGCCTGATAAATCTCCAGGCAACAGAAAGCCCTCCCCTTGACAGTATATATTAGCTCACACATACACATAATAGACAGGTCATGTGACTGACAGCTGCCGTATTTCCTGTATGGTACATTTGTTGTTCTTGTAGTTTGGCTGCTTATTAATCAGATTTTTATTTTTGAAGGATAATACCAGACTCGTGTGTGTTTTAGGGCGATTTATATGGCGAGGTTGGTGTATGTGTGGTGAAATGTGTGCTGAGGGTGGTGTATGTGTTCAAGCACGTGGTAGTGTGTTGCGCATTTTGTGTGTGTGTGTTCATATCCCAGAGTGTGGTGAGTATCCCATGTCGGGGCCCCACCTTAGCAACTGTACGGTATATACTCTTTGGCGCCATCGCTCTCATTCTTTAAGTCCCCCTTGTTCCCATCTGGCAGCTGTCAATTTACCCCCAACACTTTTCGTTTCACTTTTTCCCCATTATGTGTCACGCTCCCCGGGTCCTCGGTTCCGCTCCCCGGGTCCTCACCCCCGCTCCCCGGCTCACCTGCCACGCTCCCCGCTCTCCAGCCTCCGGTGCCCGTCCTTTCCAGGCCCCCTGGTCCCCGATCCCGGCGCCCGACGGCTTCCCAGGCCCTGGCCGGCTCCCCTGCGTCCTCCTCTCAGCTTCCTTCCCTGGCTTCTGGCACCCGGGCGGCGCGCATGCGCATTAGGGCGCGAGCGCGGTCACTGACCCTTTCTTAAAGGGCCAGCGTCCATTAACAGGAAATGAGGCTAAACAGGTACAGGGTATAAAGGGGGTTATTGTCCAAGGGGGCGGGGCCTGATCTTCGTGTTTCCTGAGCTAGGAGTCAGGTCTCCTGGTGTATATGTGTATATACTCACCTATCTCTCTTGTAGAGCCGTGCCTGCCTCGCCATCCAGTCCTGCCGTATCCTGAACCCCGAACGCTGTCCATCTGCCATCCTGACAGTCCGCACCATCTCGGATCCCTGCGGTGACCCGTCATCTCGCTCCAAAGGTTCCGGACCCCGCCTGACATCATCTCGGCTTCCGAACCTGAGCTGCGTCACCCGGACTACCACCCGTGACTCCGTGGTCCCAGGGACTTCTCCGCTATACTCGTGTGCACGGACTGTTCGGCTGTTTATAGTGTTCCAGCTACCGGACTCTCTACTACCATCTAGGAGTTCGGCCCAGTGGATCCACCTCCTGGGTCTGCCCGTCCACCTGGCCGTGACAGTAAGATCAGGCCATGGATCCCGCTGCAGCACTAGCAGCCGTACAGGAGGAACTCCAACGCCAGCGTGAAGTCCAGACCCGTATGCTGCAATTCATGTCTTCTGTGGACGCCCGCCTGAACACGCTACAAACGGCAGTGACGACTTCAACATCCCGGGCTTCCACTAGTCAATCCACGGATCCAGCTCCTGTGGCGACTTCTTCAGATACCACCAGACTTCGGTTGGCTTCACCACCCCGGTACGCCGGAGACCCCAAGACCTGCAGGGGATTCTTAAACCAATGCTCCCTCCATTTCACGCAGCTGCCGCATTTGTTTGCCTCCGACCAAGCCAAGGTCGCCTTCATCATGTCCCATCTAGAGGGTGAGGCACTGGCGTGGATGAACCCCTTGTGGGAGAAGGGGGATCCTGTGACCATGAACATCCAGGACTTCCTGCAGGCATTCCGTGGTACTTTTGATGAGCCCGGACGCGCCTCCGCGTCTGCTTCGTCTCTTCTCCGGTTACGTCAGGGGACTCTGACGGTGGGTCAATACGCGATCCGGTTTCGCACCCTGGCCTCAGAACTCGGGTGGAACAACGAGGCTCTAACCGCCGCCTTCTGGGAAGGACTCTCAGGGCGAATTAAAGACGAGCTGGCGGGTCGTGACGTACCGACCACCCTGGATGCCCTGATTGCCCTAGCGACTCGAGTGGACATTCGCTTTCAGGAGCGATCCAAGGAAGTGTCCCGTGAGAGACGTCCAGTACGGCATTCCTCTCCTCCGCAGAAACCCTCTGTACTTCAGTCATCGACAGCTGGGGCTCCCGTCCACGAGCCCATGCAGATCGACCGAGTGCGTCAGTCTGAACAACGTCGAGCAGAGCGGCTCGCCAAGGGACTCTGCTTTTACTGCGGTGAGGGCACACACCTGCTACGCTCCTGTCCAGAGAGGCCGGGAAACTCCAAAGCCTAGGGTTGGTAGGAGAGGCCACCCTAGGTGCTGGGACTCTCTCTGACCCGGTTACATGGACAGTGCAAGTGACAACGGGAGAGACGCGGTTCACGGCTGATGCCTACCTCGATTCCGGGGCAGCAGGCAATTTCATCCAGCAGGCCACGGTGGACAAGTACCGGGTGCCCGTTATTCCACTCGACAAGCCCCTAGTGATTGCCTCGGTGGATGGGAGACCCCTCTCTGACACCATCTCCTGGATCACCAGGCCGGTCGAACTGCGTATCGGTGCCCTTCACACCGAGAACATCGCTTTCTACGTTCTCCCACACATGTCCCACCAGATCTTGCTGGGACTGCCATGGTTGCGGACACACGAACCATCAGTTAGCTGGGGCACTGGCGAAATCACCCGATGGGGCTCTTCGTGTCATGAGAGGTGCCTAAAGTCCATACAACCCATCCGACGACCTCCGGTTCCAGAGAACCTACCGGGGCTGCCCTCGGCCTATTGGTCCTTTGCAGATGTCTTTGATAAAAAGGAATCCGAGGTACTGCCGCCACATCGTCCATACGATTGTGCCATCGACCTGCTCCCAGGAAGAACACCACCACGAGGACGCATATATCCTTTATCTCCAGCCGAAACAAGGGCCATGTCTGCTTACATCTCAGAGAGCCTGGCAAGGGGGTTCATTCGGAGATCCTCCTCTCCTGCTGGAGCAGGTTTCTTCTTTGTCAAGAAGAAAGAGGGCGACTTACGCCCATGCATAGACTACCGGGGTCTGAATCAAATCACCGTAAAAAACAAGTACCCTCTGCCGCTCATTCCCGAATTGTTTGACCGGCTTAGAGGAGCTCGTGTGTTCACCAAGCTGGATCTTCGGGGTGCTTACAATCTGGTACGCATCCGCTCTGGTGACGAATGGAAAACCGCGTTCAATACGCGCGATGGACATTATGAATACTGCGTGATGCCCTTCGGCCTGTGTAACGCTCCTGCCGTCTTTCAAGAACTGGTGAACGACGTGTTCCGGGACCTTCTCTACATCTGTGTGGTAGTGTATCTAGATGACATCCTTGTCTTCTCTCCGGACCTCCAAACCCACAGAGAAAACGTACAGCTTGTTCTACAAAGACTGAGAGAGAATCGTCTGTACGCAAAATATGAGAAGTGTGTCTTTGAGCAGTCTTCTCTCCCCTTTCTGGGGTACATCATCTCTGATACTGGACTGCAGATGGATCCCAAGAAGGTCTCCGCCATTCTCAACTGGCCTCCTCCTTCTGGACTGAAGGCAATCCAACGCTTCCTGGGATTCGCCAACTACTACCGCCAGTTTATCCCTCACTTCTCTGCCTTGACTGCTCCTCTCTCCGCTTTGACTAAGAAGGAGGCTAATCCAAAGGACTGGTCACCTGCGGCTGACGCCGCGTTTGGCTCTCTGAAGCGGGCTTTTGCTTCCTCTCCTGTACTCCACCGTCCGGAGTTAAACCGCCAGTTCACCTTGGAGGTGGATGCCTCCTCCTCAGGAACCGGAGCAGTGCTCATGCAAAAGTCCTCCTCCGGGAAGATGGTGACTTGCGGATTCTTCTCCAAGGGCTTCTCAGCGCCTGAACGCAACTACACCATCGGTGACCGAGAGCTCTTGGCAGTCAAACTGGCTTTGGAGGAATGGCGCTACCTCCTGGAAGGTGCAGTGTACCCCGTGATCATTTACACGGACCACAAGAACTTGGAATACCTACGGTCCGCTCAGCGTCTGAACCCACGGCAAGCCAGGTGGTCCCTATTCTTTGCCAGGTTTGATTTCCAGCTTCACTTCCGACCCGCGGACAAGAATGTACGCGCTGATGCCTTGTCCAGGTCTTTCATGCCCATGGAGCAGGAGGAAGAGACTACCCAACCCATCATTTGTCCTAGTAAAATCATTCCGGTGGCCCCTGTCACCCTGGCCCAGATACCGCCCGGGAAGACCTATGTCTCCGAGGTAGACAGGGAAAAAGTGTTACACTGGGCGCATGCCTCGAAAACAGCCGGTCATGCTGGTCAGAAAAAGACATGGGGTGCGATTGTACGTCATTATTGGTGGCCATCCCTTCGCACGGACGTCGCTGCTTTTGTATCCGCCTGTTCCTCTTGTGCCAGGAACAAGACGCCCAAACACCTCCCTTATGGCCGTCTTCTGCCTCTGCCGATACCCTCAGTTCCGTGGCAACACATAGCAATGGACTTTATTACGGACTTGCCATTGTCCTCCGGACACACAGTCATATGGGTCGTGGTGGACCGGTTCTCTAAAATGGCTCATTTCGTCCCTATGGCTGGACTGCTCTCTGCTCAGGAACTCGCGGACGCCTATATACAACACATCTTCCGCTTGCATGGCTTTCCATTACACATCGTATCCGACAGAGGAACTCAGTTCACCTCCCGCTTCTGGAGGGCTCTCTGTAAACATCTGGGAGTGACTCTGGACTTTTCATCTGCATACCATCCTCAGTCTAATGGCCAGGTAGAGAGGGTCAATCAAATCTTGACCTCTTTCTTACGTCACTATGTTAACGCCCATCACGACGACTGGTCCGCTCTTCTTCCTTGGGCTGAATTCTCCCATAACCACCACATCAGTGAGTCGTCCTCCAGCTCTCCCTTCCATGTCGTTTACGGACTTCAGCCTTCCATCCCATTGCCTGTATCCCCTTCTTCGGATGTCCCTGCTGCAGATACAGTAGCCCGTGACTTTGCAACCATTTGGGACTCTGTCAAAGCGTCCCTTGGGCGTGCTTCCCTGCGGATGAAAAGACACGCAGACAAGAAACGTCTGGACCCTCCGTGTTTCTCTCCTGGAGATCTCGTCTGGCTTGCTTCCCAGTACGTCCGCCTGAAGATACCATCATACAAGCTGGGTCCTCGCTACATTGGGCCGTTTAAAGTCCTCAACAAGATCAATGAGGTCTCCTACAAGCTACAGCTCCCGGCCACGATGAGGATACCCAACTCATTCCACGTCTCCCTACTCAAGCCGGTTGTCATGGGTCCCTTCTCCGCTGCTGCCAGTCCGGCTCCTCCACCTATTGCCGATGACGACATCTATGCGGTAAGGGATATCGTGGCCATGAAGACCGTACGAGGTCGACAGTTCTTCCTGGTGGACTGGGAAGGGTATGGTCCTGAGGATAGGTCCTGGGAGCCCAGGGAGAACGTGGGCACTCCTCTGATCCGTGCCTTCATGTCCCGGTTGCGGGGAGGGGGGCGTGGGGGGGGGGGGTACTGTCACGCTCCCCGGGTCCTCGGTTCCGCTCCCCGGGTCCTCACCCCCGCTCCCCGGCTCACCTGCCACGCTCCCCGCTCTCCAGCCTCCGGTGCCCGTCCTTTCCAGGCCCCCTGGTCCCCGATCCCGGCGCCCGACGGCTTCCCAGGCCCTGGCCGGCTCCCCTGCGTCCTCCTCTCAGCTTCCTTCCCTGGCTTCTGGCACCCGGGCGGCGCGCATGCGCATTAGGGCGCGAGCGCGGTCACTGACCCTTTCTTAAAGGGCCAGCGTCCATTAACAGGAAATGAGGCTAAACAGGTACAGGGTATAAAGGGGGTTATTGTCCAAGGGGGCGGGGCCTGATCTTCGTGTTTCCTGAGCTAGGAGTCAGGTCTCCTGGTGTATATGTGTATATACTCACCTATCTCTCTTGTAGAGCCGTGCCTGCCTCGCCATCCAGTCCTGCCGTATCCTGAACCCCGAACGCTGTCCATCTGCCATCCTGACAGTCCGCACCATCTCGGATCCCTGCGGTGACCCGTCATCTCGCTCCAAAGGTTCCGGACCCCGCCTGACATCATCTCGGCTTCCGAACCTGAGCTGCGTCACCCGGACTACCACCCGTGACTCTGTGGTCCCAGGGACTTCTCCGCTATACTCGTGTGCACGGACTGTTCGGCTGTTTATAGTGTTCCAGCTACCGGACTCTCTACTACCATCTAGGAGTTCGGCCCAGTGGATCCACCTCCTGGGTCTGCCCGTCCACCTGGCCGTGACATTATGTAGATAGGGGCAAAATTGATTGGTAAATTGGAAAGCGCGGGGTTAAAATTTCGCCTCACAACATAGCACCCGGCGCTGCCCGGGATAGTAACTGTTTCTGTTTCTCTCCCATTCTCTGTCTGTCTCCCCCTCTGTATTTATCTCTCTGTCTCTCTCTCTATCTCTTTGTCTGTCTGTCTCTTTCCCTGTCTGTCTCTTTATCCGTCTGTCTCAATCTCTTTCCCTGTCTATCTATCTCTTTCCCTGTCTATCTATCTCTTTCCCTGTCTATCTATCTCTTTCCCTGTCTGTCACTTTCCCTGTCTGTCACTTTCCCTGTCTGTCACTCTCCCTGTCTGTCACTCCCTGTCTGTCACTCCCTGTCTGTCACTTTCCCTCTCTTTCCCTGTCTGTCTCTTTCCCTGTCAGTCTGTCTCTTTGTCTGTGTCTGTCTCTTTGTATCTGTCTCTTACCCTGTCTATGTCTGTTTCTTACCCTGTCTATGTCTGTCTCTTTCCCTGTCTTTGTCTGTCTCTTTCCCTGGCTGCATTGTGACACGCCAACATTCCATATAAGGGCGTGGCTGCGCATTCTTCTGAAGTTCTGGCTGCACTGTGGCTCCCAGCTCCATTCGCTTTAATGGAGGCAGGTTTTTTGGCGAATAACTGTAAAGAGCGGGGTTAAAAATTCCTCTCGAAACATAGCCTATGACGCTTTCAGGGTCCAGAAGTGTGAGTGTGCAAAATTTTGTGGCTGTAGCTGCGACGGTGCGGATGCCAATCCCGGACATACACACATACACACACACACATACACACACACACACACATTCAGCTTTATATATTAGATTTTGGCTATCCTAATTGACATAAAACAGGAAAGGTTTATTCTGATTTCATATCAGATAGTGGGAAAAACATGGATATGTGTCTTTTTTTATCTAGTGTATGTAAACTTCTGTTTTCAACTGCAGGTACTCAAGAATAGAGATGAGCAAACTTTTCAAATTTCAGTTCACCAATCTTCACCGAGCCTCCTGATGTTAGTCGAACAGTTTAGTGAACATTCCAAGTCCATGAATTCAATGGGAGGCCAAAATTATGTGTTCTAAAATGGTGTAGGGGGCTGTAAAAGAAAATAAAACAGGACATGTCTATTGAGTCTCCAGCATGGCTGCAACTGCTCCCGCGGCTGTACTTCCGGGGCCGCTGATTATCCCTCATCCATTTTCACTGCTTTCCCTGCCCACCAGAGTCTCTGATTGGCTGCAGTCAGACCCAGCCCTTAGCATGTGTGGTTGGTTGGAATCACAGACTTTATCTGGACGTGTGTATAATGATATAAAATAAATAAAATTGACATAGGGTCCCCCCATCTATTGATACCAACACAGATAAAACCCATGGCTACAGGCTGCAGCCACCAGCCGTGCCATTGTCTTGGCTGTGTATCAAAATACAAGGAACTGCATGCAGCTTTTTTTTTTTTTTTAATAATAATAATTTAAAAATCGGCATGTGGTCCCCCACTTTACCCAACTCTTCACGATTGCCCTAGTGCAGTGGCAATCGGAGTAATAAGGGGTTTATGTTAGCTCACAGCTGCCACTAAGCCCTAGATTAGTAATGGAAGCTGTCTGAGAGACACCCCCCATTAGTAATCTGTAAATGAACACACAAACTGAAAAATCCTTTACTTGAAATAACACTAAAAAACACCCTTTTCACCACTTTATTACCCCCAGAAGACCCAGGTCCAACATAATCTTGATGAGGTTCCACGACAATTCCAGCTCTGCAACATCTGAAGACAAAGCGAGTGGCCATAGAACATAACCGCCTGCTGTATCTTCATGCAGAGACTGAGTCCCATCAATCAGTGGTGACGTCACTCAGGTTAGTTGCGGCCACAGCTGGGGGTTCCCACGGTCCTTCACTTGTGACCGCAGGTAACCTGACCTCTGGGGATCTCAATGAACTCTCATTAAGTTCACAGACCTGCATCTCCTGGCAGAAAACTACACTTTTTATTGGCCAAGAGATGCAGATTTGGTGCTGACATTTCTACATCATATTCCTGCACCCAGTCTACACCTCCTGGCAAAAAAATGCATCACTACCACATGCGGCATGATGTGTTAGTGTTGCGATTTTTTCCCAGGAGGATGCAGAAATATGGTGTATAAATTTCAGCACCAAATCCGTATCTCTTGGCAAAAAAATGCACAAAAATTGGTTTTGTCACCGTTTCGGTGTAGTTTTCTTTCAGGTGGTGCAAATATGGTGCTGAATTCTGTTTCAATTTCAAGTATGGGATTTGCATATTTCCGACCACGTTCCATCTAAACTATATCCTGAGCCACCCGATGGTCCGAGGATTACCATGCGTTCTTCACGCAAGTCACATGCAAAAATGATTTCAGCCTAACAAGCAGTTTTTAATTTGAATAAAACTCATGAAAAAAATGCATGAAAAAAAGCAACAAAAACCAACTTGTGAAAATGCACTATTTAGGGTACGTGCCCACGATCTGTGTTTTGGATGCAGCGAGTTTTCGCTGCATCCAAAATGCTGTGTTGTACAGTACAAGTGTAGCACCCAGGGATATGGGGTACTCAGTCCTTGGTATTGTCTCTCTTGGAAATGTCACAGTGGTGGCCGTTGCCCGATTCCGTGCCCTGGGCCCTTTTTGCAATGGGGACGTTTAAAGGGGATTGTTGAATAAAGTATATACGTGACGCCAATTGCGGTGTTGCGGCTAAATGTAGGGAGCTGCCGCTGCAGGATGTCTCTACTGGGGCTGATGATATTGGCAGCTAATATGGTAGTCCCTCCGCAAGTAGGGTTTTGCCCCAGTGGGTGCATAGTACAGTGAGCGCCGCAAGAAGGGCGTCCACACAGGTATTTAGTGCAACTGGTTTACTCACTTTCTTGAGATGGTAACTGGGGGCCCGAGGTCGGCTGGTTTCGCCTCCAGGTTCCCTTCATACCAGTGCCAGTCTGGTTTCTCTGGTACCTTCTTCCCCTGCATCTGTCTCTGGTAAGTGGGTCCCCGTGGTATAGAACACTGGGGTCCCCGTTCTGTGGTTTGTCCACTTCTGTCCGCCTGATGGTACCGTGAACCTTGTGAGGTTGGAGTCTCTTGTCCTGTCCCTGGTTCTCCCTTTGCTACTGAGTCTTCATATTCTTTAGGGTCAGCAAGGTGCTTGATGGTCCCCTTTGCTCTGCAGGTGTTAACAGGTTGGCTTGAAGCTCTTTCCTGTCCTAGGGTCCTGTACCCCGTCGGTGCATAGTACTCCACCGGCAACCACCTCTCCTGGGTACCAGGTCGCCGTTAACCCGAGTCTGGGTGTGACTTCACTTCCATCTTTACAATCACTGCTGCTCTGACCACTGTCACTGCCGTTCTCCTTCTGACTACTGACTACTCTCTATAGTCTGCCCCTCCCACCTGGTCAAATAGTGGACTGGGGTGGCTCCACCTCTAGGTGGCCATCCATGGTCCCACCCTAGCTTGGTACCATTGTTTGGGGGAGTGATGGGGAAAACTGGGATTACCAGGGTTTTTAATGTTACTGGCACTGGGGTTCTGGGTCCCTAAGGGGGTAGGCCCTGCATCTTGGCGGGGATGGAGAACCTTGTAGCACCCTGATGGGTTCAGGGGCGCTACACAAGTACAGTGGATGGGATTTCTAGTAATCTCCTGCCCACTATGCGTGTGTGACCTGCAGTGAAAACTGACCTGTGGTGCGGCTTTCCAAGCTGCAAGCATGTCAATTCTTTGCTACAAAGTCACATGCATCCTCCATAGGAATAACACGAGAGAGACCGTAGCGACCCGAACCCTGATCAGCAGCACAGGCCGATGTGGTCTCCTGCATTTTCCTGCGGAGGAGACTCGCAGCCCGGCAGGTCAAGATCCGTCGCATCGAGGAGGCAGCGGGTCCTGATCGTGGGCATGTATCTTTATTCTAGCTTAATAAATGAATAATGCTGGAAAACATAGTCATAGAAACAGAAAATAAAATTAGGGGAGGATTGGCAACTAGATAGAGTAAAGTAAAGGTAGAAAAAAGGGAGTTTGAAAGATTCCAGTGTAGGGAAGGTGTTTGTAAACACTTCAATTTAGTATGTAACACTAGTTGCAGTAAACACTTTCTATGCTATTATTTTCCTTGGCATTGATAAAAACAGATAGATATCAAAAGCTGCTTTGTGCTTGTATTTTACCATCTTGGAGACTGCAAACTTCTCTGAATATTGGTTAGATTTGTAAAATCTCAAAGGAATATTTAAGTTATTAATGATGAAACATCTAGAAAAATGCAGAAGCGTATGCCTAAGGCTAAACTTACATTTTACAATTTCTAAAATAAATGTGTTAGTACTTATCAAAAAATTAAAAACCAAGGGATATGTAGATTGTTAGATCTCATTTTATAAAGATCAGGGTTTCATTTATATGTTCAGCAAACTAAACACTGTTGGCCTGTGTTCACAACTGGTTGTCAGACCCAATTAAGTGGAAGTAGAGACATTGACCTATGTATAAGTGAACTTGCTTTAATGGTATTTCATGTTTGTTGTAATGAAAAACTAATAAACAGATTTGGAAAAAAAAATGGTCAATGGGGCCTGTTAGCTCTTTCTTGTGTCTATGCAAAGGATCCAGCACAGTCTTTTATTTTAAAGGGGTTGTCCGGTCTAAAATGATAAGTCTGCAGTCACTCTTTATGACTGCAGACTTATGAATCCTCCCAGTGCACACAGTGTTCCTGAACTGATGATTTTTCTTCATTCTGTCTCCCAATTATCGGAATAGAAAGTGATTCAAAAATATTATGTCCCCAAAAATGGTAGGAATTAAAACTTTAACTTATCCACAAAAAATAAGCCCTTACAGCACTGTCAGCAGAAAAATAAAAAAACTGCACTCTTTAAATATGGTGATGTAAAAACTAGAGTTGATCGAACTCGCCAAAATCTGGGACAGGATTCAATCACTGCCAGATTGAAAAAAAAAAAGTCTGGATCCGCTCCTAATTCCGGTGCCCATATAAGTCTATGGGGACCAGAATCCAGAGATTAAAAACATTTTGGGAGGTGATAAGAGGGGTAGGAGCGTGCGCAGTGTACTCACCCGAGGCTGTGTCATGCCAGCAAACTCCTTCCGGGTCACGCTTTTCCTTGCGGAGCCAACAAGTCAATATTCATTGTTTTGCCTGCCCACCGGCGCTTGTAATTGGTTGGTTAGACGCGCCCCCACTCTGAGTAGCAGCGTATCAGGTTACTGCAACCAATCACAGGCGGCAGGATGGCCAGTGGGCGGGAAAAGCAGTGAAAGTGTCTGCGGGTCAGTATCATGAACGTGCATGTGTTTCAGAAACACATACACATTCCTATCCGAAGTTGTTCGGCTGTGCAGGTGATGCGGCTTTTTTTATTATTTAAATAAATAATTTAAAGAAAAACGACATGCGGTCCCCCTAATTTTGATACCCAGCCAAGATAAAGCCAGCTGGGGGCTGGTATTCCCAGCCCGCAGCTGCCTGGTATTGCTGCATCTATTAAATGTGACAATTCCGGTGCAATACCGGCTCTTCCCGTTGGCCTGGAGTGGTGCCAATCTAGGTAATAAGAGGTTAATAGCAGCGCACAGCTGCTACTAAACCCTAGGTTAGTAATAGCACAGGCGTCTATGAGATACCTGCATCACACTAACTTGTAAATGAACACAGACACAGAGAAAAATTCTTTATTTGGAATAAAGTACAAAACACACACCCTCCTTCACTTCTTTATTAACCCCCAACACCCTGCAGGTCCAGGGTAATCCACACGAGGTCCCACGCCAATCAGCTCTGCTACATAACACAGCCAGCGGCCATAGAGCACAACCGCTGGCTGTGCAGACAATGACTGCACGGCAGGCAGATCTGTCACAGGCTGGGAGCGCATCTAGCTGCAACCAATTCTAGACGAGAAGACAGCCGGTTGGCGGGGAAAACACGGAAAGCTGTGTGTATATGATGCACAGTTCAGGAAGTGAATGCGCTACCCGGAAGCAGTGTGCCGCCATGACACCGAGTCTCGGTGAGTATGAAACACTGTTTTATTTATGTTTTTCTGTATTTTTCAATTATTTTCCCCATTTCTGGATTGTGCACCCGGAATCCCGGATCCAGGTCCGGCACCCGGGCATCTTTGAAACCACGCGGATTCCGGACTTTTACAGTCCGGATCTGCTCAGCTCTAGTAAAAACCCTTTATGTTGTAAAAAAGCATTTAAATAGCAAAATCCAAAGAAACTATATAAATGTGGTATCACTGTAATTGTACTGACACAAATAAATAAGAGGTGTAGTTTCCAAAATGAGTTCACTCTTGGGGGGCTTCTACTATTTTTTCGCATGTCAGCGGCTCTTCAAATGTGCGATTCCATCTAGAATCTATTCCAGCCAAAAAGGGGCTTCAAAATTAGCGCTCTTTCCATTCTGAGCCCTACCATGTGCCTAGCTAGTAGTTTGCAACGACGTATAGGGTATCGTAGTACTCAGGGGGAATTACACAACAAATTGTACAGTACAATATCTCCTGCTACTATTGCGAAAATTAAAAGTTTA
Source organism: Anomaloglossus baeobatrachus (assembly GCF_048569485.1). Taxonomy (NCBI): domain Eukaryota; kingdom Metazoa; phylum Chordata; class Amphibia; order Anura; family Aromobatidae; genus Anomaloglossus; species Anomaloglossus baeobatrachus. The sequence continues at coordinate 479,815,193 of NC_134354.1, read as the reverse complement.
GAGTTAAGGCTGGGCACACGGGCTTTATTGTGAGTTAATTGCATAATACTCAGCTCCCGCTCTGCTGGAGTGTAAGCTGAGTGTCATACGACTTTCATACCATTGTGATGTGATCCTGAAATCTTAGCGCATCCGTGGAGGACAGGGCAGGTGCTGCAAAGGAGGAGAGTTTAATCTCCCAATCTCCTCTACTGTCAGCTGATGCAATTATAGCACTGCACTTGCGTTACATCGGTGTAATGCGAGTGCAATGCGATGTTTTTCTCGCACCCATAAACTTGAATGGGTGCGAGAGAAAACAAATTGGATTCCACCCGCAGCATGTTGCGATTGTTTTCTTGGTCCGATTAGGGCTGTGAAAAAAAATTGCTCATGGGAGCTGCCCCATAGAGTAAAATTCGTCTGAGTGGAATGTGATTTATTTTTTTTTTATTTCATTCCACTACCTCCGTTTTACTCGCCATGTGTGCTGACCCTTAAGCAACATGTTTGTGGAAAAAATAACTTTTTTATTTTCCCGTCTCAATGTTATAAAGTTCTGTGAAGCACCTGTGGGTTCTAGATTCTCACAATACCCATATATAAATTTCTTGAGAGGTGTAGTTTCCAAAATGATGTCACTTGTGTGTGCTTCTGCTGTTTTGGCATATGAGTGATTTTCAATTTTAAAATGGCGCCTGCAATCTATTCCAGCCAAAATGGTTCTCCAAAATTCAAAATCCGCTCCTTTCCTTCTGAGCCCAACTGTGTGCCAAAACAGTAGTTTATGACCACATGTAAGGTACCATCTTACTAAAGGAGAAATTGCACAACAAATTGTGTGGTCCATTTTCTATTTCTCTTCTTAGGAAAATAAAAAAAATTGGGGCTAAAGCAACATTTTTGTGGAAAAAAATAATTTTCCATTATCATGTCCCAATATTTTAAAATTCTGTGAAGCATATGTGGATTCTAGATGCTCACAATACTCATACATGAATTACTTGAGAGGTGTAGTTTCCAAAATCGTCTCACTTGTGTGAGGTTTCTGCTGTTTTTGCATATCACTGGTTTTAAAAATGTAACATGATTTCGCAAATCTATTAAAGCCAAAATGGCACTCCAAAATTCAAATAACTCTTTTCCTCTTCTGAGCCCTGCCTTGTGCCCAAACAGTAGTTTCTAACCACATTTGGGGCATTGTCTTACTTTCCTTTTCCCCTCAAAAAAAAAATAAAAATTTGGGTCTAAAGCAACATCGCGCTACTCACCTCAGTTGCTGCGTGGAGGTGAGAGGAGCAGCGGTGAGTAGCGCGATCAGCTGAGCTGTCACTGAGGTTACCCGCGGCCACCGCTGCATCCACCGCTGGATCCAGTGACAGCGGGTAACCTCAGTGACAGCTCAGCTGATCGCGCGGCTGTCTTCATTAGCTGTGTGGAGGTGACAGGAGCGGCTGTGTCTGCTGCAGCTCCGGTCACCTCCATGCAGCAGCGCTGGAAGCGACGCTGCATCATCCTGGAGTACGCCGGACAAGGAGGGCTTTTTGGGGCTGATTAAAGTGGTGAACCAGGGTATATGTTTGTGTTTTTTATTTATAATAAAGGATTTTTTCGGGCGTGTGTGTGTTTATTTACTGTAATTTACAGATTAATCATGGAAGGTGTCTCATAGACGCCTGACATGATTAATCTAGGACTTATTGGCAGCTATGGGCTGCCAATAACTCCTTATTACCCCGATTTGCCAACGCACCAGGGCAAATCGAGAAGAGCCGGGTACAGTCCCAGAACTGTCGCATCTAATGTATGCGGCAATTCTGGGCGGCTGCTGGCTGATATTGTTAGGCTGGGGGGCTCCCCATAATGTGGAGCTCCCCATCCTGAGAATACCAGCCTTCAGCCGTATGGCTTTATCTGGCTGGTTTTAAAATTGGGGGGGACCGCACGCCGTTTGTTTTAATTATTTAATTATTTATTTCACTGCACAGTATAGACACGCCCACCGGCTGCTGTGATTGGGTGCAGTGTGACACCTGTCACTCAGCGTGGGGGCGTGTCTCACTGCAACCAATCATAGGCGCCGGTGGGCGGGGAAAGCAGGGAATACGAGATTGTTTAATGGGCGGCCGGCTTTTTCAAAACAGTAAAAGCCGCCGGAGCAGTGTGAATGCCGTGCAGCGCCGGGGATCGGGGATCGGTGAGTATGAGAGAGGGCTGCTCAATTCACTTACTCAGGAGTTTAGCGGTCACCGGTGAGTCCTTCACAGGTGACCACTAATCAGGACGCGACACAGACAGAGCCGCAGCATGACAATGAAGTCGGGTGAGGTTCACCCGAGTTCATTCTGACAGTGCGGCTCTGTCTGTGTCTGCTGTCATCTGCCATTCAGCTCTGCTACATAGCTGTCTGTGTCTGCTGTCAGCGGCCATGTAGCAGAGCTGAATGGCAGATGACATAGTAAAAACGCATCCCTACACATTACACACGCTTGGCAAGTCAATAAATAAAAAAAAAAAGGGTGCCCAATGCATACGTCACAGAACACATGATCTAAAGGATCGCACACAAAATTGATCAATTTAACATAGACTACTAACGCACGTGTGACAGCAAATGAGCGACCTACGTGCAATCTCATTCAATCGCATATGCGACCTGGGCGTGTCACATCGCATACGAGATCGCACACCTAATTGTAAGGTGTAAAGCAGGCTTTACCCTTGAGAAACTAAAAAAAAACTAAAAACAAAATTGATGCTAAAGTAGCATTTTTATGGAAAATAACTACATTTAATTTTTTGTTTCCATTTTGTTTTAATTCCTGTGAAGGACTTGAAGGGTTAACAAACTTCATAAATGTGGTTTTGAATACCTTGAAGGGTGCAGATTTTAAGATTGATCATTTTTGGCAGTACATTTCTAACAAGAATAATGCTGATGTAAAGTAGACATGTGGAAAGTGTTATTTATTGATTATTTTTAGTGGTATACCTATCTATTTTAGGACTATAAAAATTCAAAGTTCGGTACAATGCACATTTTTCAAAATATTCATCAAATTTCCATTTTTTTCATAAATAAATGCAAATCACATCAACCTAAATTTACCACAGATATTAACCCTTTCCCAACCTTGGACATAATGGGTACGTCCTGTTTGTCGGAGACTTCCCTACCTTGACATACTGGGTACGTCCTGGTGATCGTGAGGGCTTTGGAGCTGTGCCGACTCAATCGCTGCCGGGACTTTGGCTTATTTGACAGCCAGGCTTCGGCTCTCAGAGACAGGGACGGTCCATGCGCCATCCCTGGTTGTTTAACCCCTTAAATGTTGCTATTCATATTGATTGCAGCCTTTAGAGAGCTGGGAGGGGGCATCCGCTCCCTCTACGTTTTGATCAGTGCCCCTGCAATATCATTTCAAGGGCCAGATTGTGCCATGGTGACCCGAGGTCGTAATGACGATCCTCTGGTCAACCAGCTACAGAAAGCCTCTGGAATCATCCCAGGAATATAATCACACAGGCTTATGCCAGGGCAGCATTGACAAATGGAATATTTTGCAATGCTGGTTCATTGCAATATATTATATCAGTGATCACAGCAATAAAAATTAGTGTCCATAATGGGACTAGGTAAAAAAAGTTTAAAATTTTTTTTGTGAAAATTGAAAAAGTAATCAGAAAACAAAGATAAAGTCTTCCTCCAGCATCCTCCTGACTTGCCCCCTTTTCTTTAATTGAATATCACGCAGCACTGCCATTACCGTTTTTGGTGGCGCATGCGCATTGTCACAATAATTCTGTTCATTAAAATGGTGTCGGAATCCGCACATACGCGTACTGCGATCTCTAGCACCATTTTATTTAAGACACTGCGATAAAGACTATGAGAGGCACAGGTGCTCAAGAAATCCACATGATATATATAAATATTATATATATTCTCTTGGGCAACTTTCAGCTGACCTAATTTGCCTTATATTATACTGTGGTCATTGCACTTCAATATTTATTGTGTATCCTGTGAGTGCCTTGCACTTTATTGCATTATTTGTATTGTGGCCAGGTTGCTTATGTTCTCATATGGGTTTTTTCACCTTTTGGTTTTAAATTGTTTTATTGTACTTACCATATGTTTGGTGTTCAATATAGTTTTTTCTATTATTACTCAGCGGAGGGCATACACAATTTTTGCATGTGGCGCTTTGTTTTCAGTGTCCGCCTCTGACCTAATCTTTTATTGTATGTGTGCTCAGCGCAAATGTGGGGCTTTAAAGGGTAGCAGCCAGCAAGACACGGCTGCCGCCTAAGCACTACGGTCCCCGGTAATCTGCACAGGTTCTGTAGAAAAGGTAACCACTGGCCGCATGCGGCCTGCAGGCCAGAGGTTGCCCACCCCTCACCTAAAGGGCTAGTAAACTTCTAAGATGTGGTTTGAGCAGATTTAGGGGTGCAGTTTTTATAATGGTGTTATTTTGGGTATTTAATGTCACATAGTCCTCTCAAAGTCACTTCAAATGTGATGTGGTCCCTAAAAAATGGTTTTGTAAATTTTGTTGTTAAAATGAGAAATTGCTGATAAACTTTTAACTCGTCTAACTTCCTAAGAAAAAAAATTAAGTTTAAAAAATTACACTGATGTAAAGTATGCATGTGGGAAATGTTATTTACCCACTATTTTGTGTGACATAACTACAAAATTTTTGCCAAATTTCCATCATTTTCCCAAATAAGCACAATAATATCGTCCTTAATTTACCACTTTCATGAAGTACAATATGTCACAAAAAAATGTTCTTAGAGTCACCGGGATCTATTGAAGCACTCCAGAGTTACGCTGCGATCTCGCTAGCGGGATCGCAAACGATCGTACCCGCCCCGTCGGTTGTGCGACACAGGCAAATCGCTGCACGTGGCGCACAACCTCTCTTAACCCTGTCACACGCACTTACCTGCCCTGCGACGGCGCTCTGGCCGGCGAACCGCCTCCTTTCTAAAGGGGGCGGTTCGTGCGGCGTCAGAGCGACGTCACACGGCAGCCGTCCAATAGTAGAGGAGGAGCGGAGATGAGCGGGACGTAGCATTCCGTCCACCTCTTTCCTTCCTCATTGCCAATGGAGGCAGATAAGGAGATGTTCGTTGCTCCTGCGGTGTCACACATAGCGATGTGGGGTGCCACAGGAACGACGAACAACATCGCTAATAAGCAGAAAGCGATTTTTTGTTTCAGGACGACCTCTCCGCGGCATATGATTTTGACGGCTTTTGCGATCGTTTAAGGTCGCTCATAAGTGTCACACACTGCGATATCGTTAATGAAGCCGGATGTGCGTCATAAACACTGTGACCCCGACGATTATTCATTAACGATATTGTAGCGTGTAAAGCCCGCTTTACTCCAAGGGTTGTCCACTACTTGGACACCCTTTCTCATTCCCCTTGTTGGCCCCGTAAAATAAATAAGTGTATACTCACCTCAGGTGCGGTCCAGGTTCCAGCAATGCCTGAAGCAGTGTTCCCAGCGTCCACGTGATATTATGATACGCGGACCTGGCGTCTGTCTTCCTGCCTTCGGACATTTGAGCAGGATGTGAGCACCACACTGACGTCTGCTCAAACATCCGAAGGTGGAAAAAAGGAAGGTGGTGCTGATTGTTATGACAAGCGGGCCCTATGACCAATATCACCTGAGCCCCGGGAACGCGGCTTTAGACATTACTGGAACCACAAATGCACTGGAGGTGAGTATAGGCTAATTTATTTTTACAGGGGTGAACAAGGGGAAGGAGAAAAGGATGTGCAAGTAGTGGACAACCCCTTTAACTCCAAAAGTAACACTGGTCAGAATAAATAGTGTCCCATTACATCATTGTTTCCATGACAGTGCAAGTGATTACGCCAACACAGTGTTCGCCATAATTTCCCTTAAACAGTGTCAGGCTCATACAGTACCTACTAGTGCACCCAAAAGGGACTTTTCGTAAATGCAATAAACTAATAGAATATTGTTTCATTTCCTCCATTATTGTA